>NC_024804.2:12856478-13465862 GCF_000309985.2 Brassica rapa
TGATTTTGAATGCCTTGTAAAGAACACTACGTTGCACCTGAGTAGCTTTTGCACCTCTCAAAAAGACTTGTATGTTTCGAGCCTTGAAAACTCTTCCTGAAACTTGTTGATTTGCTGAAACTCAGTCTTTGAAGCCAACTACGATCTTATTTGAACTAAACGAACTTAATGCTTCTTGCTCATGGTCCCTTGTGTACTGAGTCATGGCTATACACACTTGAGTTGTCACATCTTTTATGCCAATCTTTTTTTTGACAAACTCTAGTGGTAGACCACTCCCAAAACCTTTTCCTCCTTTAAGCTTTCATTGTTTGATGAGTGAGGCCTTTTTCGGAAAGTCTTACATGTGCATAATGTTGATAGTATCGGGAACGACAATGCTTGATCTTCATTCTTGCTAGATTGGGCACTCTATTGTCTAGCTATAGGTGGGGGGTGAGTGTTGTGATTATGATTCGGGAGAAATGAAAAAGGAAAAGAATAGACTCTTTGTGCTTAAGTGAATTGTTTTATTGGGATAAGTAGAGAAGCCTCTAGCTCAAGTTTTGAAAAGTCTTGGCTCCCAGCCTAAAAAAAAAAAAAAAAAAGAAAAAAAAAAAAAGAAGAAAAACGAAAAAAAAAAAGAAAAGAAAAAGAAAAAAAAAGAGAAAAGAAAAAAAAAGGGGGCTAGCAAAGTTGTTAGGAGCTAAGAAATGTTTTGAGGTTGTGAAAAATCCCTTGCAGATTTCAAAGAGAAAGAGTTGATGTTCTTAGGATCTTTTGGTGAGAGATGTGAGTTGAGTTTGACATTGGGAAATGATTGTGTGATTTGTATGTTTGGGAAAATGGTAGAACAATGGAGATTGAGCATTGTATGCATGAGTTGGTCCCTTTCTTAGATATATTATGTGCAATGTCAAGGCTACTTGTTTTGAGAGTAAACCACTTTAAAAGATCATGGATTTTAAACCTCTTGACTCACCAGAATAAAAGCCTTCCCTTTACTCAACCAAATGATTCAGACCAATTGACCATTTGCAAGAATTCACCTGATGTTTTATGCTTAATGAATATGATAGTTGGTTGATTTGAATGTGTGGATGCTTGATGATGAGTGTAAGGGCAAAAAGAGTTGAGATAGGCCTAGAGAAGCTAGAGTGTAATAAGAGAGTGTGCTAGTTGTGTTTGCTAGTTGTGTTTCTTTTGGCTATGAGCTCCCACCTTCAAACCTCTCTCCCTATGAGTTCTAGAAAGTTCACTTGAGGACAAGTAAAAGAACAAGTTTGGGGGAGTTGATATCTTGCATATTTACATTGTCTTATCCATTTATTCATGTGCATTTTCATCATATAGATTAGGATTTAGCCATGTCTAGGTTGCATTTTGCATACATATGTCTCTATCAGGTATTTGAGTACCACATGGAGTTTCTGGAGACATTTGGGTGCATTTGGAGCTCAAAGGAGGTGATTAGAGTGGTCTTTGGACGAGCACTGCCTGGAGCGACTTCTCGGAGCGACTACATGAGGTCGCTGTGCACCACATCCCGGAGCGACTCATCAGAGCGACTGCACGAAGTCGCTCGCGTTTTCACATCCGGAGACACACATATTTGACCCTGGAGCGACCTTCCAGAGCGACGTGCTGAAGTCGCTCCCGATGTTCAGAGCGACCTGCTGGAGTGACACACCAAGGTCGCTCGCGTTTGTGCCGTCGGAGACACTAAAAGTGGCTCTGGAGCGACTTGCTGGAGCGACACCTGCAAGTCGCTCCGCGTTATTTTGCTGCCGAAAATTACAGTTTCTCGGGGACCTTTTTTTGCAATTTGAAGGCACGTTTTGCACTTCTAAAAAAACTATGTTTTGATACTTTGTAAGCCACCGGAGGCAGATTATCTTTTGATCTATTGAGAAATACACAAGAACTCTCTTGAGAAGTTCATCTCTTGGATTTTGATTTGTTATGTTCTTGTGTTCTTGTTGATTTCTTATCTATTTCTCTACATGATTAATCTGAAATCCAATATGGGTTTAAGAGGAATCATGGAGATTAGTGAGTAATCACCTTTTGAATTCATGGGTTAGGGAGATTAAGGGTGATTAGGTTAGAGCTAGGATGTTTTAGTGTAGATCATTCATATTTCCTTGCTAGTAGAGTAATCATAATGCATCTTCTGAGTTGGCCACTCAGTTGTTGATCCTTAGGCATTTCTCACCCGAAAGGTGTTCGATGAAATGCCCGAGACAACTCTCCTGGGCTTTTAGTATACTTTGCCAAAGACATTTGTTGTTAAAGGTGCTAAGATAGCTAATAGACTTGTTAGTAATGATTGCTTTCATATTATTCAACCAAAGACATTTGATGTTTGAGATATGTTAGCAAATGAGCATTCATCTAGACATAGAGCTTGCTTAGAATTGTGTCTAGGCTTAAGGTTGATAGTTTGATTGATCATTTGCCATCCTTAGTTCGATACTTGATCACCCAAGGTCTAATCCCTATGCCCATGAGTTCTCTTTTCCCTTAGTCAAGAAAGTATCATTCTGTTATTGCTTTCTAGTATTAGTAGTAGTTTAAAACTCATCTAAATCATTGGTTGCACTTAGATTAAGTGAGTACTTGCATTCTCAGTGCTTTAATATCCCTCAGAACTGGTTCGACAATCCTTTATACTACAACATTTGTCTTAGGAGCCTTGAAAACTCCTAACATCAGTTAGTAGGGTGTAGGGTTATGTAGAGTTAGGGTTAGGTAGGGTTTAGGGTTAGGGTTAGGTAGGGTTTAGGGTTAGTAGGGTTTAGGGTTAGGTAGGATTTAGGGTTAGGCAGGGTTTAGGGTTAGGTCAGGTTTAGGGTTAGAAAGGGTTTAGGGTAAGTAGGGTTTAGGTAGGGTTTAGGGTTATGTAGGATTTAGAATTAGGTAGGGTTTAGAGTTAGGGAGGGTTTAGGGTTAGAAAGGGTTTAGGGTTAGAAAGGGTTTAGGGTTTAGAATTAGGTAGAGTTTAGGATTAGAAAGCATTTAAGGTTAGTAGGATTTAGGACTAGAAAGGGTTTAGGGTTAGGTAGGGTTTAGGGTTAGGTAGGATTTAGGGTTAGGTAGGGTTTAGGGTTAGAAAGGGTTTAGGGTAGGTAGGGTTTAGGGTTAGGTAGGGTTTAGGGTTAGTAGGGTTTAAGGTTAGTAGGGTTTAGGGTTAGTAGGATTTAGGGTTAGGTAAGGTTTAGGGGTAGAAAGGGTTTAGGGTTAGAAAGGTTTTAGGTTACGTAGGGTTTAGGTTAGGTAGGGTGTAGGGTTATGTAGAGTTAGGGTTAGGTAGGGTTTAGGGTTAGGGTTAGGTAGGGTTTAGGGTTAGGTTTTAGGTAGGGTTTAGGGTTAGTAGGGTTTAGGGTTAGAAAGGTTTTAGGTTACGTAGGGTTTAGGTTAGGTAGGGTGTAGGGTTATGTAGAGTTAGGGTTAGGTAGGGTTTAGGGTTAGGGTTAGGTAGGGTTTAGGGTTAGGTTTTAGGTAGGGTTTAGGGTTAGTAGGGTTTAGGGTTAGATAGGGTTTAGGGTTAGGCAGTGTTTAGGGTTAGGTCAGGGTTAGGGTTAGAAAAGGTTTAGGGTTAGGTAGGGTTTAGGTAGGGTTTAGGGTTAGGTAGGATTTAGAATTAGGTAGGGTTTAGGGTTAGAAAGGGTTTAGGGTTAATAGGGTTTAGGGTTAGTAGGGTTTAAGGTTAGGTAGGGTTTAGGGCTAGAAAGGGTTTAGGGTTAGAAAAAATTTAGGATACGTAGGTTTTAGGTTAGGTAGGGTTAGTAGGGTGTAGGGTTATGTAGAGTTAGGGTTAGGGTTAGGTAGGGTTTAGGGTTAGGTTTTAGGTAGGGGTTTAGGGTTAGGTAGGGTTTATGGTTAAATAGAGTTTATGGTTAAATAGAGTTTAGGGTTGCGTAGGGTTTATGTTTAGGGTTAGGTAGGTTTAGGGTTTAGGTAGTATGAAGGGTTTAGAGATTAGGGTTAGGTTTATGTAGGGTTTAGGGTTAGATAGGGTTAAGGTCTAGGTTTAGGAAGGGTTTAGGGTTAGGTAGGATTTAGGGTTTAGGTAGTAGGAAAGGTTTAGCGTTGGGTTTAAGGTTTGGTTTAGAATAATGTTTAGGATTATCGGGTTTAGTGTTTGTTTGTTTTTTTGTTTATGCATTTAGTGCTCGGTTTTACGGATAAAATTTTGTATTAATATTATTGATTCATAATTTTTTAAAAAATGTTAAAAATTTTAACGTAATTTTTAATGTTCTTAAAACAAAGCATGTATTTTTTTATTAAGTTTTTGTGACAATAAATTGAATATATCTTAGACCAAAAATCATAAATATTCTCAGTCTTATACATTTTGTTCTTCAAGTTATTGTTACTTTTATTTACTTTTATACATTTCTCTTAATATTTATATATGCATCCATAATATTTTAAAAAATGATTTTTCATTAACTAATGTATTTATTGTAGTTTTAAATATATTATAGTTTTCGTGCAGTTGATTAATTTTTTTTGTCGTTGGTGATATTTGAAGTGGTTAAGAACCTGAATGGATATTTACTTTCATAAAGTTTTTGGTGTATGTTTAAGGATAAAAATTTGTAAAGGCTTTTAAATCATATGAATATAATATTCAACACACTACTGTTGATTGTTTATATACTTAAAATTCTGAAGTAGGTAATTGCAAATTTGCTGAACTCATAGATTTGTTGCTACTTTATAAATTATTACAGGATGAGGTACATATGGTAAAGATTACTTTGATGATAATATAACGTCCCTATCGTAATGTGTGTGTTTTTTTTTATCTACTATGTATTAAGAAATAATTAACACATTCAATAATATTAAAGAGTAAAAGGCCCTCTCAGTTGTTCATAGTATAAGCCCAAAGTTGAACTCAAGTTTAGCCAAAGAAATAAAACCCAGAGACACGTGTCAGCCTGTCAGAGAGTGACTTTCCACGTGGATATTTTAGGAGAGAGACAAACATATTTTTATATATATAGAAGATTCATTACTAAAATAAAATCTTAAAATAACTCAATATTATATTTTTAATTATATAATAAAAAAAATTATTTGATTAATATTTAATTATATAATTTATGTTTTTAACGTTTTACTAAAATATATTTTCAGATAACAATACAATATATATATATATTATCTTTTTTAATTATAATTTTTAGATTTTGGATAATTCAATATTCTATTTTAATTATATAATTAATAATTTTATTTAATTAATGTTTAGTTATAGAATTTATGTTTTTAACTTTTTACTTAAAGACTTTTTCAGATAACAATACAATATATACAAAAGTTATCTCTTTTTTAAATTATATTTTCAGATTTTGGATAATTCTTACTATTCTTAATATTAATCAATTATCTAATCAAAATCAATTAAAATTTCATTTTTATTTTTTAATCTATATATACATTTTATTCATTAAGGGTTAAACGATATTAACTACTCTAACTTTCAACGTGAGAACTCCATTGCGAAAATTTACTTCGCAAATAATAGTTTTAAATTATATAATTAAAAAAATTGTATGATTGATATTTAATTATATAATTTATGTTTTTAACGTTATATAATTTATGTTTTTAACGTTTTACTAAAATACTTTTTCAGATAACAATACAATATATATATATAGAAATTATCTTTTTAATTATATTTTTAGATTTTGGATAATTCAATATTCTATTTTTAATTATATAATTAATAGTTTTATTTAATTAATATTTAGTTATAGAATTTATGTTTCTAACTTTTTACTTAAAGGCTTTGAGATAACAATACAATATATACAGAAGTTATCTCTTTTTAAATTATATTTTCAGATTTTGGATAATTCTTAGTATTCTTAATATTAATCAATTATCTAATCAAAATCAATTAAAATTTCGTTTCTTATTTTTTAATTTATTTATACATTTTATTCATTAAGGGTATAAACGATATTAACCACTCTAACTTTCAACGTGAGAGCTTCATTGCAAAAATTTACTTCACAAATCCCCTAGACTATATTTGAGAAGTGATTTGTATATATGTCATCGTTACATTAACTTTCACAAAAAAATGATGACATGGCTTAAAAGAAATATGACATGGCATAAATTTAATTGGACATGTAAAACTTACTATATTTAGATTAATGTTTTTGGTAAGATTTCTTAAATATAATAATGATGATTTTCTATATACGGATTTATATTTTTAGAAAAGCTTCATAATATAGTAATAACTAATAATTTTTATATCAAAAATATTTTTTCTCAGAAAATATTCATTTTGGTAAGATTTTTATCAAGAAACCAATTTCCAGTGCTTCCTCTACTTGGACGGAACTTTCTCTCTCCACCTTATCTCTTGAAGACGATAAACTTGAGCTTCGTCTCTTCGCACCGACGGCGCGCGGCGCGGTGGCGCGCGTGACTGGAGGCCCCCTCCGTCTAGTTTCTTTCTCTCGTTTTGCTGTTATCCCATCTGTCTCGCTCCCTTCGATATGTGCGTTGTTCTGGGCTAGGACTTGGCTCCGGAAAATTGCTCCGCTGCAGAGGAGTTTTGATCCGGTGGTCTCGCAGCTTTCTCTGGAACAATGGCGAGAAAGTCGAGCGGTGGGTGGAGATTGCAGTCGGCTTTTTGGGGTATGGTTGGAGATCGATTTTCTCTTTCAGATCTCGTCCTGCTTTTTCTGTTCGTGAGGAGGAGCGTCGCGGTGTCCTCTCCTGGGTTTCGGCGGTTCGCTGCTCTAGCCCAGGCGGTTCTCGGCTACGGAGGGTGTCTCTCGTCGGTTTTTGAACCTGAGTATCCTCCTCCTAGCGTGGTGTGTGCTGGTGGGTTTCTCTACCACGGCGGCGAGTTCGTGAGCTTCAGCACGCAGGCGGGATGGTGTCTGAGCTCGGTGGCCGGCTCGCGTAGGTCATATGGGAGGTTTAAAGAGCGGTCGTCTATGTCCGCTTGAGTGGCCTTTCACTTTGCTTCCTCACCTTTGGCCCTCCTCTTTGCGGTTTCTGTACTGGTGTGCCCTGTTTCAAATCCCGTTCTTGTTGAGGCAAGTGACGGCCCTAGCGTCTCCAATTTCAGTTCGTCGGTTCTCGGCGACGACGAGCGTGTGGTGGTTTCTCTGGTCATTGACCGCCACTTCCTAAAGCTCGGTCTTCGCTCACATCCCAGCATCACTTGGGTTTGCTTGTGCTCTTTGTGGTGGTTGCGAGGCAATTGTGTGCAGGTTGGGCTCGGTATGGGATGTTCGGAAGTTGCAGCCCTTTTTGCTCGGAACGGCATCATGTATAGGTCGTATTCGGGTCTATTAATAGCTCGGTTTTGGTTTCTGCGGTGTGTAGGCCTCTGCTCTTGTGTTGTCTCTTGTGGGTTGTGCTACTAAGCCTCGGCAAGCTGTTCTCGGATGGGCCATTATCTTTAAGAGCGGATCATCGGGGAGGCCAAAATTACCGGGTTCCGACTCTCGGTTGAACTTGGCTCATTCTTTTGCGGCAAGCTGTTGTTGTGGACATGGCCGAGCCTCGGGGATAGCGGTTTAGGTAGTTTGTGTCTTCGTCCCGTTTTAGCTAAATCGAGTTTGTGTTTAGATTTATTTTCCGTTTATCTGTTTCTTGTTAACCTCTGTATTTTCTGTCAAAAACGAAAAAACTTGGTAATAATATCTTTACATTTTACCAAAAAAAAAAAAACTATATTTTATCAACGTATATAAGTTATTTTTATATAATTATATATTATTAGAAATAATTTATATATTTACAAATAGAAATATTTAAAAATGGTAATTAAATAAAGAATAATATAATAAAGTAACTTTATAAATTTCAATTATTTTTATCAAAAGTTAAATAATGCAAAATTAAAAGGTCAAAGTAAATTTGAATAAATCAAACTAAAAATAATAACATTATGGTTTTATTTTTTAAACTAATAAAAGTAAAATAGAAAAATAGAAAATTTTATTTATATATAACATTTTTAAATAATTTAATTACACCCGCGCTTCAGCACCGGCGGATCACCTGGTTTGTATTAGTTGTGAGTGTGCAAAGCAATACTTAATTATATAATCACTAGATCTTCATTCTTCTCTAAAGAGGAGCCGCCGTGAACACATTACTGCACCACCTTCTTTTTCTTCTTCTTCTTCTTCACAAACACTCTCCTATCCATCACTTTCCTTTATTCAACGTTCATCTTCTTCTCTTTTATGGAGTTGTGTTGCTGTTGGAGGATGTGAGACATACCATCTCCACGTCACCATAGTATTCACCACTGGAGACCAAACATTACGGCTAATGACGTTATGAGGGTGCACATCATCACTTTTTCACCTGATCCAACAGATTTTCAGTGTTTTCTTTAACAAAATTATATCATGGCAATTATAACTCTTCAAATTTTACTGTAAATAACAGGTCATTTTCGGGAGAAGAAGAGATGGGTGTTACATCACTATCCTAGACCTAATGTTAAAACTTAAAACTCACAATCCTAAATCTATATCTAGCCTTTTGCTTAATTTTTCCTTAAGTTACAATTATAAGTCTTAGAAACTGTAGTTAACTTGTTAACAGAACAAAAGACTCACACATTTATGACAAATGGCACATTAGGTGTATATTAGGTGATAAAGACAAACTAATACACCTTTTAATTGCATTTGATTTAATGTCTAATGTTAATGCACACAAATTTTTATAAAATTTATTTTCATTATATAAAAATACTAAAAAAATTAATTTTAGGGAAATTCTCTCAAATAGCCATTTTTAAGTTTTGTCACAAAAATAACCCTCAAAAAAGAAAATGACAAAAATAGCCCCTTTTTATTTTGAAATTTTTGATATTTTTTTTTTAATTTGAAACTCTATCCCCAAAACTTCACCCCTCAACTCTTAACCCTAAGTCTAGATTAGTTAATACTAGGATAAAAACACATTTTGATCTTTTAATAAAACTTATTTTGGTCATTTTCTTCATTGAAGACTATTTTTGTGACAAAAACTTAGAAATAGCTATCCTAGAAAATTTCTCTTATTTTAATCAATAAAAATGTAATATTTGTATTTATTTACACATCTTTAAAAATGTTAAAATTTTATATGAAATAATGATATTTTGTAAGAAATATGTTTTATCAAACACCAAATAAACTTAAGCAAATGGAGTAACATTTTATAACTGATAACAACTTAACTTAAACTTTAATAGATGGTATTTGTAATTAATATGAAGAAAAGAAACACTTCTACTTTTGACGAAAAAGAAGAAAGCTAATTCCCTTATTCAAAATATATGAAAAATAGTATTAAGTGGAAACTAAATCATGAATTATGATTCCGTACCAAATCGGGATCTAACCATAGTTAAAAAGAAGAGTACTCGATGTGAAAAACCTTCCAAAGTTGAGGGAGACAAAAACAAGAAGTAAAAAAAATTGTTTTCAGACAACAAAAAAACTTATTACAAAAAACAGAACAGAAGCTGCTCTTTTGTCCAAAGCTTCTTCCTTTCTCTTTCTCCAACATTTTCTTCTCTCTGCAAAATAAAAATAAACGTAAAATAAACAAAATAGACAAAATAAACTTTTTATGTTTTGTTTTTGGGTATTAATACTTGTTTTTTGTTTGCTTTCCTCGTAAAACCCATGACCCCTTTCTTCCTCTCTTGCTTCTAATCTTCAAGAAAAAATGCCTTCTTTTGCCTTTGGATCTCATCACCATTTGGCCAATCCCACTGACTCGCCGTACACCGTAGAAATTAGCATCGACGGCGACTCCTCCGACTTGGATTCCTTGTCTGAGGTCGACTTAGAGAGCGGCGGTGTGACGAAGCTGCATTCCGGTGGTGGTAAGAAGAGGAGGACGAGGAGGAGAAAGAAGAAGAAGAAAAGGAAGAAGAAGAAAGAGAGTAGAGATTGCAGGATCTGTCATCTGCCTTTAGAGACTACTAACAAAGCAGATGAAGAATGTGAAGATTCTGATGAACAAGAAGAACAAGGTGAAGAAGAAGATGAAGAAGAGGAAGAGTATTATGGTTTGCCTTTGCAATTGGGTTGTTCTTGTAAAGGTGATTTGGGTGTAGCTCACAGTAAGTGTGCTGAAACTTGGTTCAAGATCAAAGGAAACATGTAAGTTTCCTCAACAATTATTCTCATAAACTTTCTATATTTAGATATATATTTTCTGTTTCTGGAAAAATCTATAGTTTCTTGTGAAAAAACAGTGAAGTGTGAAAACTTTATGAGGAAACAAAATTATTTGCTTTATGTACTTTGGGTTCTTTTTTATTGTCTGATTTTCTAGAGATCTACATGATTACTTCCCAAAAAGATTGTCTCTACTGAAGCTGGAATCTACAGTTTTTTTTTTGTCACCACCAATTATTCAGATTCTGTTCCCATGTGTTGTCTCAATGTTCTTATTTTCCTGCTCATTTGGACTGATTCTTTGTTGTCTCAGACGCTATCTATGATTAATTGGCTTGATTTTGAACCTTCACTGAGAATCTTGCAGCTCCTTTTATTAGGACAGTTTGATTCTCTTACCAGTCACCCTTATACTAATTAGCTCTGTGTCTAAGTTCTTTGCATTGTAGGCAGTAAAAACCGGTTTAGATTTTATTCTTGTGTGTTTAGAATTGAAGAGAGTCTCTAAAGGCTATTATACTGATTAGCACTTATTCACATTGTATCTATGAATCTGAGCAGGACATGTGAGATATGCGGAGCAATGGCTATAAACGTAGCTGGGGAACAGTCAAACCCAGAGAGCACCGCCTCTACACATTCACAAGTGGCTGCAGGACAAACTCAGAGTAGTCAGACAGAGCCAAGGGGAATCTGGCATGGTCGCCGTGTAATGAACTTTTTACTTGCCGCTATGGTCTTTGCCTTCATTGTCTCTTGGCTTTTTCACTTCAAAGTCCTCAAGTGAAACAAAACTCCATCCATCCCACCCTCTCTCTCTTCTCCTGGCTCATGAGCCGCTTGCAATCACTACATCAAATCCCTCCTGTTGCTTGATTGTTCGTTCACACGTTTTGTAGCTGTAAAAACTTGTTAGTTTTTAGATTGTTGTTGTCACTTGTGAGCTTTACATCTTCTTGTATAATATCCATCTCTACTCTAGGCTTGGTCTAAACTTGTGCGCAATCAAGAATAGGGGCTTAGCTCTTTTTACTGTTCTTTAAATTATGTTCAAAGAAGATATCACTAAAAGATAAAAAGGATCTTTGGACAAATGAGAAAGATCCTTTGATTCACATGAAACCACAAGTTTATCATGAGCTGAGCTAAAATGCTTTAAACACACAAAAGCCAACACTTGCAAGTTTTCAGTTTCTGTTGTTGTGTTTCTTGACTTCCAAGGAAGTACCGTCTTTTAGGGTTTCGCAAGCGTCTTTATCCATTCCAAGGCTGAAGAGAGCAGCAGCCTGAAGATAAAATGCTGTTGGCCACTCAGGAGACACTACTTGCGCCTGCATTGCATCACCAAGTGCCTCTTGAGGCTTGTTGCTCATCAGATAACACAGACACCTCCTTGCAAATACCGTTGGCGATACCATTGTCCCATCTTCAATGAACTGCAGATTACAATCAGAGAACATTCAGATACATTTAAGGTTTCAAGAAAGTAGCCAACTAACTTTGTATTCCTTACCTGCGTGTAACATTCGATGGTAGTGACAAAGTCTTTGCCTTTGAACGCAGCATCTCCTTGTTTCTTAGCGTTTAGAGTCTCCTGAATCTGGTCGGTCCACACTTGGAACGAGAGCTGCATTTGCAAATGAAACAATGATCATAGACCTCCTAGAAGATGAAAGAAACTTGGTGTTCATGTACATTACCTCATTAGCTACGCCTTCATCGTCTTTGTATCCAACCTTTTCAAGAATCTCATGAATCGCTGTGAGATCAAGTCTTGAACAAGCATCACCAAGAGGGGTCAGAAGCGAAGTTGTTTCCTTTGGAGGAGAAGCAGATCCATGTGGAATCCCCATTAAGACATAAGACGGAACCTGAAGAAAAACAACAAAGATACAGAGGAGTCACAACAAGACGTGAATGGTTGAGAAAGTTTGTTCTAGTGAGAGCAACATACATCAGTTTCCTTCTGAAGAGGAGCGAGTGAGGTCACAAGAGACTTCACATTTGGCCTTTCACGAGCTTCATACTGCAAACAACGTGAAGCTAAACGAACCAAATCAGTTCCATCATCGTTTGAGAAATGACCATCGAGAGCCGAGTCCATTAGCATCAGAAAGTTCTTCCCACGGATCAGATCAAGCGCCTGCAAAGAAACTAATAAGATCAAGAACCTCTTCCCCAAGAAAAGGTTGAGCCATGTTTATGCACTTACATGGCTTGGTGGTATGTGTTTGCCACTGAGAAGGTCTAGCAACAGCGTTCCAAAGCTGTAGACAACGCTCTCCGGTATCACTCTCCCTGTAACATATTAACAAACACACACATGGATTCATCAGATCAGTATAATAACTTGAAGCCATTGCATCTCACAACCAGTAACTAACCAGTTCTTAAGTACTCAGGAGGTGTGAAAGCCAGATTAGTACTGTAACTCTTCCCATCCCTACTATTCTTCATTAGACCGAAGCAAGATAGTCTCGGATTACCATCCTGTAATACAGTAAAATCTCTATAAATTAATAATGTTGGGACTATAATAATTTATTAATAAGCACGGAGAAGTAGACCTGGTCAAACAAGATCCTGTAAGCGTTGAGATCATGGTACAAGGCGCGACCTTTGCTACTACAATACTCAAGTGCTTGTGCAAGATACAAAGCCACTCTCACCCTCATAGCCCACTTCATTGGCTGGCTATCCCCTGCATATATATATAACAAATTAACAAACAAGTAGAGTGTTGCTGCTAATCTCTTTAAAAAAAATGGATGAAAAGACTTTACAGTGGAAGAGATGCTTAGAGAGAGTTTCAAAAGGCATAAACTCAGCAACGAGCAGTCTCTCATCTCCTTCACAGCAGAAACCAATCAAGTTGGCTAACCTCTCGCTCCTCAACTGCCCCACAGCTTTTGCTTCCTCCTAAAAGACCAAATAAAAATGGGAAACAGTTAAGCAACTGCAGAGTTACTAATAATGATAGCAAAAGGAAGCAACTTTGTACAAGGAATTGACGCGTGTCAGGCCAAGCGGATCTGTTGAAGCGTTTAACAGCGATCCATCGCTCATCTTCGAGTCTGCCTTTATACACGACGTTTGGAGCTTTAACGCCGTGTTCGGACACGATGCTGTCCGCAGAGAAACCTGAAGTAGCGGTTCGTAGTTGGTCGAAGCTGAACTCACTAAACGACGCCGAATCGTCATTTCCGTTTTCTGTCGGGAAATTAAAAGAAGTCGACTTTTGTTAGCAGAAAGAGAGAGAGAGAGAGAGAATGAAAATGCGGTTAAAGCTTAAAGACTTTAAGAGTTAAACCGAGATCAGAAGCGTCGTTGAGAGATGATTTGTGATGTGTTTGCCACCAACAGAGAGATAGCTTAGAGCAACGAGGTCCCATTTGAAAAAGCTTCGAATCAAAAGAAAGATGAAAGCTTTCTTCGTTAAACCCGGAAAAGCAAAAACCCTTTTTTTCCTGTCCGAGTCACTTCTTGAGAGAAAGATTAAAAAAGGTTTTGTTTTTGTGTTTTCTTTTTTCTTCTCGAGGAAAAAGGAATCTACGAAAAACTGAGGGAGCTAATTTATACAGCGCACGTAGTGGAGAAGACACTGATGCGAAAAAGGCAGGATATTTAATTAAGCATTTCATTAAAAAACAAAAACAAAAACAAATAGTATTATACATTACTGGTATTTTTATATATACACCGCTAAAACGATATTTTATTGGTTTTATATTTGATATTCAAATATATCATCTCACTTTCAAAACTTCTTTTTCAACTGGAATTTATCAAATGACCATAGTGTATATTAACATATTGCATTACACTGGCCAAAGATGTCTAAGGGCATCTCCATCCTTACTCCATTTTTTTCTCTAAAAGTGAATATGGAGTAAGGAATGCTCCAACCCAACTTCATATCTCACTCCATAATGAAATTTACTCCATAAATGGAGTAATCTCTTTTTTGTTTGTTCATCACTCCATTATGGAGTGGGAAATGGAGTAGGATTGGAGCAATTTTACTCTATTTTCACTTTTACTCCATTTTGAAGGAAAAAATGGAGTTTTACATTGGAGATGCTCTAAAGACATCTCCATCCCTACTCCATTTTTCCCTCTAAAATGGAGTAAACGTGAATATGGAGTAAGAAATGATCCAATCCAACTTCATATCTCACTCCATAATGAAATTTACTCCATAAATGGAGTAATATTTTTTTTGGTTGTTCATCACTCCATTATGGAGTGGAAAATAGAGTAGGGTTGGAGCAATTTTACTTCATTTTCACTTTTACTCCATTTTAGAGGAAAAAATGGAGTTATACATTGGAGATGCTCTAAGGGCATCTCCAACCCTACTCCATTTTCTACTTCAAACATCATTTTGGAGTAAAATCTTCTCCAACCCCACTCCATTTTCAACTCCAAAATGGAGTAATGACTAGGGTTACTCCATTTATGGAGTAATCTTACTTATTACTCCATTTTGATGTTGAACTTTTTTTATTTGTGAATTGGTCCTTTAAATTTTTAATGTTTTTATTTCTTACTTAAATAATATTTTAAAACGATACAATAACATAAATAAACAAGATATTCCATTATTTAATAATTTTACATAAAAATATATACTATAATCAAAAAATAATAATATAAAATAAAGATAACATAAAAGGATCTATAGTTGTGTTTCGCTATTGTGAAAAGACATGTTTGGTTCTGGAAAAAAAATTTGCTACATGACATCAAGACTACATGTATAATTTTACATAACATGATAATTAAGGATGAACGTGAATTTGATGCACCAACTAAACTTGGAAGAGAAGCTACACTTCCATATATCAAAATTACATAAGATGAAAATGTATGATTTCAAAATTTTCTTCGATTTAGGAATATCAAAGATAAAGAAGCTTATGTTTCATTACGAAATGTATTAGTTGATCATTGTGGGAAAAATATTCTAATGCCACTATTAAACCAACTTATATACTGTCTTTTATTTTATTTTTATGATTTTTTGTATTTTTTAATAATAACTGTTTAATTTTAAATAATTTTTTAAGGAATTTTTGTAAACATAAATTAGTTGGGGTTAATTAGTAATTTTTTATAAATATAAAGTAATATTAACAATTATTAATAAAATATATTATTTTTGGAGTAGAAAATAGAGTAATACATTGGAGTAAAACTTTACTTCATTTTGGTGTTGCACCATTTTAGAGTAAAATATGGAGTAATACATTGGAGATGCTCTAAGACCACCGTTGTCAACAAAAAAAAAAGCAAAAAAAAGATGTCTAAAACCACCATATCATAAAAGCTTTAAACATTGATATGATGACTCTAAATATAGTGAATGTTTGTGTGGCATTTGATTCACCATTAAACAATAAAAGTACATTGTTTTAAAAATATTGTAAATCGCACCTCTAAAAATATCTAGCTGTATACATGTTCACTCTAAATATTTCATTTATAAGATTTTTAGACCATAATATCTAGCTGGAAAGTATGCTTCAGCATTCAAACTGTCAAAATTTTAGAACAGATTGCAAGGACCTGATTACGATGATAAAAGACTCCAAAGCATGGCCAAACTTTTCAACGGAGCTGGAAGTCATTCAAATCATCCTGATGTGTTATTCGGATTTCAAGATCATCTACGTGCCAAGAACGCAGAATGAGATTGATGATTCTTTAGTTAGGAATGTTCGATCTTTTCACAGATTACTTTGTTTTATTGTTTGTTTTATTCCAGTCTGGTTACCCAGACCACCTCATGTTTGAGTAATAGAATAGCCGTTTGTTGCCAAAAAAAAAAACAGATTTTGAAATCCGGATTTGATCAACAATTTTACCATTTTAATTTTACCTTTTAATTAACGTATAATATAAGCGCATTTAAACACACAAGAAAAACTTTCCAGCTTAAATGACGCAGATCGGTGACCCAACAAAAAACGAAAGAGGTCCACAGAGCATTTTAAACACCAGTCAAAAGCTTTTGTTGACATATAATATATACTATCAATCATCATATGTGTATAATGTATTACACCGCGAAACCCCATCTTCTTATAAATTTCGTTTTGCCAAGTTTACTTTATCACATATCGGAATCAACTTTTGTTTTTATTAATATACATACTAGTATTATTTTGTTATAAGAGCAATTAATGTTGGTTGGTGGAGACAAAGAGGATCTTGGAGATAAATATGGTAAAGAAGTAAGTAGTAATAGAAGGTGACTTCACGCGTGTGCCAAGGAGATGTTTGTTGTCCTCTGGGGGACACATTTTAGCCTAAATTAAGATGCTCTTAAGTGACCAAGTCAGGACCACCTAAGCGGGAAGATAGTCTTAATTCGAACAATGGAGTGTTGTTTATTTTGGAGAGTTAGAATTGCATGTGTCAAAAACTGGCTTCGACCCTTGGCTCAAGAAAATATATATGTTTCAGAGGGGTTTGAAAAGACCAATTACAAGATACCTTTACACAAAAAGATAATAGACACGAAAAACGATCAGAAGATGTTAACAATTACAGTACATATTTCGTCCACTCAACTTCGAGTCTAAAGAGAAGTACACATTACTCGTCTGTTCTTAACCACGTTCTAACTATCCGCATGCAGCGACGTAGACGGAGATTATAGTGTAATGGTGTAATTACAATATATTCCCGTAGTATTTGTTCTTAAACAAAAGAAATAAAGTCCTAGTCTTGTTAAGAACACAAAAAGTAGATTTGAAATATGTTCTATAAGCACATAATGGTATGCATTTATTACTATATATTTAGATACACTGATACATGCAATGATGGAGTACGGCGGATCCCTGTAAAAAAGAATCTAAAAAGATGATAGTAACAAGCTGGCAAGGTGGAAAACTTGACACAATAATTTTGGTTCAGAAAAAATAATAAATAACACCATCAGAATTCAGTACCGGAATATGGATAATAAGTTCCTTACTATTATAATTGATTTCCAACAACAATTTTTAGACCATAACATAACATTTTACTAATTTAGTAAATAAGTTGACCCAACAACATTATATGTTTACAAACTTACAATTGCTAACTTTGATCAATAATATTTAAATCATTCAAAATGGACATCCAAATAATCGATTTGACAAAGAAAAAAATAATATATATATATATATATATATTATTTTTTGTGAAATCTCGGATAATCTCTAAAATATGTGAATCTTAGTCTTATTTTTGGCATATGGCAAAATTAGATGTTTGATGGGTCTACCATGTTGCTTGTTGTGTGTTCAAAGTGCATAAAGCTATAAAATCCACTCTGTTTCTCAGTGTCTTTGTGAAAAGAAAAACAACTTCACGTGAACGATGTGAACATTTTTCTTGTTTTCATATAACTATAGAATCTTTTGACTTTAATAGATTATAAAGTCTTAAAGATGAACTAAACAAAATCTCAAATTTATGCAAAACCACGACTTATCTATTTGTCTATTAGTTTTTAAGACAATCAAACATGTCTGCCCAGATGGGTTATGTTTAAAAACATGGTTCTTGTGAATCCAATTCCGATTTTAGTTGCCTCAAAAGAATGAGATTCATCATGACAATGGGTCACCTGATAACATATAAAAAATGCCCTTTTATTTTTCAGATTCAGGCTATTGAGGGTCCAGAAACCAAAGATTTTCCCAGCTAGAAAATAGATCAACATTATGCATTACTCTTTAAAACACATTTTCACTTTCTTTACATCCTAAAGCACATCTTGCTTGTTGGGCACTTTTACGGACTCCAAAAGACTATTTGGACAAAATTTCCCTCCTGTCTAACCAAAAAAAAAAGAAAAATCAAATATTGTTGGGTTTGTTGATAGTTAGGATAAATAGTTAGCTAAAAGAGACAATCAAAATATGGTTGAGGTTTGTTTTACTTCTTGAAAAAAGAAATATAGAGACCCAACCAGAAAACAAAAAAATAGTTTAGTTAGATATTTCTTATGTCATTATTTTTCATCCCCTTGTTTTTATATTAGCTTTTTCTCAAAATTGATGTTAATTTGAATATAATATTTATAATAAATTACAGATCTTTTTCTCTATATTTTAACTTGCATTTTCGTATATATATTTTATATATTTAACATTTATAAAAAATAAATGTATCCATGTTGAAAAGTGTGAACGAACAAAATGCGGACATATATAAAGGAAAAACAATGTTGAAAAAATGTAGATTTGGAACGTGAAATAATTTGTCTTTGGTAAATTCACAGCAAATAGCTGAGTTGGTACCTAAAATAAAATCAGCAAAAAGTGAGTTCATATGTGGATAGTATGATAAATATTAATATTGTAGATATGAACGGAAAAACTATGACGGACGAGTTGTGGATATCAGATTTGTAGACATATATTTTGTTATTTTAATGAGTAAGTTAACTCTTTTGTATCATAAATAAGTTGTGGATATCAGATTTGTGGATATATATCTTGCTACTTTACCGAGTAAATTAGTGTTTTTGTTTTAGTTTTGCCCTTGGATGAGAGGGTTGTGTACATGATTTCGTGGACAAAATTTCTAAAAAAAAAGATTGATAATGATAACTAATTTAATCTAAGTTAAAGGGAAAAGAAAACAAAATCTAAAAGTTTTCTATGTTGGTAACTGATATCTCTCACTATTTTAGTGAGTTTTATCAATTATTTTAGCTTATTTAGATCATTTTAGAATGTATTTAGAAATTTTGAATGCATATATTTGTTGTTCATTTGTATTTGAAAATTTTGTAGTGCACAATTAGAAGTTTGGGGGTGTAAATCAAGAAGATTGTTCCAGACCTGGGACTTCATTATCACCTTGTGCTAATAAGAAAATCAGGATGAATTTGCTTACATATGTCTTGTGTTCACCAGGTTTTTGATCTTATGAGAAAACTCGGTTGCGGCTGAGAAATCACAGAATGAAGCTGTTCAAGGACATTGTGAGTAACTTCTTGGAGAATTGGTTAATGCCTACATATTATGGAGTATGTATTGTTACTATTGTACAAGATCTCTTAAAGTTACCATATAAATTTAAGAGATCTTGTACAATACCTATTTTTATTGATAAATCACACATTCTTTTTGTGTGCATTATTTACATTTTATGTATTCAAAAAATTGATTTTTGATGAACATTAACAATGAAACTCTCCATTTCTTATATCTATTTGTGATTTTTATTAATTTATATGTTGCTATTTTAGTTGTGATTAGTTGTGATATGTCATTACCCATAATTCCTTATATAAAAGACTAAGAGTTGCGATAATTGACAACCAAACATTGCTGGTTAAAATGACTAACACCAAAAATTGCAAAAACTCATTACTAAATGCTATAATTACCAATAATTACAGGTTTATAACAAATGATTGCAATATGTCCATCACTGTCAAAAAAAAAAAGATTGCAATAGCCCATCACCAAAAGATGCAATCACGAACAATTGCTTTGTTTCATTTAATCAGTTGCAGTTTTTCATTTAGGTAAATGTAGTAGTTCACTTAAATGATTTAAAAGAGTCACTTAAAATCTCTGAGAATTTTTTTCGTTTAAGTGTGTAATTAAAGATTCAATAATAAATAACACACATATTAAACTCAAGCATAAATTTAAATGTGCATAAATAAACATAATTGTTTTGGTTTCACCAAAAGATGCAATCACGAACAATTGCTTTGTTTCATTTAATCAGTTGCAGTTTTTCATTTAGGTAAATGTAGTAGTTCACTTAAATGATTTAAAAGAGTCACTTAAAATCTCTGACAATTTTTTTTCGTTTAAGTGTGTAATTAAAGATTCAATAATAAATAACACACATATTAAACTCAAGCATAAATTTAAATGTGCATAAATAAACATAATTGTTTTGGTTTCTCTTTTGTTAATACTTATATATTAATAAATAAAGTTATTTAAATATGTTTGAACGTTTTTATCAGAAATCCGAAAAACAAACCAGCCTAAAATGCACCAAAACATCTTATATATATAATAGTACGAAATAATTAAATTATCCAACAAATCAAATTATCCAAATATTTTAAATACATTTAAGATTATTTTAAAATGTATATAAATAGATATGAAAAACTCATTAAAACCTATGCAGTTTTTAGAATGAGTATAACCATTTTTAGACATTTTTATAACCTATTAAATATCTATGTAATTTTTAGATTATAACCTATTAAATATCTATGTACTTTTTAGAATAAAAAGACACATCTTCACTCTTCAGACATGAAAAATGTATTTAATAGAATCCAATTCTGATATTAGCTGCCTCAAAAGAAAGAGACTCATCATGACAATGGGTCACATGAAAACATATAAAAAGGCCCTTTAAAATTTTCAAGCAATCAAATATTTTCCCAGCAAGAAAGTAGACCAACATTATACATATATGGATATAAGATATATAAAATATTCACACTTAAGAGTTGGCAAGATCATTGCTACACCATTAAACTAGCTACTTTCTTTAGACGACAAAAAAAAAAACTAAGCTACTTTAAAGAGAGATCTTTGCTGCTTTCTTATTTCCTGCAAACTATCTTTCTTATCCTAGGCTTAACATTAACTTTTTCACATACTTGGAAGTAAAAATATTTGGGTAGGAAGTAAAAATATAAACTTCAGACCCGCCCAACAGGTGAGAGTGGGGCTTCATACCCGATGGTATTGCCATTAGGCACGGTTTCCGCTCTGGCTTTACGTTCATCACATGAGCTTTTTTGCTCAAGGGTGATCTCTGTCATTTTCCTACTCTCTGCAAGTGCCATACATATGGAGAAAGCTTGTAGCTGAGAAAGGGATGAATCATAGACAACTGAATATAACCCTTCCTTGATTGGTTTATAGCTCAAGAATGGATGTTCTTCTGCTTGTTCTCCCTGAAAAAAGAAACGCAGGAATTTGATGATGAAACAAACATTTTGGTTTTGATGTGGAAGAGAGAGCAATTCGATTTGGGTCTGTACCAGAAAGTAAAGCTCGAAACGGTTTGAAGAGGGTGGTGAGTTTGAGGTTGTTGAATTCTTGCATGAGTTGTTGTGCTGGTTTGTAAGGATTATGAGATTGCAGCCCATATCCCAGCCTCCACAATCGCAAGAACCACCTGTTCTCCATCGCTGGATCAAAGACGACGGGCCTCCTTTATGAGGCATACTGTGAACCCCGCTTTGAAGTATGACCGTAGCACTAATGTCTTGATCAAAAGCCCTATCTTTGATTGGATCTCCGAACCCTTTACTGAGTGCAGTGTGATCATGAACCGTGTTTACTGATGCCCTCCTGTTAAACCATCTTGGCATCTTCACGATGATCGCAGCCAGCTCGTTTTTCAACTGAACATCAGACTTTTCCGTGCTCTCTTGATCAAGTTCTACAGAGAAGAGAACAAACTCTCTGATGAAACCAGACCGGAAAGAGCTAGAAACCCGCATCTGAGCAACAACATCAGAGATGATACCATGAGTTTGGCCTCTGCTTCTTTGGTTTAACCATGCGCTATTTCTCTTATGGTCTTTGATAGAGAAGAAACTATAAACGCTAGTGCATTCACCCTCATCCGAGCTTCCCATTTTCTTTTGGGTGGCAGCAATAATGTCGGTTTCTTTGTTCACTGCAAATGTAAAGAGTGGCTGATTGTTCTTAACTGTTACCCGCAGAACAGCTCGAACCATGGATGATCCTACCTTCTTCTCGTGAGCTGAATCATTCACATTTACTGATCTGCAACCTTTGATACCCAATTTTATTCTTTGAACACCTTGACCTCTAGGCCCCTCCACAGAATTGTCGGAGTGAGTTGCTCTTGGCTTCAGTAGAGGTTCTAGAAACCTTCTTAAATGGCTTGTCGTGGTTGTATCATTTTCGCTCGGTTTGTTGCAGTTTAAGCCGTCAACGCCAGATGAAAGAGCTGAGTTTTGTGAAACGGTCTTTGTGGAGTTAGCCATTGACTCTGGCTGGGTGGTGGAATCAGCAACTCGTTCACTGTTAGTGTTGCTGGCCTTACCCATACTGAAGCTAAGCCGCTGAAAAGGTGATATACTTCTCCCCTTTTTAGAGACAGGTTTGTGTGACGTTGAATCTTGTCTCTGGGCAGGCTCATCCCCACAATGTTTCACAGATAACAAAGATGATGCTCTGTCTTCTGAGATCTTACCTCTTGAAGATGTATTACTTGCTTTTGCTGAGAGTGGCACACACTGAGATATTTTAGCTGAATTCCGGTTCGGGTCCGCATCAGCCAAGGCAATGTTACTTTTTGCCGAACAGCCGTCAGCTTTACATGGCAAGGAGCAAGAATGTTGAGCACAGTAATTTACTTCAACACCATGACCTACGCTAACTTTATTAGTCGAACTTCTCTTGCAGGTCTTAGCCTCTTCTCGACCTAGCTTCTTACTTGAGTCATAGAGCTTAGCTTCCCCCTGCTGGCTTCGACCGAGTTCCCCATCATGATCATATCGCTTTCTTTCGCGTGACTTCTTCTCACTCTTCTTACGTCTACTACCATCAACCTTAGAGTTTACTTCCATGTTCACGCCAGCCTCTGAAGTTCCAAGTTTCGGGCCAATCTTCTCTTTCAGGTCCTTCTTCTCACATCCCTCTTGCGCATCAGTAATTGGACCAAGCTGCTCATCAGGTATGCCGAAACTCCTATGGCCTCTATGTTTCTTTTTCCGTGTACCTCCTATGGTTTCTCGATACTCTCTTACAGTTTCTCCACCAGGATTTGACATGAGATTAGACTGCCGTGAGCTACGATGTTTCCTTGGACGGTTATGCGCATTGCTTGGACCAGCAGACGACTCATCCCTATGCGGAACCAATGAAGCATCTGTCTGGTAAACAACCGAAGGGTATCTACTCTTCACAGGCATCATTCGGTTATGGCTATGCTGCCACTTCTGCAAGCGGTCCCAGTCAAGAACACCAACACTCAAAAGCTTCTCCTGAGGAGTATGAGTATCAGCTCTCTCCAAGAAAACCGGCAGCTTCGACATATACTTAAGAAGTTCAGGCTCATCACCAGCCCGACTCTCCGCTGGTTTATTCCTCTCCATTGGATAGTAACTAGATTCACATAAGCCTGCCTTGAATCAATCCCACTTAAGCACCAACATACCTTGATGAAATCCTGGATCATGAAAAATTCAACAAAAGAACCAAAAAATCAAATCATTAGAATCTTCTCGCTACATGGAAAGCATTTCAGAGTGCTCACAGCATCAAAATTACAAAAAAAAAAAAAAAAAAAAAAGTGGTCCTTGGTGGACACAGAAAAAAATGGAGGATGATAATCATCCATCTTTTAGATAATGCTAGAATACAAAAGCGCACACCTAACGATGGACATGGACCTAATCTCCCCGAAGAAACAGCTGAATCATGCCCCCCCTTTCCACATTTATGAGCGCACCTTTCACAAGCACGACAAATTAATATATTCAGATTCGATTCGATTCAAAGGTTTTTTGGCGGATCCACGATTTATACTTTGAATCAACCTAAATCGAAATAGTTCTCGGACGGAATCAACGATCAATGTCCGATTTGAATCGAAATCGATTTCCTAGGGTTTACAATTCGCTTAGCTACTCAAAATCATATTAACCTAGAAGAAATCACTTGCTTCTTATGATACGAGCTATGGATTCGTTTCTTCGCTTAGCGAAACGGCAAACACTTCGACCGAATCAAAGCGAAGAAACTTTCCCGAGAAAGTTCGAAGAAAAATTACCTCAGAACAACGAATGTGTGGAAAAATATGCAGATCGTCGGTGAAGGAGAAGACGATACACAGAGAGAGTCAACAAAAATTTCACTTGAAGAAGACGAAGAGAGTGATGAATCAGCAAAAAAAGTGAAGATCCGAAACAATAAAAGCTAGAGAGAGAGTGTGTGTGAGAGTGACTGAGAAAGTAGATGATCCGACGGTGGATAATGAATGAAAGAGTAAAACGTGCGGTTGAGATTGTATCGCGATTGAGGAAGGCGCGGGAATGGTTCGCGTGTGGTGGTCCCCAACATGTGTATTATCATTATGCACATGTTTACGTGTGCGTATTAGCCAAAGATTTACTAAAAACTGACAAAAATACAAAACTTTAGTGACTTTTCTTAAAGTTTTAACAATTATAGAACTGAACATACGGCATATAATGTAATGGTTTATCACAAAAGTTAAATATAATACTTGTCTCTTTTGTATACTTTGGAAAATTAATGACAATTATAATCGTAAGACATGATTGCATCACATGGTTCACATAAAAAAAAACACAAGGTTTTTTCGAAGGAAAAAAACACATGATTCATATCACATTTTTACTTTATTTGTGCAGATTTTACGTTATCTAATCATTTTATTTTTTAAATAACTCCAAAATTTCGGGGAAAAAACTCACTAAAGACTAGAATTTTGTTTGAACAAAACCATTTGTGTTGTAATATTATGGACAATTAACTTGTAAATTATATACGGCACAACACCGCACGACAATTTTTATACTTAAATTTCTGTTTAAAATATGACATATTACTAAGTGGACTCGTCATGGAATTATTCTTATTCAAGGTTATTAAAAAGACATGTAAAGTATATATCTGGTTCTAGATATATCTTACACGACCTGCACCAAAATAAATGCAATTGTGTGGTCAATTTTCTTTTTACCCTAATGTTGTTTGGTAAGAAAACTATATTATATACTGTGTATAGATCTATAAAAAAAGGTCTGTTGGTGGGATGATCGTGGGATTGATTTCACAGACTAATATGGTCCACTGACGCAGCTCACGATCAGAGGAGACCCGTAGTTTCCAAGAAAGCTTATAATGATAATACTTCTGTAATGTAATGTAGCCGTATTAATTCATTTGGAATATAAATTTCTGACGACCACATTATGTGGAATATTTAATTGTTAAAAACATCTCCAATGTAAAATTTTATTTTTCTTCCAAAATTCAAAATGAATTAAAGTGGAAATAGAGTAAAATTGCTCCAATACTACTTCATTTTCTACTTTATAATAGAGTGATGAACAAACAAAAAATAGATTATTCAGTAAATTTCATTATAGAGTGAGATATGAAATTTGGTTGATGCATTCCTTATTCCATATTCACTTTTACTCTATTTTAGAGAAAAAAAATGGAGTGGATAATAGCAAATAGCATGGAAGGTGAATAGGTGATTATACTATTCTAATCTAGTACTACGCTCCATTACATATATGGAGACATTCATGTCTCTTGTTTTTTCAAAAATTTCCTACAAAAACTGGTTTACATCTTACGATATGAAAGACATGTCTTTTACTTGGCCATTTTCTAATTTATATATTCGATTTAGGTCCTTATATTTGGATAGACAGACCATTTTCCGGGTGAGAATTAACATTCAGGAAGAATAATAATTCAACTCCTTAAGAACAAGATGGAATCACAATTCGTGGAGACACCCATAAAGGAATAAGAAAGTACTTTATCATTAGTGGATATTCATCATAAGCAAAACAAAGCAAAAAGATGAATGAAAGTAAGAAGGATATAAAAATAAAGATAAAGATAAAAGGACAAAAGATTAATCACTTTTTCTTTTAGTTTGTGTGCTCCATTGAGACTGAAGTTAAAAAAGAAAGTAATGAATCAAACGATCGACAGGGATATGATGTCATCAATTATTAGTTGATATCACCTTTGGATACGGAGGATCTAAATTGTATGTGTGTTACCTTGGTCAGTTTTGGTGCTTTGCTCATCAAAACTGACCAAGGTAACTTCAAGCTCTCACCTATGTACATCACAAGAGAAACCCTTTTGGTGCTTTGCTCATTCCCCGTCTTCTGTAACTTAATTAATGTACATCCATTGGAACTTGGAAGCTAAGCATTTACTGACTTTACATATTAAAACTGTAGCTCATCCTCATAGGACACAATTGTGATTGTTTTTTTTTTTTTTTTTTTTTTTTTGGTAAAAATGTAAAGATATTATTACCAAGTTTTTCAAATTTTTGACAGAATACAAAGATGACAAAGAGAAGCAGAGGAATTGAAGAAAAACAACTAAACAAAGACACTTCCTAGTCTAAAGCTGGCTGACACAACAGCATAAACCACTTACCAGAGGACACTACTCCATCAGCACTAACAGCTTACCGCAAAAGGAAAAACCACGGTGATTACGAGAGACGGAGCCCGGAAAAATTGGCCTACCCGATGAACCGCTCTTTAAGAATTGGTTTAGCCGAGAACAGCTCACAGCAGACCTCCAGAGCAGAAGCCAACACGGCCAGACAGTAACACAAAAGGCCAAGCACACCCACTCGACACGGCAGAGCATTTATTCGGAAAGAAAGGAGAACTCCCAAGAACGCCACACGCCATAGCCCTACACCAAGCAGGCAGAGAAAGCAAGCACCACCATACCATAGCAATAATGGACAGGAGACAGCCCCAGATCATGTTCCTGCAACGCACTTGCTCTGTATGCAACGCCACCAAGAAGAAGAGTCATGGTTGACTAATCTGATGACTATCCTCCTCTCACGCACCCACAACGGAGAACCCGCAGCAGACCTACCTAGCTTGAGACCGAAAGCATCCCTGGAGGCTCTCAAACAGAAAGCAAAAAGACGGGCTCGATGAACTGCTTGTTACAACATCCCGACCACGCTCACAAGGCCTACAAGAAGAGTGTAACCAACACTGTCGAGACAGTCCTAGGGACCACCGTCGACACTGGGAAGTGCCGGTCACCACAAGGCGTCTCTGAGGTGAGCTTAAGTCCGGAGACAACCCGAACAGTCTAAGCACCTCGCCTATAGCTGATTCCGAGAACCGGAAACCAATCTCTTCACACGCCTAAGGTTGAAATGGAGACACGGACCAACCTACACAAACTGAAACAAAAAGCAGTCTTCTGATTTGCAGCCGGCTGCATCACAGAAGAAACGGGATGAAGAACCGGGTAGAGGAGACTGCTGAGCGGGATGACGACGGAGCTGCCAAGCATGGCCATAGACAACCACACCGTTACATCAGATCCGCGTATCTCCACAAGCCAACACCAGTAACCCTAGCACGCGCTAGGCAAGCCACCGGAAGAAGCACGCCAACGAGGAAACAACACTCCAAAGCACTCACGGCGTCAGAAGAGAGTCGGTGGTCTACCGAGACGCCAAGGCAAGACCACGAAACAAACTATGAACACCACACCTCCGACGAAGACCAGAATAGAGCAGATCTAGTAGATCCACCACCGGAACAGAGAGAGGAGTCGGCCTCCTACCACCACGCGCCGTCACCTCCAAGATAGGGTAGATATGGAAAAACCCCCACTTGCGAAGCCCTAAAACGCCGACCCAGACTCAACCAACTCCTCTCTATCCTCATTTCAACACCAGAGAACCAAACCACAACCACCGGGTCCAGTCGCGACTCCGTCACCGGCGAGGTTCTTCTTCTAGGGTTGAACGCATCTCGGCTAGAGAGAAGGGAGCGAATCACAGGGTAAAAAACGGAAAAGAGGAAAGGGTAAAGAGAGAACCCTCCGGCAGCGGCTTAGACCGCGCACGCGCCGGAGGTATACCGGAGACCACTGAAGATTACGAAAGAGAAGTCGAGGGAGGGGGGGAGGAGAGAGAACCTTTCATTCTAGGTGAAGCAATTGCTTCTCAACACTTTCATTATGCTAACAATTGTGATTGTTACAAGTAAGTTTGTAAATGTAAGAACTATAGGAACACATTAATTATTTATACAGCGGTCACATTTGACATATTGTTGTTCAATTTAGGCGTCTCCCATTTTTGGTCCTCAGGCACATATATAGCCGTGGATAAATCACTGGTCCGTTCCCTTTACATCTATCTTCGGTTAATCGGTTATTATATTCCCGCCTGCATTCGCAAAATTTCAACCAAAAAGAGAAGTCACCAGATCTGAATCGAATAACTAAACTAAACATTCAGAAATGTACTCAAAGTCAAACCCCTGGCTTGTTGTCTACTTGTCAATTTCTAATGACTGAAAAGAATGTAAGACGTTTTGTTCTTCTGGCATCCGTTGAAAATATATGTTCTTTGAGCCAAGTCAAAATATCTTATCCAATGTGACCGAGAAAGGTACTTATTGCCGAACAGAATAGGTCAGATCAGGAGCTCCATTGTCATCTGCAGGAGGCTTCTTCAACTTATACAAATTTTATAACAGTGCCACCATCGTTGAGCAAGTAAAACAACTAAACTACATGCAACTAGTGTTTCTTGATTTAGAATATGTTTTAAACTACACCCAACTAGTATTTCTTGATTCAGAATATGTTTTGTAATAACCCATTCAGACTATTATTCGGAATGAAAGATGTGTGCACGTATGTAGAGTAACCAAGTTTTACATAGGACTTTGACTATTTAAAACCTCATTTAAATAAAATTTTCATATGAATGAAACTCACATGCATAAATAGTAAGTAAAAACTCAATAGATTTAATTACTTCATCTTGCCTCAGGGCATGATGGTATATACTAATTCAGGTCAATACAAATAAGATCGCAGCTTGAATCTTCAGTCTTGTGTATAATCCACTGGCTAGATAGCAACAAGCAAAGATGCAGACATAAAATCACATAGTGTTGTACCCATGACTTATCTTGAATATATATAAGACTGGAAAAGTAATTAACCAACATGACTGTAAGAAACATCTAAGTGATGACATAAGCATTGTTATCTTACCAATTCAGAAGGAATAACTTTTCTTTGCTAGTGTCTTCCAAGTAAAGGTCAGCTCAGGGTTTTCTGGAGATAGAAAACATAATTCTCATGTAAAAGAGAGTGCAGAAGAATCTAAGATTCACAAGCTAAGGCAGAGAGAGAGAGAGGGGAGATCATTGTTGTTCCAGATGGCTGGAGTTTTAGGACACATATGTGTCTGGATACTAATTTGTATCCATGTAACACCATTGGTGTTAGCTCAAGGCGGTACTCAGTTTGTGCATTATGACTTCAGGAAAGCAGACCTGTACCGTGATGGAATGGCAACTATTGAAGATGGCGTATTGCAGATTACAGGTAATACAACCAAGAGCACCGGTCATGCTTTCCACAAAACCCCCATGAAGTTCACAACTTCGTCTTCAAGTTTGTCTTCATTTTCAACAGAGTTTGTCTTTGCAATCCTTCCACTGCACAGCCCCATTTCTTTCGGTCAAGGTATGGCTTTTGTGGTAGCTCCTACCACAGACCTCAGGTATAACGGCACTGAAACTTCAGGGTTAGGGCTATTCAGCACAGCAAATGATAACAAAACTACAAACCACATCCTGGCGGTAGAGCTTGATACTAATGATAGCCCTGAAGCACTTGACATAAGTAGTAACCACGTGGGGATTGATATAAACAGCAAAATCTCGGTCGTATCTGCCAATGCTAGTTACTATAATCATACAGAGGGGAAGAACATAACCCTGCTGCTTGCTAGTGGAAATAGTATCCTCATCTGGATAGATTATGATGGAATAGAGAAGCGGCTTAATGTAACTTTAGCTCCTGTACCAACTCCAAAGCCAGTTTCACCATTCTTGTCAAGTTCCATCAAACCAAGGGTGCCTCTCTTGTCAAAAACCATCAATATTTCAGAAATTTTCAATGAAACCATGTTTGTAGGTTTCTCTGGATCCACAGGCACACTCAGAAGTGACCAATATATTCTTGCATGGAGTTTCAAGAAAGGTGGACAAGCAGAAAGCCTTGACTTGTCAAAGGTTTTGGATCCCCCAAATCCACCTCCACCACCTCCACCACCACCATCATCTCCGCCGCCACCCACTCTGCCACCAACCTCTCCACCAAAGTCAAGGTCTAAAGGCTCTAGCCTTGCTTTAATTCTAGGCACTACTATAGCAGGAACTTTGCTAATAGTACTAGGAGGAGTTGTGTATCTTCTTTACAAGAAAAAGAAGTATGCTGAGGTTCTTGAACAATGGGAAAAGGAATATAGTCCCCAGAGGTACTCCTTCAGGAACCTATACAAAGCAACCAAGGGTTTTAAGGAGAATCAGCTACTTGGAGCTGGAGGTTTTGGAAAAGTTTACAAGGGAATACTTCCCTCTGGTACACAAATCGCGGTTAAGAGAGTCTACCACGATGCAGAGCAAGGGATGAAACAGTATGTCGCGGAGATAGCTAGCATGGGAAGGCTAAGGCACAAGAACTTGGTTCAGCTCCTTGGCTACTGCAGAAGGAGAGGTGAACTGCTTTTGGTTTATGAGTACATGCCAAATGGGAGCCTAGATAACTACTTGTTCAACAACCAAAACCTCACTTGGTCTCAGAGATTGAACATAATCAAGGGAGTAGCATCTGCTCTTTTGTATCTTCATGAAGACTGGGAACAAGTTGTGCTACACCGAGATATCAAAGCTAGCAACATTCTTTTGGATGCTGATCTTAATGGAAGGTTAGGAGATTTTGGGTTTGCAAGGTTCCATGATCGCGGCGAGAATCTCCAAGCCACGCGTGTGGTTGGAACCATTGGCTACATGGCTCCAGAGCTAACTGCAATGGGTGTGACCACTACCTGGACTGATGTCTATGCCTTTGGAGCTTTTATACTTGAGGTGGTTTGCGGAAGAAGGCCAGTAGACCCTGAGAGACCCCCTGAGCAAATGATTCTACTTAAGTGGGTTGCTATTTGTGGAAGCAGAGATAGTTTAATGGTTACTGTTGACAGTAAACTCGAAGGAAACTTTAAAGCTGACGAGGTCAAGATGCTTTTGAAGCTAGGCATGCTTTGTTCTCAGAGCAACCCAGAGAATAGACCAAGTATGAGACTTATAGTACAATATCTTGAAGGAAATGTCAATGTTCCGAGCATATCATATGATACAGCTGGATTTGGTATGCCAAATATAAGCAATGAAACTGTAACACAACAGCCTGAAACCTCCTCATTAGCTAACTTCTCTTTTGAAGATGTTACAGTCCTATATGGTGGTCGTTGAAGCCTGCAAGCAAACTTTTATTCTGCTACAATGTTGTGTCTCTTAAGTGAATGATTGTATTGTGATTGGTTGTTGAATTTACAATAACATACATGTTTTTTTTGTAACATTTCACTTCAAGATTTTAGATTCAATCTCTTCCAGACTAAGACCCTTGGTCTCAGGGACTACTAGAACTACAAACAAGAGTGATACCAATGCTATGGCTCCAAAGAGAAGGAAGAGATTCTCTGCTCCAAGATATTCCTGCAAAGGTGGCATGGGAGCCAGAAGTTACTGATAAACTTTCAAGGGAGTTTTAACCAGAGGGAGCATAAGAGAGAGATACCTTTAAGGGTGAAAACGCAAAGGTGACAATGGCATTGGATCCAAAGTTTGTAAGAACTGCAAGACTGATCCCTCTCCCTCTTGTGCGAAGCGGGAATATCTCTGACACCATTAGCCAGCTGATTGGTCCGAATGAGATCTGGTTCCCAAGAACAAACAGTCAGACACCTTTTAAGGGTGCTACTTCTTGAACGATCAAGATAACACTATGTAGCCACAGCTACAAAAAAGAGCTAGAATACAAACCTGGTAGCAACCAACATAGAGAAGCAGTGCACCAACTGCTACAAGAGGAAAACCACCGAGAAACTTGTAGTATGCTGACAGTAGAAACAAAGAAATCGCCTGGAATTTTTTGGAACATACAAAAGAAAAAAGAGTAAACCAATGTATCAATATGAAACTTTAGGCAACAAAAGAGTTAACTCATACAATGCCACTGACGCCTCCAATCAGTAAGGGACGTCTTCCAAGATCATCAACTTTAGCAACAGCCACCCATGTCATCAGTAACTGCAGAGGACGTACGTTATCAATTATATAGCATACACAGATACTTAAATAACAAAAGAAATGAGCACCTTGAAGACACCAATGATAACAGAGACTCTAGTTGCATCAGCAGCAGCAGAGAATCCAGCAGTCTGAAGAATCGAACCCGCGTAATAAAGAACACTTGGCTGTCCAGTTATCTATCAAGATGATGCAAGAGTATAAGTTGAAATCTCACATTCATCCAAAGACCAACCAACAAACGAAGAAGAATCAATCACCTGCTGGAAAAGAACTAAACCACCACCAATAGTCAGAGCTTTCAAGTTAGGCCCTTGGAACACTTCCAAGAAGTTCCCCCCAGACTTCTCCTCATCTTCATAAGCCGTTTTCACAGATAACAACGCATCATCCACCAGCTTCTCCGACAGTTTATCACCCGGAGGTCTTCCACGTAGTTTGCTGAGTGCAACCATGGCTTTGTCTTTGTATTCTTGTAGAGCGCCTTTGCCTTGAACAGCTCTAAGAAGCAGCCAGCGAGGAGACGGAGGGAGGCTCCACATGCCTAGTCCCATGAGCAAAGCAACAGGGGTACCGAATCCGTACATGTATCTCCACCCTCCGACCACATCAATCTCAAAGCTTCCAACAGAAAAACCCAGCTGTGCAGGAAGAGGGGTTAAAAAGAGTTCAAATGAAATTACATAGAAAAAGGAAGAGATGGGATGTGTACCAGGATGCCTAATACGATGAAGAGTTCTTTGAGAGATATAAGAGTTCCACGGATTTGAGATGGGCATGTCTCAGCTATATAGAGTGGAGCCCCATGCATTGCCTATCAAAGGAAACCAGTTTACTGTAAGCAATCAACAAGGAAACAAGACAAGGTTCCAAGAGCTCACCAAACCAATACCCAAGCCGTAGAGAAGCCTTCCAAGTAAGAGAACATTAAGATCAGGGGCGCAGCCAGTGATCAGAGACCCAAGGAGATAGAGACCAGCAGCTATAATAAGTTCCCGTCTTCTTCCTTCGTAAGAAAATGGTAAGAAGAAACAGAATCAGAGAATTGGAACCAAGTTACAAAGAAGGAGAAATCAATAAAAGAATAAAAGAGTTACCAAGGAAATCAGCAATGCCATAGACAAGAGTTGAACCAAGAAGGGCTCCATATAAGGATCCGCTAACCTACACAACAAGATACATATAAGGACTATAACTTTTCTGCTAAACTCCATATGGGAGAAGCATCTCTAGATAATAGCATTACCACAAGTCCAAGCTGAACAGGTGACAAGTTAAACCATGTCGTTCCACTGAGCGTAGCTGACTGTTTCAACACCATAATAACGATGTTAGGCTTTGTAGCTAGCAGCTAACAAACAAAAGAAGATAACTTAATTCAAAACCTGAAGTGAGAGGGTAGCACCGGAGGTTGCTCCAATATCATACCCGAACAATAGCCCTCCCAAAGCCGGGAATATAAACCTAAGATTCAAGCAAAAATGACTGTTAAAATCAAGTGTTAAGCCTAAAGCTCAGTCTAGCTAAATACTTTTTTTTTAACATTTGATAATACATAAGCCATTGCTCACAGATTAAGATAATTACACAAACAAACCAAACCTTTAAACTAGCTCAATGGATCGAAAAGGATCAATACTTACGGGAGTATCACAGAAGACCAAGAAAATGACTCAGGTGCATCAGAAGCAACAGAATCAGCTACTTCTCCACTGTCGGCTAACTCTCCTCCAGTCCCAACTCCGACCTACCCAAGAAAACCAAATCAAACATTTTTGAAAAGCAATTAAAACCCATGAAACCTGTCTTGTTCTTCACCTGGAACTTTTGTCGGTGTCTAGGGACTAAACCCAGTTTGGGTAGTTCCTTGGAACGGAGGTAAGAAGAGTCAGGCCTGGGTTTGAAACAGGAGCCGAGGAAGGCACGGGGACAAGAGTTCTTGAACTGGTTTAGTTGCAAGGGTCTGATGGCGAAATGTGACTGAGTTGAGATAGCGAAAGCCATGATCGGAGTGAGGATTCTCCCGCTAACTTTGTACGCTTATCGCTCGTCCTCTTGATTCTTCAAAGTTTTATTTATTTATTTAAAATAAATAATCAGAAAAAAAAAATATTGTGTGGTGTGTGTATGTTTTCTTTCCCGATTCATAGTAAGGGCAAAAATGTAAATTAGTTAGTAGGGTTTTTCTTTAATAGTTTAAACTTCTCCGCCATTCTTAAACCTCGTGGAACAGCAGAGTACGTGAACAGCAGGGTCTTTCTTCGAACTTTTCTCTCCTTCCGTGGAGGTAAAATCGTATCTTCCCGTGTTTTATATTAATTTTTTTCTGGTGTAATCCCCTGTTTTTTTTTAATTTTAGAAGGACTCATTTTACTTCCCGTGTTCTTTGATTTTGGTTGGCTCTCTCAGTCATTGTTTGTAGCATAATCCTTGTTGACTGATTGATGCATACCTAACTTGGGGAACAAGACAGTTAGGAGGATCCGTGTGCGTGGTGGGAATGTGAAGTGGCCAGCCTTTTGAAGCTCGATACAGGACACTTCTCATGGACTTGAAGATTCTTTCTGCAACCAAGAGAGAAGGAGAGGTTTGGTTCTTTATGTTGATCGCTTGGTTTCTGACTGTTTTTTTTTTTCATAAACGGTCCCAACTGATTGGTCTCACTTTTAATAACAGTTTCGCAGTGGAATGTTGCTTGCAAGTATCGCATCAAGGGATGACAATGTGGTTGCGGGTTGCGATGATGGGTAAAACACAATTAATCATCACATCTTATTCGGTTGTTTTCTCAGGCTCTTTATTTCTGTTTGATATGAAACAGGTAAAAGAAGAAGAGTACTAGTGCTGCATTAAGAACCAACGGATTCAAATTTGTAATTTCCATTTATTAACTCCATTGCAACCAATGTATTGGAACAAAGCCAAAACAATGTTATGTACATTAAGAGTTTGCATTTATTCAGTAGAAAGTCTAGCGAAAAAGAGTCAGATCACATAAGGCTTCTCTTAGAAGGTAAAATCTCCTTTGGTCTGCAAAAAAAAAAAAGTAAGAAGATATGTGAGCCAAGTGAAATGTTAAATCCTCCATTATCAAGAAGTTGGTCCGACCTCAGAGAAAAGAATGTTCTTTTCGTTGATTTGCATAACCCCAGCTTTGAGTTTGCACTCCCACTTGTTCTTACGCTTCTTTACCTACGGTACGGTAGTAGTTGAATAAAATGGTATTTAAAGTTTAAGAATAACGGTAGTAGTTGAATAAAATGGTATTTAAAGTTTAAGAATTTGCAGCAGCAACGAAGAAATAAACCTTACATAATCAAACTGACACATGATCAAATGCGGAATATCCTCATCATCATTGATATCATCTTCCTCATAATCATCATCCTCGTTCAAACTTTCATCATCATCATCTACATCATCATTCAGTAAAAAAGGGTAACACTTTCTTCACAACAAACCCACACATATCACATCTGAAACTTTACCATGAGGAGCAAAAGCGCTTGGCTTTATATCATCACTAGCACCATCTTGCTGAGGAATGTAAAGTCCTTCACCCTCGTTCTTTATCGACATCGAAAGCTCCTGAAAACGTTTTCAATAATCCGTGACTCAAACACAAGAACTATCTATGACCAAAGAGAACCATACCGTGGATGGAAACTGCGGATCAGAGTCAATCCCACTCTTATTCTGAGCATATCCATGCAAAGGATTTGGATTCTGAATCGGAGGAGAAGATGTTTCTATGGTTCCTCTTATGACTCCGGCTTGTATCATCTTCCTTCTCCAAATCTATACACAAAGAGTATCATAATCAGTTTCGAAAAACCCTAACTTACAGCTTAAGAAAAGCCAAGCAAGCAACTTCGGAGGATTATATATGTAAAGCGAAATCAAGATCGATCAGTTGAGAGATTGTCAACTAACCGAATGAAGCTCGGTAAGAACAGACTCATCGAGTTCTCCAGTGAAGACGAGGTCGTTTCGAGACTTGCTGATAACATCGTTGGTGATTCTAATGTAGGCGTCGCTTGTATTGCTCGCGTCCATTCCGAAACAGTCGACTCTGAAGAAGAAGAAAGGAAAGCGAAAGGATTGAAAGTTTTGAGGGTATAAATAGGTTGCGGCCGCATCACACGCGTATTTATAATCATGATCATAAGCTGTAAAGTCGGTTAATCTTCCGAGCCGATTATCTGAAGCATGTGGGCTTTTTAAAGCCCATTTTCACCCAGTCAATAGCCCTTTTGTCTTCCAAAAAGTCTTAATCTTTACACTCGACTCTTTTAATTACTCAAGTAGTCAAGTGTAGTCTTTTACATGGTTTTTGTTAAACAGTGTCGATCTGGTTATTTTTTTTGTACTTCAATTTTTGAAGGATGTTGTTGGATCATTCCATTTATTTCTTACGTTACTGAGCTTCAATATTTATCATATATGCATATGTGTGTACAGTATGATATATTGTATTTAGTAGAGCAAATTGTAAGTTCATTATTGTATATACTAGGGGCATTGCCTCCGCACAAGCACGAGGTTGTGGACAGAGTTTTTGTTTCATCTCAATATTTGTTAGGGTTATTGTAGTTGTAAATTTTGCGTTTTGAATTGTTTTTCAAGTTTTTTTTTATTGTTATAGGGTTAGAGTTGTGATGATGAACTGTGTATGCATTGTTCTCCACTTATGAAGGACTAAACTGTGTTAGTAATGTGATTGATATATTTCGTGTTGTTGTTTGCTGTGTCACTGAGACTTATTGTTTGTTTGTCTTCTTAATTTGTTTATTGTACTGTTGAGAGTACATAAATTATATTAAAGTTGTTGAATATACTTTTTGTTTCTGGATATTTTTTCTCCAGTTTAGTTATGTAAGTTGTGTGCATTAAGTAATAATTTTTATTATCCTTATTATGTTTGTTAATGTTTTTATTTTATTTTTAAATTTGTTGCTCTTACCGGACCTTTAAAACAAATACATGAAGACTTGTAAAAATAACTATAAAATGATTGATAGTTCTGAGTATTTGAGCTTTAATGAGTTTTAAATGAATTTATGTATTTTTCATAAGAAGACAATATCATTGGCATGTTGACATTGGGCATGTAAGCTATTTTTATAAGACAAGAAAAGTGAGCATGTGGAGATGTTGTTGCCGCCTTTGTGTCTGTCGGGATTGTCTCTTGTATCTCTTGTTGTGGCTGTGTTTGTTTATCTTTTATTTGATGAATAATATGTAAACAAAAATCATTGTTAGCTGTATTTATCAGAGTTCATAACTTACTTTGCTTTTTTTGTTCAGGTAATTTCACTGATCTTGGTTGTCGTCTTCGTCTTCTTTGTTGCGAAAATAAGTTTGTAAATTGTTAAATAGCTGACCGTGTAGTTTGTATTTGTTTAGCTGACTCGATGTATGTGTCGTTGCGAAAATAAGTTTGTAAATTGTTAAATAGATGGCCGTGTAGTTTGTATTTGTTTAGCTGACTCGATGTATGTGTCGTTGCAAAAATAAGTTTGCAAATTGTTAAATAGATGGCCGTGTAGTTTGTATTTGTTTAGCTGACTCGATTTATGTGTCGTTGAGTTTTAGCTGAGGTGATTGGTTTGGTATATTTGTTTTGAAGTTTATTTCTAAGATTAGACAAAAAAAAAGAGGTGATCATTATTGATTCGTCTTTTTTGAAATTCTAGTTTTTGGTGTTTTGATTGTTTGGGTTGTTTTGGTTTTTTTTAAGCTGTAAAATAAAAGTTTGTGTAAAATTAGTTTGATAAGTAAGGGATATAAATAGACGACCACAAAATTTGAGTAGGAAATATTTTTGATTATTGATGTTAGCACAATATAGATAATAATATAAAATAAATTGTGTATTGATTGTTTCTTACGGATCAATGAAGAGACGGACAACGACTCGAGTTGTTTCTTTCAGCCTTGGACAGAACGGATCATATGTTACTAAATAATATAAAATTATAAAATTTTACATTTTCTAAAAAGATTTTTTTATAAAACGACTACTTTGCTTTTAAAAAAATTGTACAAGTGACATCCTCGTCATCTAAATTAGCTGGCGTAGCATATATGTTGGCAAAATTAGATAACATGGCAACTGATGTGGTAATTGGTGTATGATTTCGTCAAAAAAATAAATAAGAGGTATGTTATTTGAAATTTACGAAAGTGCAGGTATATTTTTCACGGTGACATAAGTCGGATATGAATTGAACATATTGGGATACGTTGAGCATGAAATGATAGCTTTTCCACCGAATGCATATAGCAATCCACGAACTTTTTTATACGTTGTGCTCTTGGTATACAAGAATTAAGAACATTTTGTTCGATCATTCGATAATCATATAATATAGTCGTATTCTTTGATAGTCCCTTTGTTTAATTATAAGTGTCGTTTTAAGTTTCGGCATACGGATTAAATAAACAATTAATTTTGTACATTTCCTATAAAAAATACCATTACCTATACATCTAACTATATTTAAACCAATAGAAAAATAAATTTTGCATAAAATTAATAAATTTTGCATTGAAAATCGAAAACGACACTTATTTTGTAACGAAATTTTTTTTCTAAAACGACACTTAATATGAAACGGAAAGAGTAATATATGACATAATAAATCAGATTCAAAGGGATTTCATAGATCGACAAGTGTCATTTTGTGTCGTGACGGAAAGCATGAGCAATAAAGCATTTTTCGTGGAGAATTGAATTTTCTGTTGTGGACTTATATGTGTACCTTTAATTACTCTTCTTTATATTTTTCTTCTCCGGACAGTCGTCAATTCAAAATTATAGATTGTTTTTAAATTATGATTTTGCAAAATGTCGGGTTTGGTAAACACGTGTTGATCTCGAAATATACCCTCTCCAAACATTGATTGAGGACAATTCATATCTTTGATTAAAGACTTAAAGTAATGGACCTATCATTTATACTCTAATATATTGGCGTGTTAGATCAGATGAGCAACCACAACAAACGCAACGGTCAATTTTCACATGCTATGTATAATGCTTGATTCTGAAATTGTTTTCCAAATATTATTTTTCTGTACGAGGTTAGGAATATACTCAACAACTTCGTTTATCGGTTTTTTCTCACATGCAAGTTTGTATAGGTTAAGACAAACCAGGGCATAGCTTCTTTTTAACCAGTGTACAACTTTTTATCAAAACATGAGTGTTAATAGAAGGACTCATATGTCATCGTTTACGTAATATATATCAAAATTTGGATGTATTATTCATATATATTTTTTGTCAACTCTAAGACATGTGTTATCTATTTCATTAAAACAACAACATGTAGAAATGTCAAAGTGGAATCTGGACCGCAGATCTTGCCCGGTAAGCTTGCTGCGGGATGGAATTAGGCCGACATTTGGTAAGCCCGCAGAGTAGCGGGCTTCCTTGTTGCAGGATGGGGCACATGTTAACCTGCGGGATTTGGATGGCCCACAAACTCTAGCCTCGATTTCTACTTTCACTTGAAACAACGAGAGAGAGAGAGAGAAGAAAGAAGGTGATTCGCCCATAGATGTTCACCGACGGCAAATGAAGCTGACCGATGATACTTCCGGATTCCCATGTTTCTTCTATCCTCAAGAGTGGAGCTTCTTTAATCCACCGAAAAAGTATACTCTTCTTAGCTCAGCATCGAAACTTCTATTCTTATTAGATATGCCACCGGAGGTTCTCTTTCTTTGCATGCATGGTCGTCATCTTCTCCTCTTCACCGAGAAGGTATGAAACTCATTATGTATCTTTGGTGATGCCAATTAGAATGTCTTGTAAAACTTGTAATCTGATATTGATAGTTTCTTGAAGTGAAATTACTTATGTTCAATCTCTGTGTTTTTTTTTGTGTTTTCGAGGTGAACAATGAGTAAAGGAAGATACGAAACAGAGCTGAAAGCATTGTAAGTTTTACTACTTTGAAATTTGATTCCGCTTCGCTTAGTTTTTTATGTTATGTCTCTGATATATTGATGTTGACTGCTTGTGATTGTGTCTTACTGTCGAGTAGTGTAGCAACTTGTTTCCAATTTTGCATTGTAGTACTGATATGTCTTTGATATTGTCTATGATATGTCTTTCGTTTTTGTTTGTGTTATGTCTCAAGGTGATGATGAACTAGGAGGCGAGTGGCTCATCTTCTTCTCCGCTTCACAAAACATGTATAAAACTCTCCATTCATCAGTTTAGTCTAATGTTTAGTTGCAATAGTCTTTGTCTCGGTTACTTGTATTATTTGTCTTGACTAGTTCAGTGGATTTTCGCAGCGTAACTAATGAACTTATACATAATCATCTCATCTTATATATGCACTTGTAATAGAAAAATAGATTTCAAGAAAATAGACTTCAAGAACAAGAACAATATACAACAAATTTTGAGTTTGAATAGTAGATGCTACATATATCTTCATTATGTGCACTTAGGTACAGTGAAACCTCTATAAATTAATAATGTTGGGACTGCACCAAAACTATAATTTTTTATTAATTTATAGAGATATTAATTTATCGATATACTAATTGAACCAAAACTCAATTTATGACTATAAAGTTATATTATTTTATAGAGATTTTTAGTGTATATTAATTTATAGAATATTATTAATTTAAAGAGGTTATACTGTATGTAGTGGATCAGCCTGAAGCGGCATGGAGCAGCATGCAGCCTCAAGAAGCGTCCTGATGCACTTCTTTGGCATCCAGCCCGCGGGATGGCCTGTAAAGGATTGTGCACTTTGGCGGGGCGGGATTGGGCCGACCTGTTGGATACTGCAGTCCGTGTGGGTCTGACCCGCGAGAAGACAAACCCGCTGCAGTACAAGACGTACCAACCTATTTAACATTCCTAGCAACATGACCTTAATTGATTGATATAGGTGTGGTCCAACTATTTTAATACAATTATTAAAAAAATTTATTAACCATTTAAGATAAATATTATACAAAGAAAAACACAAATATAAAAATTAAATTTCTAAAAAAATATAAAACAAAAAATATACTAAAGAGGAGTTGTAATATATTAGCTCATTTGTTAAAAGAAGCTATCTACTAAAGAGGAGTTGTAATATATTAGCTCGTTTTTGTGACTTTGTGTTGATACCCTTTTGCTCTAGTCCTAACTCCTAACTCAAGCTCGGTATCCAGTAATGTGGACCACAAATGACTAACTAAAACTAAAGAAATAATTACCACAGTCAAACTATAATTCAAAGTTAGAATATGACCTACAATTATTTCATTTTAACTCGAAAACAGGTGTTTAAGCTTCAGATATATTTCAAACTTAAAAGAGTTAAAGTAAAAACTTAAAAAAGTTGGTGCGGAATCGACAACTGTCAACTACGTTACATAAAAACACCAAACAGTACGCAATCTGCCGGCCATGCAGAATCAGGGAAAAAAGAAACTTCCCCGGGATACACGTGTTGGACGTAAATTGTGACACGTAGTTCTTTGGAACTTCTACTTCGGTAACTGCGACAAGGAAGAACCAACGACCTTAAACCGCTACGTGGGACTTGCGTCCAACACGCGTCCACTTAGGCCACAAAACAAGACTTTAGACCTAAACCTCATTTATGAATCAGGGACATGTAAACACGCCGTTAGTTCCTCGTTACTGCCAAAACCTTTGTTTTTTTTTCTGCAAACCCTTTCTTTCAAATCATTTACTGGTTTCTTCTTCATTTTTAATAACTTTTACGTGTTTGAAATTGAATTATTTAAGTTAGTAATTGAAATATTTAACTTGTACGTGTTTGAAATTGGAATATAGCGACTGAATGTGAATCTGGATCTCAATTTAAATTTGAAATATCCTTTTTATTTATTAAAGAACATTTATAGTTTTGTAGAACACTTATAGTTTACTATGTATAAAATCTAATATTCAACTCGCGCTTTATGTGAAACCCTCCCACGAACGTGAATTTGAAAGAAAAAAAAAATTCTTGATGCGCAGCTCCGATATGAAATAGAGAACATATATGACTCAGTTGAACATGGATCCATATGTATAGTAATCAGATGATTACATTAAAAATGGGATTTTATCATTGTAACTGGGAAATATTATCAAATTTCAATCAAGCTAACAATTTCAATTATTCTTATTCAACTTACATAAAATAAATATGTGTATCTTCGGACCATCTGCAAGTAATACTTTAAAATATACTACATGTCTAGATACACATTAATAAGTAAAATCGTTACTGACTAGAAAAACACCCACCTTACACATGTCAGAAATGCCATACATATGGGACATTAAACTATTTGAAGCTATGGTTTTCTTGGTAACCTTCTAAAACCTATATGCATAAATTTAAACGATTTTAAATAAAACACAAAAGTCATATATTGAGTTTGGCATAAAAAAAATATCCATTACCACACAAAACTTACGCATCAAACTGAGTATTTATCAAATCGGGCTTCAATCACTAGAAAGAAAAGGGGTGTTTTGCATTTTATCAAATCATAATAATGTGTGATGTAGAAATTCTAACGAGAAATTGGTAAGCTTTCATTTTAAAGTTACAAACACAAAGATGGGATAATTAATCAAACTAGCTTGCCAGAACCATTGTCTCCTTACCGAAAGCTGATCTCCAACCACCTACTAAAGTAACTAGCCATGTTTCCAGTTACTTTTTTCTTGTTATCGTCAATGTTCTAGTTTACCAGCAGAACATTACATATTGGTGTCACTACGTAATAACAAAAAACAAAACAAATCATAAGCTCTATATTTTAAGTATCAGTCAACAATATACATATTGGAATTTTTGGTGTTTTTTGGGTGTTTGTTAGTTAAAATTGATATAATATTTCGATCTCTTTATAAGATTTGAAAGTGATGGTTGGTATATGGCTCGACGAATGCAAGGTAAGAGCACAATTATCGCAGGTGCTTAAGCCGTTGCTTAGAGTTAATTTCAATTAAAAAAAAAAAAAAAATTAAGAAAAGAGAAAACACGGCGCTTAATTAAGCCCGTGAAACAACGCTGCTTAGTGTGCACGTGTCAAGACAGGGGAGGGATGAGTGAAGTTTACGCGTGAAACAAATCAAACTTGGTTCTCTCTCTCTCTCTCTCGAATTCTCTCTCGAATCCTCTCTCCCGATATGCGAATCGCAATCGTCTCGGTGGCTCTGCTACCCTCGTCTCCCTCGGTGGCTCGGCGTCGACGATCTCGATGGTGGTTCTCCTCGACTGGGACGGAACTCTCGCGACGCTGGCTCTCTTCAAATCGAAAGGTAAGCGTCTCTTGTGTTCTTCGATTTTGCATGTGTTTAGATTTTGAATTTTATTGTTCTGATAGGCTATTTTGTGTTTGTTATATGTTGGTTAGGTGTATTGCTGGTGATGGAGCCCTCTCTCGGTGGAGACGAAGCCTTTGTTCTGTCTCGTCGATTTGGTGTATCGGTGGCGACGGAGCTCTCCTCGACGGCGACGGAGCTCTCCTCGACGGCGACGTAGGTGCCGTTCGGCAAAGGTAAAGCTTCCTTCTTTCTCGTTTATTTGTTTGATGCGGTTTGTCCTGAAACGGGTGATGGTTTCATCAATTATGATTGGGTTGCAAGTTTGTTTCAATTAATATGGATGGATTAAAATAGATTTGTTTGTAACTTTGTTTCAACTTGGATTAGTTTCAATTTAGATGGAAGGATCAAATTTTATGTTCTCTCTTCATAAAGTCGTTTAGATATGTTTTCACTCTGTCTATTTAGATATGTTTTGGTTGCAAGTTCGTTAATGTTTCAGATGGGTGGATCAAAATCTTTTTTGATTCTGTCTGTTTCAGTTATGAAGCTAAGTTTATTTGTAAGAGTTTTCCATAATTTTTTTTTTGATTACTTTCTGTGTGTTGTGTCTTAACATGCGGAGTAAGTTTGGTCGAGGGTAGAAGCATGGAGTACATTTGGTCTTCGCAATACAGGTAAATGTCTACTTCCCTTGAATTGATTGCAAGCTTTACGGTTGAGTTAGATAGTTAATGTTTTTATTTAGTGAACTAGGTTGTGGTTGTGGGATAAATAGAAGTGATGGTTAGCTAGAAACCGAGATTCTTGTCAAGCTTTAACTCTGTAATTAATATGGGTGTGTTAAATAGAAGTGATGGTTAGCTAGAAACCGAGATTCTTGTCAAGCTTTAACTCTGTAATTAATATGGTTGTGTGTTAAATAGAAGTGATGGTTAGCTAGAATATTGGTTGTGTGAGTGATGAATGCATTTATCTTTATATTCTCTATTTAAGTGAATGCGTTTAACTTCATCTCTTCCATCTATCTACCTCTCTTATCTTCCATCTCTTTTATCTTCCATCTCTCTTTTCTAATACGTAAGACTTATTCAAAAATGGATAATAATCCATTTTTAAATGTAAATTTTGTTGATCTTCTCCAAAGTCAACAAGATAGTGGCATAGGTTTAGAATCTTCTCCCATTCCTTTGTTTGGTACGCAAGCCACAGTAGATTCAAACATCGAGCAAGAGAGTCCACTGCAGCGTAAAGAACGCAGGGCTTGGTCGCAAACAGATGATGAGGTCCTCATCAGCGCTTGGCTTAACACCAGCAAAGATGCGGTTGTTGGGACCGAGCAAAAGTCTGGGGCCTTCTGGAAGAGAATAGCGGACTACTTTGCTGCTAGTCCGAAGCTTGCAGGCCTTGAAAAAAGAGAGCCATTGCACTGCAAGAATAGGTGGCACAAGATCAATGATCTTGTGTCCAAGTTCTGCGGAGCTTATGAAGCCGCAGCAAGACAGAAAACCTCAGGCCAAAATGATCATGATATTCTCAAACAAGCTCACCTTATCTTCTTGAACAACTACAAAAAAAAATTCACTCTGGAACATGCGTGGAAGGAGCTTCGCCATGACCAGAAGTGGTGTTATCTATCTACACAGAAAACCTCAAATAAGAGAAAAGGAGAGGACGGGGCTCAATCCTCAACACCTCGCGCAACTGAGGGGGTGGCTGGTGATGATCGGCCCCCTGGTGTTAAGGCTGCCAAGCGTAGTGGTAAGAAGCCAATGGAAGAGGGGAAGGGGCAAGAGGAGTTTGACCGGGTTTGGGCGTATAAGGACCAGGATTTGTCTAGGAGAGAAAATCTCTCCAAGATAGGTCTACTTGACCGTCTACTTGCTAGAACAGAGCCACTCCCTGACTATGAAGAAACGCTAAAGAAGAAACTCATCAATGAGTTGTTCTCCAGTTAGTGTAAAGAAGAAGCTCTTCTCTGCTAGTGTCGTATGTTTGTTATCTTTTTCATGCTTGTGTCATCTGTTTCATGTACTTGTTCTGTTTAAGCAATGAGAATGTTCTTGTTTGTGTGTTCATGTGTTTCTTGTTGATGTTCTTATGTTTCATGTACTTGTTCTGTTTAAGCAATGAGAATGTTCTTGTTTGTGTGTTCATGTGTTTCTTGTTGATGTTCTTATGTTTCATATTCTTGTTACTTTCAGGAGCAATGGGAGTGGAATAATCAGAGACGAAGAAGCTCTATTATGCTTGTGTCACGGGAGGAGATAGTCTTGTCGTCTCTTTTGTACTCTAGTGTAGTCTTGTCTTTTGTAAACTTGTGTCAAGTTGTGTCTTTTGTATTATTGGGTCACGGACTGAATGTTTTAAGAAGGCTTGTGTATGCTTGTGTCACGGACTGAATGATTAATGATAGCTTCTATATGCTTGTGTCACGGACTACACGCTTGTATCATTGTCTATATAAATGTTTCACTCATTTGTAACAAGAGTATTCAAACTGCTTTCTCACCTCTCTCTCTCTCTCTCTCTCTTTCTCATCGATATCTTCTCTTCTCAAATCGCTTTCCAAATCACGTAACCAAACCATTCCCCTTTCCAAATCACGTAACCAAACCAAATCACTTCTCAAATTCAAAGCCTTTTCAATCAAAAATATGGCATCATCTTCTCACAACAATTTAGAAGAATTGAGTGATGAATATTTTGATCAATATTTTGATCAATATTGTGATCAATATTTTGATCAAACCTTAGCAAATTTAACCGTCGGCCATGAAGAAGAACCAAGGAAACAAAGAAAAAAACGAGCTTATATCGAAAGAAATCGTGAAGAAGGGCACATTCGATTATGGAATGATTATTTCAGTGAAACTCCAACGTATACTGAAAATTTATTCCGACGACGTTTTCGAATGAACAAACCGTTGTTCATGCGCATTGTTGATCGACTCTCTACCGAAGTTGACTTCTTTCGCCAAAAGACAGATGGTCTAGGAAGGTTGGGGTTATCAACACTCCAAAAGTGTACGGCAGCCATTCGTCTATTGGCATATGGTACTGCGGCGGATACGGTAGACGAATACCTCCGGCTCGGCGAAACTACAAGTCGATCATGTTTGGAGAATTTCGTGGAAGGAATCATACAATTATTTGGCGAAGAGTACCTAAGAAGTCCAAGTCCAGCTGATCTTCAACGTCTACTTGATATTGGAGAGTACCGTGGATTTCCCGGGATGATAGGAAGCATCGATTGTATGCACTGGGAGTGGAAGAATTGTCCCACCGCTTGGAAAGGACAATATTCTCGTGGTTCGGGTAAACCAACCATTGTTTTAGAGGCAGTTGCTTCCTATGATCTCTGGATTTGGCATGCGTTTTTCGGACCTCCAGGTACCTTAAATGATATAAATGTTCTTGATCGCTCGCCTGTTTTTGATGATATAATAAATGGTCAAGCTCCGCAAGTCACTTACTCTGTCAATGGAAGAGAGTATCACTTGGCTTACTATCTCACCGATGGTATTTATCCGAAATGGGCAACTTTTATCCAATCTATTTCGCTACCACAAGGACCGAAAGCAGTTTTATTTGCTCAAAACCAGGAAGCTGTCCGAAAAGATGTCGAGCGTGCTTTTGGAGTCTTGCAAGCTCGATTTGCCATCGTTAAAAATCCAGCACTTTTTTGGGATAAAGTCAAAATTGGGAAGATTATGAGAGCATGTATCATACTCCATAATATGATAGTTGAAAACGAACGAGATGGATACACGCAATTTAATCTTTCCGAGTTCCAACATGCAGAAGACAACGGAAGTTCACATGTGGATCTCAACTATTCAACAGATATCCCTTCAAATATCGCTAATATGATGGGTGTTCGAACTAGAATTCGTGATAGAAGAATGCATGAACAACTGAAAGCTGATTTGGTTGAACATTTGTGGAGTAAATTCGGAGGTGATGAAGCCAACAATTGAGCTCGAATGTTTCTTTCAAATTATTATTTATTATTGTACTAATCTTTGTTTTATGTTTTTTATTTTGAAATGTGTGTTCTAAATGTTATGATTAATTATGTTTTATATAATAAATATATTTAAGCTTATAAAAAACAATGTTTAGTATAATTTTTTTTAAGCACCCCAAAATAAGCAACTTCCATTGGAGGTCAAAATATTAGAAGTTGCTTAAAAAAGTGTCTAACACCCATTTAATATTAAAAAAATGTTTAAGCACCCCAATAGAGTTGTTATGGTTAATGATGCTCTAAATGGTCTCTAAGCAGAAAGTAATATGATAATAATTTTTCATTTTGCTACAAATATAACAATCAGAAAACCTTTCACGTGGCGCAATGTATTTGCCTACTGTCAACTTCAAGTACCTGGCAACTGCTATCCAGCTTTAGCGTACACGTGGCTTCGTTTAAAAAAATAAAAATTTCCAACCTTTTATTTTGTTTTGTAAAGGTAGGACCCATAAAAATCAGCGGATGCTATCTTTTAAATCAGCTCACACGTCATCCTATTATTTTCCGCCACGTCCTAGAATTACCCGTAAAAGATTTTTTTTTTGGTAAACGGCAGGAGACACGAATCTCCTACACTTTATTCAAAATAAATCAACAACTACAGGCAAACCCGCCGAGTTCTAGACATCCCATTACAATCCTCCAACAAAACAGGAGCAACATGCTCTGGAGCCGACTCAAAATAGTTTAAACCAAACGGTAAAGAAAACGCATAGTTAGCTAATCCATCTGCTAGACGATTAGCCTCCCTATACACGTGAGAAAATTTGACTAACCAGTCTCTTGAAACAAAGCCATAGCACAAACGTACTAGGAAGGACAAGGGATGTGCATCATGAATCCCTGTCTGAAGAAAGCCCACCACACTTTCAGAATCTACTTCAACCTCCAGCTGCCGAATACCACGGTCCCATGCTATGCACAGGCCATAGTACACCCCCCCACAATTCTGCTAACGGATCAGAGCAAATACCAATGTTAACCGCAAAGCCCCCTTCCCACGTCCCGTACTCGCCCCGCACAACCCCTCCCGCAGTAGCCAGACCAGGATTACCTCGAGCTGCTCCATCCGTATTTAGTTTATACCAGCCACTCTCAGGACACTTCCATGCTATATGCTTCTCTACCCGACCCCCAGCAACTGATCTCTTACTTAGGATTCTGTTCGCGTCCATCACTTCTCGGGCTTTATCTCTAACATACTGCACTCTATCTCGGCATTTCCCTATATCACCGAAAACATACCCACATCTCCATTTCCAACACCACCACCGTAACTGCAAAGACTGTTGGCCACTGGCTCCCATTTCCTGACCTATCACTCGCGAGATTGTCATAGAGCCACTCTAGAAGAGGTAGGCTGAAGAAGCGATGCTGTCTACTCGGCATAACACTTTTCGTCCATAGTCCTGCTGCTGCCGGGCAATCTCGAAGCACATGGAGGATAGTTTCATCTCCATTTTTACACAGACTGCACACTCCATTATCACTCAAGTGTCTACGCTTCCTCTCCATATTTGTCATGATAACCTGATGAGACACCAACCATAGGAAGACACGGACTCGTTCAGGAGCCACTAGGCGCCACACGCGATTATACAGAGCTTCCATATTCGGTCTTGGTACTCTATCTCTAGTCAAAAAGGCATATGCAGACTTAACCGAGAACAGACCATCCTTACTCTCCCCCCATGACATTCTATCACGGGCCCCAGTAACATCATCAATAACCATTGCAGCCAATCTTAACCGGTCCTGTATTGATGTATATGGTTCGATAACTTGAGTTACCCAGCCAGTTCCATTCTGCCATAAATCCTGAGCCCTTGCCTCTAGTATCAGCTCCGGTATGTGCACCATACTCGAGTTCTGCAGAGGTTCGTCTAACAACCATTTGTATTTCCAAAACCGGACCCCGCGACCATTCCCTAAGATCCAACGCGTCCCCGGAACAATCACATCTCTGATACCCACCGCTATGCTTCTCCAAGTCGGTGACCAAGTCCCCTGAACTATCAGCCATGTTGGATCATATAACTCACCTACTTTAAATTTTTTCCTCAAGATCTTGACCCACAAAGCATCCTCCGTATTCAACAATCTCCATCCAAGTTTTGCTAATAAAGCAATATTCATCTCCTTTGCCAACCTAATGCCAAGTCCCCCTTCTCTTTTAGGCTTACAAATTACGTCCCAAGACACCAAGTGTTGCTTTCTGTTCCCTTCACTACTTCCCCATATAAAGCCTCTAGCGATCTTATCCAGTTGGTTTAAAGTTGATATCGGCAGTGATATAGTGCTCATCGTATGAACCGGAATAGATGTGAGAACAGATTTGGTGAGCGTTATCCTTCCTGCCAAACTCAAGAATCTACTCTTCCATCCAGCGAGCTTAGATGAAATCTTCTCAATCACTTCCCCAAACGTCTCCTTATTAATTCTTTTCTGGAGAACTGGCATACCAAGGTACTTACCCAATTCCTTCGTTCCTTTGATACCACTCTCATTACTTATCGAATTGGCTAGATCCCGGTGAATATTCTCAGAGAAAAAGATTACAGATTTTTCCAGATTAACTTTCTGTCCCGAAGCCCCACAAAACCTCTCTAGGACCTTGCGTATTACTCGAATCTGCGCTATCGAAGCCTCTGCAAATAGAATCAGATCATCTGCGAAACAAACATGAGATAAAGATGGTCCACCCCTGGATAATCTGATCGGCTTCCACTCCTTATTAGCTACTGCGAACTCAATCTGATGGCACAGCCTCTCCATGCATAACACAAATAGGTATGGGGATAGGGGATCACCTTGTCGGAGTCCACGCTGAGGCGTAAATGATTCTGTCCTTTCTCCATTCCACAACAGGCTCATTCCAGGATTCGTAACACATTCCATGATCCACTTAATCCAAATCTGAGGTAGGTGTGCTGCATTGAGTGTATCTTCCAAGAAATCCCACCTGATTCTGTCATAAGCCTTCTCAAGATCCAGTTTAAGAAGCATCCAGCCTCTTCGCCCTTTCTTTCTCCTCATTGAGTGAACTGCTTCCTGGACGATAACAATATTATCCTGACTCAGACGACCAGGAATAAAGCTTGCTTGCGCAGGTCCTATAAGTTTAGGCATCAGATGCTTCAGTCTCAGCACCATCATCTTTGTTATGATCTTGAAAAGAACATTGCATAAGCTTATAGGCCGGAATTGCATAATTTTTTCTGGCTTGAGGACCTTCGGTATAAGAACCAGCATGGCATCATTCATGCCCTCTGCGAGAACTCCCGTTTCAAAAAACTTCAGCCCAAATCTAGTCACAGACTCACCCACCACGTCCCAAGATTCTTGGTAAAAGATAGGTTGGTAGCCATCCGGCCCTGGGGCCTTGTATTTGCCCATCGATCTCACAGACCTCTCCACATCTACTCCCGAGAACTGTTTATTCAAACTCCCCAACTCCTCCCGTGTAAAATCAGTGAAGCCTTGCTGAGGGAGCTTCTCTGTAACAAGATTGAGATCCTCAGTCGAATACAGTCTCTTATAATATTTTGTAGCTAGCTTTTCCAGTTCCTCGGACTGATCCACCCAGCGGCCATCCTCATCCTTTAGCATCTCTATCTTATTTCTCTTCCGCCGTACTATTGTAGTTGTGTGATAGTACTTTGTGTTCCTGTCGCCCAGGACTATCCATTTTTCACGCGATTTTTGATACCACAAAACCTCCTCCTGCTCGAGGACCACATCAAACTCTTTCTGCAGTACCGCCTCCTTCAAGAGTAAATCATCACATGGATTTCTCTCCAACTGCTCCTGAATCTCTTTAATATCTCCTAAAAGCTTTTCTTTTCGTTGAATAACATCTCCAAATATCTCCTTATTCCATTTTTTAAGTTTGGATTTTAGAGATACCAATGCCTCCGGAGTACTCAGTTCACCATTCCAAGATGTCGAGAGTAGCTCTTTAAAGCCTTCATGCTTGAGCCACGCGGCTTCAAACCTAAATGGTCGCCTCTTCGGGTTCCCCCTCTGCACAGGTTCTAGTTGCAGGTAGAGTGGTGCGTGGTCTGATGCCAGGAACGGGATATGTGAAACCGCTGCCTCCTGCCACCTTACTCGCGCATGGGCGTTACATAAGACCCTATCCAACCGCTTCGCCACAAAGTTCTGCGTCTCCTTTCCTCTTTTCCATGTGAATTTATTCCCCTTAAATCCCATATCCACCAATGCAAGCTCATTAATCCATTCCCCAAATGCCAGAGAATCTGGTGAAAGCCTACCATTACCTCCAGTTCTTTCATCCAATCTCAAGATAGTGTTAAAGTCTCCACCAACCAACACCGGTTCATCAATATTCTCCAATACTCTTTTAAGCTGCCCCCAAAGCCCACTACGACGACTTACTGTAGGAGCAGCGTAAACAGCGAGGAGATGAGTGCTCTCCGTCCCAATCACCATCCTGGCGTGAACAAACTGATCCGACGATTCCAATATCGTAAGAGCTCCCGCCTGATCTCTCCACAATAGCCAAATTCCACCACTTTGACCAGTGGCATCAACCCGAAAAGAATTATCAAATCCCAAATTCTGGCATATCTTTCTCGCTTTTTCTCCACCCGCATGAGTTTCGAATAGCGCCATGACGTCAATATTAAACTTCTTCAAAATGTACCGAATCGAGCGTCTGAAATTGGGTTTATTTGCCCCCCGGCAATTCCAGAATAAGCAATTCATCATCATCAATATGTCAAGGTATATACGAATTACCGGGGCCCCCTGTTATGCAAGAGACAAGATCCCTCCATCTCCTTGCAGGTTCGTCTGTGTATCAGCCATTTTTTGTTCTGCCACGCTAATAATACTCTCCATGGGATTATCCACCTCTTCATCACGCAGTAGCAGAGTTTTAGATCTAGTCTGACCATTCTCCACGCTATTTTTGAACACACCACCAGCTCTCCATGTCGTAGTATTTTCCACTCTTAGTCTCTTTCCAGATTCTGATAGGCTAATTTCTCCCTTTGTCGGCCCAAACACCAGCCCTCGAACAGGCCTATTGTTTACTTTCTTGGGCTTTCCTCTACTACCCTCAATCAATTTTCTGTTAGCGACCCACTTCTCCTTATGCGCTCCTTGTGAACTAGTTGAAGTACTAGCTTTCCCGCTAAAGATCAAACCTTCTTTCACTTGCGAGAAACCTTTACCTTTCCTGTTCTGAATATTCATGTCCTGATTCTCCTTATTCTCTTCACCAGTAACCATATCCTCCTTTGCTCCATCCACATTCATAGTCATCTCAAGGCTGCTATACTTGTTCGACAGTGCAATATTCGCGGTCTCCTTGATATTAGAGGTCTCATGAAGGCTCTGCTTAGTTACCTCACCTGGTTCTCGTATCACAATACCCACCTGCCTCGACACTTGCGTTCCTCTTCTCCCTCCCTTTACTTGAGTAAACCCATCCTCCTGCGGAGAGATTTGTTTAGGTACCGATGTAGGGAGTACTGACGTCTCCGTCTGTAATGCCTTATTAGCCACTCTCTCCGCAATAGTTTTTGGACACCCATGGACTAGATGTTCGTATATTCCACATTTAGAACATATTTCAGATAGCCCTTCATACGCTACAAAGTATCTCTCACCATTAATTAGCACTGTCCCTTTCAATGGCTTTGCTAAGTTGACTTCGACACAAATTCTTGCAAACCTTGCTCTCTCAAAGTTCAGCGTGGTTATGTCTACCCGAACTGGCTTCCCCAAACCCTTAGCAATCCCCATCAGGATCGACCGGTGATAGAAGTTCACTGGGATATTAGTTAGTCTAACCCAGACCGGCGTTGTAGCAATGTCATCTCTTAAGGGATCAAATTCTGGTGACCAAGCCCTCACCATGAGATAACTACCGAAGACTCTCCATGGGCCTCCTGTCAGCGCTGCCATATATTCATCCTCCTTTTCGAAACGGACCATGAAAAACTGCCGGGGCAAGTCCATGACGTACATTGCTCCCCTCGGATTCCATAACTCTCGTAACTTCCTACTCAAGGCAGATATCGCAACACTCCTTCCCAGAACCCTAACGATCATGCACTGTTTCCACATTCCATTCATCGCTTCCAGCACCTCTGTTTCAATTGTAATAGACGGTTCACCATCTTCTCCATTAGGGAACTCCACTCGAAGTCTCTCCGTAATAAAGTCATCATCGATCAGTTTCTCCGGAACCGGCATCCCTCCCTCACTCGTCCCCACTACCTTGGATGCATACGAGGGCACGCAGTCTGGTGGATCCCCTGGTGGTCTTGCTCTCTCTCCCACATCCATCATGGTCGCATCTCGATCTCCTGACTCTGAAACCCTAGTGTCGCCAATCGCCGAAACCCTAACGCCGCTCATCCGTCTCTCTCTCTGTGTCTAGCAGAATTACCCGTAAAAGATGAACTTCTCTTGTTTTAGCTCTTCAATTTTTTGTTTATTAACAGAGAATTGTCTTTAATTGTTGATTTTGGAAGAGCAGCAACAACTGAACAACTTGAATTTAAAATTTAAACCAAAAAAACTTTAATTTCTTTTAGATTTGTACATCATACAAGCTGAGTTTTGAGCCTTTTGTCTGATAGCTTCTTCTAATTTTCTGATTATCTTTGATTATAAATTTTAGTTTGCATATTCTGTTGATAAAAAAGTTGTCATATTCTAGTTAGCCAAATGAGTCTTGAAAAATTCTTTTGGAATAGTACGCACTTGTATCTCACTGGGTCGAAGAGCTAAATATGTGTCGAGGTACATTATACACTTAGAACACCTATAGTAAGAATTCTAAAGAGTTTCTAAAACAAAACAAGAATAAATTAATATTTAGTAAATATTAGACAGTTAATAGTTAATTGTAAAATAAAAAATCTAACCAATGTATAAGTTACAAGTGTTATGTGGAGATGTAATGGAGTTCTAAAAAATTTGATATAACAACTTTTTTTTTCTCTCCTAATTTTTTTTTTCTTAAAATGTTTAGAACCTCTTATAAAACTATTAGAGGTGCTTTATATTTGTTACATTTAGAAAGGAGGTGGTTCCCAGTTGTCCGAACAGACCAAAATCCACCTACGTATTTGCTAGGGCTGGAATTATTATCTAAGATCCAGATTCCATTTGAAATCCAATCCGAATCCGTTCTAGAGAGGCCATATCCAAATAGTAAAATGTTGGATCCGTCAAAACCAAATTCGGATATTTTGATTTTTTAATCTAGATATCGGAATCCATAATTTTTATCGATAATTATTTCAAAATAGTAATATATATATATAAAAGTTAATTTTATTTATTAATTAATTTTATAGTAGTATATATAAATTTTCTAATAGTATATATAGAAATAATTAAAACATTATATATTTTTATTTTTGAATTATTTTCAATATTGTTATATATTTGAACAGTATTATTTATTTATTTTAAAAATCCAAATATGCATTTGAATATCCACCAGACATTACAATTTTTAAAAAGATATCCGACACTTAAATTCTAGAAACCCGAAATCTGGATATAGATAGTAAAAACATGGATTCCCCGATAAGAATCCGGATTCAGATACCCTCAAATTTTCCGACTATCCGATCCGTCCTTCCTCTAGTACTTATATCTCATTGGAGATATTTTACCCTTGATTTTATTTAAAATATTTTAAATATGTTATCACGAAATAGGTTGTAAAAACAAATATCATCACGAAATAAACGAAAATATATTTAAGAGAGTCTAGCGAGTTCGACAACTTTAGTTTAACATAATGTCATTTTTTGGGATTTTCTGTAAAATACAAGTATTTCTATTTTACTTAACACTTGTGTTTAGACAAATTTATAAAATGCAATAATACAATAAAAAGTTAAAAACTGAAAATAATTTAACAAAAAGGGAGTAAAATTGATTTATAGTCTTTCAGTTTCTATTATCATAACACGTATGTATTAACTTTAGACACACTACCATAAATCACTATATCACTCACTATTTTTGTTTTCAAAGATTCATATTTAGAGAATTTTATATTTGAAAAAAAATTAGAATGACCATTTAAATTTATAATAAATTATACTAAATCAATTGTTACTGCTAACAAAAGAAAACATATTATAACAAATCATGCAATATTCAATGAAATGTATTAGAGCAATTTTCATCCTATTCTATTTTTATTAATATTTTTTAATTAAAATCATAACTTATTTTCTATTTTATAATATAGTAAAAACGGAATTACTCATAAAATAAATAATTTTTTACTTATTATTTTATTTTAATTTTAAAATGAAGTAGGATTGAAATAAAACTCACACATCCATTTTGAATATAAAATAAAATAATACATTAGAAAGCTCTTAAACATACAAAAAATCAATTGTAAAATAATTCTTTGCTAAAATATCAATCATTTAAAAGCGAAATAAATATTTCAGAGTATAATATCACATAATAAACCACAATCCCGTATTTAAGAAAATATGCTCTTGGTCGAGTATTATAAGATATAGGTGCTTTGTGGTCATAAACTAAAGACATCAAAATATTGGAAGTGATTGGTTGAGTTGTAACTGTATAAGATTTATTTCAGAATTTAGTCTGTAGATTTTTTTGATTTAACTGTAGCTTTAAAATTTCTACAGCTAAAAAGATGGGACTTAAGAAAATAAGACTTTTATATCTAATTTTTTTTGTTTTTTGGCTGTAGCTTTAATTTTTTTAGTTGTAACTTTAAAAACTAATATAAAGCATCATTGGTGATTTTTAAGGTTGTAAATAAAAATTAAAGCTAAAGTCACTTGCTACGGTCCAACCAATTACCCCAAAATTTCTCCGAAATTTTTAGTTGTTAGGTAATAGTTGAATTTTTCCATCTATATTGTGGTTTCTATCAATTTAACATGTGTTCAGAAATCAGAATTCAGAACACTAAACATCAATTTGAGCATCTACTTATCATTTCATACTCATAACACACAAACATATAAACATGATATATAATATATTATTATATATATTTATATATATATATATACAGAGCGGTGCGTAGGTTTTTTGATGCCGTGAGCCAAATATATTTATAGTTTTTATTACTAAATTGTTCACTAGTTAAATACCAAGATATATTTTTTTAACACATGTAACAAACTACAAACACTGTACGTGCGTACAGAGAGATACTCATCAGTATTCATCAGTACCAAACCAGAGAATCAAAAAGAAAAAAAAGGGGAAAAACGAAGATGCGTATAGGCACCATTAACAATTTGATGAGACGCACTGTAGGGCGTCACAACAACCAGTAGCGGATCCATGAATTATTTTTACTGGGAGCATATATATTCCAAGATTATAACTAAATATATAATTATTTTTTAAATATTAATATATGATAAATTAATTACGAAGTTTTGAGTTTAATATATTATATAAAGTATATTATGATTTAAAAAATATTCTGAACCTATTGACAATTTTTTTTTCTTTTAAGTTATTTAAGGTTTCTTAAGAAATATTTTTTATTTTATTTTAATGAATATATACTAGATTTTATCCAGGTATATAAACTAAATAGTAAATACTAACAATATATTTTTTGTGGCATCAGTGAGATAAGTCTTTGAAATTAAAGAAGTAAACAAAGAAAAAATTATAGTTGACAAATAAAGGAAAAGAAAATACTGTAAGTAATTGAGAAAACAAGGAAATCATTGATTTATACGGAAAACACGTATCTCTTTGTGTTATACTCCGATCTTAGATTATTTTTGTGGAACCCAAAAGAGAAAAAAAAAAATGAAAAATACAGCATCGAGGGGCATTGAACCGCCTATCTTGAAAAATGATGGGGGCATATTAAGCCACAGAACTATTTTATCTACATTTTACAGCCAAAATGTGAAGTAATACTCCCTTCGTTTTTTAATATAAGTCGTTTTAAATATATGCACATAGATTAAGAAAATCATTAATGTTTTATATTTTCGAAACAAAAACATCATTAATTATTTACCTAACCACAATTCAACCAATAGAAAAATAGAAGATACATTATCATTGGTCAGACAACATTAATTATTAATAAATGTTACATAGAAAACCGAAAACGACATATAATTTTAAACAAAAATTTTTTTCTAAAACAACTTAGAGCATGTACAACGCGGGTTGTTAGTCAATCCTTAAGTGTAATCCTTAGCTTTTGGTGATTAAATAAACATTAAAAATATCGATTAAGCTAAGGATGAATCCTAAATTAAGGATTAAAAGGAGGGAGTCCGTAATGCGCTGGCGTTACGTGAGTGGCTGGAGTCACGTTTGTGTTTGGTGGGGTGAGTGAAAAAAAAACGCGAAGAAAATCATTTGTTCGACCCAAGGAAAAAAAAAACCAGAGCCGTGACGGAGGCGATAGAGGGGCGAATCGTGATCGTCGTTGTGGAAGGTAAATCCGCCGTCTCTTTCAGTTAATTTTCCTTCTGGGCTTGATGCATGTTAATTTCATCGGTTGAAAGGGTTCGATTGTGGGGTTTAAATAGAATTAGGGTTTGAAATGGGATTGGGTATTTCAATCGAATTAGGGTTTTTGTCTGGGTTTGTAATTTTCTTCTTTTCGAGGCGATGTTGTGTTGTTATTGACGCGATTACGGGTTCTGGATTGAGTAAATGGGATTGGGGATTTTATTCGAAATAGGGTTTTTTTCTGCGTTTGCTAATTTGTTCTTTTAGATACGATTGTTTGTTGTTCTCGTCGGGAATGAAATCGAAATAGGGTTTTGTTCTTGATTGAAATCGTATAATGGTTTTCTTGTCGGTTCACACTCGATGAAAGGTTTGACGCTGGATTTGTTTTCGTTGCAGGTACAGAAATGGAGGAAGAACTTCGAGATATGAAAGCACACAAAGCGTACATCAGCATGGTTGATTTCGTTGCAGAAGCGCAACAGGGCATTCCCAAACTGTGCCCTTGTGGCTCAATCACGAAGGAAACCGTTGATGAAGAGGACACTTACGACTACCTCCCTGGGAAAAGATACTTCATATGCAAAGACTTCGAGGTCAGTACTTTTCTTTCTATCTCATTTATTTATATGCGATTCTTGTTCTTCCTTATTTGTTTGTTGTTTGACCAATTTCCACTATTTTGTTTGGCAGAATGACGGCCTTCATTTCAGGCAACCATGGGTTACGGGTGTGACAGAAGAGGTTGAGAGGCTGAAGCTACGGGTTCACGAGCATGAGAAGCTTCTCAGAGAGTGTGAGGCACTTAAGGTGAGCTTCAATTGTCAGTTTCATAATAAATTTAGTTGTTTGTACACATTTCTAAACCATTGTTTGTGTTACCTGTTCTCTGTACAGGCACAGGTTGCAATGCTGGTAAAGCGGGTGACAGAACTTGAGTTACTGCACTGAGGTTAGTCTAACTGAACTTTATTAGTTACTATATAACTCGCTAGTTACTAGTTTTAGTTGTTACAATAGAAACGGATAGGACATGCACCTGTTTAGTTAGAAATCTTTACACGTTGCGTTAATGAACTTGTAGAGTGTGTAGTTATAAATGCTTAGGTTAACGACCATTAAATTTTTTATAGCTGTTGTGATAGGACAGTTTTCTACTTGTATTGAATGTATAATCCCTTATTTAATCTTACTAGTTTCTAGTAGAGAATCACACAGTTTTATTCATACTCTTTACAAACTCCTAAATGGAAAGCTCCTCTAGTTTTGTTAACCTGTTAACGAGTCAAGGGTCAGTTGACCTTGACTCATTAGAAACTCCTTTTGTTAGTACCCAACCTCCGCAAGAGCCAAGTGTGAAAGAGAGGAGGAAGTGGACTGTCAAGGACGATTTAGTCCTCATTGGGGCTTGGCTCAACACCAGCAAAGATTCAATAGTCAGTAACGAACAGAAAGGCGCTGCCTTCTGGAAGAGGATTGTAGAGTATTACAACTCCAGTCCTCTACTCGTTGGGCTGGTGCCTAGAGAACTAGGGCAATGCAAGCAAAGATGGGCCAGGATCAATGATCTGGTCTGTAAGTTTGCTGGCTGCTACGACACGGCCTTGAGGGAACAGAGAAGCGGGCAAAACGACAATGACGTGATGAAGGCTGCGTTGGATATCTTCAACAGTGACCACAACATGAAGTTCAACTTAGAACATGCGTGGAGGGAGCTTAGGCACGATGTGAAATGGTGTTCTACGTATATGGAGAAGGACAAGGATAAGCGCAAGGCAACTCCAGTGCCAGAGCCAGAAGAAAGACCGGTGGGGGTTAAGGCTGCTAAGGCTGCGGGTAAGAGGCACAGAACTGGAAAAGATGAAGAGTTAAGCAAGCTAGAAGGACTTATGGAGCTGAAAAAGCAAATCTCTAAGCAAAGTTTGCTAGAGAGTTTGCTAACCAAACCAGAGCCACTCAATGAGATGGAATTGGCCCTGAAAACGAAACTGTTGTCTGAATTATTGTCATGAGTGATGGTTTGTTAGTGGTAGTTATGTTTCCATTACAATGTTTGCGTTTTGTCTACTTTACTTACTCATCTCAAATGCTTTGTTTCAGGTGAAGTACAAGACATGTGCCACATGAAGACAAATGATGCTGTTTCAGTCACGGGTGTTTCTTTTTTCCTTGCGCATGTGAACCATTTCAGAGGTTCACGGGTTGTATGTTTTCCTTGCGGCTTTCATTTGTTTTTTTATAACCATGTCACGGATTCTATGTAAGGCAGAGTGTAACTTTTCGTGCCTTTATAAGGCAGTGTGTAATGTTTCATTTCTTGTACTCTAAACTCCATCTATCAAACGTACGTTTAAGAATTCTCAACATTGTCTTTTGATGATCAACATTTCTTGTACTCTAAACTCCATCTATCAAAGGTAGTTTTCTTCTGCCGCTATCCATCTCGTCTCAGGTTCTAACCTTTCACGGTGCATAATTTTTTGCACTAAACTCTGCAAACTCGCCGGTAATCGTAATTCCTCTTCCTTTCTTACGCATCTCCGCGTCTCTTAGTTAGTGATCCGATAAAGTTTGAATATTTTTCTCGAGCTCATGAGATTCTTGTGATCCACGTTTTAGGGTTTCAATAATATTTCCTGGTAAATATACATGTGATCATACATATTAAAGTCTTAATTTGTTCACTTACTTAGACCTCTGAATATGATTTCTAAAGGAACATTTTGTTAAAGCAAAGATAAGTAAATTTATAACTATATTTGATTCTTTTTATTTCAAACTATAGTTTACGTTTACAAAGAAAAGTAAATATTATTCTTTAGGTTGAAACTATATTTTATTCTTTTTATTTCAAACTATAGTTTACGAATCATGATCATTTTTTTAAAACGAAATATAGGCAAATATGGGAGATGAAGTGGATCGCAGATTAAATGCGGCTTTAGATGAAGCAGTCGATGAATATTTGGAAGATACATACAACGACATCGTAAAGAAGCAAAAAAAGAAAGAGAGAAAACGTGCATATGTCGAAAGAAACCGCGAAGAGGGCCATTCCCGTCTATGGAATGACTACTTCAGTGAAAATCCAACATTTCCGCCTCATTTATTCAGACGCCGTTTCCGCATGAACAAGGAAGTTTTCATGCGTATTGTCGATCGTCTATCAGAAAATTATCCTTTCTTCCAACAAAGAAGAGATGCTGTCGGAAGATTAGGTCTATCTCCACTACAAAAGTGTACGGCAGCTCTTCGTATGCTTGCTTATGGCTGTGCGGCTGACGCCGTTGACGAATACCTCAGACTTGGTGAAAGCACGGCACTTTCATGTTTAACGAATTTCACAGAAGGGGTAATTGATTTATTTGGAGAAGAGTATATGCGAAGACCCACTCCAGAGGATCTTCAACGATTGCTCGATATTGGAGAGATTCGCGGCTTTCCGGGAATGATAGGAAGCATCGATTGTATGCATTGGGAGTGGAAAAATTGCCCAACCGCTTGGAAAGGACAGTACACACGTGGATCAGGAAAGCCAACCATTGTCTTGGAAGCTGTAGCTTCCCAAGATCTTTGGATTTGGCACGCTTTTTTTGGTCCTCCAGGTACCTTAAACGATATTAACGTCCTCGATCGATCTCCTGTTTTTGATGACATTTTACAAGGTCGAGCTCCAAGGGTACAATACCTCGTAAACGGACACCAATATGGTTTGCCTTACTACCTCACAGACGGCATATATCCAAGATGGTCAACATTTATCCAATCTATCTCAAACCCTCAAAGCCCTGAAGCACAGTTATTTGCTAAAGTTCAGGAGTCCACCCGAAAAGATGTGGAGCGTGCTTTCGGAGTATTGCAAGCTCGATTTGCAATAGTTAAAAACCCGGCTATTTTGTGGGACAAGACCCAAATAGGGATGGTTATGCGAACATGTATCATACTCCACAATATGATAGTGGAAAATGAACGCAATGGATACAGCGGGTGTGATATATCAGAGTTTGAAGAAGGAGAGTCGAGTAGAAGTTCAGAGGTGGATATGTCATATACTCGCAGGCCTTCAAATCTCCGAACTATGCTTGAAATACGTACTCAAGTTCGTGACCCACATACGCATGAACAATTGAAATTTGATTTGATCCAAAATATTTGGAACAAGTTTGGTAATGATGCAAATGTTTAATTGTTGTATGTTTCTATTTTCTCATTCAATAAATAAAAATTTTAAATTTTCTTTTAAAAAATATTTATTAATAATTTTGTAAGGATTCCTTAATGGTAACACCATTGGAGTAATATTTATGATAAGAGTCCTTGACTATTCATAAAAAAAAAAAAAAAAAAAAAATTAATAAACTAATGTTAAGGACTCCAATGGTGGGTAACACCATTGGAGGTGCTCTTATATTGAAAATATATTTTACTGGGGGCACGTGCACCCATGCTGCTGTACGTAGCTCCGCCCCTGACAACAACCCGGTATGATAGCTAGAGTGCCCACATCATTGTCCCCCGTTTCTGATGCAAGAAGAGGGTGTAACCAAATCGGACCACCAGAAGCAATATAAGAATGGTAGCAATGGCCAGCAGTCACTAAGCTAGCTATTGCATTCGCAGCTAAGTTGCATTCAGTAGTTGTGTGGTCTAATCTCCATATATACCTCTATAGCATGCTGGAAGGCGTTGATCGCTGAGGTAATGTTCTCAAACTCCGAAAGCGTAGACGGGTGGAGGAGAGCTTCCCTTGATACTTCTGAAGCTGCTTTGAAAATAACGTTATTGCGGCGAAGGGAGTGCATAATTTTAAGGGTTTTTCTGCAAAAAAAAAACTTTATCATAGTTTTTTTTTTGTAAATTAATCCGCCAAATCAAAATTCTACAGGTTAACTTTCCAAAAGCTAGTCAAACCGGAATATAAACCATTCGTATATTGATTATGTGGTAACAGATTACTTTTTAAGTAAAATTAAAACTACTTCGTTTTGATGCTAGGCATTTAAAAAAAAATCAAACCCAACGCAAATCGAACCTTGCACCACGTCCAAACTTAACATGTGAGCATCACGCCAATCAGCAACATTCATTTATTAAATATACCACAGCGTATATATATTATGTTTTTTTTATTAAAATGCAATTTTCCCATTTTAAAGACGTTCTTAAACAAAAAAAACAGGTTTTTTAGGATTATAATATCAGGAATTCGGGTTCTTAGAGTAGGGAATTGAGGCTCATTGAATGATGCTGAGGATGAACATAACACGATATTAGATTCCCCAATTCCCATTCGTAATATGAGAGGTTGAGTTGAAAGCCCCAATTCCCTACTCTAAGAATCCTAATTTGTAATATTAGAATCTCAGAAGATTTGTTTTTTTCCGTTTAAAAACATCTTTAAAATAGGAAAACATGCAGTTTTAATCGAAACACATAATATATATATAAGCTTTGGTATACTTAATAAAAGAATATAGCTGACTGCCGTGATGGTCTACTCACTTGTTAAGTTTGGACGCGGTGCCAGGTACGATTCACGATGGGTTCAATTTGTTTAAATGCCTAGTATCAAAACGACGTAGTTTTAATTTCTGTTAAAAAGTAAATGGTTGCCACGTCATCAATACACGAATGATTTATATTTGATTTATATTGCGGTTTAACTGACACTTGGAGTGTTGACATGTGGATTTTTGATTTCATAGATTAATTTACAAAAAAAAACACATTGAAGATATTTTTGCAGAAACTCCTACTTTTAAAGGCCCACCAAGATAATTAATTATTTTGTGAAACAAAATTTAATATTAATATGAACCAAAAATTATATTTTATATCTTATTTTAAAACAAATATTTTTTAAATAAAACTGTAACATTCAAATATAGTCTTAATATCAATAATGAATTTCTGTCACATAGTTTAGTTTGCAATTTTAAAGCAGATAATAATAATTAGGAAAAAAATAATTATGAAAAAGTAATTCCAATAATTTATATAGTAAAAAATAATTAAGAGAAAGTAATTCCAATAATTTATATAGTGATTTAGGTTGAAGAACAATATGTTTTATATCAAAATTAAAAAAATAAAATAATGGATACTGCATCAAAATAGAAAAAACGAAGATGGCGTAAATATTTTAAAATATTCATTATGTTTCAATTTATTTGGTGTTTTAATATTTTTATTTTGTTTCGTAATAAGTTATGTATTTTATTCTAGACAAAAATGTAATGTTATTTGAGATTTGTGACCAACCACAAAATACTATATATTTATTATTGGTTGGATTAGTTTTATATAATGATACTTTTATGTAACCAAAATAAATTATATAAAATTTTACATTTTTAGTCTATGTGTATCTTCTTTACTAAAAGAGAAGTATAATTTGTGTCTACCATACAGAGTCATACTAGGTTCATGTCATCCATTTCAGCTATTTGATCACTTTGATTAATCTATAAAATAATAACATTTCTAAAATTTCTTAATAATTATGAGACTTTTAGTAATAAATCAATAATCTATTTTAACTGTAAATTTTAATTTTAACGAAATATATTGAGAAAAAAATTAACATAAAGTTATTAAAAATTTCAGTATTTAAAAAAATTAATGCATTGATTAATTTTTTAATTAGTAGTATAATACTAATTTTAAATATTTTTATTATAAAACAGGAAATTAAAATTCTATGTTTTTTATAAATTTTATAATTATATTCTATATATATTAAAACAGAAGTAATATGTGAATTAAAAATAAAATTATATTAAAAAAATTGGTAAATTAAAATAGATAAATTCCATAGATATATATTTTTAGTTTATTTTCACAAAATAGTCTTCAAAGAGGAAAAAGACCAAAAAATGTTTAATTAAAGGATACATATACACTTATACTCATAGGTTTAACTAATCTAGACCTATGGTTTATAGTTATGGGGTGGAGTTTTAGAGGTGAGGTTTCAAATTTGAAGAGATTAAAATTAAAATTTTCATAATAAAAAATGATATTTCTGTTATTTTTTTTTTAAGGTTATTTTAGTGACAACAACTTAAATGGCTATATTTAGAGAATTGCCCATTAAAATAATTTTTTTTAGCGCTGGATAATCTATACTATTAAAAGGGAATCATTCCTAAAAAATCTACTTAAACAAGGTTGTTGGACCATTTCATTAGACTTAACTATTTATTTGGTCTTAACTTATATTTCTCTAACTATATAAATACTTTACATAATTTAAATGAATTCATTTATTATTTTCTCATAATCTATTATATAATTGCTCTAACAATAAATCCATATGAATATATGATAGATTATTCAAATGTGATCATTACCACATATAATTCTATTAATAGTATAAACTTTTAATGGTTTAGTTATGTTTAATAGGTATATAATTTGTATTTTAAAATTTTAAGTATTCATTTGGTCCTTACTTTGGTTTATATTTTTTCTATGCTCGATTATTTATGAAATTCAGCTTAATTTTGAGTTTTTTCTCAGTTTGGTACGGTTCAGTGTACTCGGGTAAATGTACTCAAACCTATACATTATCTCTTATATAAGAAAAATGTATTTAATTTCAAAAATAAATCCGCGCTTTCTAAGCGCGGGTCAAAATCTAGTTATGCTATTACAAACTCTGCGAAATATTACAGACGATTCTACAGCCGACAATTCTACATGCCTTATGAAGATTCACGTTTAACTGCATCACATGAGCCGTCCTATCGGATCCACGGTTGAAGGTACTCCTTGTGCCATGCTGGAGATCTCTTGTAAGCATTTTCTCCATTAATTCGCATAATTCTGTCTTTTCTAGGAATCGAAACCCAGACCTCCTGGTGTAAAAGCATTAAAATATTTCCTTAAGACTTACTTTCATTGAAAAAATATATCATTCATCGTTTAAAAAGATTAAAATATCATTCATTTTTAAATTATGTAATATTTTTCTACAAAAAAATAAAGTTGTTAGCTTATGTTAAATTTTTGTATCTACAACTATATATTATCTTTTTATTTATTTTGATAATGTTAATAATTGATTATCAAAAAATGCTTATATACAAAATATAGTAGTATATAACTAATCTTTAGAAGTGTTATTTACAAAATATGCTATTTTAAAACTTTGAAATATTAATAATTCATTAAAGAAAACAATAAGAAATCATTTAAGTATATATTTAGTGTTTATTCTTTATTATAAAAATATGTTGAGAAAATATAAAATGTCTTACTGTCAGATTTTTAGCAAAGTAATACAGTAGTTTAGTAACAAAAAGATCTACAGTTATACAATTTTCCAAACTCAAAAATAATAGTTGTATAATTTCCAAAATTTATCTTGGCCAAATATAAAATTTTGAAACTATATATTTTAAACTCAAATGATAATATTCCTAATTTTTCAAAAGTTAAAACCATAGATGGTAAAGTATATGTTTTTGGAAATGCAACACGAGAAAAAAAAATTTGTTGTAAAAATCAAAGTGGTATAGTATTTTGAATATTGAAGTTAGTAAAAAAATATATGAAAAACTTTAATAAAAAATTAAAAAAATTAATATCATAACATTCAAAAATATCATATATCGATAAAATATACTAAAATAATATGATAGATGTTCTATGTTTAAATTTTACTAAAATAGCATGGCTAAATTACTTAAGCTGAAAAATGTATTTATTTATAAAATCGTGCAATATACTAAAATAGCAATGCTAAAGTATATTTTTAGACAAAACATGGAAATACAAGTTATCCAGAATCAATAGTCTTTATATAGTATATTTGTGATAATATCAAAGATATATATTTATAAACATTTGTGATAATATCAAAATTATATATTTATAAAATGAAAAGGTATCCGTACAGACGTACAGATGTACGGATCAAAGTCTATTTAACCTTAAACACTAAGTAATATGAAACTGGAATAATAAATTGTAATGGATAAGTATCAAAATTTAGTTTGACATGTCAATTATCAAATTAGGTAACAAATCATTTAAAAACTTTGAATAGTAACTCATACCATATATAATGCCTAAAAAAGATATTTATTTTTAAACCTTCTAAATGTCTAAGCATAATTTGGAGAAAAACGGATGAAAAGAATGGAACATATATAGAAGTAAAACAAACAAAACATAGCAAATGTTAAAGACTTAAGTAATGAATTTTTAATGATTTTCTTTCTAACATTGTAAAATCCTTTTGCTGATTTCCGCATATTCCACTAGTTTTTACCTTCTAATTTTAAATTTTCGCACGTGGTCAATTGTTTTATGTCATCACCAAATTAGTTGTCACTGAGTAAGAAATAGATTATTGCCACCTGTTATTATTTTGAATTATTGGTTGATTCCCATATCTAATAAAGTTATTAACTTGCAGTTTATAGTAAAACAGATAGAATTTGTAATTGAAACTGACCTTAAGTAAATATGGTAAAAATCTCACAAAAGAGATTTAGCATGCGTGTCATCAAAGGTTCTTTTCACTTTAGGCCTGAGTTGTGTTACAATCTCATTGGCACACGTAACTCTTTCGTATCGATGTTCAGGAGAAGTACACTAACACGTGTTTGGAATCAACGGTTACGATTTCTTCGTCCAGATAGAGGAGCAATACGTCACGCCATTCCACAAGCTCTCTTCTTCCTTCCTTCTTCATTTGAGTTTTTTTTTTTTTTAAATCTGCCCGTTAAAGTCTCGGGCAGGTGCCCGTTAATAAAGAGGACGTTTTATTTTATATCTTCTTCTATTATATAAAGCTTCCATGGCCAACCTTGTTTAAGCTTCTCTCCTTCTCCTCCTCCTGTGTGTCTCTCTTTAACTAGTTTGTGGTAAGGGAGAGAGTGATGGAGTTTGCGTGTTGATCGGTTTGAACGATCGCATGGCTGAGATTTGTTACGAGAACGAGTCAGTGATCACGAAAACGACGTCCACGGTGGTTACGAGGACGGCGGCGACAACGACGACTAAGAGGCGAGAACGGAGCTCTTCTCAAGCCGCGAGAAGGCGGAGAATGGAGATCCGTCGGTACAAGTTTGTCTCCGGTGAACAAGACCCCGTCTTCGTCGACGGCGAGTTACAGAGGCGGGGGAGACGTGAATCCACCGTGATTTACGAGTTAGCCAAGACCGAAACGGCGAAGGAGGTTGTCGTTTTGTGCGAGTCTCTGAGCTCTACGGTTATGGCATTGCCTGATCCAGATGCTTATCCTAAATACGGCGTCGCTTCTGTCTGTGGAAGAAGACGGGAGATGGAAGACGCCGTCGCTGTGCATCCGTTTTTTTACCGTCAACAGACGGAATTTTCCTCATTCGGATATCACTTCTGCGGCGTTTACGATGGCCATGGCTGTTCCCATGTACGACACCGTTTTAATCAAAGTTTTTTACGTTGTCTGTCATTTTCATGTTGTTTTGTTTTAAAATCTGTTTAGGTAGCGATGAGATGTAGAGAAAGGCTACACGAGCTAGTGCGGGAGGAGCTTGAGGCTGATGATGCTGACTGGGAAAAGTCAATGTCGCGTAGCTTCACGCGCATGGACCTAGAGGCTGTGGCGTTGAACGAAGGTGGTACGGCGAATTGCCGGTGCGAGCTTCAGAGGCCGGAGTGCGACGCGGTGGGGTCTACCGCGGTTGTGTCCATCCTCACACCGGAGAAAATCGTTGTGGCTAATTGTGGAGATTCCCGTGCGGTTCTATGCCGTAACGGGAAAGCTATTCCTTTGTCCTCCGACCATAAGGTTATCATCGTTGATCTCTTAGTTGTGTTAGTACAATTGTCTTAAACGTTCACGTCACTGTCATTGTTGTATCTTAGATCTACGGTTATGGTTCACTGTAAAATGGCAAACAAGAATTTCGTTACGTGTCGCGTCTAAAACTTAGCCATCAGTTTCTCCTTGTTTAATGCACCTTTAAATGTTATTATTATTGTTTTTTTTTTTTGGAAGAATTCGATTTTGATTAATGGGCATGCAACATCTGGACGGTTGTTAAGAATGTAAAAGACTTTTTAGGTTAGAAGATCTGTTAAAGTTTCTGAGTTCTAGGTTCTCTTTTAATCCGTCGTGTCATTGTTTTCGATGCCTTTTTAGGTTTGTTTACATGTCTCTCTCTCTTGTTTTATTAGCCGGACCGTCCAGACGAGCTAGACCGGATTCAAGCAGCGGGTGGTCGGGTTATCTACTGGGATGGCCCACGTGTCCTTGGAGTACTTGCAATGTCACGAGCCATAGGTCAGTAACATTGATTACACTTGACGAAACACTCTGTCCCCGTCCTATTGTCTGTACAAAAAGTTTCCGTACTTTCGATAATTAAAAGTTTAAAACTCGTATCGCCGCGAAAAATTTATTTATTTATTTTCTTCATTTCAGGCGATAATTACTTGAAGCCGTACGTTATCAGCAAACCGGAAGTAACCGTAACGGACCGGGTCAAGCAAGACGAGTTCCTTATACTAGCAAGCGACGGTCTTTGGGACGTTGTCTCAAACGAAACTGCATGTAACGTCGTTCGAATGTGTCTGAAAAGAAAAGTCAACAGTCAGCTAACGTCTTCACCGGAAAACGATGTTGCTGGCGCTGGAAACGTGGTCGTCGTCGGAGGGGATGTGTCGAATAAAGCGTGTGATGAAGCGTCGATTTTGCTGACGAGGCTTGCGTTAGCTAGACAAAGTTCTGACAACGTAAGTGTTGTGGTGGTTGATCTCCGAAGAGACACGTAGTTGTTTCTTGTCTCTCTCTCTCTTTCTCTCTCTCTCTCGTAATGTTTGTTTTTTTGTCCCGAGTCATGATGACTTTTGGGGCTTTCTTTAACTTTTTTTTGCTCTTCGGTTTAAGATGAAGGGTTTTTAATTTTAGCTTGACTTTTGGTATCACTTCGCAAGTGAACAGCGGTTTACATCTTCAGAAATTTTCACCCGTAGGTGAAACTGCGGTTAAAAAAACGTGAAGTTTCTTACATTTTTAGTTTCGGAATTTTTTACCATAGTATCTTTTTAGATGACAAATCTTATCATTCCTGAAACTAAGACAAATTAGAATCAATTAATTATACGATACCGAGTCATGTTTATGGAGCTTTGCTAGTTCTATTAATGTATGCCTGTATCACTATCCAAGTTCTACAAAAGTTAGTAAATTATGATTTGTGTTAGTACCATAATGCATGTTAATTTTAAAAACTAATGTTCTAATGAGAACTTTCAAGTTAATAGATGTTATATACTGCATATTGTGCTTGAATGACAGACAAACAGTTAAAGCAAGAACACTACTCCTACAAAAGTTATACGTGTTGATGAATTAACATTCTCTACTTTTTCTTTTGTAGCGGCTTTTTGTTATATATAAACTACAAAGTCATCAATAAGTTTGGATTCATGAAACATCAATAATGTAATGTGTCCAACACAATGACAGAAACGCGTGTGGTTTACACACGCTCATGTGACATGTGAGAAGAGTCCTACTCCATAGAGTGTTGACTGTAGTCGATAAAAATCTAATGTATCGTTGAAATTTGAAAGTAGTCAATTTTGTTTTCCAAAAAGCTGAGCTGACCTGGAAACTTAGTGAGAGCAAACTCTTCAGACTTCATATATCAAAGGATTTGAGACATTAACCATATGATATTTTGTTAAGCAAAAAACTATCGTTTATTTGATTAACAAAGTCCAATCAGATAGTATACATCAAAGACACGTCCGAGTGTAATTAAATCCAATCCTCAGATCTCAAGAACAATCTCTTCAGTCTGCCTTCTTGAGAGATAAACTCTACAAGCCAATTACAAATGTTCTCTTCGATGAATTGTAAAACAGGCTAACAAATCTATTTATGCTAAAGTTAAAAAAAAATCTATTTAGGCTAACAAATGTTCTACAAGCCAACATCTATGCCACCGTTCATGTTTCCACGTCATCAGCCAATGCTTCCAGATGAGCTTCCTTCGTTCACTCTAGCTCCTATATTCTTGTTCTTCCGTCTAAAATATGACTTCAGAGGTTTATCTAAGCAAATCGCATTGGGTTTAAGATAATGAACTTTTATGGAAGTTATCCCACAACCATCTGAAGAGGAACTTATTAATCCCTATTTTATATCATCAGCCAGGAAAATTCTAGGGTAACTCACTGCTTCTCTTTCAGTTTTGTAATTTCGTTTATTCAGATTCTCAACTCCACGGTTTGCATTTCTGAATCCTCTTCCATTGATAAATTATACGTCAACCAGAGTAGAATAAATATGTCCTATATTGAATTGGTCTGAATTTCTAGTTTACTAATGGATAAATTCATAGTTAACCATATCTACTTATGGAGAGTCAGTGGCATAGATGTTGTTGTAACCATATTAACTTTTATTCTCAGGTTCACACACACAAGTGTGTGTTTATACGAAGGAATTGATTTATTATGTTTCTAAATTATAAACGAGACATATGTTGGCCTGGCCCATTGTCCTCTCCAATAAAGCCCAAATCAAACATTTCATTTTGTCGCCGGCAGTTATCAATCGACGTTGGGATTCCAGAGGAGAGGCGAGAGTAAATCATCCGCTGCAGGCGTTGCCGGAAACTTAACATGGACTCGCACCACGCGTCTCTAGGACGTCGGACCGTAAGGATTCCCTTCGTCGCCGTCTTCATCTTCGCCTGACGGTATTTTACATCTGTGATTTGATTTGATTCTTTTTTTCCGCTTTCTGTGATCTCGTAGTTGGAGGAGATCCGTCAAAAGAGAGCCGCTCAAAGGCTTAGCAAAACTTCTTCAGGTCCAGATCTTAGCGAGATTCCGATTCCTACGGCTGGTAATTTCATCTCTTATTCAATTTTGGTTTTGAAATAAGGAATCTACTTATAGATTCTTTCAATCGTAATCCGTTGCAGGGATCAGGAAATCCGAGAGCGAGAATCGACTTTCTGAGGTAATATTCTATCAAAATTGATCATAATTTTGCTGAGTCTATAATTGAACATTAGAGGTTTTTTATTGGTTTTATTGATATTATGAACTTGCTGATGATTATGGTTTGTTTATCTCCACAGACAGATGTTGGTGCTTTATATTCTCAGCTCAAAGAGCTGCAGAAGAAGAATGCAGACATGGAGGAGCGTAACAAAATGTTGTATTCAAAGGTATCCTTCTTTCCTTTGCAGGAAAGCAGATCCCGTATCTTTTTCTTTTGTATAAATTGTATTGATTGTTTTTTCTTTTGTCCATGGGCTTCAGCTTCAGACAAATGAAGCTGAGAATGAATCACTTGAGACTCGGTTGAATGTGCTAGTGAGTTACAGTTTAAAGCTTTTTTTTTGTTTTACATCATTATCCATTCCTCGTTCAGTTTGTGTTGTAATGTCTTGACATATGTTCTTGTGGGATGGATATAACAGGAACAGAACACAGTGCCATCTCTGAGAAAAGCTCTAAAGGAAATTGCAATGGAGAAAGATGCTGCTGTTGTTTCACGAGTAGGGATTACTCATGTTTTAGTTTTAATGATGTCAAATATAACCTACTCTTGATTGCATTTTGATTGGTATATATTTATTACTTATAGGAGGATCTCTCAGCTCAAGTTAGGACTTTGAAGAAACGTGTTAAGGAGGCAGAGGAGGAACAATATCGAGTATGCAGATAGCCTTTATGTCTTCCGAATATTAAGTTTCCTTTTTCCTTGTTTTCTAAACTTACTATTTACTCATTGTTGATAGGCTGAGGAAGATGCAGCATCTCTCAGAGCAGAGCTTAACTCGATACAACAACAAACAATGGGTACTTCATTTGTTGGAGTTTCCCCGGACCAAGTATTAGAGAAAGAGATGGCCAAACTAAAATTAGAATTACAGGTTTGAGATAGATACTTTCTCGTCAGTCTTTATTTTGACGATAGTAATGTTCTTAATATACACAGAAAGAATCAATGTTGAGGCAGCAAGAACAACAGCGTGTAGCTGAAGAACAAACACGAGTTGCTTCGTTATTGTCTGAAAAGCAGGAACTGGAACAGAAAATTTCAGCTTTATCTAGCGGTGCCTCAGGTAATACTTGATGTTTTGCAAGTCTCGCTGTTTCAAAACTAGTCCTTATACAGCTGTGGTGTTTGGATGCATTAGCCTACGTGTAAAATGTTTTTTTTTGACTAATTTAAGGAATAGTCTTACTGAATGTGCACTTTTGGATACATATCAATAACTCTGTTCCCATGTTATTTGTTATGCAGAAGCATCAGAGTCAAGTCAAAAAGTATTTTCAGTGGTAAGAAAATTTTAGCTAACCCTGTACTGCCACTTGCCAGCATATATGCCTTCAACGTTTTATGGAATTCTTGAGGTTTGATTGGTTTCCATGTAGGAAGATAAAGAAATACTTGAGAAGCAGTTGCATGATATGGCTGTTGCACTTGAAAGACTGGAAAGTAGTAGACAAAAGCTTCTCATGGAGGTATTGTCTCAACTTTCTGCAATCAGTGTATACAATAGTCAAGGGTATGAGCGGAGAAAAAATTTTCACGCACTATGTTTTTCAGATTGACAACCAATCATCTGAAATAGAGAAGCTTTTTGAGGAGAACTCGAACCTCTCGGCTTCGTATCAAGAATCAATCAACATCTCAAAGCAGTGGGAGAATCAAGTAAGAGTCACGTTTCCTTTTGAGTGAGAAACAATTCCCTGGAATTTAAATTGATTTGTATCAAATGTTATAGGTGAAAGAATGTCTAAAGCAAAATGTAGAACTCCGTGAAGCTCTGGACAAGTTAAGAACAGAACAAGCTGGTACTCTATCACGAGTGTCTCCAGAAGTTCAGGCAAATGGGTCACATGGAACTGAAACTCTGTCCCTCAAGGTTTTAACTTCAGCAGCTCTTAAGTTATATTATGAAGTAAACCTGTGATTAAAATTCCGCATCACCTTTCTTTCAGAGCGAACTGGCGAAAGAACAGAGCAGAGCTGAATCGTTATCTGCGCAAGTTCTCCAACTGTCAGCTCAACTCCAGCAAACAACACAAGCATACAATGGGCTTATGCGTGTGTAAGTTTCATTCACATAGTTTCGTCTTCAACCGTTTTTGAGATCCTATTTTGTTGATTAATCGTTTGCCATATATTACAGCTATAAACCCGTGCTTAGAAACATTGAGAGCAGCTTAATCAGGCTGAAACAAGATGGATCAGTTACAGTGGCACAGTGAGTCAAGGGCACACCTCTGAGTATTGAATAGAAATTGTATACAACAAACACATATTTGGAAACTAAGGAGACCGTGAGATTAACTCATCAACACTTTTTCTGTACTAAACAATATGATTGGTTGTTTCGTGTTTCGGTTTGGTTAAGAGTTTGTCTAGAGTAGAATTAAAATTCGGTTCGGTAGATTTAACACCGGTTCGGCTCGGGTTCGAGAGAAACTGGGCCTTAGTAACTTGAGTTGGGCTGATTATAATCATATGACGGTTTTAGAATCTTCATATTTTTCGCGGGAAATGATTTCTTCCATAGCAGCAACCGGAGGACCATCAACTTTCCGGCGAGATCCCGATCCAAACGCTCTCAGGCTATCACGCCGGAAAACGTTCATCTCTCTCCTACGAAACTGCAAGAACGTCGCTCAGGTTCCACCGATACACGCCAAGATCATCCGAACCTTCCATGGACAAGACGCTTTCGTTGTCTTCGAACTTATCCGCATCTGCTCCACTCTCGATTCAATCGACTACGCATACGACGTGTTTCGTTACGTCTCCGACCCTAACGTGTATCTCTACACCGCCATGATCGATGGATTCGTCTCATCCAATCGTTTCTCTGATGGAGTTGCGTTGTATCGTCGTATGATTGACGATTCGATCATGCCTGATAACTACGTGACCACCTCTGTTCTGAAAGCGTGTGATTTGGAGGAGTGCAGAGAGGTTCACGGTCACGTTTTGAAACTCGGGTTCGGGTCTAGCAGATCGGTGAGGCTAAAACTGATGGAAGTCTACGGGAGATATGGAGAATTGGCTGATGCGAAGAAGGTGTTCGATGAAATGCCTGAGAGAGATGAGGTTGCGGCGACGGTTATGATAAACTGTTATTCTGAGAGTGGTTATATGAAAGAGGCGTTAGAGCTGTTCAAAGATGTTAAGGTTAAAGATACGGTTTGTTGGACTGCGATGATCGATGGGTTGGTTAGAAACAAGGAGATGAACAAAGCTTTGGAGCTTTTCAGGGAAATGCAGATGGAGAATGTTAGTGTCAATGAGTTTACAGCTGTCTGTGTTTTATCTGCCTGCTCGGATTTAGGTGCGTTGGAGCTCGGGCGTTGGGTACATTCGTTTGTTGAGAGTCAAAGGATAAAGCTTAGTAACTTCGTAGGCAATGCTTTGATTAATATGTACTCAAGGTGCGGTGATATCAATGAAGCAAAGCGGGTTTTTAAAGAGATGCGGGATAAAGATGCTGTTTCGTATAACACGATGATCTCTGGACTAGCAATGCACGGAGAAAGCTTTGAAGCCATCAAGGAGTTTCGGGATATGGTGAACAGAGGGTTTAGGCCGAACCAGGTGTCTTTGGTTGCTCTTTTAAACGCATGTAGCCATGGAGGTTTGTTGGATATAGGGATTGAGGTTTTTAATTCTATGGAGAGAGTTTTCGATGTTGAACCGCAGATTGAGCATTACGGATGTGTAGTCGATCTTCTTGGTCGAGTCGGGAGACTAGAGGAAGCGTATAGATTCATAGAAAACATGCCGATGGAACCGGATCATATTATGTTAGGAGCTCTTTTGAGTGCTTGTAAGATCCATGGAAACGTGGAACTCGGTGAGAAAGTGGCCAAGAGACTGATAGAATCTGAGGAGTCAGATTCTGGGACGTACGTTCTACTATCGAATATATATGCTTCATCAGGGAAATGGAAAGAATCAAATGAAATCAGAGGAAGTATGAGAGACTCAGGCATTGACAAGGAACCTGGTTGCAGTACCATAGAAGTGGACAACCAGATCCATGAGTTCCTTGTGGGAGATACAACACACCCTGAGAAAGAAGCAATTTATCAGAGATTACAAGAACTGAATCGAGTTCTTAGGTTCGATGATGTTATGTTGTATATCAATGATATGTAGGTAACAAAATACACATTGTTCTCTCTGTTTTTCTATGAATGGTTTTAGCCAAAAGGGTTGATTGAGTAAGCCACGACTGGACTTCTGACACTGTGGCCCCCATCAGACCAAACCAAAGACGAACTCACAACACTTCCATCCTTGAGTCCTTTACCAGAGACGGTCACAACAAATGTTTTCTTCTCCTTCAGGAGACCGAAACTCAGAACTTCTGGCTCAACGCTGATCTGAATCTCCGGTCGAAGAGGAACCACACTCGCTTTGAACGTAGAGTTCGGTGATCTAACGTTAGTAACGGTTCTTGTAAACGTGACATTGAACGGTTTAAGAGCAGTGGTAAACGTAGTCATGGTTGGGTAGTTCAGATCCTTGACTTCTGTTCTCTCTGAACAAGTGATGTTCCGTCCTGAGATTTTTGTAAGCAACCCTGGACCAAAACCCTCTGCACACAACATTTTGAGGTAGTCTTGTAACTCTAGTTCATACACAAGTCCCGGGTCGGTGGCGTTGGTCGGGTTAATGTGCCCTGATCCATATGCAAATTCTTGGTCCGGGTTTTTCATAACGTTCATCATGGGGGTAGCTGCCAATATAACATGACAATTCTCAGTTTTGTAGTCAGAAATCAAGAAAAAAAGGTTCGGTTTAAAATATTACCGGTTGTCATGATAGCGGATTTGATTGCCGAGGGAGACCAGTCTGGATGAAAAGACTTGACATAAGCAGCTACACCTGCCACATGAGGGCAAGCCATGGATGTGCCACTCATTACGCTAAACTTCACACTTCTCTTGTCCCCAGGGTTATCTGAAGGAGAAGCTTCTGGAGAGTACGCAGCAAGAATCTCTAATCCAGGTGCACTTACGTCAGGCTGCATATCAAATATCTGTTAGATAAACCAACTTAACTTTACTAATGATCTTTGTTCTGGTTGCATTACCTTCAATAGGTTCTTGATAATGAAACTTGGCCCACGAGAAGAGAAGGATGGAACATAAGGAGCTTCTTTATCAATTATCTCTTCACTTCTCAGTATCTCCGCTTGTGGGTTCCTACAAATTCACTCGTTTAACAAATGAACTGCTCCAATGATTCATATCTCTACTCTTAGTTTACTTACTCATCAGACTTGACATACGATTTAACAGAATTATAGTCCTCTAAGCTCAGAGAAGAGACCGGGAATGGGAACACAAAAGAGACGTCTCGAGTGAAAGTGTCTAGAACAATGGATCCAACGGCTCCGGCTTTGTAAGCCTCTTTGTTTGCTAGGAACTCGTCGCAGAGGACGATCTTCCCTTTGACCAGGTCTCTGTCCACACAATCTTTGGCGCAAAAGCTGTGAGTGATCATTGTGAGCATCAATCAAATATGTTTTTGATTCAAGATTCAGATTGGAACAATCAAGAAGAGAGGTTTCCTACTCACCTGGCTTGTAACGCGGGACAAGTTCTTGAAACGTTTTGGCCGTAAACGATCGGGAACTTTGTCCCGTTGAAGTTAACTGGATTAACTGACAGACCCTGTTTCAAGAAACAGAGTATCAACGAACTGATTCTACTGACGTTTTAAAACTGAACACACTCCAGACAAACGTACCGTTAAAGCTTTTCCATTACCAAGAACGACTCTGTCAACGAAACGTCGGTCCGTAGCACTGGCCGCGACGGTTATCATCCACGGAAATACATTTGCAACGGTCCCTTGGTCGGGCCCATAGTTCCCGGCGGACCCAACCGTGACAACCCCTCTAGTCATTGCGTGAAACGAACCAATGGCGAAAGAATTGCTCAGGATGTTGGGGGCTTCTCTTGAGATCGAGATGGAGATGACGTCAACGCCGTCGGCGATAGCGTCATCATAAGCCGCGAGGATATCTACGTCTTTGCAGCCAACGTCCTTGAGGCAGACTTTGTAAGCGGCGACTCTCGCAGAGGGAGCTCCACCACGAGCCGTGCCTTGAGCCAGACCGTAAAAGCTGGCCCCTTGAACGGGGTTGCCGGCAGCCGTTGACGCCGTGTGGGTCCCATGGCCATCGTCATCTCTGGCTGAGACAGAGTTTTTGGGGTAAAACATAGCTCCAATGAGTTTGCTTGTACCACAAGAAAGATAATAACAGGTCAGACGTTTAGTATATAAGACCATGCACAAGGAAATAAGTAGCTTACTAGTAATGTGCAATCATTGCTCTCAATGTTTTATGAGTGTAAAAATATTAGCTCATTGGTCTAATTCATTACAAACTCCTATAAATCTTCTACATATGAATAATATAATGTTTACTAATTAAATATACATCAACTAAACAGGATATTCAAATCAAGATTGCATGATATCTTGTAGTTTCAGAGATGCAAACTAAGTGCTCCCTATAAGTTCTCAGCACCTAATAATTTTCATATACAGACTTTCTATCAAGTTTGATAAGAAGAAAATGTTAGAATATAATCTTACTTGTTGCAAGTGAAGTTTCTGCCACCTTTACAAGAACCTTTCCATCTCTGTGGAGGTGGACCAAAACCTTGGTCGTGAAAGCTCTCAGATTCCGGCCAGATTCCACTGTCAAAGACTCCAATGATAACATCACTTTCTTTCGCACTTTCTCGTTTCGCTCTCTCACCCAATCCTACAAAGTCCCATGATCTTGTTGTGTCCAGATCATAAGTCCGGCTTGGAAATACGAAGACCACTTCTTTTTTCATACCTACACATATTATATAAATTGTAGCAAAGGTTATGAGTTTTAGGTAAGATCTTCCTAAAGTTTTTTTTTCTAATCTTTTATCAAGAATTTATGAGGTTACCCACTTTCCAGTATTTTACTCTCGGCTAGAGATAGATAAGCAGCGAATCCATTGAAGCTCCTTGAATAGCTTCTAATTAACAAACTCGATGCAGAACTGTAAAAAGGAACAAAAAAACAGAGGATAATTATTCTTTTACATAATTACATATCTAAAAGTATTACAAATCTGGAACCAAAAAAGGTTGAATCGTACTCAGAGTTAGAGGCAAAAAGTTCTTGGAGCAATTTGAGATGTTGAGAAGGAGCTGAGTATCCATTCTCTGGAAGTGCACCTAGATATACAATATATGCCTGCAATACATATATGTACGTAAGTATAAAGAGAGAGATAGAGAGACAGAGTTACTATACGGTGTGTTTTAATTTGATCATAAAGAAGAAGCAAAAACTTGAACTTGCCTCTCTATTATCATCATCCGCAGACACATCTCTAGTGAACACGAATGTTAAACAGATTAAGAAAAGAGACGTAAGAAACTTAGCCATTGTGTGAAACTCTAAACAAGAATGTCAAATTGGGGACTGAGAGGAGAAATATTGTGTTAGAGATTTTTATAAACGAAAATACACTAAATCTATTTTTCTTGGTTTTCCTAACAAGGGTCAAACATTTCAAATAAATATAGGTAATACATTAAAATCTTCCTTGGCTGATATGCCAATGGCTTCTACAGTCGAGGAAGGTTTTGACCAAAAACATAAATCCTTAGGAACGTTAATCGATGGGAGAAGAACTTGATGATTTTTCCCTTTTTGAGTTTGTCCATAAAGACTTATTCTTGGTGAACGGGTTCATTTAACCAATAGAATTATGTTATTTCATATTCGATATTTTTTTAAAAAGTAAACAAAATATTGTCAAATTATATTATCTTTTTAAAATAAAAAAGTAAAAAATAGTATTAGTTACAAAAAAAATATTTTTAACGTCGTCACTAAAACACTAAATCCTAAACTTCAAATCATAATCTTTAAACCCTAAACTCTTGGATGAATCCTACTCTAAATCAAAAATACTAAAACATTCAGGAATTTAGGATTAAGGGTTTAGGGTTTAGTATTTTGATTTAGACTTTATGATTTATCCAATGGTTTACCCAAGGGTTTAGGGTTTATGATTTAAGGTTTAGTGTTTTGCTGACGACGTTAAAAAATATTTTTTAAAATATTCTTTTTTGTAACTAACTAACTACTATTATTTTTTTATTTTTTTTTATTTTAAAAACATAATATAACATAATAATATTTTATTTTCTTTTCTAAAATATATCGAATATGAAATAACGAAATTCTAGTGGTTGGTAAACCTAGGGGTGAACCCAAAAATAACTCTTCTCAACTACTATACACAATTACTATTTGGTTCTAAATGGTGATCAAAGAAATGAATTGGAATAGTTGATTACTTACCGTTCTTTACAATTTACACTATTTACAAGGAATATTTATCAATTATGATTCTTTAACATTCTTTAATTTTTAAGGAAAAAAAACTACAATTATTCTTTATCAAATTAGGAGAAAAATAGATTTTCCTCTTCTTTTTTTTTTCTTTCATTCACTGATTTTCTTCTTATTCCTCGTACTCTTTTTAGAGCCAAATATTGTTTCCAATATAAACAATAAGAACAACAGTTTGCAACAACATGAACAAAGTTCACCAAACTCGAATGAAGTTACATCCGACAAGTATTGGTTACGATCAAGTTCCAATGATTCAGGATAAACATCCATGGGACTATTATACAACTTAGTCACATGACATCTTCTGTAAAAGAAGGAAGACAAGAATCGAAGCCGGCCTGAGACTTTGCCTATGCGGCTGCTGCAGGATCGTTTATGACTCCCAAAAAATCGTCTTTGATGGTTCCCACACAGAACTGCAAAACCAAAGACAAATATGCTTAAACATCAATAAGACTGAAGATAAGATTGAAAGAATATGAGTTGTTGCATTGTAAATTAAAGTTATAGAGATGGTGCATACGATTTCAGTGGCATCGACTCTGGTGCCAATAATCTTTAGTCTCACTTCACATTCTTTCTGGATTTTAACCTGCAAGAAGCATTGAAAACATTAGGTTTCTTGAAGATAGGCGAAAACACACGGCGGGTGGAAATAAGAAAAAGAGAGAAAAGAAACAAACTGATCCATCAGATGTTGTATAATTAGGCATGTCTCCAGCCTGAAACTCCATATCATCTGGTATCAACTATAGTCATTGAAAAGAGGAGAAAAATTAAGATATATATATATATAAACACATGCAACCAACAAAAAAAACATATAAGCTTACGTGCTTGGACACAAATATCTGAACAGGCCCAGCTTCAGCGAAGAATCCCATCTGATAACATATGTTAGTGGAAATTTCCATCACTAATTAAAGACAAAGAAGTACATGAATTACCTTATTGACGAGAGTTACAACGGCTTCGAAGATCTGGCCTTTGAAAGGTCTGAAAACGACGCACTGGTATTTAACGGGGAAGGTGACGAAAGCAGTCCCATTACGGACCAATCCATTGCCTACGCTCTCTATTCCAGTGATCGCCACTACAAACCCATGCCTCCCACTGTCACCAAACCAAACACAAATCAATCAACAATCTTGGAATTTGTGATTACTACGAAGGATTGAAGTAGAAGAAAGAAACCTGCAAGTGCCCTCGACGTCTTTCATGAGCTTAGAGACGAGGTTTTCACGAAGGTTGCGACCAAAGAAACGTGGGTGTAATTGCATGTTTCGCTCCAATACTATGTGGAAAAACATCTCTTCTTTGAGTTTTTTTTCTCTGTCGCTCTCTCTAGCTTCTGTCTCCGAGACCTACTTCTTTCTTTGTTCGACACCTCTGAAAGAAACCATCAACGCGGCCTTATTTAAAAGAAACCTTGATCTCTATAAACTGTCAGATTATAATCAGATGAACGGTTGAGATCGCAACTTTGTTTTTTTTTTTGCTTTTTTCACAAAAGCCAGTTGCGATCTGGACCGTTCATATGGCTTTTTTGTTTGTGAAGGTGGTTTTACCATTTAACTTTTTTGAATGCAGATTGACTTTTAAGTCCAACCAAATGATTAATTTAGGGTGGGTTAGCGAGATTTAAATTTCTATAGAGTTTGTTGATTTTATAAGTTAGAGAGATATGCTAAATTTGGAAAAAAATATAATTTTTTTTTGTATATTGTGAAAATCTATGAAAATAAAATAATATAATAATTCTAAGAATTTAAGGGAAACATGTTTTCAAAATCTTGTTTTCTGAGTTAAAATATTAAGAATTTAACTTTTAATAACATTATTTTAATAAATTTATAAAATCATTAAAATCTAAATTTTTTAATAACAAATGATTTTGTATAAATTTTAATGAGAATGTAAAAATTTATAAACCAATAACACTGGACTTAAAAATTCTAAGACTCATTATACCACTAACACCCTTTTAGTATTCATTCACACATTTTATTCCTGCAAAATCCTCCTTTTTTTATAGGGTTTATCATAATTTATGTCATGATGGCCGAAGATTTCCGTGTGTATAAGTGTGTGATACAAAATACAGAAGTTGTATATACCACTTAGCAATTCAGTTGACCAAAGAAAAAAAAAACTTTGCAGACTTTTTTTACTGTCTAATATGAGAGTCAGAGAAGAAGATGATAAGAACATACAGTTTTGAGAAAAATAAATGGCAAGTGTTCAAGTAAAATGATGATATAATAACATGTAAAATTTAAGGCCTCTCAGGACATTGCCTCAGGGAGCATCAAAGGTTTCTCTCTCTCTCCCCCAGAGGGTTCAAACTGCAAAATTGCACAGTTAAATAATCTCAGATCTCAAGTTCAAAACTTTTAGCAAACAAATCTAAAAGACTCGAATCAAGAAGGTATCTTGAACTACCTCTTTACATTCATAAGAACCGTGGCCTCCGATCAGCAGGCTTCAGTATTTGGAAAGAGCACATCAAACTCTCATCAACACTCATCATCGCACCCGCATTGTCGAATTCACCACAGTAGTTAGGCGCTGAGAATATAGTCACAAGCTGTCTATCAGCAAAGAACTCATAACCATCCTCTACAACCTGCCATTAAAAAAGACAAATTTTTATTAAAAAAATCCGCAACTCATTTAAAGATTGTGTAGTTTAGTTAGACCAACCTGGTGAGCACGACAGATGAGATCCATATCATTCTTTATCAGAAACTCAGCAACCTTATCAGCTCCAAACGTGTAAGACACTCCACGGTCATTCATCCCCCAGCCTTTAACATCTTTACTCGGATCAGACCAAAGCAAATCACAAAGCAGACCAGAGTCCGGAACATCTGTAGGTCGCTTAATGTTCTTAATCTGTTCCACGCTGGTCAAATCGGGAGAAAGACCACCGTGCATGCACAGTATCTTATCGTCTATTACAGCAGCCACGGGGAGGCAGTTAAAAGAATCTGTAAACACTTTCCAGAGTCTGACGCTGAACCTACGTTTGCATTCGTCGTAGAATCCGTAGATTCTGTTGATGGAAGCACACTCGTGGTTTCCTCTTAGGAGAAAGAAGTTCTCGGGGTATTTGATTTTGTAGGCGAGGAGAAGACAGATGGTTTCCAAGCTCTGCTTCCCACGGTCAACGTAGTCTCCTAAGAATAGATAGTTAGCTGCAGGAGGGAAGCCTCCGTATTCAAATAGCCTCAATAGATCTGAGTACTGTCCATGAATATCACCTGACAAAATGAGACACATCAGCTTATGTGTTCTTCTTTGTAAAACAAGACCAAACAAAACCAATCCTAGGTTACATCAATCGCTAAGATACTCAGCTAATCTATGTCAATGGGTATAACCTTTTCACAAGGTCACACAAGGTTACATCAATCCAATGATTTTTATGAGTCCATTAACTTCTCAGCTGCTGCAACTAGATGATTGATTAAACATCTCTACCACTCTTAGCTACAACTCAAATACACACCAAAAAATAATACTAATTATTTTCTGTTCCTCCTTATGTATAACTAGACCAAACACACAAACACATGTCTGTCTGGAACCAATTCACGTCTCTCACAAAACCCATTCTCAAGACAGATAAAAATAAAAACTTTTTTTTATGGCTTAAGGAAGCTAAAGCTATAAAGGCAATAATTGAAGAAGTTAGATCAAAAGAGAGAGAAACTGAATACCGCAGATCTTGATGGGAGCTTCGAGCTCAAGGAGGTTAGGCTGTTGAAGGAAAATCTCTTTGGAGACGATGCAAAGCTGTCGGATCTCAGACTCGTTGAGCATGACCTGTTTGGTTCCAGGCTTTGGGTTTCTGTAATCCAACAGACGACGAATGATGTCGTCTAGAACGGCAGGGTCCAAGCTTCCCCCTTGCTGCGCCATTCCCAAAGCAGACCCCCCGCGATCGAAACTACCAAACACCAATCAATGATTTGTGTATCTACCAAAAAAAAAAAAGTTTGATTCTTTCGGACAATATTCAATCGCCTAAAATCTTCTCTCGATCTTTGGAGTCACCAATAAAGTTTTCTCCTTTGTTTCGCCAAATGTTCTGTTCTCTTCGTTTGTTTGTTTGATTTTAAATTAAATTAAAATTATTCTCCAGAAATAATAATAGCATAATGCAACTCTCTCTCTCTGTCTGCATAATGTTAGAAATCATCTCCCCCAAAACGTGACACAATAGCTTCGGTCTCTCTCCTCTCTGTTCTCTCTCTATCCATCTTTCACAGAGATGAGATGAGACGAAGCTTTCACCGGATCTAGTCCGGTCTATGACTCCCGATGGTTCGGGCTTTTGACTCTGGGAAGCGGTGGTTCACTCAACACCGTCTTCGCCGGCTTTTCTTCTTGCTTCTCATCGTCTTTTGACGGTGTCGTGGGCAAGTTTGGTCCCAGTTCTTTTCTGGTACCTCGTTTTGTTCTCCTGCTTGACCTCCGCTTCTTTTCGCTTTCTCTGGATTAGACTGACTCTCGATCTGACACTCGGATTGTTCTCTCCTCCCCTCAGATAGGCAGTTGCATCTTCGCGCTTCTACTGATCTTAAAAGATGTCTGGGTTTCATGTCAAGGTGAATCTGATTCTCTAGATCGATTGAGGCTATTGATCCTATCTTTATTGAAGCGTTGGTCTGTTCTTCCGTCGGCTTTGTCCTTTTCATTACGATTGCTCTTCGTTGAGCTTTCTCCTCTCATCGGATTGACATGTTTGTTTTCCGGTGTCGGAGCTCCGATGAAGACCTCGTCGTCGGCGTTGAAACGGTTGATTGATTGACAGGGGGACTCATCAGGCACGTGTTCATCTTCCACCTTGTGCCCTACACGTGTGTTGAGTTGCTCTCGTGTCGTCTTCCCCGATAAGGCTGTTGTTGCCTTCAAACCTTTGGGCCTTTCGTTGTGGGCCTCTCTTTTCTTTTTGTGTCTGGGCCAACTGTTCACTTTTAGTTGTGCCTCATTTTCTATGTTAGTATTGTCTATCTTTTGGGCCTTATGTGTAAATTATGATCTTGTTTAATAAAATATCAGTTGTCAAAAAAAGAAATCATCTCCCCCGTGTTCGTCCATTTTCGATGGATTTGCTGGTCCCCACTTCCACACACCACTTATTATTCTTTTTTACTAAAAAAACAATTGTTTTTTTTCTCTGTAAATAATTATTTTCATCGAAGTTCATCCTCTTTCCTTATAATAATATACTGGATCGGAGGAATTCAGGAATTGTATTTTTTGGATCTATACTCCAAATGTAGTCATCTATGCTATTAATTTAAAAGACTAGAGAATTTTACTATGAGTTTGAAATTTTAATTAATGTTCACTTGTAAACCAAACTCCACTAGCCTTGTTATTTTACTGTTTTGAAGTCATCTTGCTCATCTTTCAACAGTTAAACCATATTTTATAACTGTTTCATTATAAAAGGTGCTATATAAGATATCATTATCTTCTAGTTTAGTATAAGTTGAAATTATCATCAGAAACTAGTAACTGTTTCATTCTGAATTTGTGAAAAAAGAGGACTAGCTTTCAAAATCAAAGTTCAAGTCTTAAACCGTACGTTTTTCCATAGTTATTGTCAGCAGTCAGAAGCTGTCATTTTCACTGAAAACTACGATTGTAAGCTTTTACTCTTGTTGTTATCTCAATTTATCATGCATCATTTTGTTTTGTAGAGGTTTATATCATCCATAAAATCCATTCTCACTTGTATCTTTTTCCCACGTACAACCTTCCTTCTTATATGTACATTTTTTTTTTTTACTGCCGTCTATAATAGTTTTTCACTAAAATATTCTCAGGTAGTTAGTTGCACAAAAACAAAAATCTTAGGTAAAATTACAAATGTAAACAATTATCTAAACCTTCTTTAATAATTGGAGTACTAATCATGAAACCTTGTCTTTTGTTTCATAAAGCTGTGATTACTCAGGAGATAGAAAAAAGAAAGAACAATTGTAAACCTGAACTATCCGGAACATAATAGAGAACACACAAAGAAAAGAAGTATACTAACAAGCTCATTTTTTAGTTTTCTTCTTCTGAAAACAAGCCCATCAAAGATTTCATCAGCCAAAACAAAATCAAAAAAGAAAAGAGAGAAGAAGAAGGGAAAGATGCAAAAGAAAACCCATTTATAATTAAGAAGAGCAGCAACCACTTTTGGCAGCTCCAGATGTGTCATCAACATTAATCGTTGTTCCTTTCCCTGGAATCGCTGAATTAGCAGCAGCTGCTTCTTGAGCAGCCAAAGCCTTTTTGCTGATGATGTGATAAATCTCTGTCAACACGGTCTGAAACGCTTTCTCGACATTTGTGGCTTCAAGAGCAGATGTTTCCAAGAAAGAGAGACCCTCTGCCTCAGCTAGATTCCGACCATCTTCCTCAGAAACCGATCTCAAGTGGTTTAGATCGGATTTGTTCCCAGCCATCATGATCACAATGTTGGAATCCGCATGGTCTCTTAGCTCGCGTAGCCACCTTAGGGCATTGTCAAAGGTCTGTCTTTTGGTGATGTCGTAGACAAGAAGTGCACCTACTGCGCCTCTGTAGTAAGCGCTTGTGATGGCTCTGTACCGCTCTTGCCCTGCTGTGTCCCATATCTGTGCCTTTACTGTCTTTCCTTCAACCTGCACAACCGCAAGACAATCACAAAACAAAGGACAATAGTTAACAACTGGTTAGGTCTCAGAAACTGACATGCTTCAAGCAATTAAAAAGTGAGAACCTGATGTAAGCATCCACTAAATCATCTTGATTAAACACAAAGCATCAAAATTTGTAATACATTAGCCACCTAAATCTCTATGTATGTAACTATGTATCCATAACTCTCTGATGACATTATTATTTGATGAGTTGACTTTTTGAGGGATGAAGGGTTGACTTTGATGATCAGTAAATAAAACATTATTGGGGACACAAGTTGTGGGAAGCCTTTTGTCCACTGGCTGCTCTCCACCATTAAATAAAAACAAAAGCATTGCTTATCATGACTCATGGCCAGCACATCTAAGAATCTCTCTTGATATAATCAAAACTCTCTCAGATAATAACAATAATAAAAACAAACCAACTTTCAAAAGGAGCTGGGAGAAGAATATGCAACCGAATAGTCCCAAAGATATTCAAATCCACAGGGTCTTTCACAAGCTGTATTGTAGCCAACATACAGCATGTTCATAAGACTGACTCAAAAGGATGCAACTTCAAAATTACAAAAAGGCAAACCAAGTAAAATTAGAAGAACACAGCCGCATCAAATCAAGTACCATTGACCTGAATTTCTACAACTTAGTGATGATATCATGAAGCTAATGGCAAACCAAAAGGGAAAACTGAAGAGGAAGGTAAAGACTTCACAGGTTAGGACTTAAATTTAGTTAAGAACAGAGACAGAGACTACTAAAAACCACCACCACATCCTATCACAACCACAGACGCACCCAGAAACATGATTTGTGTTCAAACACCTCTGATACATGTGCTATCATCGCTAGTGAAACATCATTGTCGTCAACGTTTATTCTACCAATTATAACATAAGAAAAGGAAGAAACTTTGAATGACCTGAAGAGTTCTCGTGGCGAATTCAACACCAATAGTGGACTTAGACTCCAAGCAAAACTCATTCCTTGTGAATCTAGACAATATGTTTGATTTCCCGACACCTGAATCACCGATCAACACGATCTTGAACAAGTAATCGTAATCCTGTTCTACTCTATGCGTCATTCTGTTTCCTCTTTGTTCTCACAACCTATACATGAACGAAACATCAACAACCGATCATCACAGAAACAACATCGATATCATCATAATAATAAAAAAAGAGTCGACGGATTAATCGAAGTGAACATACCCTCTTCAGATCTGCTTAAGGATGAAACTTCTATCGACGGAAACACTCTCCGATTTTGAAAATTTTCAAACTGATCGAGGAACTGCTTTAATTGTCTGTGGCCTTTGTGTATGATGTCTCTGTTCGTATGTTATGTATTGAGAGTAGATTCGACAAGACAAACGACGGCGTATTAAAAAGATAAGAGTTCTGAGTTGGCAGCTTAGCGGGCTGACAAAAACTAAGAGGATGTTTCAGGGGTATTGTAGGAATTATGACTTGGGTTATTAGACCATGCGCATCAAGGGATCATGAGGGGGTCGTGGGCTCGAGTTCTTAGGCCCGATTGATTTAAAAAAAATGAAAAATGGGTTTTAATCGACGAACCGGGCCTTACGCTTGAACCCGTAAGAGGCGAGTTCAAGCCACGCGTCGGGCGGTGAGTGGCTTCTCCTTTCCGCGTCGATGAGGAAGAAAGGAGGGGATACGCGTGAACCAGTTCATTTCTCTCATCAGTGAAAAAAGCTAGGGTTTTTTCTCTCCGAGGCGATAATCCACGCCGTGGCGATTCCGTCGTTATTTCTCCATCAAATCGATTACGTTTTCTCTTCTCCACACTCTTAGGTCAGTATTGAGTAGATTGACGGTGTGGTAGCGTAGATTTTATGTGCGATAGGGATTTGCGATGGGGTGATTTTAAATCGATTTGGGGATTTTATTTTTTAGGGTTTTTAATGGTTATGGGAGTTCGATTGAGGGTTCAGTTACTCATATTCTTCCTTAATTATGTGCTAATAATTTGATTTCTGTCACAGATGGATCCGGCAGAGGAGAGAAGACATTCAAAGAGGCAACATGATCACATAAATATGCTAGGGTTCGTCAGCGATTCAGAGTACGGGATTCCCAAAAGGTGTCCATGTGGTGGGAGAATCATCGATGAGGTTCGCCGGAAGGACGACTACAACACTCTTCCGGGGAAGCGGTTCTTCACATGCAAGAACTACGAGGTAAGTTTGATTTTAAACGCTTTGATTATCGTTTATGGGTTTGCAAATTGTAGAGTGTCTGATATTTGTTTATGGTGTAACCAAGGCTGATGGATTCCACTATCGTCAGCCTTCGGTGATAGGTGTGCAGGAGGAGATCGAAAGGTTGACTAAGCGGGTGGTGGAGGCTGAAGAAGTGATGTTGGGGTCGTCGAATCTCTGTAAACTGATCGACAGACTGGAGGTTAGTGACAACACATTTTCAATACTTGTGTGGTATGTTTTGCGTGACTAACACTTTTTGTTTGATGTTTACATGTCCAGGATCAGGTTAAAATGCTCTCTGAGCAGGTAGATGACCTCACCGTGCAGATTGCTACGTTGGAGAAGGTCTGCTTCGAATGAAACCGAAGGTAAGACTGAACCCCACTTTAGATGTAGTTCGAAAATGGCTGTTACAAATTGTTGATTGGTATAACCAGTTTAGCTATTTAATAAGTTAACTAAAAGTGATGAAAGCTTAAAAGATAACTACAACAATAACTACAACTCCAACTAGAACTCTAACTACAACTTTTAAAAATCTTTAATTAATTTTTTGTTGGTTGTTGGTTGTTGTGAACTCTCAATAGATTGTACTTAGGTGTAGTTAATATTTTCCAGTGAGTTGATGTGTATTCACTGCCGTTTGTGAAGTACTTGTGGTAGGTAGAGTTTGTTTAATTCTTCTGCTTTAGTTAATTATCTCAAATGAAAGCAAAAACTAGTTTATAAAACATAGCAAATCCACAACTAAAAACACACAAACATTTAAACAACAAACCAAACCCAAAAGATAATGGATCCTTTCTCCTACAACTCTCCCGGGTTTGTTAACCTTTTAGCTTCGCAGAGCAGTCCCCCACACGACGTGGACTCTGCTGAGGCAGTTGGTAACTCACCCGGGTTAGTTAAACCTGTAGAAAGAAGAAAGTGGGTTGTCAAAGAAGACCTTGTGCTCATTAGCGCTTGGTTGAACACGAGCAAGGATCCCATAGTCGCTAATGAGCAGAAGGCAAGGGCGTTTTGGAAGAGAATAGAGGAGTATTTTAACTCAAGCCCTCAGCTCATTGGCGCCGTTCCTAGAGAATGGAGTCAATGTAAGCAGAGGTGGGGAAGGGTGAATGAGCAGGTGTGCAAGTTCGTTGGTTGCCATGAAGCCGCTTTGAAGGAGCAGACAAGCGGGCAAAATGAGAATGATGTCATGAAAGCTGCACATGACATCTTCTTCAATGACTTTAATGTCAAGTTCGCACTTGAACATTGCTGGAGGGAGCTGAGATTTGATCAGAAATGGAGGTCACACGCGTTGTCGAAAGTTGGTGGAAAGGAGAAGAGGAAGGAAGCATGTCCGGAGGTGGTGGGTGACGATGAAGAGGTGAGGCCTCCTGGTGTAAAGGCGAGCAAAGCAGCCAAGCGCAAGAAACATGGGAATGAAGCAGCTTATGATCAAATAGAAACCATGCTAGCTCTGAAAAATAACATTTCTAAACAAAAGATCCTTGATCGTCTCATTGGCAAAAATGAGGAGACTCTTTCTGATCAAGAAAAATCCCTTAAGTATAAACTAATTGGTGAAATGCTTTGAGTTGGTTAGTGCCTTGTATTGTTGCTTTGCTTAGCGTAACTTTATTCGATGCTTAACATGAATTATTGATTGGGTTTTATTTTCTTTTGCAAGTCAGAGAGTGCAGGTCACGGGTTGGAGTGAAGGTGTTGGAGTTGATCAGTCGGTAAAGTTTGAAGCCTAGTTTTTTTTTTTAATGTTGGGGGTAGTTGGACTGTAGACCATCTTTGGTCACGGGAAAGTGTAGTGTTTTGTTTCTTGCTACACTTATTTCATTCACGGATTGTCTTAGTATGTATTGTGTCAGTCACAACTTGATTCACGGATTATGTAATATGGTTTCAAACTCTCTATATATGTTTGCATTGTATCATTATATGAAATAGCACTTCTCTCATTTATTACTCTCTAGCAAGTTCATTCTCTTATAGCACTTCTCTTTGTATTGACTGAGATAAGAATGTTTAGTTGTAAATGCTAAAAAGTCGAGATCATTCAAGTGATTCCCATTTAGTACCAGTTCTGAAGGAAGCCGACACATTCAAGTGATTCCCATTTCGCTGCAAGGTGATTCACAAACGGAGACACACGCAAAGATCCACAACAAGGTATAATATACAACTTAGTAATGAAAAAATTATAAGATTATGAAAAGAAAAGATTATAGAGTAATAATGATAGAGTAATGTATAAAATAGATTATAGAGTAATAATGATAGAGTAATGTATAAAACAAAATTTAATGTTATGACAACTTTTATAGACTAATGTTATGACAACTTTTATAGACTAAAGTGTAAGATTTTGAAAATAATTTATATAATTATGACAACTTTTATATTATTAAGAAAACTTTTGTCATGTTAGGAAAAAAAACACCAATGTCTTCCTCATCAAGTGATGAAGTTGATGAAGCTTTAGAAGAAATGGTTGACCAAGTAGTTGATAATTTCATCGACTCAGTGATTCATGCTCATCCCAACAAGCCGACAAGAAGAGCTTATATCGAAAGACATCGGGAACAAGGACACAATCAACTATGGAACGATTATTTCACGGAAAATCCTACATACCCACCGGAAATGTTTAGGAGGCGTTTTCGAATGAACAAGCCATTGTTCCTTCGCATTGTAGAACGTATAACTAATGAAGTTCCATACTTTCAGCAAAGACGAAATGCTTGCGGAAGGAACGGGCTATCTGCACTTCAAAAGTGTACGGCAGCTACACGTATGCTGGCATATGGTCAATCGGGAGATACATATGACGAATATCTCCGACTTGGTGACAGTACATCACGTTTATGTTTAGAAAATTTCACTAATGCAATAATTTATTTGTTTCGAGAGGAGTATCTACGAAGCCCTACACCTGAAGATCTTCAACGATTACTCGATGTCGGAGAGGTACGCGGGTTTCCAGGGATGATAGGCAGCATCGATTGTATGCATTGGGAGTGGAAAAACTGCCCAACAGCTTGGAAAGGTCAGTACACACGTGGTTCAGGAAAGCCGACAATTGTCTTAGAAGCCGTGGCATCACAGGATCTTTGGATATGGCACGCATTTTTCGGATTACCAGGTACCCTCAACGATATCAATGTTCTTGATCGGTCACCAGTTTTTGATGACATCTTACAAGGTCGAGCACCTAAAGTTAAGTTCGAGGTCAACAACCACACTTATCGTATGGCCTACTACCTTACGGACGGAATTTATCCGAAATGGGCAACATTTATCCAATCCATCCCACTTCCTCAAGGTCCTAAAGCTGAGCTATTTGCTGAACGTCAAGAATCCACCAGAAAAGATGTCGAACGGGCTTTTGGAGTATTGCAATCGAGGTTTGCAATTGTTAAAAACCCAGCTCTACTATGGGACAAGGAAAAGATAGGAAAGATTATGAGAACTTGTGTCATATTGCACAATATGATAGTAGAGAACGAACGACACGGATACGCTCAAATTGATACATCTGAGTTCGAGTCAGGAGAGTCAAGCAGAAGTTCGAGGGTGCAACGGAGAGAAAGTATTCATGTCGGTGATATGTTAGGCATTCGCAGAGAAGTTCGAGATAAAGAGAAGCATGATCGTTTGAAAGCTGATTTAATGGAAAATATATGGCAAAAGTTTGGTAATGAAGATTAATAATGTTTTTATGTTCTTCTATTTCTCAATTTATGTAATCTACTCTTTTGTATTGAATAAAAAGTTTTAATATTTATTGGTGAAAAGTTTTCATGTTCTTCTATTTCTCAATTTATGTAATCTACTCTTATGTATTGAATAAAAAGTTTTAAAATATTTATAATATATTTTAATATTTTATTTATGTATTCTCAATAATTTGAAATTTTCTTTTTTTTTAATTTATATTATTATTTTATTCATATGAACTCCTTCTTCGGATTCACTAATGCAGAAAACAACAAATACAGGTTCATAACTATTTATGGCCCCACCAAAAAATATTAAAAAAATTGGGTGAACCCCAATGGGGGGTTCACCAATGCTCATGCTCTTAATTTTCTATTAGGGTAATCACTGTCATGTTACATTGGTTACTAGCCAATTGCTGGGAGACACGTCTGCAGAGTGTATTTTAATTAAATACTAGATTCTGACCCGCCCTTTAAAAGGGCGGGTATATTTTTTTATTTAAAATTACATAATTTATCAATATTTTATTTGAGATTTTGTATGTATAGTCTTATCTCACAACATCATTTTATATTTCTTATGTATTTTATAAGAGTTAAATTTGTTGAATTGATGAGACATAAGATTTACTTGATATATTTTAGACTAAATCAATATTATATATTTATAGGGGTTTTAATAGTTTTTACCAATGTTTTTGTATTCGATCTAGACCCGCGGTCGAACCGGTAAATTCGGTGACCCGTATATAATATGGTTCAGATTTAGTTAAAATTAGATATTTAAAAACCAGATAAATCCGTAAAAATCATAAAATCTGTTACTAACTCGCAATCGGACAGTGGTTGACCGGATAAAAATCCATAAAAATCTGATTATATTTGTTTTAAAATGATTCAACCTTTGATATATTTTTAATGGTACATAATTCAAATAAACTATATGATTTGTGATTCTTTAAATTTTGATAATGCTTTTACTATATCGTTTAATTTTAATGAAGAAAATGGTGATCAAAACTAAAAAATATATATTGTTTTTTTTCTTGGCAAAATTATTATATATATATTTTTTCATTTTAACTGCATCCATTTATTATTCTGATCTTTGTTTTGTTTTTTAAACATATTTGTGATTTAGATTCATGCCTCCATCATCATTTTTTTGTGTACGTATGTAAGTCCATTATCCTTTTTAGTAGATCAAATATAAATAGCACATTTTATTATGTTTTTATTGGGGTCTCGAGATTGTTTTTAACAACTGTAACTGATAAAATGTAGTACTTATATTTATTAGCAAAAGAAAGAATGATTAGTGGGTTCCTATTATTATGGAACTGAAATGGTGGTTACAAAATATATAGAATAAAATGTATTTTTAATGTAATTAGATTTTTTAAGTTGGACTCAACTATTATCAATAAGACATGTTCCTGTTTTAATAGCATTGATTTTAAATAAATTTTTAAAAGTTGCATAATTACCAAAAATTAAAATTAAACATTATTTATAAAATTTGTAGATATATAAGGAAATAATGATTTTATGATTAAATTTTTATAATTTTCTAACAAAATTGTATACATTTTTAAAAAATTTAGTAATAAAATTGTATAATTTAAAAATATATAATTATATTATATTTCGAAATTTATAATGTCATATTTAAATATATTTATTTTAATGATGATTTATGAGTTATTCTTATATTCTAAAAAAATTCCAAAAATATAAATTGACTTTAAATGTAATATATGAGTTATTACCATATTTTAAAAAGTTTATCAAAAATATAAATTAACATTAAATGCAATTGTCCATATCATATCAAACTATAAGACATGTCATCAATTTCAGTAGTCATGTCATATTTGTTTTGTGAAATTGATTGTAGAAAAGACATGTGGCAAAATCACTTCGCAAATAGAAAATTGTATAATTTAAAAATATATAATTAAATTATATTTCAAAATTTATAAAGCCATATTTGAATATATTTATTTTAATGATGATTTATGAGTTATTCCTATATTCTAAAAAAAAAATTCAAAAATATAAATTGACAATAAATGTAATATATGATTTATTACCATATTTTAAAAAGTTTACCAAAAATATAAATTAACATTAAATGCAATTGTCCATGCAATATTAAACTATAAGACATGTCATCAATTTCAGTAGACATATCATATTTGTTTTGTGAAATTGATTGTAGAAAGGACATGTGGCAAAATCACTTCGCAAATATAGTCTAGGGGATAGTCTGCAGTAGCCTAGTAAAAAAAACTGGAATCGAAAAACCGAACCGGAACCGAACCAAACCAAATTACCCGAAACCAAAACCGGAATAAAACTCTAAAATATTCGAACGGTTCCTATATTTCTATATTCGAGTAACCAAAACCAAACCGATTACCGACGGATATCCGAATATCCAAAAAAAAATAAGTTTCAGTTTTTATATAATGTAAAATGTCATCAACGAAGAATAATTAATTATCGACTGTAAGGATTAAGTTAGAAAATGGACAATTTACATTTTACACCGATCAAAGTAGTAAGAAACAACGCATGGTATCTGTTAGGCATGGGTATTTTAACCTGGATCTGAAGATCTGAACCGGAACCAACCCAAAAATACCCGATCCAGAATCGGACCAAAAATTTACAAGTACTTTTTGGGTTTAGTTTTTTTTTACCCGAAAGAACCGGAACCAAAAAGAAACCGATCCGAATAGACCCGGATCCGAATAGATCCGACCCGATAAAAACCAATTTGTACCCGACTTAAAAACATGTATATGATGTTTTTGTGTTCTATTTTATATATTATTTTATGATTTAATTGAAATATCTTTTGTGAACAACATTTGTTATTATTTTTGAACATTTTTAAGTAATATAAAACTTTAAAATGTAAAATTTAGAGTTTTAAAATGTTTAATTATTAATAGTTTCATTTAAGTTGTTTTGTAAAATTTTAGATATATATGACAAATATTTAACTAAAGTTGATGGAATTGGATATATCATGTTCTTTTCAGATCCTAAATACCCGACCCGGATCCGAAAAATTATGGGCATTTTATGGGTATTTTAATTATAGATCCGAACCGATCCGAATCCGAGAAGAACCAACCCGAACCCGAACTGAAAATTTCTAAATATCTATTGGATCTAAATATTTAGGACCCGAAAAGACCTGATCCGAAAAGAACAGGCCCGAACCCGATCCGAACATCTACGTCTAGTATCAGTTATCGTGCAGCCCAGTCCAGCCCACTTTCACATAAACAAAAGAAAGTATATTGTCCATTTTGGATTAATATAGTATAATATGCCTATTTAACAAATTTTTATTTTATCTTTTCAATATTGACATTTAGTTAATTCAGCAATTCGTTCATCTCAGGCTGAGATTCTCAGCGAGTAAAAAATCACGCGCGGTAGCCAAAGCAGACGCAGGGAGAGAGAGAGGAGGAGGAGGAGGAGGAAGAAGATGAGAGAGACGGTGAAGTTGATAAGCATGGAGGGTTTCGAGTTCGTGATCGACAGGGAAGCCGCCATGGTTTCTCAGACAATCCGAAGCATGCTCACTTCTCCAGGTTCCTCTCCTCCTTCTTCTCTTTTAATGCGTTTGATCGCAATCTCTGTTCTTTTTCTTGATTTTGATGGATTCGATCAAATCCATCTAACTTAGGTTACGAATCTACATCAATTCGAGCAAAGATTTTACCAGAAACTAAGTGTGTTTACATTGTCGACATGTGAAAGATGTTTCAAGAAACTCTCTGTTGTTGTTGTTGTTTCGATTGGTAGGTGGGTTCTCGGAATCGAAAGAAGGCGTGGTGACTTTCCCTGATATCAGCACTACAATTCTAGAGAAGATCTGTCAGTACTTCTATTGGTCTATTCAATACTCCAGGTCCATTCTCTCTCTCTCTCACTTTCTCTAATTTGATCTCAGAACATGGTAGTGTAGCCTCTCCTAGACTCAGAACCCAATCACCAGTTGCATCTATCTAAGTTTCACCAAATAGTTTCCTGATAAAACTCTTTATCCCACCACTTATTATATATATCGTTTCAATTCCAACTCACAATAAAGTTTTCATCTTTATGAGTCTGTTGTGATTGCGTTATCAGGGAAATTGATATTTGTTTGTAATCGTGCTTTGAGATTCCTTCTTTCAGCACTCTCTTTGTTTCTGCTTCTTATAGTTTGTATTCTCTCTTACAGAGGCAAAGAGACCGAGTTCCACATCGAGCCTGAGTTGACCTTGGAGCTGATGATGGCTGCTAATTATCTTCACACTTGAAGAGTTCAAATTGATATTTCATTAAACTCTTATTCTGAGTAGTGTAGTTTTTCTTTGTAGCCATAAGATGTGAATCCCCGGAGCACTTCGTGTGGGGGTTATTGAATAGCTCCGAGGGAAAGTTGTCTACTTTGTTTACTAGTTATTTTGACTATTGACCGCAGCATCAATCTTCTTGTGAGTTATTAGTTGCCTTTCTGAATGCTTAGCAAGCTTTGTAATGAGCAACAAACATTCTGTGCTAATGATGACTGGCTTTGGTGTCTAATCACTGAAAAAGACTCTTCGTGTCAGAATCTGGGACTTGAGAGGTTGAATCAAAAGTCTTTGTTTTATTTGGGCGGAGATTGATCTGTTAGTCATCTTGCAGCAAGCTGATCAGGCAAGACACTACCAATCGGGAGACTAGGGACTCTAGTGGCCACTGGTACACACACGGTGTCTGTTGCGGCTGGAAACGCAGTCCCAAACACAAGCTTCTTTGGGCTGGAAATTGAACAGTGAGGGGTGTCGCTCCATCCTCTAGAATCGCTGCTTACCGAGTCCGCGCGGGAGAAGGTAGGGATGTTAAAATACTGTGCGTTCGATGATGCCATTGCTGACGGTGTTGGGCATCATCACCATCTCTATAGCTAGTATTGAGGTGTACTTGTTCTAGGAAGACTCGATCGCAGTTGGAGCTTTTCACGCTCTGTCAAAAGTGATCATCCCTGTAAATGCGGCTGGTAACACTGGTCCGAATATGGCCTAAGTCACAAGCTTAGCACTGTGGATGTTAACCGTTGCAGGCTTGCAGCCAGGAATACAAACCCTTCATCTTGTCACCAAAGTGGTTCTCGGTGAAGGCAATACACTTGTAACACAACGTTTCAATTGAATTTTAAGCTCTAGTTGGTATTTCTCATTTTTTGGCTCCGTAAAGTTCACAGCAAATGTACTATCACTTATCTATTGTATATTAATTGAGAACACACTGCTAGATGTCATCATTTGAGCTATGCTATATTCATAATTAGAATAATTCTTAATAATCTTTAGAAAAATAAAAAATTTCGTCTAAATATATATTATATTATCACTAAATAATCATGAAAATAATTAGTAATCTACAAAAATATATGTATTTTTATTTATAATTAACCAAAGATTTCTATAAGCGGTTGCATCACATTTTCCATATACTATTCTACTAGCTTTTTTTTTTTTTTTTTTGACAGCAAAACATTCAGATACTCATATTGACTCTGTAAACCAAATCGGCAACTCTGCATCCTATCACTACGTGCCAAGCTATCCGCCCTTAGGTTCTCCGTTCGGGGTACATGGACGACGTCTGAGTTGATAAAGCTTCTTCGTAAAAGCTTGATATCTTCCAGGTAACTTTCAAATGCTGGTCATTCTTCTGGTTCCGAAACCATCTTCACCAATTGAGAACAATCCGTTGCAAACGTAACCTGAAACTGTCGTAAGTTCTTCATACATTCCATTGCCCAAATCAACGCCTCCACCTCCGAGTGAAGAGGTGATAGACACGCCCTTACATTTCTTGCTCCCAAATAAACCATCAAAACCCGGTAAGGTACTATACCATCCTTGTCCCGAAAATAGTTTCTTCTCTTTCCACAAACCATCTATAAAACACCATCGTCCTGTAGTTTCCGATATATAGGTCTGTTCTGCACTTGCCTCTCCCTTCTTTGATCAGTGATTACCTGTGCTTCAGCCCAAAGTGTCGATTCTACTTCTGCTAATCTAAGTGTTTCCCTTGGATCAATATCCAGATTAAGACCCACACAATTGCACATGATGAATGTTATATATAAAAATAATTTTTATATATTATTATTTATTTACGTATTATGTATATAACTAAGTAAAGACATAAATCAAAACAATATATCTTATTTATTTATGATATTTTTTAGTAAATAAATCAAAACAATCATTTTATTTATTTTATATGGTATATAACTAAATTTCAATGACATGAACATAGATATATAATATATTTTAATATAAATATTTATTATTGAGAATTCATACTCATATGATAAATGCAAAATTTCTAATGTGTGATTTTTCGAATGCAAATATCAAAATTAAAATATTAATGTTTCAATACTTTTTTCAATACAAATTTAGAAATTATCATATTTAAGTATTTTTCTATTTTATATAGTTTAATTTTAAACTATATTAATATATAATATGAATGTCTAGTAAATGAGACTTCATATGCATACGATTTATGATCATTTGTATCTTGTTATACCAAAAAAAAAGTTAAACCATTGATCACAAAATTTTAGCATGAGACATTTTAAGTTTTTAGTAATTTATAGTCATTTTAAAAATTCAAAATATAACATATAAGAAAAAAATTAATTTTTTATTATATGGTTAATGTGGTTATTTAATATTTTTAATAATATACGATTAAACAAAAAAGAGCTAAGATAAAAAAATATTATCAAACATTTATTATTCTTAATCATTAATTATCATATATAAGTTAATCATATTAGTCAATTCCGTAGCTTTTATTTAATGAAAGTGCGAAAATATTATTTTGTACACTATTTATCAATTTAATAGTTAGTTTAATAAAAAGTATAATATAAGCTAAGATGGATAAACTTATTTCACTAAGAATTTTGAATTTCATTTTCATGGTGACATGTGGCTACAAAACAATGTTGTAATGTTTCTCAATTAATATATAAGAGATATTTAGCTTAAAGAATTAAACTATATTTAATTTAATGATGGAAATGAGTCACTACAATCTTCCAGCATTTTATTTCATAATTTATTATAGTTTCAAACGTAGCCAAATACTTATTATAATTTTGAAATGTATGAATACGTAGTAATCCTTTGGAAGAAAACTATGTAATACGCATGCCTACATATAGTTTATGTTAACTATATTGACTTTTTAATCATTATATAATCTTAACTATCTATTTATTTTGAACGCATATTATTTTCTACTTAAAATTTATATAACTTATTGAAAATTTATAATAAGAAGGGAAAAGTTTTCCTTAGTAATCATTTCGAAAAGTATGAATACTTAGTCACTTTACACGTTGTAAACAGTAGAAAAAGTTATATATAGTATAACCTCTTTAAATTAATATACACTAAATTTTTTTATAAAATAATATAATTTTATAGTGTGAAATCGAGTTTTTGATTTAACTAGTATGTCGATAAATTAATATCCTTATAAATTACTAAAAAAATTAGTTTTATTGTATTCCCAACATTATTAATTAATTTATAAAAGTTTTACTGTATGTGTATTTAAAATTTTCATCTATGATTTCTAATGGGTCGTATTCTAACCCATTAAGTACATAATGTAAACCATAACAAAGTCAAATTGATTTTTTTTTCTGATAAACTTTATCGACTGATCCGGTCGGTCCATATAGAAATGCATTTAGCGATACAAAGTGGATTAGTGCAAAAGCGTACCACATTACCTAATCTAAGTTTAGAATATTTTCTGACTAATATCAGAGGGTGGACCAATCATCTGTTATGATTCATCTTGTAAACCACTCGGACCGAAACCCAAATCTAGATTACCTAAGTAGTGATAATTAGTTTCCATGGAAAATCAAACTCAAAACTAATGTGGATAGACACTAAACCAGAAGAGATTGCCACTAGACTACCACCACTTGGTTAAGTCAAACTTATTTAAGACTAAACCAAAGTTAATGTTCATAATTGTCCTTCAGTATGTTAATAATTAAGATAAGAAAAATATTTAATTACATGATTTAGTCAAATATTCGTACGTGGCTGCAAAGTTTTCCTTTGACTAAGTTCTTTACTTTAATTTTCATCTAAAACTCCGATAAGTTTCGATAAATTTTTTTACTTCAAATTTCACATCTTTTATATAATGATTTAAAATTATTAAATTTATATTATACTTTATTTAGATATCTCATTATTGCCTAGTCATCTAATTAAACGGCCTTCATATAATAAACTCCAATCAATATATTTGACCACGTGGTAAAAGATGTATCTAGTCTTATTTCTGTTTAGTAACTGAAACTAAAAATTCAATTGTAATTTTTTTTAGTATTTTCCATTTACTATATTTTTATTGTTCTATAAGAAAATCAAAAACCAAATAAAGATAAATTGAGAACTCAATTTTTAGGATACGGATCTGTTATCCTGAACTAGTTTTGTTTTTATTTGCTGAGTGCAATTTAACCGATGGACTCCATTCTAAAAGTGTGAACAAAATGTCACAATTTAATTGATACAGATACCAATATAATCAATTATGGTAAAACTTGACAATTAAAGGCACAAAATCAGAGGATTGAATTGAATTAGATTCTTTTGATTTAATACCATGCATGTATGATCTCTCGTATATATGTACATCATTTCATCTTGATCTCAACAGAAAGTTAAAAAAAAAACTGCAGTGGCCGTTAATTCAATTTAGAAGAAAATGGGAAAATTACGAGCACCTTCCTCTTGCCTCCTCTCCTGTCTCCTTGTCCTATTCTTGAGTTCAGTTTCAGCGGTCACAGATGATCCTCAAGATAGACAGGTATTAATATTTTATCATGATCTCTTGTTTCTCCCTTTATATAACATGACCGTCTGTTATACATGAAGATAATGTTGGTGAATCATATGATTATATTAATTATCGATGAAGGTGTATATCGTCTACATGGGTTCACTTCCCTCTCGAGCAGACTACACACCAATGTCCGATCACATGAGTATTCTTCAAGAGGTCACAGGAGAAAGGTGTGATTTCTCTTTAATATATGATTCTATAAGCATGATGCGTTATAATCAGTTTAACGTTATGAATATTCTAACACGTGATAATATACACTCAGTTCGAACGAAGGTCGTTTGGTGAGAAGTTACAAGAGGAGTTTTAACGGGTTCGCTGCCCGACTCACTGCGTCGGAGCTCGAACGAATAGCCGGTGAGTGTTTTTCGGTCGATACAGATCGTTAAATGATTTAAAAAGTTACATAATTAAATTATTTTTTATGAATTCCTTAGAAATGGAGGGAGTTGTGTCTGTATTCCCGAACAAAATGTTACAACTCCATACAACTCAGTCGTGGGACTTCATGGGTCTAAAGCAAGGCAAGGGGACGAAGAGGAACCCAACCGTGGAAAGTGATACCATTATTGGAGTCATCGACAGTGGGATCACACCGGAATCTGAGAGCTTTTCGGACAAAGGGTTTGGTCCTCCTCCTACGAAGTGGAAAGGTGTTTGTTCTGGCGGTGAAAACTTCACATGCAACAAGTAATTCTCATAAGCTATTTTCTCTTTAAAAAGATTAGTATTGTTGGTCGAGGCTAGAGATGTATTTTCGACAAATACCTGGAAGTTACTTTTACTTTCAGCAAAACATATTGACTACAAAATAAAAGTTTATATTGTTTATCTGTTTTATTATTATTTTTTTCAGTAAGTTGATTGGGGCAAGAGACTACACAAGCGAAGGTGCTAGGGACACTGAAGGCCATGGTACACACACAGCGTCCACTGCGGCTGGAAACGCAGTCGCGGACACAAGCTTCTTTGGGATCGGCAATGGAACAGCAAGAGGAGGCGTTCCGGCTTCTAGAATCGCCGCTTACAAAGTATGTATCCCGACAGGATGTAGCTCAGAAGCTCTCTTGTCTGCATTCGATGACGCGATTGCCGACGGTGTGGACCTCATCACCATCTCTATCGGGGGTAAAAAGGCGTCCATGTTCGAAAATGACCCGATCGCCATAGGGGCTTTCCACGCTATGGCCAAAGGAATTCTCACTGTTACCGCGGCTGGTAACAGCGGTCCGCAAGATAGTACAACCTCGTCTGTAGCGCCGTGGATGTTAACTGTCGCAGCTAGTACCACAGACCGTTCGTTTGTCACCAAAGTTGTTCTAGGAAACAACAAGACACTTGTTGTAAGTACAATGTAACAGTCTCATTTCTAGTATCAAAGTATCTTCGTAACTTTTAATTACCAATGACTGTTGTTATTACCAGGGGAAGTCAGTGAATGCTTTTGATATGAAAGGAAAGAAATATTCATTGGTGTACGGAAAATCTGCTGCTTCCTCTGCTTGCAGTGCGGAAACCGCAGAGTAATTTCTTCCCTGACAACACTATCATAAATGTGATCATCTTGATTTTCTAATGTGATTATATCAATTTTATTTTTACAGGCTATGTAAGCCAGGGTGTCTAAAACAATCACTTGTGAAAGGAAAGATCTTAGTGTGTAGTAGTCCGGGTGGTTTGAAAGTAGTTGAATCAGTTGGAGCTATTGCAATCATTTACAAAAGCCCTAAGCCAGATGTGGCCTTTGTTCACCCTTTACCTGCTTCTGGTTTGCCAGAAAAAGAATTTGAATCTTTAGTCTCTTACATTCAGTCCGAAGAGTAAACACAATCATCTTCTCTATGCTCTTTATACATTTACTCCAAAATTCTTCAACTATATCATAACATGTCTTTTGTTTGTTTTCTCAGTTCTCCACAAGCGGCTATTCTAAAAACCGAAGCAATCTTCAATCGTACATCTCCTCTAATTGGTTCCTTCTCTTCTCGTGGTCCAAACACGATCGCTGTGGATATTCTCAAGGTAAATTTGCATAACATTTATAACAACGGTTATGTTTATTTCTCCGGTTTAATAAAAAAATGCATGGTGGATTACTTGCAGCCGGATATAACAGCACCGGGAGTTGAGATCCTTGCAGCATATTCACCGGATGGTGAACCATCTGAATATGACACTAGACATGTGAAATACGCTGTTCTCTCAGGAACTTCTATGGCTTGTCCGCATGTTGCAGGTGTGGCTTCCTATGTCAAAACGTTTTACCCTAAATGGTCTCCCTCCATGATTCAATCTGCTATCATGACAACCGGTAAGAAAAATAATATTGTTATTTCTTGTCCACAAGTAACGTTTTTGGACAGTCTGCTTATATGGTCTCTTGACAAATCTTTGCAGCATGGCCGGTAAATGCTACTGGAACTGGTATCGCATCGACTGAGTTTGCTTATGGATCTGGACATGTCGACCCAATAGCCTCTCTAAATCCTGGACTTGTCTACGAGTCGAATAAAGCAGATCACATCGCCTTTCTATGCGGCATGAACTACACTTCAAATATCCTTAAAATCATCTCTGGTGAAACTGTCACTTGCCCCGAAGAAAAAGAATATCAAACAAGAAACCTCAACTATCCTTCAATGTCGGCTAAGTTGTCAGGATCTAATAACTCCTTCACCGTCACTTTCAACAGAACCGTTACCAATGTTGGTACACCGAACTCTACATACAATTCAAAAGTGGTCCCTGGTCATGGATCTAAGCTCAGCGTCAACGTCACCCCTAGTGTTCTGTCTTTTAAGACGGTCAACGAGAAGCAATCGTTCATGGTAACTGTAACAGGAAGAGATCTTGACTCAGAACTGCCTTCGTCTGCTAATCTAATCTGGTCTGATGGGAAACATAACGTTAGAAGTCCTATTGTTGTTTATACTGATGCTAACTAATGAGGCCTCATCAGTTCTCCATAGTCATCACAAATAAATCTTGATTGTTGTTGTTATGCTTCTTTATTATACTTTGACAAAAAAGTATTAATACATGCTTTTTTATTTTTCTTTTCCTAATCAACTTTGAGTTCTTTAAAATATAGAAATGGTAGATGACGTTGCGTGTATTGCGATTCACATATTCTAACCATTTGTTAGATTATATGAGTATATAAAGGATATATGCTTCTTTGCTCGCTATCAATTTGGTTCGAGTTGAAAAAAATTATGATTCTTCGACACAAACATGTATAACACTATGGTTACCGTCGGGAGCAATAAACTTTATTGAGTTGGAGAAGTTATCCAAAATAGGGAAAAATACATAAGTTACCTACCTTTTAATTTAACCATCATAACTTCTCCTTTTACAAAACAAAACCATCATAACTTCTTAATTCTTTGTGTTGTAGCTTTTATATACGTTATGAAAGGCTTATATTAATTTCTTATATAAATAACTTTTTATATTCATTAAATAAACGTCAATATATAAATACTGTCCGTTGCTTACGTTTTGTTTTAGTCTTATATAAGTCCACTCACTTCGTATCCTCCAGAATGATAAAAAGAAAAAGAAAAGAAAACAATGAACAAGATTAGTATGTACGTGTGTTTGTTTATGTTTTTTACGGTCACCTCCGCCCAAACCAGTCACGATGGGAGAAAGGTATTATATATCGAGTTACGTTAGTATATTTTGATTGCCTCTTTTAGAAAACATTAATATATAACAGCGTAGGTAAGATGGTAATCCAGGGTGGATAATGCAGGTCTACATCGTTTACATGGGAGCATTACCGTCAATCAACGACTACGTCACTATTGAAGATCACCATTTCTCATTGGTTCGTAGTGTCACCGGAAAAAGGTAAACCATTTTCATATCTAGGTCCGGTGTGGAGTCAGCGTGTCTCGATTAATTGAACCGGCTCATCAAAAAAAAAAAAATATATATATATATATATATATATATTGTTTACTTCTGTTGTACACAATCTGATTACTTGAGGTGTATACATTTACTAATCAGTTACACACCAAGCCTAATTGTCACCAACTACGGGAGGTCCTTCGACGGGTTCGCTGCATGGCTCACTGAGGAGGAAAGCAAGAAGCTTTCAGGTAGAAAAGTTTCCAACCTTTATTCACTGACACATTACTTAGATTGAGCATTTTATTTGAGCAAAAATTATAATCCTAAAGTTCATGTTAAACGAAACAAACTAAATCTGAAATAGAAAACCGAATATGTTCAACCAAATCGAATAACCGTAACTCTTTTTTTAATAATATAACTAAAACTTCACCAATTAACACACCGTCAGACCAATTTTTAAATGAATTTCCATATCAAATGGCTATGTTACAAAAAAAAATCTTAAATAAAGCAGCTTTGCTTGGGTTTTAGATACATAACTACGTAGATTGGTTGGGCGGTAGGAAGTGACTTTAACTTTAATTTTTATCTACAACCTTAAATACTACCAATCATGATTTATCTTAGTTTTTAAATCTACAACAAAAAAACTAAAGATACAGCAAAAATATACCAAAAATGGTTGTAAAAATCTTATTTTCTAAAGTCTCATCGTTTTAGCTGTATGAAATTTTAAAGCTATAACCCTTAAAGCTAAATCAAAAAATTCTACAAACTAAATTCTAAATAAATTTTCTACACTTACAGTCCAACCAACCACCTCCATTCTCACCCGAAATTTTGAATAGACAAACGTCCTAGAATAAAATGTTTAGCTTGTGTTTATTTTGTATTATTTTCTTGTCTGCTTAAAATTGTATTATAGACATGCCCGATGTGTTTTCGGTTTTCCCGGACGGGATGCTACATCTGGACGTGATCAATAACGGTGGCATACACTCGGGACTAAGAACTCGACACTTGTAACTTGTAGCCATTGATTTTTTTGTACTAACCATACATACTTTGTATGTAACCATCATCATACTATTACAGAATCTCTAGATGGAAAACGAGAAATTCTATTTCACAAGAAGGGGCCGTGACTATTTAATGTCGCTGTTATAACGTGTTTTTAAAAGCTGTTTACGTTAATGTATTGACTCACACTTGTTCAAAAAGAAAACTACATATTAAAACTTTTAAAAAAAGTTTAACAATGGAAAACTTTAACCACCTGGTCAACCGGAAAAAAAATAACACATGTTCCCTTGTAAAGCAGTCTTATTAAGATCCACCAAGAGAGATTTTTGTCAAATTTTGATATACAAGATGTTAAACGGAGATCTAATTATCTTCAGTGCTGGAGTTATTTTTTTTTTATTATGTGAAATCGAGTGATTGTGCAACTCGGAAGAATATCAAGTGGGAAGCTCTGACTTTGATCAATCAAGATAGAATGTGCTTTGAAGCTCTGGTAATTGTTACATCACAAGAAGACTTATTAAATGTCTTCTTTTATTCCTTTAGTTCTGATGCTTCACAATTGTCAGATGAGACCACATTCTTTAATTCTTGTGAGAAGAGTATCAAGTGGGGAAGTCTCTGACTTCATAATTGTCAGAAGAGACCACAGTCTTTACATCCTTTTAGGATTCACACTGCGAATGTAAATGCTTATTTATGTAGTAAATATATACACGAATATTTAGGTGAAAATATATGTATATATATTATACAAATGTCAATGCTTATTTATGTATATAAATACGAATATTTAGGTGAAATATATGTATATATTATACAAATGTCAATGCTTATTTATGTAAATATATATACACGAGTATTTAGGTGAATATATATTTATAAATATATTTATAAATGCCAATGCTTCTTTATGTAAACATATACATAAATTTTTAGGTGAAAATCTATGTATATATTACTAAAAATATTGGTAACTTTATGATGCGTTAAAATTTACCCGCAAGGACCATGTACAGAATTTTCAAGGCATCTCGACTTTTTATCTCTAATTTGAGATCATTGTAGTCTTGTAGTATATGATGAGATATTCTTTTGCATCTTATTCCCCGAAGCGGGATCTCTCTTCCTAACAACGTGTCAACAACGTGTATAGTTTGAGGTCTTACGTAATACTATGCGAGTAAGACATCTATTTAAGTAATTTAAGGAAAATAACCAGATAAATTGTTCATTGTTTCATACTATTTTCTCTTGTTTTATTCTCTCACGTTTCAATATATAATACATGATTTCTAATACTTTGAGTTTTTTTGCCAATGTATTTATGTGTTTATATGTTATGATCGCGTAGTAATATTTAGAGAACATTATTTCTTATGATTTGTTTCCAAGAATTATCATACCTTGGTAAAAAGTTCAAACTACTAGTACAAAACACAATTTATGAAATGTGATACAAAGTTATGACAATAAATAATTGCAATATTAGTTAAGCAATATAATAACTTTCTCGACAATGATAGACTTATAGTAATTATCTCATACAAAGGCTTATTGGGTTTGATACCAAGGACGAGAACTAAAACTAAAACAAATTTACATTAATAAACTACTTTTGTTGTTAAAACGCTTCGAGATCAACTATTTCAATACTTGTAATTTTCTTTTGAGCTGGATATTTGTAATTTTTTTCTCCATAGAGTTATTGATTAATATTTGTGAGCCTTCAGGATAAAGAAGAAGAAAACGAATAAACTTCATCGAGTGGAGAATTTTTGTGGACCTCATCTCCCCGTCTTTGATCATATGTTCTTTTCTTAACTAACTAAAGATATTAAGTTGTATATTTAACCAATATTAATAATACTGTTTTGGGTATATTACCTTTTTAAATTATATTTTAAAAATAAAGGGTAACTATTTCATATCTAAGAAACGGATCAGATGAAGATGCATGGGATTTGAAGAAGATCAAGTTCTTCTTCTGTTCTCTTTTCCACTTTGGCCCTATGTGATCAAGAAGGGTCAGCTACTTATCATCTTTAAGATATCGTTTTGGTTATTACAAGGAATATTGAACATGGAAGTCTTTTAAGAATCTCACTGTTTGTGTCTCTATCCGGAAGAGATAAGAATCCAAATGTGTCCATAGACTTACAACAAAACAAATAAATCGTTACAAGTTGAAAATAAGCAGTAACCAATAAGAATGGCGAAGAAGAAAAGATAGCGAAGCTTCTAAATTTCTCTAACAAGGAAAATAAAACTGAAATCATTTATAAGCAATAGTCTTTTCAGCAACATTACCCATAATAAGCTTCTTTTTCTTGACGGATGGTGACCATGACAATGATCATGATGGCTCCACTATCTCCATAACCTACTCCCTTGTAGCATTATGTTATATATAGCCCTATTGAGTTCTTGTAAATACACAAACCTTAGAGAGCTGTCCTCTTCTTCACTCTAGTTCTCTTACATAAGAAGAATCACAAAGAGAAACTGTTTTCAAAGTGATTAGATTATTAAGCTTTGACAGTTATTAATGGAAGGTAAAGGACGGGCTGGATCATCAACTTCTTCTTCTTTAACCACAGAACTCTTCGGCTCCAAAGACCCTTCCCCGCCGTCTTCTTCCTCCGGAATCTTTTCCTCCATTTTCCCTCATCCTTCTAAGGTCATATTACCTTCCTTTTCTTCAAACTTTCTTTCTTGAGTGATCAGACTGATTCTTGAAACTTAATCTTCGGTTTCTTGATTTCTCAGGGTGTTGCAAGAGATGGTCCAAGCTCCAAACATGGCTTACAAGGTCAGTGAATAATAACTTTCTTCTTCGTTTTTGCTCACGTTTTCTTCTAAAAACAACATCCTTCTTCGTCTTAATTTGTTCACCTTTCGTCTAAAGTTGGCTATGTTTTTCTAATAATATGTTTTCTTACGCAGCTCAACGTAGAGAATCTTCAACTGCACAAGAAGACAGAGTTGAGCCATGTCATCTAAGCTCTTCTCTTTACTACGGTGGTCAAGACGTATACTCTCGATCCACCACAAACCAAACTTACCCTACAGTGAGTCTTCATAATTTTACCTAAACTTTGCTAAATGGCTTTCAGTAAAATAAATAAATTAATAAACAGAGGACTTGACTGATCAGAGAAACAATTTTTCAGGTAAGAATCGAGCGGCCAAGAAGCGGAGAAGACGATGCTAATGGACAGAACTCACAAGATGTTTCAAGAGGAAACTGGTGGCAAGGTTCTCTTTATTACTAAAGAACCAGTTCCTTTAGTTTCGTTGTAAATCTCTCCAGAAACCCATTAAAGCTCAAGCCACGTACTAATTATCTACCGAACCAATACTTTGTATAAATAAGTTATGGTCAAAAGGGATAATTTATTAGGGGATTCGAAGATTAAAAAATATCTAGCAAAATTGTATTGAATAGTACTTCTTGTGATCAACTGTAAGTCTGTATTAGTGTTAACCCTACTTATTCTATCTCATGTTCAACATATTTTAGCATTTTGCCAAACGCAAACGCGTGACTAAACTATACATCTTTAAGTAGAATCCAAAGCCTTAAACACTACCAAAACTGTTTTTAATTAGCCGTTACTCCACAATAAGCCTGAGACCAAAGCATGTTGGTCTAATCTTTATTTTACAAAAAGAAAAAAAAAAAATCTATCGCGTTTAACCACATGCAAGGAATAGGAGGGATGATAAATCGGTGGGGCGGGATTGATGAGCTTCGTACCGGTGATTGATTTCAGATATACATTTGAGTTGCGTGCCGTCTTAACCGAAGAAAAACGGCGAGACGTCGACCTGTGAGATAATGCTTCAAACGACGACGGTAAGAAAACAAAAACATTGACGCCGTTTCCGGGCATCGAAAACGGGTCACCCGGGTGACAGGTGGGAATACTTACCACTATACTACAACGACATTTTTGTTTGTTTTCGTATTACAAAGTACATATTAAATAAAACAATTGCCACTTTACAGACAATGTCTCAAGTATATACGTATAGTTGTATAGATGTACAATTTTTTTTTTTTTTTTTTTTTCACTGAATTTTATTGAGGGACAAAACCCAAACAAAGACAAAGCTCGATACAAGAACAACCAGAAGGCCTAAAACAGAAGGCCATCGAACATAAAACTTTTGGGCCGTAAACCCAAAAGGAAACCGTTGGGAAAGCAATCTTTAGGCTTCCACCACGTGGTCGATTGCCCAGCAATCAATGGCCACGCGTCAAGACGCGAGAAAGACAGCTTCCTCCGGAGCCAGCGAGACGATACGGCGGAGCTCCACCGTCGGCGAGACCTAATCGAAAAAGAAACCGTTCAAAACGAACGGCTCTCAACCCAGATCAGCCAAAGAGTCAGGCTTGACAGATCAAGCGTTTCTAAGAAATCAATCAACGTCAATCGAACCCAATCATCAAGATTCCTACATGCACAACAATCATCTTTAAAGATAAAGGAAGAGCTTGAAGATGAGAATCGCCTTTATCAAGGAAAGGAATCGAGAATCGAAGATCGAGAAGGAGAATCGATTGAGTAAAGAACCACCGGAACGCTGATCGAACGGAACCGGGAGAACCCCGGTGGAGAGCCGGCGAAGACAGTGAAAGGTTCACCACTTCCCGGAGTCAGTAGCCGGCTAAGACGGCGTTAAGAGAACCACCGCTTCCCAGAGACAAACATCTGATCAACAGATCATAACAACAAAAGGATCTGAGTACTCTCATCATCTCCTCCGTGAAAGATTTTGGAGAGAGAACGGAGGAAAGAGAGAGACCGCAATCTTCTTTGGACTTGGTTCTCTCTATACGTGCCGTTTTTGGTTAAACCTGCCCTGTACAATTTTTGTTTTCTACGGCGATGCCTGAAAAAAATTCTAAAAAAAAGGTATTCATTATTTCAGCTATAAGAAATATGTTAGCGTAGAAGCTTGATTATCCCGTACTCAAAGTCTAATTTATATGGTTAATGGTTGTTGGATAAAGGCTTTACCATTAAGGGATATTAGACCCACTTTCTTGTAATAAAAATAATTATTAGCGAGTAAAACGTTGCAGAATCGGAAAAGAAATTATTATATTTTCTCATATAAAATGTGAATTCTAAAAGCAATTAGCTAGTGGTAGTAGGAACTATTTATAGTGGTTATACCGTTATACCAAGAAAAAGTATGCATACTTACGTTTTGGTCAGGTCTTTAAAGGTGAACCTAATCTTCCCTAACATTTGTTACTTCAAAACATCGCATAGAAAAAAGAAACAAATACTATATCTTGTCTCTGAATCAAACATCTCAACCTGCATTTGTTGACTTAAACCACATTAATCTCAAATAAATCACTTAAACCAATATGATACTGAGATGTTACTCCGTATGGCTAGCATATGAAATATATACTTATATCATAATCTTACACATCTTCTTGTTTCAAAAACTGGTTTGAGATATAAAATCGTATATTTTATATGGTTGACAATCATAAAAATATATATATGTCTGTAATGGTTGATAATGGAATCTTAATTTAATTGGTGTCAATCTGGTTATTAGCAGTTCTTCAATAATTAGATGTTAGAATAAGAATAGTATCGTGTGTCCTACCTACCAGAATGTGAGGGATACACGACACATAACTTAGAAGTTAGACTGCGCAATTGTTTTTAAAATTAATTTAATTACATTAGAAAAAAAATTTGAACTTAGTATTTTTAGTCGATCTGATCATGACAAGTTTTTTTCAATGTGTCTTTTTAGTTAGTTTCATCTGTATTCTTACATTTTATAGTTTCCCTCGTAGTTAACTGGATATTTGATTAGTGAAATAAAAAAAAGCCGTTTTAAAAAAAAAATTTAGTGAAATAAAAATGTGATAGATTTTAACAAAATCAGATAGTTTGTACGTTGTGCATATGGGCTAAAAGACATATTGAGGATTAACCATGGTCGTTGAAAAGCATGGTTCAAGTTTTCCACTTCGAATTCAATTATGATTAAAAATATAGATGCCTTGATTAGAAAGGGACCCCTACTTTCACAGTCTCTATATTTAAACTGAGGATTTCTCAAGTTAACCATTAGAAACTATAACTTAATATAGCTGAGGAGATGATTTTTTCAAGAAATATACGTATGTAAACTAGTTCAGCAATGAGCTCTATTTTTCTTCACTTGAAGATCAAAGTATTGTATGAGGAGGTTAAGCGTGACAAGAATCGCTATTTCTTCAAAGCTCGGTTAGATAACTGGTTAAGTCTTAGAAAACATAGCTTCTTCTTTCCTTTGCTTCGATTCAATTTGTATACTCACTCCATTTTGAGTAATAGTAAGAATTTTATTTTGAGTAGCGGAAAATGTATAAGTCGTCACTTCCAAGACGTATATTGGCTTGGCTCTCGAACTCGTGAAATTGGCCGAATTGTTTTTAACCGTTTTAAGTTGTTGTTCACTCGTGAAAAATGTTCAAGAAAAAAAAAAGGTTATTCAGAAGCACCAAACGTCAACAGTGGTTAAAAATTTGTGTACGTTAATTTTGAAAATTTGTTTACTAGTTTACCAACTTGTACAACCCACGAATATCAGAGATCCAATAACATCCAAAGGTTTATCTATAAAGTTAATTTGAGACATATCGTCATCATACTAAATTTGAACACTAAACATGGAATACAAACTTTAAAACATCGTTTGACAAATTTTGTGAACTATAAAAGCTAATTTGACACTTTATAACATTATATCAATATCTCAAATCATCACATATTAGCTGTAAATGGTAGGGGAATCAGTTTAGATTGATTACAATGTTATAATTGAAATTTTAATAAACATTCACCCAAACTAAGAGAGTTCGTCATAAATAAATGCATTCATATTTCACGAAAGAAAAAAGAAAAAGAATAAACTACATATGTATATATATTTTTTATAGCTTTCCTTAATCCTTAATCACTCGTGACTCGCAACAATTGGCAGGTGATCGTAGCGCCTTCCGCTTAAAGCTGTCCATCTGTACGGTATCCTTCTTTATATATCTCTTAACTCAAACCTTTTCTGTCTACTTGCTCTCCTCTGTTTCTCTTGCTCTGTCTCTCTCTCTCTCTCTCTCCCTGGTTGAAGTTTTTTTTTGAAAAATATCTCTAGTTAAAGTTCGTTTGTTCTGTCTGTATCAATCCAAAGATATTTCTCTGTTCTTCTAGACAAAGATTCATCAACATGGAATCTACTGAACTGCAAGACATAGATTTCTTTAGTTCCTTTTCTGACCACACAAGCCCAACTTTCTTCACTCCAACCACAAGCTCCCTCCGATCCGACTCCGTATCCGAAGACCCGGATTCACCAAAGCCACAGAACGAAGAAGAAGACGAGTACGTCGAAGAGTTGACTCGTCAGATGACTAACTATATGCTTCAAGATGACGAAAAGCATCAAAAGGTACACAACTTTTTTCTTGAAACCCAACAGAATCGATTCTTTTCTCTTTTTTTTTTACTTAATTCTTTTTATACTTTTTGATCAGTCTTGTAGTGGTGGTAGTGGCTCTGGCTCTGGCTCTGGGTCGCCGCAATCTACTCTTTGGTCACCTTTCGCCTCCGGTTACAGCAGCCCTATCGGTCCTTCCAGAGAACCATCGCCACCGCTAACTCCGGTGACGGCGGTGGAGACGCAACCCGTTATGATTCCTTTTCAATCAAAACAAGCTTTAATCGATGACCAGATCCGATCTATTCAAGCTAACGTGAGCTCATGTTTTATCACACATTATTTTACTAAAAATCTTCTCTTTTTTTTTTGGTAAAACTAAAAAAAATAAAAAAATCCTCTTTTTTTATAAAAAAAAAAAAAGATGCGTTGGTTATAAATCAACGGTTTAGAATTAACCTTAAAGAAAAGAGTTTCCTTACTACCGTCGGATGTATTATCTTTTTTAATAAAAGTTCGTATTAATTTTCGTTTCTTAGTTCCATAAGATCAAAAAGGAGAAAGATAAGCAACGTAAAGATGACGTGTTAGGACACAAAGCAAGGAGCTACCACCAACAACAGAGACCAAGGTCGGGAGTGAAGGCGGTGTTCGTTGACGGGTCAGGTTCGAAAACCGGGTCGGGTGGAACTGGAGTGTTCTTACCGCGTAGTCATGGTACTGTCGTGGAGACACGCAAGAAAACAGGTTAGAGCCAATAGTAATGTCATATTAATTTTTCATTATCAAAAAAGGTTACGTATGATAAAGGACAAAGAAAATAATTAAAGATTGAATGACGTCGTCTTAGTACTTTGAGATTCCTACTTTGTTTTTTTAGGGGTTGACAAAGTGGGAATCTTGCGTATATACATTAGAAAATTTCATAAATTATCTCCTTAATATAAACCACTGAATGTTATGTTTTATTAAGAGTGTGTAATTATTTTTACTGTGGTCAACGAGATAGATAGGATTTCGTATCCCTGCGACGCATTTTCAGAATCAACTTTTGGGGTTCCATAAAATTCCATTCGTTCTAATTTTGATAAAGTTCTTATCATTTACTCAAAATGGTTTTGTTTTTTTTTTGTTTTTGTAAAAACAAAAACGGTTTTGTTTGTTCGAGTAATAATAGCTAAAGTAAAAGCGTTAGAAGGATTCAAAAGTTGTGACATGAATGATGAATAGTTTTAATTAAAATGGTTAAGATTAGGTTGGGTTAGTTTAGCAATCATCTCAAGCTCAAAACTCAATTATTTAGGACAAATATATAATAATAATCTTTTTCTTACATTATTACATTGTTTGACTGAGTAGATTCCAAAGATTCCTTCTCACCTATTAATCTCTTTTTTCTTTTTAAGATTTTGTGTGGATGTCGAGTTGACAGATATGCCCTCCTTAATTAGAATCTTGCCTCAAGTTGTTGGCCCCCATTGTTAGTCCATTTCCATTTCACCAAAAATAAAACCACATAGGTTCAAAAATCATTATCATTAAGTTTTTTCTAATGACCCCACTTGTTTCTTTCAATAAGTGGATTATAATCTAAGATAACCTTAGATATTTATTCATCTCGTGATTCTTTCCCATGTCACCGTTCGATCATTAATACCCAAGGCTATAACCGAACCACATAGTGTAAACTTTTTTCTTTCTAAATATAGTATTATATTCATTTGGAATTGAATAGACACTTAAAAGTCTCGTACCCACATGGAACATTAACCAAGGTTGTATGTTCTTTAAACGCAAAGACTTGTACATAACATACCAACGTTGAGAATATCTGATTATTTCATTTTTAACTCTTAACCGTTACCCAAACTAGGAGTCGGTGGGTGGTTTGTCAACAAATATCATCGACCTTTCATTTGATAAAAAATATTATATGCATCATTTGATTTTATCTGGCTTTAGATATTGGTGAGGTGGTGACTATTCTGTACTTTGTTATTAAGATTTGTCGTCGTTCTATGAAACTGATGTCTCAACCAAACAGTTTTTGAAGTTATTACTCAGGATTAAGCACAAGTCCGATTTAGTTTGGTTTAGATATGCATTTAGTTCGGTTCGACTTTGTGGCTGAAAATAAATTTGTTGCAGGATGTTCAACAGTAATAATACCAGCAAGAGTAATTGAAGCCTTGAAAGTTCACTTTGAAAAATTGGGCGTTCCTTCTACATTCTCTTCTGATATCCCTCCTTTTCATGGTACCAACCCCACCTATCTTTTTCCTTATTCATTTTTCTGCTCTACTATTCTTTTGATTAAAGTAATGATTTTACAATAATTAGTTATAAATATATATAAACAGTAAAAACACTCTCTAATTGAATCATTAAAGTCGATTTGTGAGAAATTCATTGCCGAAGTATATTTTATATAAACATAGGTTAAACTATTATTTTGATTGATAATTGTTGAATTTTTTTAACCATATAGATGCTTTGTTGGTGTCCATGAAGAACAAAAACAACAAAAGTAGTTCATCAACTCGGGGTCAAAGTGGAGCACCGTACATGGCGGAGACGTCGGCAGAGACCCACCAAGAACCACCGGCGGATTTGCCACATGAATGGACGTACTGATCAAAACATTAGCACATGCCCTTGGTTGCTGAAGTTACAGGTTTCCAAAAGGTAATGTCTTATCGGATTGAATATTCTATAGTGGGGTCAAAATATAAAATAAATAAACAGCTTTAAATAATCATTGTTTTTGGAAATATGTAGATTTTAATCGGGGGTAAATTTGTTCTTTTATTATTGGTAGTTCTATTAGCTGGTTCAGGTAAAATAAATAGTTCTTATGATAAAAGAACGATAAATATGCATATGTATGTTTATACATGTCTATTTGTAATAAAAGGGATGTGTTGTTTTTGTAGGATTCCTTGTAATAAAAGCATCGCCAGTGTTATAAAAATAAAATTGATTTTATTATTACGCCTTAGTGCTTACATTTACTTCGTTTGCTTAAACTCTCTTGTTTACAAATTGCGCGTACAGAATTGCAGCCATGGTTTTTTGAATAACCCAGTATTAGTTTTGTATCCTCAATATATTGCTGAAAAAGATAACATACAGAATGCGTTTATATACCTTGCGCTTCTCAGTCCATTCGTTTGATTCTGACCCTTTCTACATATTTTTGATTCGCTATTAGTCCCTCAATATTTTTCTACGTTCTTTCTGATGAGCTAGCTGAATGTAAATTCCAGACTTAGTTCTAATTTTGATGGTAGTATTTTTCGATCTTCCAACTTCTTCAAAAAATATTCTTTAATGTTAAAAAGAAAAGATAAAAAAAGAATTTCTAGAAAAAAATGTGAAAAGATATGACATATTGACATGCTCGGGGCCTCGTGGGTGGTCTTAAATCCGCCGACTTATCGTAATGTGCAAGAATGTTGTTGACTTATAAGGTTCATGTGCACTCACGGTTTGTCATTTATTCATATTAATTCTGAGCCAGTGACGGTGTACACAATACTTTCTCCACTCGTCTGATGTGACTCCTCTTTTTAATTTTTTTTGTCTACGTACACCGACAATTTTTAGGAATGCGTGCTACAGCATACAACTTTATAAAACTAAAATGATATTGCATTAGTTAGGAGAACCGACTATGATCGAAATACGAATATTAAAATTTTGACCGAGCTGTAGTCTAGCAATATCTTTTTTGAACAAACTGACAAACTGACATGATTCTTAACAAACTGAAATTGATAACCATTAACCGGAACTTAACCAACATTTTACTTACTAAACTAGACTAGGTAACCCGTATGTTGGAATGTTATTCTAAGCTCCATATCCAGAAAATTGTAAACAATCGTCATTTGATATATAAATCAAATCAAAATTAATTACTATGAGATTCTTTTGAGATGTGCCAAAAACAAAAGTTTAAACAGACCTGACCAATTGACCTAAAACCAATAATATCGTATTGATGTATTGAGTTTTAGTGGAATAACAGAGTCCAAAAAAATTGTTAACTTAAATTTGGAAATCAACAAAATGTTGGTTAAGTTCCGGTTAAAGGTTATCATTTTCACATAGTAACAAACTTGTTCCCTGTAACGATATGTTAATATGTCTTCTTTTTCACATTGGTGATCCAGGTTAACAGTCCATTCGCTAAACCTTCATGTTAAATAACCTAGGATTTCATGGTGTAAATTTGTGGAAATTCCGATTCAATTCCTGTGTTGAGCAACAAGTTGCGTGTAGGTGTCTTTGTGTTTTGGGTTATCAACGCCCACAACACCACACACGGGTTTTGTATAATCTCTCTGGTTAAAAAAAAAACTGAAACTCCGAAGTTCATGTTTAATAAGTCGATCGCCACTCAGCGTAAATGCGTTTGCAAAGAATATGGAACGGTATGGAACACTTTTTAAATAATACAAACAAGTTATGTATGTATATGAGACGTATATGACTTTGATATATCGAGATCCACGAATCTAAGATTTCTCTAACTTAATAATGAGGATGGGTGATTGGGAATTGTGATATATACAAGTGATGCAGTTTTGCCAAACCGCTTGCACTATAGGATGAGTCCAAGCGAACACGAAGAGCTCCGCCGTGCCGTCAGGTCGAAGAACTCGTAGCTAAAGGACTTTTACGCGAAAGTCTGAATCCATGCGCCGTTCCAGCTCTCTTAATTCCAAAGAAAGATGGGTCATGGCGAATGTGTGTGGATAGTCGAGCTATTAACAAGATCACAATGTGCTACCGATTTCCAATCCTGCGACTTGATGACTTGTTAGATCAAATTGGCACATCGACGATATTCACTAAGCTCGATCTTAAAAGCGACTACCATTAGATTCTATCAATTCGGGTGATGAGTGGAAGATGGCATTCAAAACTCGTGAAGGCCTCTTTGAATGGCTCGTCATGCCATTCGGATTATCGAACGCACCTAGCACTTTCATCCGCGTGATGAATCAGCCCTACGCCCGTTCATTGGCAAGTTTGTGGTCATCTATTTTGACGACATCTTAATCTTCAGACCTCTTTGTCTGATCATATACGACACCTCACAGATGTCCTTACAGTTCTCCGACGCGATAAACTCTTTGCAACTCTCAAGAAATGCGATTTTGGTTCTTCATATGTGCAGTTTCCTGGCTACATCGTCTCTGATCAAGGCCTAGTGGTTGATCCGAGGAAGATTTCGGCTATTAAATCTTGGCCAACACCTCGCACCACAACTGAAGTTCGGAGCTTTCACGGACTTGCATCATTCTATAGCCGATTTGTATCTCAGTTTAGTAGTCTTATGGCGCCTCATGGCCGGTTTGTATCTCAGTTCAGTAGCCTTATGGCTCTAACTGATACGATTCGAGATGGCCGTTTTGTGTGGACACCTGAAGCTGAACGTGCTTTTGTTCTTATCAAAGATAAGCTATGTTCTGCCCCGTTTTTGGCTCTTCTTGACTTCAATCTTGTGTTTGAACTACACTGCAACGCCTCAAAAGCTGGTATTGGTGATGTACATAGCCAGAGAGGGTGACCTATTACTTTTTATAGTGAGAAATTGGGTGGCTCACGATCACGATACAGTACGTACAATGTCGAATTTTATGCTATCGTCCATGCAGTGAAACATTGGCGTTATTATTTGTTTAACAAAGACTTTGTGTTCTATACCAATCATGATGCTTTAAAATATCTCAACAGTCAGTCCAAAGTCTCTGCTCACCATGCGTATTGGATAACCTACCTTCAGCAGGTGACGTTCCACATTAAACATACCTCAGGAGCTTCAAATCGCGTGGCCGACGCCTTGAGTCGTCGTCATTCCCTACTTGTAGTCCTCCATACAACAGTCACTGGTTTTGGTTCCTTTGTGGATCTCTATCCAGTCAATCCTTTCTTTGGAAAGACTTATGCCGCAACATTGAAGCACTCTTCTTCTGAGTACTCTGTTCACGACGATTCCTGTTTCGGGGAACTAGGCTTTGCATCCCCGAGTGTAGCTCCATTAAGAAGGACATGTTGGACGTGATCTGACTCTCAATCTAGTCTCGTATGCATATTTCTGTCCTACCTTGCGCCGCGACGTTGAATGTTTTGTGGAACGTTGCGTTATTTGTCAATAGTCCAAAGGTCATGCCACTAATGCTGGTATGTACTTACCCCTCCCGGTTCCTACTCAACTGTGGACCAATATCAGTATGGACTTTGTTGTGGGACTTCCTCGGACTCAGCGGAGATTTGATTCTAATTTCGTCGTCGTTGATCGTTTTCCTAAGATGGTCCATTTTATTCTGTGCAAAAAGACGACTGATGCATTACAAGTGGCAACGCTGTTTTTTCGTGATATCTACCGTCTTCATGGGACTGCCTCTCTCAATCGTGTCAGATCACGATTCTCGATTCCTTGGACACTTTTGGCGGTCTTTATGGAAGCTTCTTGGTACAAATTTAGATATGAATTCGGCGTATCATCCACAAACTGATGGCCAGACGAAAGTAACTAATAGGTCATTAGGGAACCTATTGCAAAGTCTAGTGGGCGATGCTATCAAGACATGGGATTCAAAACTCTCTCAAGCTGAATTTGCCCATAACCATTCTCTCAATCAAAGTTTAGGGTTCTGTCCTTTTCAGGTTATATATGGCGTTATTCCTCGTGTCTCTGTGGCTCTTTCTAACCTTTCGGACCGAACCCGTGTACATGGAGAAGCATCATCTTTTGTGGACACTCTCGCACAAATTCATTACCATGCTGTCCTAAATCTTGAAGCTTCAGCGACCAAATACAAACAAGCCGCTGACTTTCATCGGAGGAAACTAGTCTTTGAGGTAGGCGATTTGGTATGGGCTTATCTCACTCGGGATCGTATGCCATCTCACGCTTATAACAAGCTTAATGCCAAGAAGATAGGGCCATTGAAAGTGCTTCAGCGTATCAATGACAATGCATATCGTTGTCGTTTACCGGTCGACATTACTACAGGCAAGGGTGGCATAGGTCGCCATAACCATCCAACCTCTGGCCTTCAAAAGACAATCTTTCTAGATAAAGTCGGTTGATTAGGATAAAATTTTTCAAAATAAATCCATAAGAAATGACCCTATTTTTTTTATCGGGTCCAGGTAAAGACCAAAGGTCTTGAGCGACCAATCCAGCAGAACAACTCAAAAGATAAAAAATATCGTGAATTTCTTCTGATGTCTTCAATGTCAAGTATCTCTCGCATTACGTTGGCGCAAATGCAAATCCAGATTCAGGGTCGAATCTTTCATACCCCAAGGGTCCTGATGCAGCAGCATCTATCACTTTGACGCCAACAACCATTTGAATTCGCTTTCATAATTATCTTAGGAAAGGTTTTTAATTATCGGTTTTATTTATAACTTTAGATAAGTGTTGTGTTTTTCCTTTACGGTTTATGATAAGCTTTATATATCCCTTGCCTTATAGAATTTGTCTATAAGAAAGGGTTATATACATAACCATCGTTATGTTGTTTTACTTATATTTTAATAAACTAAAGAGCTTTGTTTTTAATCTTGTCTTAATTCGATTGAATTCATCATTATAAAAAGTTTGGTTTCAAGATATTCTTACGAATCTCTTGATTGAGTAAAGAATTGTCTCTTGCGAATACTTTTGGGAGATTGATCGTTCAACCCTATCTATACGCTGCGTCAAGTTGGAACTAACAATTTCCTTTTTATGGGTGAATTTGTGAGATGATCAAGTTTGGAAAAGAAATTAAGTGCAGAGCACTGATTTTGACATAATGTAGTATCTATCAATTGTGCTTCATTTCCACCGGTTTTGCCCTTGATTCATACAAGTTGCCGGTAGCTTAAAAAAGTGGAGATGACGTTGACAAAATCCAAGTGTGGTCAATAATTAATGCAAACTGTCATCAACAAAAGGAAGATAACACAGTCACATCACATACACATAACCACAAACATTTCATTAATTTTACTTCATATCACCACAAACATTTCATTAACTTCAACTTTTAAATACTAAAACCTAAATGGACCACTAAACCCAAACTCAAATATAAACTATATTATATATTTATAATTTTAAATAAAATTAAAATCTGAAAATATATATAATATTTTGTGATATTAAACTATAGTATATAAAGATGGAAAATATCATACTAAACTCTAAACCCAATCCCTAATTACTAAACTCTAAATCATGACCACTAAATCCTAAACCCAAATCTAAGCTATAATATATATTTAAAAGAAAATCAAAATCTGAAATATATAATATTTTATAATATTTTCAAGTACTAAACATACATAGTATGGAACATTGTATAAAATAGTATACAAATGTTTGTTCTATTTATGTTAGTTGAGCATCATATGTAAAATAGTAGAAGAAGAAATAAAAGTACTTGTTGATGGAAAAGACATTCTTGAACTAGACATGACCCTAACATTATCAAACATTTGAATGAAACTAATTTTATATTACGAGCAATCATACAAAATGGCATAGAAGAAAAATATCAAATTTGAAGACATGACAAATAAATCCTAAACCCTAAACTCTAGTTTGAAAAGAAAATTACTAAATCCTAAACCCAAATATAAACCCTAAACCCTAATCACTAAACCTTAAACCCAGAAATAGATCCTAAACACTAATCACTAAAACCTAAATCCTAATCACTAAACCCTAGACCCAAATATAAACCCTAATCACTAAACCCTAAACACATATATAAACCCTAAACCCTAATCGCTAAACCCTAAACCAAATATAAACCCTAAACCCAAATATAAACCCTAAACCCTAATCACTAAACCCTAAACACATATATAAACCCTAAACCCTAATCACTAAACCCTAAACCAAATATAAACCCTAACCCTAAACCCAAATATAAACCCTAAACTCTAATCACTAAACCCTAGACCCAAATATAAACCCTAAAAACTAAACTCTACTCACCCACTTAAATACTAAAACCCTAAACAAACCCCTAGTTACTAAATCTAAACCCAAATAACTAAAGTATAAACCCAAACAAAATCTATAAAATATGTTGTCAATTTTCTCAGTGTAGACTAGTATGGAACCGCTATAAATAGTATAGATGTACTGGTCCACTCCATTTACATTTTCCAAATGACCAAGTTTAAAAGAACGATATTACTAAACCCTAAACACTATATACTAAATCCTAAACCCAAATATAAACTCAAAACCCTAAACTGTAAACCCAAATCTCAAAATCTAATGCAAACCTCAACTTCACCACCATTCCTCTAAATAATAGAATTTAGATTTCTAAACTAGAATTGGTAATAATGAAGGTTCTAAATAATCAAATTTGTGCAACATTTAAAAAATGAATTTTATATTACAATCAATCACAGAAAATGACAGTGAAAATAACTATCGAATTTGAAAACATGGCATGTTATTACATTTTAAGAAATAGTATAGCATTTCGTCTCAAATAGTATGGTATCTTTACACAAATAGCTATCCTAAAGAATATATACTATACTATTCATTTCACCGAATATAGTATAGACGAAAAGTTTATCTTCTTCAATTCTTCATTCTTAGACATGCTGATACACATTCATTTGGCTCACTCTCATTATTCTTTACTACCATATAGAGATCGTCTTCATCTACTCTTTTTTTCTGACACAGCAACACTTTACAGATCCGCCGTCGTTATTCTTCATCAGTGGATATCTATCATGGATCTAACTCTGATGCGATAATCCCATATCATTTGCAAGATTTAAAAACGAAAACAGTATGAAAACAAAAGCATGATTGTAAGAATCAGTGAGTTAAGAGATGGAGAAAAAAAAATAAAGAGTTGGTGTGTGTTCTCACCGTCTACGCCTTTATCGTAGCTTCTTTTTAACCACAGTTGATTGTTCTTCTCGTGAGAAGAAATCAATTCAAGAAAAAACCTGGGAAGAAGAATTTTATCTACTGTAAAGTTACCAAAGTAAAGCAGATGTGAGAGAATGTGTGATTTTTAAGGGCCACACGTTACTTTTGAGTATTATTATTATTATTAACTAGAGTCTTTGTCCGGGCTACGCCCGGATAAATTTCTTGTTATAATTTTTAATTAATTTTAGCTTGTTTATTTTTTATAAAAGCATGTATATATATTATTTCAAAATTGACTACCAAAAATATAAGTAATAATATGCAAATTAATTTATCATGTTGTCCAACAAATTTGAAATAAATAAACTCAGGGGTTGATTGGTAATGGTGGTAAATGTTTTAGACATCCACTTTTTTCTATTTTTTTTTCAAACAATCATATTTTAGCTTTTAAAATTAAAGATACAGTATAAAGTTTTTTAAAAAATATATTAGTTTTCAAAATCAACTTTTCTAAAGATTTTATGCTTTGAAAATAAATATATAGCAAAACAATTAAAGCCGAAGCAAAACAATTCACAGCTTATTTTCTAAAGTAAAAGCAAAAACAAAAACAAAAACTACAGAACAACCAATCAACCCCACACTCTAATTTGATTTTTATTTGTTATTAAAATTAACAGAAAGTGATGAATAGTCAATATTCTTAAGTTTCAGCTAAAATCTTTTGTTTCATATAAATTTTTTTTTAAATCCATATTTAATTTAAAACTTTTTTTCTGTATTTAGAATTATTGATTTTACATTTTCAATTTCTGCCCTCTCTACAAAAAAATACAAACTGACATATATACATGCTTTTTGCATTGTTTATTTCAAATGATAAATAATTCCATTTGTATAATTAATTTACGGCTATACAATATTGATTTGATACTGTGAAAATGAGAAAGTTGATGGCCAACATATTTTTTCAAGTGCGGGGTTGTTGACAATGATTCATGTAATTTCCTAACAATCGGTGAAAGCTGGGATTAGAGAGAAACGGTTCCTTAGACGTCAAGTTAAAAGGTTTGCATGAAATTTTGGCGTTGCAGTAAGAAATGAGTGAAATTACACAGACTTTTGAAACAATTATGCAGTGTGTGTCGCGATGAGTATTCCGGAGGTTTCTGTATATGTTGCTGCGATGGATCCCTTAATGGGAGATATAAGTTAGCTGATTTTAGTTTTTAGTATTTTTGTTTGAATTATAGGGGAGGTATAAGAATAGAGTCTGCCTTATTGTAATACTTTGATAAAGTAATAGCAAATATTGTGGAGTGATTTATTTGTTTAGTTGTAGCTGTTTATAATAAGTTTTAATTTTGTGAAGCATCGTCAAATTCACTTGTTCTATCGACTTCAGTAAAAGGCACATATATAAACTTATGTAATAATATGTTTTTCGAAAATTTTGTCTATTGGTATTGTTTTTGTTTGGTTATTCCAAAATTGTAATATGAATTTGTGTTTTTAAAGATCAATAAAGTTCTATGTTGTTTGGAAAAAGAGAAACAAAATTTATGTTCAATATTTTGTTGGGCCATAATGGGTTTAACGCTAAAATAAGTAAAAGTTAAATCCATAGTTCTAAATCCATCGTCAAATTTTATATATGTCTTTGTAACTCAGAATCTCTATTGTATGCTTGAACCAGCCTCTGTTCATATGGTCTCAACACCTAACCTTGTCTTAACTTGAAGATTCACTTGAAAGAAACAACGTTCGTCTTCTCTAACATAACTCACACTACCATCCATCTGCTTAAGTCATAAGCCATCAGGCATGACCCATCCATCTCATGTCTCAAACATATCACTTAGTATCTCTGAAAGAAATCATTTCCAGGATGTATCATCCTACCATTAAAACAACATCAAATTCTCAAGTTAAAAAACTAAAAATCTGCAAAACAGCTGCATTGTTTTGTGAAAATGGTTGAGTTGCATGTTTCAGTGGACGTTTATACCTGAACTGGAGATGGATATATGATCATTTTCGTGTGCAAGCTTGTGGCTTGATGAGATCTTGATTCCTACCCAACTATCTGGAAACGGGACATGATTCACAATGTTGCGCAGAAGATCAGCAAGAATGAGCTGAAGCTTTACTCTGTCACCATAGAGAGGCAGAGTTTTGATCTCCTGGAAAACTTCAACCCTGAGTTGTGACTTCCTCTCTCACAACATAATCATCACTTGGCTAATGAATTGCTGGTCGGGAATGCAAGCTTTTCACTCCCATCTAACTGCAACATTAATCACACACATAATATGCCAAACACATTTAAACATTTTTTTATGGGCTCCTATCAATAATAATCATGAAAAATCTTAGCTACAGAGAGAGTTAGCTACTCGATATCATTGGTCCCAAGTAGTTTCAGTTTATCAAAGATGAATCAATATGTTTAAGATTATGGGTGGTGGAGAAAGTTATTGTAGAGCCACTATAAGGAACTACATAAGCATGTAATCATGTGCAAATCAACTATATATGGTGTACCAATAAACTTTTATATTCAAGTTAGGACGGGATACCTCTCTCAACGTTCCGTGATGTTTAGCAAAAACCTCATAGTACTTTATTTGAAGATCAGACTTCTCGGATTGAAGCTTCTTGTAATCAGAAACTGAAGGACCTCCTAGCTTTTGCTGGATGAATCTGAAAGCAAAACCAAAGAAGGATACAATAGTAAGGGAGGATAAAAAGATAATGAAATTATACTCATTGATAAAAAAATATTATACACTTAGAGTACTTGTAGACATGTGGTTAACATATCTTTATGAAATTATACGCACTGGGTCTTGTCAACTGTGTTAACATATCTTTATGAAATAGTGCTGTGATGTTGGCCATCAACTTTCTCAATCAACTGTTCAACAGTAACAGCAGCTAGGCTTTCGTCTTTGTGATTGCTAAGTAGAGAAGCTGATGCTGATGGATACATTTTTGATCCCATACTGAGCATACATCAAGTCTAACTGGAAATAGCAAGTTTGTCACTTATAAGAAAACCAATACACCATAAGATTAAAGCCAAAGTGAGAAGTAAATACACAGATAGTAACCAGTGATCATCTGGATGTTGACACCGAGGTCTGAAGCTCTTCTAATGGTGTATGCACTATCATGTTTCGGAGGACCAAACAAACGTAACACACCAATGAATTCACATGGACCACCAGAGCTTATTTTTGGTTTTCCCACGTAGAGCCATCTTGCAACAGCTAATGACCTCAGTCCAGGCTCAGTGTACTTATCGAATGCTAAGTGGACTCTGTTCCTCAGATCAGCTCTTGTGTTCCACTTGCACAGATCAAGAATCTGAATATCAGCAAAAGTAAAAGGTTTTACAGGTTAAATCATTGAAGAAAAAATACAATACTAAAATTTAAAGTGCAGTGAAACAAAATCAGTTCGTAGGTACCTTTTCTGAAGCTCTTTTTGCTTACTCAGTGCCAGTCTCCATTACTATAGATATAAGTGGACTGGATTGAATTGGAAGTAATGAATCTCTCTAATACCAACTCTTGCCTCTTTAGGTTCAGAAAGTATTCTAACCATATTTGATTCTCTGTTCTTGAAGCTCTAGCAGCTAAAAATAACACTTTTTCTTTCTAACGCTTTTAAGAATACAGAAAATTAATTACAACATGAAACAGAGCTTAGAACCAACTAAAAACAATACCAGTATAACCAAGAAAATTAAGTGAAAATCAAATACTGTAAATCAATCTTCCTGAAGAACAATAAAATATGAGACTTTGGATAAGATCAAACTCCAATTTCTCTATCGCTGTGTTGCGAGCGTGACTTTGTTGGCAGACCTTTTGCCTCAATACCAGCGGGATCCCTTTCCAAATCAACCTATTTAACGTGATCACAATTGGTCAAGGTGGAGAAATAACCGCAATGAAGAAATTGGAAAGCAGGAAATACGTACCAGAAGAGGTGGAAGAGCAAGCTAGGAAGATATCAGTGAATCTTTGCTTGAAATCTATCTGCAGCTTTTCGGGTTGGATCTCTGAGATCGACAGAAGCCGAGTTTTGGTTGCCCTCAATAGAACTTTTTTTTGAAAAAAATTATATTATTGGATACAACCAATCAGTTTCGTGATGTTAATACTATTGTTTTGAAAAAGCAATAATAGGACAAATTAATGGCAGATCATGGAAGAAAACTTGGAACTGCTGAGAAGTTGGATAGAGACACTGGAAAGGCGTCAAGAAGAAGAAGGAATGGCCATCGTAAAGTTGGGTTTTTTTTTTACTAAGGTGACATGGCATCTTAACACAATCTGATTGGCTTGAATTTCTAATCCTACGTGGATAGGCTGGCTGATGCTCATATATCCCTTTTAATATAGGTTAGATTTTTCTTTATTTTTTTTGCAGATTTCAACCGGTTGTATCTGAGGGCAATATGGCAATATTATATATAAGAAGGAAAGTGTATAGGTGATGTAGGTTTTTTGGTTAGCCATTGAATTATAATTTGTTTGATGGTTATACAACCCAATTTCCCTTTTATAAACCCACGGGTAGACACATAAACACAATCTTTCTAACGCAAACAATTCCAACCAAAAAAATCAAAAACTTGCTAGTATCCCCCTATATGCGCATTCAACCTCACAAAATGAAAAATCAAAGAAATTCCTTCTATATTTGATAGACTTATCTTACCTTAATATTTTGCTCAAGAATATTACCTTAATATATTTTCATCTAAGAAAACTACTACGCAAGAATTTTCATTCAAGAATTTTTTTTTTGATAAAAAAAAACTACTACGCACTTCAAGGAAAATTGCCCCAAAGGGCCCAAACCAATTCTATATTCCTCTAGCCTCTAGGCCCATGGCATCTTTTCTGGCTTATATAGATCCAAATCACTTTGACTTAAATATTTACATAATATATATTTGATTCTTTTGAACATGATATATTTGCTATTTCGGTACTGATAAAATCAAAACAAACGGAAATTTTAGATTACAGATAATAAACTGGAAAATAATATCGAAACTTCTAACTAATTTTCATTCGAAGATTATTTTGAATTCTTACCAATCGAAGCTTCTTCGTCAGCCTCTGAATTCATGAAACAGGCATACGTATACATTAGTTAACCCAAAATGTAACAAAGTTAATATAAATAAATACAGAAAATAATAGGACTTGAATCAACGTTTGTTTAACTTATTGAATCAACATGACCGTAAACAAAATCCAATTATATCTTTAGACACAAAAAAAAACGAAATCTTTAAATATTGAAATAATTTGTTTTTCGTTATTATTATTTAAACGGGAAAAAAAGAAAGCCTACAAAGAATCAATCAACAATGTGACTGAATTTCGGTGTGATTGTTATTACTTCCAGTGTCCTTAAAAGACCTACTTCCAAAAATCATAAACCCTAATCCAAAACCAGCCATTGCAGCCAAGAAGACTCCTCCATTGAATGACATCACGGCCAGCATGATCAAATAAGACAAACCAGCTCTCACAGTGTAAAATAACGTCTGGACTAGCCCGCCACCAAAGCTAGCTGGACCGGCTTTCATGACCCCGCATCGCGAAATCCACTCCGACAATGCGGAAGCGACGAAAATGGAGGCTAGGCAGACCCAATACATGGTCAGACTGGTCCCTGGCCATCCGTCGAATAGAACCTCCGTGTTTTTCCCCCAGAAGAAGGTCATGTGCATCATGCCACCGTGATGACGGCGGCGATGTTGGAAAAACGCCGACGGTGAAGGTGCCGGAGCGGCATGAGAAGATCCACCCATCATGTCGTTCATATTGTTTAGAGATGTTATTAACTGATGTAAGGGTTTCCTTCTTGTATGCGTGTGTGTGGGTTTATTTATAATAGTTTTGTGTTTGGGTTGGAGTTTGGTGTGTAGTACAATGTACATTTCAAAACAACTATGCGATAATCTTGTTTATATTAAAGTTGTACTTTAAAGATAGTTAAGTGAAAAAAGATATTTAGTTTGACCAAAAAAAAAGATATTTAGTTGAGATTGTTTTCTTCAACCTTTTTCAAGTCAGAAATGAAATTTGAAGAAGTAAAACCAAAAGATAGGGAGATCTAGAATATTATGTTCTTTGAGACTTGGTGCATTTCGTCTTGTTTGTAGCTTTACCGTTGGAGCAGATATGTTCTTTAAATAAATAACTCTAAATTAGTTTCAAAAATAAAAAATAACTCTAATAAAATTACATAATCTCAAAAACATTTCCATATAGTTTTTTATACACCATGGTATAAATTCATTTTAAAGATTTTTAGTTATAATATATATCGTACTTTCTTTAGCTTAGTCATATTTTAAAATAAACTCTGTCGTGTTGAAACAAAATCAGTTTTATTTCAGCAGGAGCAATTGAGCCAGGTGGGTTTTAAAATAACACTTCTTATCAAGCCACGTCACTAATTTGTGTCAGGAGAGTGCAACATCTGTCCACTTTAATTATACGTTGCCTTTAATCAACGGAAGCAACCATAGTGGGCTGCTTTACGTGTGTGTGGCTTTGTGTTCTCTCATGAAACTCAGCCCGATAATGACGTAAGCTTCTCAATCTGCGTTTCCCTGGAATTTAGGGTTCATCCCATTATTCATTTTTTGGCTTAATCTTTAATCATGTTCTTTGTTCTACGCAGTTCAAAAGCTTGAGATGCAGTAGTTGACGTGAGAAAACTATTCGTTGGGTTTCGATCGCGTCGTTTGATCTTCTAGAATGGTGTATAAGACGAATCGTTATGAAGCATCTCTGATCGAGTTTCAGTGGCGTCGTTTTGTATGAGATTAGGAGGACACAGGAGCTTGCCATCTTCCATCAACACATACTGCAAGGAGAACATGACACCTGTCATCTCCCTTTTTTTTTACGCTTTAGTTGTGGTTTTGGATGGGCTCGAACGCAAGAGAGATTTGTATTTGGGGTTGATACGTTTAGAAGGTTGGCCCGTTAAGCATAGTTACCCTCAAAGCGTGTAACCACAACATAAAAATATAATGGTTGCACAAACATACATCCATATTGATGTGTTTAATTTGTAATATATAACATTTATTATAGATCGACGGTTTTTAATTGTCTATAATTCACTGATTTTTCATATTGTGATTGGATATAATATCAATAAAATAAAATATTATATAATATATTCTTCAATTAATAATTTTTAACTGCAGTAACCATTTTTGATTTATTAATCTACAAATTAGAACACTAATTATTATGTTTATGTATACTAGGGATTGGCCCGCCCTACGGGCGGATGAGTTTACATTAAAACTATTTATATTTAAATATATTTTAATTTTATAAAACATTGAAACTTTATTTTATATTAAAAATAATAAATATAATATATTTTATCCTAAGATCATTTTTTTAACTATCAAAAGAATGTTATGTAAAAATCAGACATTTTTAAGAACTGAAAAACTGTTCTATAGATGTAAATCTCATAAGTTGTTACTTCAAACCATCTTCTTAATAACTCTTCCAACTTATGATTTGGCTTGTACTTGAGTGAACTAATCATAATCATGTTCTTCATTGCCTTGTTTATTAGCCCTCACATATTGTCTTTAGAAGTTCTCGGCTTCTTGTTTATTAGTCCTCGCATATTGTAAATTTTATTTTGTTGGATTGAGTTGAAAAAACCACTAACAATATTTTTGTTAGAGAACGCAAAATTATTAAATAAAAAATTAAGAAAAATAAAATGATTTATATTTTTTATTTGATTTCTATTTCAATTTCATATAGTTGAAAAAATATAAAGTAAGAATAGCTACATTTTTTCCAAGAGTATCATATTTTTCAATAACTAATTTCATATAGTTGAAAAAATATAAAGTAATAATTTCATATTATTACAATAACTAATTTTTTCACAATAATAAATTAATACACCAACTCCAAGCCAAATCATTGAAAATCAAATATAGTGTGAAAATTATAAAATTTAATTTTTTAAAATAATATAAAAATAGTTTCAAAAATGTCATAAATAATAATTAGTACATATTACGTAGCAACAAATGATGTTTATATTAGATTTTCAATTTATAAAAGGGTAAGTTTATTATTTTAGTTAAAAATGACTTCTGTAATATTTAAAAATCACTTATGTAAAATATTTGGTCTACATTAATAAATCAAATTTATTATAATTTGTTGAATATGTATTTAGTAAAATCATTTTCTAATTCGGAGACTCTTTAATCTTGTTTATTTAAATCGGTGTGGTAGGTATAATGAGATTGTTTACTTGAGGATTAGTGATAAATAGTTGTATTGTAAAGATAACCTTGTTGTAAAGGATAATGGTCCGCTCATCAATATATCATTGCCTAAATTTTAAAATCTTTTATGTTTTTATTTGGAGGCTTAACATTTTTTATTATTATGTTTTGGTTGTAGCTGAAAGAATTTATTGACAATGATCTGCAATACTAAGTCGATAAAGCAAACTTAAATCCAGTTTTGGGGTTATATTATTCTTGTTTCATGTAGAAACTCTGAGTCCCTGACTTTGTTGTGTTCTTAAAGAATGTACATAATCAATCAATTCAGAGTCAACTGCTTCTCACAATAACTACCTTTGTGGCTGTCACTTTTTTGGCCGCAAGTTTTTGGGATGTATCTCCTTGAAACTGTTTTTAGAGATGAGGCGATGTTTCAATGGTGGCATTCATATATATAAAGGTTTATTTTTCCTGATTATAAGATAGTTTTTACCATTGGTATAATGGAGCTTAAGGTTAACCTCTTAAATCAATTCTCAAAGGTACACAAATTTGAAAGTGAAATTGTTTTTTATTTATTTAATTAATAACCTGATAAAGTAGACTTCCCATGAAATTAACTAAAACTTTTGTTGATTAAAGAAATAAACTAAAACTTAGAAGAAGAAAAACTCAAATAAAAAAGGTTGAGAATGAGAAGTTTTAACGCAAATTCATTTACTCCTTAGGTCAGACTTCAGTCTTATGCAGGTCTTCTTAGCGGAGTGACAATCCTCCAGAGCTGGTTCTTCTTCCAGTGTTTCTGGCATCAACAGGAGGTCAGTTGGTGGATCTGTCCTAGCTGTTCCCTTTCTCGACCACACCATCAACAGTACAGCCTTTTGTGTTTGTTGCACAACTCTCTTCACAACAGGAGAGAGGCTTGTCTTATCAGCTCCAGCACCAGGCAAGCCATTAGCTCCCTGCCCATGAACAATAACAAACAATAGTCAGTGCACTCAGATGTTAAACGATTTAGTGAAGAGGGTTAACAAACCAAAAATATGATATAGGCCTTGCGTTTCAAGTAACTTTGTCTAGCATCACATTTATGGGTAAAATAAAAATGTGTTCCAGAGGTTGCATTTACGAAAAACAGACATGGAATTACACAGAGTAAAACAATGTAAAATATTCAACTGAGATACAAACGTGTGGGACTTAAGAGATCTTTTTTTAACTCCAACTAACTCGAGGCTAGCGTTTGTCGATACGGCCACAGGCCACCTTTGGTCACACCTGATCTTGCTAATTTCTCATCAAGCAGAACAGCTAGGGCATCAAATACACTCAAGCATAAAGACAATTCTCTATATAAACGATGTGGGGTACTAATATTCATTTCCAAATTTTAAATCAAAGGTGACGTTATGCAAGAAAAATTAGCTAGCTACCTGAGTTACTTCTCCCATTATCTGGTTGGATTGGCCCTGTTGGTAATCGGTTAAAGCACATTCAAATTCTTAATCTCCACCTGTGAACCAACAAAAACACGAATCATCAACCAAATACAGTAAAAATTAAGCTAGCTACCTGAGTTAATTGCATCTCACTGGCATATTCAGTGGCATCAATGAAACTATACCTTCACTCATCCTACTGATTCAAACATGATCATATTAACACTCAACCATGTACCAAACAAATCAATATAGACTAATATACATAAAAACTATATATTGATTCACTCATAATACTGAATCAAACATGAACACATTTAGACTCAACCACGTACCAAGTAAATCACATAAAAACTGTAGACTAATATAGAGAAAACTATACACATATACATAAATATTATACCTTTGCCATCTCCAGATGAACAGCAGCACGATTTGTGATAAAGAGATTTATTCATCATCAGTTTCCATGGCTGAGTAATTCCTGATATTGTTTCGACGTCCTTGTATGTAAAATTCCCCATTCTTGTTTAAAGCTTTACCTTTTCTTCTCCAAAGTTCGACCCAGGTTCATGCTCCGGGTCTTATTTCTTCTGTACTCCATGCTCCTTCCTTGGAGGCACAACCATCTTATCCTCCTGATCCGCCGCTGCTTCACCCGCCTGAGTCCTAAAATGAACATTCAACAAATCTCTAAGAGGTTGCATCACCATCTACCAATTTTTAACGAAATCAGGCTGTGTAAAAAAAAAACCTCTAGCTGAATATTCAGCCGTTAGTTTCTCCGACATCTCTAGCCATTGGAACCATCCCCAAACGGATTCAAGATGGTGTGTGGACTCGACGCAAAGCCTTGAGCGTCTGCCAAACATAATTTGTTTGGATCGATATCAAGCCCCTTCGTATAAACGTCGATGACATCCTCGCGCTGATTCAATCCTAAGTGAGCAGCTCTCTGTAACCTGAGAATCAATGCTTAGGTTCATCGGTTTGACAAACCAATAATATGATCGGACTATCAAAATTGTTAAATACGTACAAAACTAATAAATCACGGTGGTTTCTCACCGTAGTTACCTGCTCGTCAAGGAGGAGCATGTCGACACGAAGAATATGGTCGATTTAATTCGAGAGAGTGGGATGAGTGATTTATAAGACGTAAATGAATGGATTAATGTATTCAGGTGACAAAAACTCAGGCCGTTACAGAGACACTGCCGGAGGTGGTGAGATGTGAAGAGTCACGCGACACTCTTCTGATCGTGAAAAAAAAAAAAAGAAAACCCTGATGACATCTGGGCTTTGATAGAGAAAACATAAAAAGCCCATAGAAGAAATCAGATTAAAAAAAAACGAAGTCCACATTTCTAAGGTCTTGCTGACGTGTCAAAAACGACTCTCCTGATTGGATGATTTTAATGTCCTACGTGGACAGGCTCTCTGATCAGTATATGCTCCTTTTAGTATAGGTTAGATTAATAAGATAAAATATATTATGTCAAATAAAAGAGAAATTTCCTATGATAATCGTTTTTAAATTTTTGTCATAAAAGTAGCTTTCAAAGAAGAAAATGACCAAAATAAATTGTATTAAATGATAAAAATACATTTTCATCTTAGGGTTAACTAGTCTAGACTTAGGGTTTAGAGTTAAGGAGTAGGGTTTTGGGGATAGGATTTCAAATTTTTTTAAAAATAAAAATAAATACTTAAAGTTTCAAAATAAATACTTAAGAATTTAAGTGCTATTTAAGAGAATTGCCCTAAATAAAATGTACTTAATAAGATAGATAGTTATATCTCTAATTTTTTTATATTCCAAATAAACTCCACTTCTATGTTTATTTTTGAAGAAAATATTAAATTGAAATTTATTTGTGGTATTCTTATAATTCAAATAAATCTGTGTAAAATATATTAATCATCGAATTATTTAACATATATTTGAAAATATGGGAAATTACATGTTTACCACTTTTATGATACCACTTTTCATTTTTACCACTACTAATGAGATATTTTCAAAAACACCTTATTCATTAAGTGACAAAAGATTCTTATGCCCTTGTTATTTATATATATAATAAATTATTATTTAAATAAAAAAAATTAAAAAAAAATTAAAAAAAAATAAAAAAATAAAAAAATAAAAAAATGTAAATTTTTTTATGTTTTCGAATTATAATTTTTCAAATTCGAACTTTTTTATAAAAAAAAAAATTCGAATTTTTCTTTTCGATTTTTTTTTTTCCAAATTTCTTTTTGAAAAACGAAAATTATGTTTGAAACTATTTTTTAAAATTTTTTATATATTTTTTAAGTATTTATATATTTATTAGAATCATAAATTTCACATTCCAAAAACCCTATCCCACTCCTCAACTCTAAACCCTAAGTCTAGATTAGTTAACACTAAGGGTATAATTGTATTTTACTTTTCATTAAAATGAGGGTAAAAGTGGTTAGTGTAAACATAAAAAGTGGTACTGTAAATATGATATTTGTGGCAATTTCCCTTGAAAATAACTTTATATGTTTTAATAGAAATTTATATTTCTATTTATATATGAAATGAAAATATAACATATGAATTTTGTATGTTACATTTTGAATAATTATGTTTAATTTTATTGTAAAATTTGGTTAGAGAATAATATGATTAAAGAATAATTTTGATTTTGTTTTCGTTAAAGAATAATTTTGATTTTGTTTTCGTTAGAGAATCTTGAAGTATTTAGATTTTGATTTTGTTTTCGTTAAACAATGTTTCTCATTTCAATGAGAACTTGGTTTTCATTTTATGCTTTTATTTATTTGGTTTTCTTTTTATCAATAAATATGTTTACTTTTCGTTTGATTTTGAATGATCACGGTTGATGTTCCTTATTTTTGAATCGATTTTACTTAAGTTTTGGTTACAAAATAGGTACAAATCAGGTATTTTAAAACTGAAGAACCGATTTTGCTCATGTTTTGGTTATAAAATAGGTAACAATCAGATACTTTTAAACCTAAAAACCGATTGGAACCCAAACCCGAAAGTATATTGGGTTGTACCGGTTCTTTGAAGATTAACTAACCCCGACCCGAACCCGATAGAACCCGAACCGGTCCCGAACCGAACTTTCATATAATCCTAATGGGGCTGATTTTGATAAACCCAAAAAACCGAAACCCGATTGGATAAAACCGAAACCCGTTTGGGACCCCGAATGCCCATGCCTAAATTTATGGTTAAGTAATTAATGGTTGTTAATTTATTGGCACAAATTGTAATTATTAGGATGAATAAAAAGTTATTTCTACAAGGTAATTCTGTTTTAATAGAAAAGATAATTTATAATAAACCACATTCTCTAAAATTTGAAACCTACAATTTTAGTGTAGAAGTATTAAGAAAACTTTAATAAATTTGAAACCTACAATTTTAGTGTAGAAGTATTAAGAAAACTTTAATCAAACTATTGGATTTGATCAACAAAAAAAAACTAACTATTGGATTATGGGTTTCGACAGACGATAGTGATTAACAACTCACGCCAGTAGTATTTCAAAAGATAGTCTAGTCATACAAAAGTTGCTTCCTTGAAAATGTAAATTAGTTACGTAAATTAGTTATGCGAATAACCCCGAAGCGGTATTTAGACGTCACCGTCTGCATCAATGAGTTTCGTCAACGGAAATGTTTACAGTTCATTAACTGAAAAGGTCCATTCGGGTCCCTTTTATATGAGATCTCGCATCATACTACTATCTTCTTTTGTATGGTTGGTTTACGTGTACGCTATACTATCCGAATCACAAAATTGATTTAGCAAATATTGAAAATTCCAAGAATGGTAAAATATTTCTATAAGATTATGATACACTGCCTGTAATTCCAAACCAAATATAGTAAATAATTAAAATTAAAATTTTGTACTGTCAATAATTTCCTCTTTTTGTACGATACAAAGTTTGAAAAGTCAAAAAACAAGTTGTACTGTAGTACTATAATATCGTTACTCTTATCTCCACACAAACCCAAACAAAAGAGGAATCTCAATAAACGCGTATATCAATAAATATCAAGCCAGCCCTCTTGTAACATTGTTATTCATTCTCCTCTCAAAGCACCATTACAATAGAGCAAATAACAAAGAAAGCATGGATCATGGTAACATGCATGACATGCCTCCACCATCAACACCATCCATGATGAACAATGGATCGATGAACGGAGGAGGAGGACATCACAAGATGATGATGATGCACATGACTTTCTTTTGGGGCAAGAACACGGAGGTTCTCTTCTCCGGTTGGCCGGGAACAAGCTCCGGCATGTATGCTCTTTGTCTCATCTTTGTCTTCTTCCTCGCCGTCATCACTGAATGGCTTGCTCACTCCTCTCTCCTCCGTGGCACCACCGGAGATTCCGCTAACCCCGCCTCCGGACTCGTCCAAACCGCCGTGTACACCCTCCGCACTGGCCTCGCTTATCTAGTCATGCTCGCCGTCATGTCGTTCAACGCCGGCGTGTTTCTAGCCGCCCTCGCCGGTCATGCCATCGGTTTCATGTTGTTCGGAAGCCGAACTTTCAGAAATCCCTCCGGCGACCAGAAAACTAACGATCCTCCTGCCTCAGGTTGTGCTTGTTAATTTTCATATATGTACCGACTGATGCATACTTATATTTTTAATCAAAGATCTAGGGGTTGTAGTTTTCTTGATTGTTCTTGAGGTTAATGTGAGGAATATTTGTTTTGCTATTACAATTTTATATTTTCTATTTGTTTTGCTTTACAATTTTTAATTCCTTCTTGTTAATATGATTAATGGCGACAGCTGAATATATCAATTTGCTAAGTTTGGACACCGGTTTGTTTTCTCTGAGAGTTCATATTCAACTTTCTTATCTTACTATAACACTGCTATGAACAGTATTATATATACTAGATTGCTTATGCAGCGCGAGTATAATCATTTTTAAAAAATAATATAGTTTTATCTTGAGGTGAAACTTGTGTTTATATACATGTGTTTTTCTCCCTCGTACAATAATCAGATTCGTATTCATCTGCAACTTTAGATTAGCATACTGTATTTCGTCTTACTTTAAACTCTTTTAATCCTTTTCACTAAGTATCTCTATTGTAATGTGTCTGAATCCTTATAAATTCTAACCCATTTTGAATTTATTTCTGTTAGCTATAATAAGTTTTTTATTGCCTCTTCTCATAGTTGGTGGTAGGCAATAACTTGCAGATGTGGTAATTTGCTCTTTTTTTCCCATTCTTTAAAAAAAAGGGTAAAAACAGATCAGTTTTTGTCCGGTCAAAACTATAGCAAGATTAGAATCTGAGTTGATGAATGGGCCACGTGAATATGGTCATCGACTTGTTAGGAATGTACCAAAGTCGTTTTTACTCCGAAGTGTTGTGTGGCTTTAGAAGAGTTTTTTTACATTCCCTCGTTGCCAATCAATGTGAAAACAATCCACTATTCGTACTCTCACCACTGTTTAAACTCTCCTCCTACCCACACAAATCTTCGAACAAATTAGATCTCGATATAAATATTATCTTTAATATAATAAAGAATTGTCTACATATTTGTCTTTATCACATAAACACAATGCTTGACGAAGTCCAGTTGTTCTGTAGTCTACTAGAATATTATTATCAATACTTTATTCACAGTCCCCAAGATAATTAAGACGATTTTGGAAAAAAATGTATGCCAACAGATACTACCAAAAAACTATGTCCTATATTTTCCCCAGCTCCAAAAATGCATTGATCAAGCTGTCGGAAAACTCAAGAGTATGTAAATTAGTCTTCTTTTGCTTAAAAAAGCTTAGAAAAAAACATGTAAAATAGTTTCTTTTACCTCATTGCCTCGAATACCGATTTACATTATTCTAAGCTTTTTTTAAAGCTTAAAAATTTACTTTGGATACTGATTCTTTCATGTCATCGCCAAGCAGCAGAGATTGTCTTTGATGATCTCTTCAAACTCGTATTCTTGAGTGACATTAAACTCTAGAGTCGAGTGGGAGAAGGGCACCAGACTTACAAAGAAGCCCGAGCCACTAGAACCACCTGGCTCCAGATGCACGAACCCACAACTTGTAGCCAGTAAGCAAGATGCATCCTAATAACACTGGCTGCAATGTCTAACATAATCAAACAAATCAAGTCTTCAGTTCCTGCATAGAAGATGAAGATTAGTCTGCTATAAAAGGCCAAGGAACCTCCAAAGCATCGGGATGACCACACATCCACCAAGTCCCATCACCAATTGAAGCCCAATTGACTCATTCGAACTTTAAACCAATACCCTGGCCTGGATTGGAGAACCCAACACCAGTCTTTCACACACCGTTAAGCTCTAATCGTTGGGAAACAATCAAGAGTCGAAACAGCGGAATCAAAACAAACATAGAGCCACATGATTGACTCGGGTAACTTTAAGCCGATTTGCAGTAGGGAGAGACAGACAGAGAGAAGTCTCAAAGGAAGAGGATATACTGCCATAGACGTTGATGAGTTAAACGAGCTAATTCGAACTCAGATCATCTAGATGATTCATCGGGGCAGAAGTGGTTCTCACATGAGAGAGAATAGAGATGAAACCCACGGGCCTGCATCAACATTAAACGATCTATAAATAAATACTCTATCCGTTTCTAAAAGATTTATATTTTAGAATTTTCATACTTTTTAATAAAATATATTTAAACTTAGCTATAAATGCATAGTTTTTTTGCAATTTTATATTTCCTATATTTTTAAACCAATAAGATTTTAAAAAATGCAATTAATGTTCTTGAACTTCACAATTTCTCATTATTAGTTGACAAAAATTACATTAAAAATATAAAATATGTATCTTTTTGAAACAAAAATTTTCTCTAGAATATGGATCTTTTAAGAAGAGAGAGAGGGAGTACGTTATATGCGTTTCTGAAATCGTCCAATTGGAGTCGGATCGTAAGTGGGCAAAAAAAGCATCGGACCATAAAAAAAAAGGAACAGAAAATTAACAGAAAATTATTAAATTAACTATATTAGTGATTTCTATTGTTATATTGATATGAAACCTTCACACATATATAGTATAACATCAATAGAAATGGTAGGAGATCACTTTATAAAGAAGTAATCGAGATGGTGATAAACTTCGAGAGAAAGAGGATAGAGAACAAAAACTACAAAAAAATATATTCAATTTTTTTGGTTTGGTAATTTTATTATATTTTAATATTTAATGACTGAATAGTTTTTTCAAAAAAAAAGAACCTATTCTAGGTACATATTTTCTAATAATTAACACATTAAATAAAAATAATTATTTTACCTATTTTAATACACAAACTTTAAAAATTGTTGTTAAGCTTTTTAATATCCAATTTTTTCGCTACAATTTAATACACTAACTAATTATTTTACTCATTTTAGTACACAAACTTTTAAAACTGTACGCATTTTAATTCCTAAACTTTGTTTATTTTAATCAAAAAAGTTAATAAGTTTCAAACGAAAATTTAAAAAATCTCTAAAATTCACAAAAAATCTTAAAAAATTCTGGTTTTATTTTAAGTATTAGAAACAAAAGTAATTCAATTTTGGATAACCTTAAATTTTATAATAAAAGTTTTAAATATCAAATTTAGTTTATTTTTGGAAATAGAACACAAATTTATTTATTTTTCCTTCAAAATAAAGTTTTTCTAAATTTAAAATTTTCTCCGCAATTTATTTACTTTATTTCCTATAATTTAAAATAAAGCTAAAAATTTTAAGATTGTTTTGTGAATTTTATAGATTTTTAAAAATTTCGTTTGAAACTTATTAACTTTTTTAATTAAAATAAACAAAGTTTGAGTATTAAAATAGACACCGTTTTAAAATTTTGTATATTAAAATGGAAAAAATAATTAGTAAGAGTATTAAAGTATGTATTGAAAAAGTTTGGGTATTAAAAAACTTAACAAAATTTATGTTGGGATATTTTTATAGAATTTTTCCTTTAATTAAATAAATTTATGACCCAAATTACTTTTGTCTGATCCAAGATATATGCTAAATTGCTAACAATATATGTAATACACAACTGTTTCACCAAGAGGTCAATAGCTTTCCCAGCAAGTCAAAACCTTCTCTCTCCTCTCCACCATGACAACATTCGCTATCAACGGACAGCTTACCACGCTACCGGCGGTTACGACCACCGGTTGTCATCTCTCCACTAGCAGTAAATATTCCGCTCCTTCTTCCTCTTACGAACTCCGCTACAAAGCTCCTTCCCCTCGCTTCCCATCTCTTAGATGTTGCTGCAGCTCACCTAACCGGAACACGGAGCCTTCGTCTAGGGGCCATCTCCTTCAATCGTTGGGGAAGTCTCTTTTCTTCGGCTCGATTTCGTCCAGCGGCGGAGGAGGAGGAGGAGGCAGAGGTGGAGGAGATGGTGGCTTATGGAGGGACTTGTTCTCTCTGGCGACTCCAGTGGCCGTCGCAGCCGAGGAACACTCACCGGAGTGGGATTCTCACGGATTACCGGCGAACATTGTGGTTCAGCTGAACAAACTCAGTGGTTTGAAAAAGTACAAAATCTCCGACGTTCTCTTCTTTGACCGGCGGAGCAAAACCACCGCCTCCGCAGAAGATTCCTTCTCCGAGATGGTACCGATTCATCCAGGAAAAGTCTACACAAAAGCTCAACTTCAGAATGAGCTAGAAACCCTAACTACTTCGGGGATGTTCGAAAAAGTCGATCTCTTGGGGAACACGAAACCTGACGGAGCCCTAGGTCTCACATTCTCTTTCCTTGAGAGCACGTGGAAAAACGCGGAGAGGTTCCGTTGCATCAACATCGGGCTAATGACACAACCTAACCCGATAGCTCCTGACTCAGACATGACGGACAGAGAGATGATTGAGTACATGAGGAAGCAGGATAAAGAATACAAACGGAGGATCGAGAAGGCGAGACCTTGTTTGCTTCCAGGACCAGTTCAAAGAGAGATGATGCTTATGCTTAGAGACCAGACGAATGTTAGTGCGAGGCTTCTGCGGAGGATTGGTGATAAAGTTTTGAAATGGTATCATGACAATGGGTATCCGTATGCTAATGTTACCAACTTTGGGAACTTGAACAGCAAGGAACTTGTATGTGAAGTTTCGGAAGGAGACATAACAAGGCTTGTTATCCAGTTTCAAGACAAGCTTGGTTATGTCGTTGAAGGTCACACACAGATTCCTATCATCCACAGAGAAATTCCCAAACAGGTATTGTATCTTTACTCAATTCTCCAATGTTTGAACATTTTGGTTAATGGTATTATTGTGTTTATAGCTTCGTCCAGGTAATGCGCTCAACATGGAAGCTGCGAACCAAGCTGTGAAGAACATTTTTTCTTTAAACTTGTTCTCTAACGTCGAGATCAATCCACGTCCTGATGAGAAGAACGAAGGAGGTGTTGTTGTTGAGATCAAGCTTAGGGAGGCAGATCGGAAATCAGCAGAAGTCAGTACAGAGTGGAGTATTGTTCCTGGACCTGGAGGAGCTCCTTCGTTGGTATATATGCATTTTTTTTGTCTAGTAAATTTCGAACCTTATATAAAGTTTTCCACTGAGTTTTCTATGTCCCATTGTTTAGGCTTCGCTCCAGCCAGGTGGATCTGTTAGTTTCGAACATAGAAACATCCACGGTCTTAACCGATCTCTCATGGGTTCAGTGACCACTAGCAACCTCTTAGATCCTGAGGTACGTACACTCGCTCGGTTTCTATATGATTTTATTCTGATACATATCTGGTTCAAAACTGTACATTTTTTTTTCTCTCAGGATGATCTTGCGTTTAAGCTTGAGTATGTACACCCACATGTAGACGGTGTTAACAATCCTAGAAACCGTGTCTTCAAAACGAGCGCCTTCAACAGCAGGAAGCTCAGCCCAGTGTTCACTGGGGGACCCGGATTTGAGGAACTAGTGCCTCCATTGTTGGTGGACCGAGTTGGTATAAAAGCTAATATTACCGAGGTAACTAAGGTCTCCTATGGTCAACTAGTTTTTCTTGTCTCACAAGCAACTTAATAATCCTTGTTTTTTTTTTGTGCAGAACTTCACCAGGCAGAGTAAATCCACTTATGGACTTGTTTTAGAAGAGATAACAACGAGAGATGGAAACAGTGAAATCTCTACAAATGGTGTGAGGTTATTACCTAGTGGAGGAACCAGTGTTGATGGACCTCCAACAACTCTAAGTGGCACTGGTATTGATCGTGTAGCCTTTCTACAAGCCAACGTAACCAGAGACAAGACCAAGTTTGTGAATGGTGCTATTGTTGGAGATAGGACTGTGTTTCAGGTGGATCAAGGGTTGGGTATAGGAAACAAGTTCCCTTTCTTCAACCGCCACCAACTAAGTTTGACAAAATTCATTCAGCTTAAGCGTGTTGAACAAGGATCCCGTAAACCACAACCGCCTGTGCTAGTCCTCCATGGCCATTACGGTGGCTGTGTAGGTGATCTTCCAAGCTACGAGGCCTTTGGTATTGGTGGACCTCACTCTGTTCGTGGCTACACCATGGGAGAGCTAGGTGCCTCGAGAAACATTCTCGAGGTAAGCAAACATTAAAATACAAATCATTTTTTTTTATCTTTATTCCCTAAAGTTTCTGAATGGTGTTTTTGCTGGTTTATAGTTGAGTGCTGAGATTAGAGTCCCTGTGAAGAACACACATGTGTATGCATTTGCTGAGCATGGTAACGATTTAGGGAGCTCAAAGGATGTGAAAGGGAATCCGACAGAGGCTTACAGGAGAATGGGACATGGCTCATCGTATGGTTTTGGTGTGAAACTCGGTCAAGTACGTGCTGAGTATGCTGTAGATCACAATCGTGGAACCGGCGCTTTTTTTCTCCGGTTTGGAGAGAGGTATTGAAGTTAAACCTACAAATAAAACTCATGTAACCTAATCTTAGCCTTATGAGATTAAACTACAGATGCATTATAGTTTTTTTAATGATTTTATTGAAAACAAATCATATTATTCATTACACAAAGAAAACCCAAAGGAAACAGAAAAACATCTACTAGATTTCGTTAACTACTTTAAGACAAAAACTAAGCGACTTCAGTTTGATGAACCGACTCCAAGAACACTGCAATGTTGTTTCCACGAGATTTGCGCAAGAACGTGAGAAAAGGCATGAGCTTCTGCACCAAACCTCGAAACAGATCAACCCTAGTCTTCCTCCTCTGCGTGACTTTCAGTGCCTTGTTCACCACGTAATTCCCATACTCACTCCTCGTCAGCCTCATCAACCTGTCTCCATTGCTCTCCACAAGCTCCATCACCACCACAGCCACCGACTCGTCCGCCTCCAAAAGCCGCTCCACTATGTAGCTTCCATACTTCTTAAACGAAAGATCAATACAGTGGCCACGTAGGCTGAGAGCCACGTTGCCCATGGTTCGCGGATTGTTCAGTTTAAGCACGTGCTGCACCACAAAGTTGCCTGAAGTGTCGTTGCTTAGCGGGAGAGCGTTGTGCGCGACTATGTCCAGCAGCTGGTTTCTGTAGTAAGGATGGTCCAAGTCGGTTAACATCGCGTTGAGTGCGACGCAGCCGTGTCGGTCACGCGCAAGGAGAAGCGCGTGGTGGATAAGTTCCTCGCACATGAACTCTTTCTTCTTCCCGGCGAACACTCGTAGCCCCCGCGTCGCCACGTAGGACGCGTGCTTGTCCGTCATGACGTGGAGGAAGCGGTACAAGATAGCGTCGCAGATTAGGTTGTCCACGTCATCTGATTTTCCGACGAGTTTCTGAAGGCGGTTGGAGCCGTTCTTGTTTCTTGCGATCTCCAAGAAGTAGTCGGGATCTGACGTCAGCAGAGACGCCACCCCTAGAAGCTCCCTTCTGTCTAGGTTCGAGATAAACACTTTAAACGGATACGCAGCATCTTCTTCTTCGCTCCTAGTCATTAAGTTGAACATCCACTGCAAAGGCGACTCATCGCATAATCCGCAAGCACATGGCTGGAACGGTGGGGCGTATCCCGGAGGAGGAGCGTGGGCGACGCCATATGGCGGAGGAGGAGCGGGGGCGACGCCATATGGCGGAGGAGGAGAGAGGGCGACGCCATATGGGGGAGGAGGAGGGAGGGTGACGCCATATGGTGGAGGAGGAGCGGGGGCGACGCCATATGGCGGAGGAGGAGCGGGGGCGACGCCATATCCCGGAGGAGGAGCGAGGGCGACGCCATATCCCGGAGGAGGAGCGAGGGCGACGCCATATGGCGGAGGAGGAGCGGGGGTGACGCCATATCCCGGAGGAGGAGCGGCGGTGAGGCCATATGGCGGAGGAGGAGCGGGGGTGACGCCATGTGGCGGAGGAGGAACCGCCGGATCCTTCTCTGTGGCGGAACGGAGATCTTGTAAAGATTTGAGCATTGTTGACATGGAAAAGGGATTGTTGTTTGCCATTGTATTAGTACGCTAGCTGATTCTACCGAATGGATATTACTCTGTCTGTGATATCTGGAGAATGAGAGAATGTGTTGAGATCTGTGGTGTAACGATGTGTATTTATACTAGCTAGGTTCTTATTTTCCTAGTTACAACTTACAAAGCAAGTAATACTAATACATTTGGGAAAAGGAAATTTATCTGGCGGCGTCATGGATTATCCTTTTTTCGTTTACAAATAGTTTCCTTATCTGCGATTGCTTTTTTATTCAGATTAATCAAAGTGTGATACTCATATGAGATGGTCCAGAAGATGCAAAATTAACTGCTGATATAATTATTTAAACTGGTATTCTTTACAGTCCCTTGAAGCTATTGATATACATTTTGTTATAACAAACCCAACACAGTTTTACATAATGCATTCCTTTCACCTCTTTACATCACAAAAGTCGAGACTTTTGAAGAGCCAAAGAAGTATTGTGTAAAATTTTCAGGTTTGATAAGATACTTGAAAAAAATGGTAGTGGGACAATCTGTCCAAGTTATTTAAACAGAGTTTGGTGAAAAACTAACTCATGCACTCGTCTTCTTTGAGTTTTTCTTTTAGGGCCTTACATTTGTAAATTATCTGTAACACAAAGAGGTGGTCGTCTAAACTTGTAAACACTACACAAATGCAAAATATAATTTCGAATGCCATTATGAAGAAAACTCCATATAGTTTTAGCTTCAAGAGTTCATTATACAAAAGGAAATAAGAATTATTGCCGGCCCGGTGTAGAATTAAAAAATCAAGAATCGAAAATGAAGACAACTTGTAGATGGACTTCGAATCAATAGGCTCATAGAACCCAAAATCCTGTTTAGTTCCGACTGGTTACGTGTGAATTAACTTAAGTGAAATTCAGCTATATGTTGTTTAACATCAGTAATTATCCCAATGATGGAAAGGTCACACTCTTGTTTGACAAAAAAAAAAAAAGGAAAGGTCACACTCTCCAATCTGCTAGTTATGGAGAACTGGCAAGATGTATTTATAGTAAGACTATTGTCTGCACTCAGATTCCTTGTATAAATGCATCTCAAGATCACTTGGAGCTGAAGAGAGCAAACGAGTTCTGACATTAAAGGTTTATGAACAAAGAAGCATTATTCTTAACGAATAAAAGTGTTTTTTTTATCATTATGATAACCAGTTTTCCCAAGAATTCAACAACACTTTTCAGAACGATCTGGATTCCGAACGCAACAAAAAAAAGAAGATGTAAACCAGGTTGTGTTTGGACAGTTTTGAAGGGTTTTCAGATAAGGGAACATGACGCAACTTTGATGAAACTCCATAGAGATATCATCAGAAATGCAGAAAGCTCGGAGTTGCTCATAACATTTCTTGAGACTTCCTCACACACCGGCTCACCTTCTTCTTGAACTCGTCTCTCTTCTCACGCCACTCTTTCTACGCAAGACCAAACACACAACAAAACATGATCTTAATTTTCCAAGCTAAGTGAATCAGATAATCAATCGAAAAAAAAAACTCACAGCAGCTTCAACGTTTGCAGGAGACTCATCGTTGGGACCAGAAAGCATAGATATAATACTCAACATAATACTCTCAACCTGAAACAACACAGTTTAAGTATACTAACACTACTCTTAAAAATCATCAAGCAAGATCTCAAAAATCATTGATAACATACAGTGTGAACAGGTGTCCAACGCTCGCTAGCAAGCTCATAACCACTTGGATCATCACCAGGAGGATGCAGAATCGAAATGCAAACACGACCATCAGAATAAACTGCAACCCAAACAGATTCCCAAATAAATAAATAAATAAAAGAGTCTCTCCTATTCAGAATCCTCAACTAACCATTAGGATGCCACATATCTGAAGTAAACCTAACAGTTGGTGGGCTATTAGGATAATTCTGAGGGAAGCTCATAATAGCGTTAAAGAATCCTCCTTCACTGCACAAAGCAACAGACCAATAATTGCATTCTCTTAATCTATTCATCAACAGCAATTCGATTTCAAATGTGATCTAATCTCAAAGCGTACTAGAGAGTATCTGGAGGTCCGATGATGGTAACGTTCCACTCGAATATATTCTTCTCGTCCACGAGTCCAGCTGAGAATCCATCAACAGGATGCTTACATAGATCTGAATCAAAAAAAAAACAAAATTTAGAAATTAAAGCAATCAGAAAGAGAACCGTGAGAAGGATTGATTTGTGCGTGCGTGCGTGCCTTTCAGTTGTTTCTGAAGGAGAAGGATAGCTTGGGAGGAGGCCATGGATGATGATGATGGGATCGAGCTTGAAAACTCTAGAGATTTTTTTTATGTGGGGAGATAGAAGAAGGCTATGATGATGCTCAAGATCATCATGAGATCGAACACATTGAAGGAGGTCTGATCAGCTACGGACAGTCTATTGTGTTCTTTACCATTCTGACCAATAGGCTTTCGGGACTTTCTATTATTACTACCTTCGGGTATTTTTCTAAATTCTATTTAGACCGGTTTTGATTTGGTTTGATAGATTTTTGGTTCGTGCTTTCGTTTTTAGTCTAAATTGGAAAACCGATTTAACTCCACTAAATAAAAACAAGATTTAATAGACTTGATTATGTCGGTACACTTGCACTTTTTTATTTTTACTAAATTCAACCGAATCAGAATGGAAAAAATTGAATTAAGCTAATGCCAAAATAGATTATTAGGTTCTAATTGGGTGGGTGTATTTCGAAAATCGAATGTTTACCCCTTAATATGGATCAGCTTCTTTTTCATATATTTTGTTGCACCAAAAACTATATATCTAAATTTGCATTGATTTAAGGTTTCTGTAGTATTCCTTAACATAAGCCATAAATAAATTATTTTTATAACTTTAATTCCTTTTGATAATTATCGATATCTCAAATCAAGTTGTCATCATGAATGATCTGACTTTATGTATGAGGGTCCGTGACTAAAGATACGTTAATCATCTTCAATATTGTCGTGATTAATAAATTACAAACGCATTTTATCAAAAAAAAAAAAACTAAATAAATTTCAAACGCACAATATTTAAAATAATTTTACTAATCAAATCGCGTCGACATAATGCAAATCAATCACACGACAGCCAAACACAAAAGTGGTAATAGTATTGTAGAGTTAGGTTTCCGACTGGTGACTTTTTCGGGAATACGAGGAGCGAATAGAAATGAATGTATAGAAATAATATTGCAGGAATGAAAAAGAATATTTGTTTCTTATCAAATTTAACAAGGAATGCTTTTGTTATATATTTCTCTACAAAAAAAAAGAATGAAAATGAACAAAAAGGAAAAATTATTCCTTGTAAATAGTGATTTTTTTTTGGAATGATAAGGAATTCCCTCCGTTTCTTGGTCACCACTGGTTCTACTTCTAGCTAGTAGTTACACTGAGTTGCTATCCACGACATAAGATTAAACCAGGAAGAGTTGCTTGATTTTGTTCTGTCTTTGTTGGTCCATATAATGATATTAAATTGAGACTCATTCAGTGGAAATGCTGATTATGATCTACCCAAGCCGGACTGGACTGGCTCACAAAATAATACAGAAGTTTACTTGAGATACTTTTTTTTTGACAATAACTTGATGATAGTTGACGTAACATTGGTCTTTTTGGAAACAATTTTTTTATGCTAAGCATGTAAATAATATTTCATGAAATGAAAGTTGAAATTTTACAAAGTGTGATAAACAAAAATGTAGAATTTTTATTCTTGGTGCCACAGCAAAAAAAGAAGATAAAAACATCCAAGGAATGAAGCCTACAAGCTGGTCTGAATAGTATAAAACAAATAAGATATGCAAGGCAAAAGAATGAAGCCTACAAGCTGGTCTGAATAGTATAAAACAAATAAGATATGTGAAATAAGCTCTAATATTTTTCTTATTTGTAAATGAGAAGTATGGTTGCATAGGATTCCAAGGAATGACATTTAACCAGAGAATCTTACCTGATTTCTTCAAATGAAGTAATCATCACAATTCTCCAAGGAGAGTACCAACTAGATGTGACAAATTTGTTGTACCGCGCTTTGTTACACAGTATATATATATATGATGATGATCCTACATGAAGAAAATAAGCTTTCTCTACATAAAAAATATGCGAAGACATACTGTATTAATCATTATCCTTCTCCTTCATACCTGCCTCTTTCTCGGCATAATTGTGACTCGGGAATGCCAAGAAGGTAATCTCATAGCTCTTTCTGTGTGTTTGGTTTGGTTTGCACGAATTACGGCAAAGAGACGAGAAATTTTAACACGTTAAAATGTGAATACGTGATCATAATTCTTTGGCCCTCTTACATACTAACCTCCGTCGTCTGCCTGTTTCAGTCCATTTTAAAAGTGAACCTGAACAGATCAGCACAAAAACGAATTACGAAAGATTGATGCCAACTTGGGTAAGGATATCAATTTTTTTTCTGTAACCATTAGAGAACGGAGAGCATATAGATGTGAGTCATGTGACATCTATCTTTTGGAATCAGGTTGAAGAAAAGATGGGGCATAAGCACCCATCAGGACCTAACCCAACAGGAAATCGCCACCCACCGGTCAAAGTGAAACCCTGAGTCGACAACAGTTTAACTATTGCAGCAAAACGATCTTATGTCAATCTCTTTGATATATATATATCTAGTATAATAAATAGGGAACCGACGTTTGATGATTGAGATTCCTTAAAGCTGTAGACTATAGTTCCAATGTAAGTGTAAAACATATGTACTCTGATCAGTTACATCAATTGCAACGAAAATAAATTCCACAGAAGAGTGGATGAACATAAAAGATGGAACTATTTGTGAGGAGTTGAATGATTCTTTTGTTACCTTACCTATAATCATGAAGGCTATATGCTTTACAGTTTAAGGTGGGAACATATCTGTTTTTACACTTTATGCAGAGATAATTATGTTCTAAACAAACGATTTCATCTAATCCACAATGAATGAAAGAAACCTAAACACAAAGCACATGTGTATAATCTGATCATTATTTCTCTCCATTATTATTGATTATTGTTAATTTTGGAACTATTTTAAATCTTACATACCAGTATTTGCTGGATAAAGATGTTTTCCTAGTATAACGATTTTTTCTAAAAGTATTTTAGAATTAGGATTTTTTTTAATGATAAGTATGTTTTTCTATTAAAGAAAATTGAGTTTTGAAAGTACTATAAATACAGGTTTAAAAGATTATAAATTTGTTCATTCACATAATCACTATACAAATTCTAACGGGTATTTGCCTCACTCAATTGTTTTGTTTTTTTTTTTCTATTATTTCTTCAAAGTTAATTTGTGTGAATTCATAATCGGTATAGTAGTCTAATTGACTGTATAATTAATATCTACGAAGGAATCTCTTCGGAGAAAATATATCAAGAGACGATGATTAATAAGATATATAGCAAAAGACTGATTACGAGGTAAATGATAAACTTTTCAACAACAAAATAAAAACAAGACAGCAAGGGCATGCTGGAGGTCAGCGTACGTAAACCTTTTTTTTTTTTGCTTTTGCTGAGCCAATTACTTTTCATTCACACGATAAATATGAGTTCCCACTTCACTGGAAGCTGCAACAATACAATCGACCAAGAATCTAAATTTGGTTCGGATATAACCAAAATAAAATCTAAAATTTAAAATTAAAACATAAAAAATATATATTTATTTATATAGTTTTAAGTATTTAAGGTAGTTATTTAATTTTTAAATACTTATTGTTACATATCAAAATAAATATGAAATTGAATATTTGAAGTATATATTCATGTTAAGAGTTAAATATTTGTGTGAACCTCGTAAGAGTTATATTCATGTTAAGAGTTAAATATTTTTTTTGAAAATCCAAATCTCTTCGGTGAACCTCTCTAGCCCACTGACTGAAGAAGCTTCCCAAAAAAATATCATCCCGATCAAGATCCGTTTGACCTTCCAAAACTGTCTTGACAAACGTAGATGAAATCTGCCTTCTTCTCTTGTTTTCTCTCTTTTGTCTTAAGAGTCATCTTGAATATTCTTCTTTCTTTCCTTGTGTTATGTCTGTTGATTCTCGAAATTAGATTAAAAAACTTTATATAGTGTTTCACTAACCCACAAAGTTCAATACTAATCTCATGGATTAATACCAATTACTCAATTCCAAATTTGGTTATCACCAATCAAACCAAATGGGTATCTTCCATCTAAAAAGAACCCAACAATAAAGCCATTTGTCTTCCAAGTCTTGTGCAAAATGATTATGTCCCTGCAGAATCTGTATTGTCATCTTCTGTTTGCTTCTTTGTTCCGATCTCTTGACTTTCTAGTATCCATCCCCAATTAAAGAAGGTTGAATCCTCTATGCTTTCATGACTGTAGACTGATGGACTATTTGTTTCACCATTTGTCATATTCATTCATTAGATTCATTTATAAAATCCATCCAAATTTTATGAGACTGTTTGTTTTACATCGAGATAATTTATTTAGGTGAATCATCTAAATACACTTATGTTTGTTTCTTTATCTCCATTTTCATCCAGATAAGTCTACTAAACAAATTACTAAAATACATTTGTTTTGATTTAATTATATGTTTGATTTTAATTTTAGTTATATTAACTTTTATTATTTAGTCTAATATATTTACATTGAAATAAATTTAAAAAATTAGCATTTTGACATTCATAAATTATTATTTCATATAAATTTATAAATTTGATTTACATTTGTATTTACGACAAAAATAACTTCTAATAAACAAAAAGTTTGAAAAACATGTACTTAAAAAAACTTTAAAGTTCAAACTAAAAATATTATTAATATTAAACTGATTATAATATTCAAATAAATATATCTAAATTACTTTTGTATTTTTTTGTGGAAAATGCGATTTTTTCGTTTTTAACAAAAATTGCGATTTTCCGGCATCAGGTGGGAAGATGCGATTTCAAGTTTTGGCCGAAAACCATAATTTTTTATTCTAACGGGAAAACGTGATTTTCCTGTTTTGGCTGGAAACGAGATTTTCTTATTTTGGTGGGAAAACGAGATTTTCCGGTTTTGGCAGAAAATGAAATTTTGGCTTTAGCAAAAAACACAATTTTTGTTTTGGCGGAAAAATAAATTTTCAGGTTTTGGTAGAAAAACATGATTTTCTGGTTTTGGCGGAAAAATGCGATTTTTGGTTTTGGTGGGAAAATGAGATTTTTTGGTTTTGGCGAGAAAACAAGATTTTCCAGTTTTTGGCGAAAAACATGATTTTCTAGTTTTGGCGAAAAAATGCGATTTTTGGTTTTGACATGAAAACAAATTTTAGTTTTGACGAGAAAATGAAATTTTTGGTATTGAGAGAAAACGATATTTTTCGGTTTGGGGTGGGGGGGGGGACAAGTTTTCCGGTTTTGGCAGGAAAACGAGATGTTTTGGTTTTGGAGGAAAAACGAGATCTTTTGATTTTTGCAGAAAAACGAGATTTAACAGAGAATTGCAATCTCGATTTCTATTTGAGGAATTATGTTGCCTAGTCAATAGTTGGAGAATAAATGTGTTAATTTCGCATTGTTGAGGAACAAAATATCATTTTTCCAGTTGTTATCACATATTTTCCAGTTGTTATGGCATATTTTGCTTATGTTTTCTATGTAAAAAATTATAGTAGAAACCTTATAAATTAATATTCAATTAACTAATATATTTTTTTCGTTTTTAAGTTGTACCGGTTCAAAATATGACATAAATCGATAAAATAATAAGATAATACTTTTTAAAAAAACTTATATAAATATATGGTCCTATTAAAATCATAAAATTAACAATTATATATATATATATATATTTGTGTAATTTTTTTATAAGTACAAACAAACCATGTTATATTTTTTTATATTTAAATGAAATTATTTGGAAATTTTCTTAATACTTCAACATATTTTGGTAATAATTATTAAAATTGTATCTAAAACACATTTAAATTTTATGCAACATATTTAATATAAACCAAATAATATGATAAATGCAATATGAATAAAAATAGTAAAATCATTTTTTTATTTTATAAAAATTAGAAAAAATTAAAAAAAAAAGAAACTTTGTAAATTAGTTACTCTATAGATTAATAAATTGTTATAGTCCCAACATTATTAATTTAGAAATTTTTAGTGTAATATTCTCATATTTTGCTTAAAAATTCTTACATTTTGCTTAAATTTTTTTATATTTTGCTTAAAAATTCTTATATTTTTCTTATGTTTATTATGTAAAAGTATTATAATTTAGTGATTTAACTGACACATATAACCGGACATGCAATTCTGGGTGGACGGGAAGGAATGGCGTGCTTGGCACAAAGATTACATTGTAAATCTCCCTAATGGTGAGGGTATTTGGGTTGCTCTTCATCCAAATGAGAAGGAACATCCGGGGTATTATGACTATATACTATGGAGTTGAGATCTTGAAGATAAAGGGTTCAGATGGTAATCTTGCCGGTCCTAATTCCTAAACCTGGTCCACGAGTGATTCCATACACATCCAAAATCCCACAAGTCCTATTCACACAATTAATCAAACAAATTACAGAGATTTAATTAAAATTCATAACGAAAAAGGTAAATATAATTAAAAATAAAATTATGCGATATCTTATATAAATTCCTATTATTATAACTACAATTGTACAAAAAGACGGATGGCTTAGCATGAAGCGTTAGGAAGAAAAAGTTTTTTGTAGTTCACATGGATCAAGATTTCCCGGTGTGGTTCACAGAGTCAATATGAATCTGTAAAGTTGTTGACAAAAAAAATATATAACTACAATTGTAGGTATTGTGGTGTTGGATATCATAGCAATTTTGCAATGTTCTAGTGGATTTATTTTGGACTAAGTCTCGGAGATGTAGGAAAACCAGAATAAAAAATTATATGCATTCTTTATTTTATACTCACATATTCTAGATGCATTCAAACACGTAGATCTAGCCATGATATGCACTTATACTCTGTGAATTAGTACAGTTTTTGTGGTTGTGGTTCCAATATTGAATCTATTAAAACAAAATTTTCTAGTTAATAAATTATAATATGCAAAAATAAGTCAACAACCATTGGGTGTTTAAAAAAAAGTCAACAACCATTGGAAAGTCAAGTACGTCTTAGCAATTCATAAATTTATGGTGATCCGGATACGGATCGGGTCGGTTCGGGTTCGGTTCGGATTTTAGATTACGGATTACGGATATTATGCCCAGGCAGAATTAGTTTTACTTTTATCATGTTTAAGTATCTAAAATTAATGATAATGACAGTATTGTAATAATTATCAACTAAAAGGGTTATTATACCCATTTTAACGTGTGTACAAAATATAGAATTAGTGTAGTAATTAGTTAAAAAATAAGAGTCAATCAAAGTAATTTTCTCTATAAAATATACTAAAAAATATAGTTTTCAATATCCACATAATTTGATATATATTGTTGTGTCGGTGATTAAACCCACCGTTTTTGGGTAACCCGTATATATATAACAAGCATATCCTAATGTGTGGTATATGTCATCTATAAGCAAGCCTGAAAAAGTTCGAACCCTAACTAATTTCGCCACCTGTTTCAAACAATGACGACGATCTCTGATCTTTCCAGATATTTGATCGGGGAGATACTCTCCAAAGTTCCGATTACATGTGTTGGAAAAGTAAGATGCACATGCAAACGATGGAATGCTTCATCGAGACATAGGATATTTGGTAAAGCAGTAGCTAGGCAGTTTATGGGGTTCATGATGATAGATTTTAAGGTTTGTTCAGTTAGAATCGATCTCAACGGAATAGTAAAGGACGAGGAAGGCTCTGGTCCAGTATCTATAAAACCTATTGATAAGCTCAATGAAATCGAGATATCTAAAGTATTTCACTGCGACGGCTTGTTGTTATGCACGACCAGAGACAACACGAGGCTATTGGTTTGGAACCCGTATCTAGGGCAAATGAAGTGGATCGAGCCCAAAACAGCTTACCACAGATTGGACAGGTATGCTCTGGGGTATGATACAAACAAGAAATCCTACAAAATATTGAGGTTTGTAGATGATGCCTACTGGCCCACATCCCTTTTTGAGTTTGAAATCTACGATATGAACTCTAACTTGTGGAGGGCTCTTGATGTCACTCCCGACTGGGATATCGAGTTTTTTCGACCCGGCTTGACAGTAAAGGGAAACACTTACTTTTTTGCTAAACAAAAAATAATATTAGACGAAGGTGAAGCAGACGGAGATGTAGATGATTTCTTGGTCTCTTTTGATTTTACCAAAGAGAGATTTGGACCACATCTGCACGTGCCGTTTCACTCTCATCTCGACGAAGACACCGTGGTTCTATCGAGTGTCGGAGAAGAGAAGCTTGCAGCGTTATATCAATGCATGGATAGAAATATGATGGAGATATGGGTTACGACTAAGATTGAGCCCCACGCGGTGTCCTGGAGCAAGCTGTACTTCTTAGCAGTTGATAAGATGGTCCCTCTCTTAAGTGGAAGTTTCTTCATTGACGAGGAAAAGAAACTCGCACTGGCTTTCACTTTAGACACACTTGGTCGCTACAAAAGGGCTTACATCATTGGAGAGGATGAGTATTTTAAACAAGTGGATCTCGGAGAAGCTGTTGTGATTCCTGATGACGACGACTATCCCTACTGTTTCCCACTCGTATGCTCTTACGTGCCAAGTTTAGCTTAGTACTATCGGGAAAAAGGAAAGAACGATAAGTTCATTTTTATAAGTGTCGTGTTTGTTTCCGCATATCATCTCCTCTTTGTTTTCTTTTGCCTTTTGTCATCTTCTTTGAACAAGACTTAGTCAATTACTTTTATTTATTACTCGTATTGAAGTCTTGACCAAGTATTTATTTTATCACAAAACAATCATCCTTTTGGACATATGCGTGTTGCAACTACCTTTGTACCAAAATACTCGTCCCGATCGTGCAGTATGAACTGCATTTTATTAGCTACCTTTAATTCTCCAGCCAATATTTGATGGAAAGAGAAATAGTTATGAGCTAATCCGTCCCTTACCAAATCAAAACAAAATAATGCCTATAATTAAAAAAAGTTCGAACGAGTGGAACAAAAAGCGATCGGAGATGGTGAACGCGTGAACGACAAAGATAAGTTTCTGAACTTTCTTATTATAATTTCACTCTTTTGAAGGTTTTTGTTACAACATGAGTGTCTTTATATAGATAAGTAAACTAGGGTTTTAGCTTTGAGCTTCCTCGTCCTGTAGCAGCGTGTAACGGTTTTGAGTTGTGACAGCCTGTGCTTGACCAGCTGGCTTGTCCTCTCCCCTTTGCTTTACTTTTCCGTTCATCGCTTTAGTCTTATCCTCACTTGCGTTTTGTCTTGTGCAGGAAGAAGACCGTTGGAACTGAGAAGCAAAGCTCTGCGTTTTGTTCAAATCCGTATTGGGCTTCGCAGAAGTTGGGCTTGACCCATTTGTGATAATAGGCCCCCTCAAACTTGGTGCGCCGATTGTATCGACACCGAGTTTGCCTCGAAGAGAAGAAAACGCAGCTTGAGGAAGAGATTTGGTGAAGATGTCTGCGATCTGATGCTGGTTCGGTATGTGCTTCACCTCAAGAGCTCCAAGAGCAACCCTTTCCCTTACATAGTGATAATCAAGAGCAAAGTGTTTGGTCCTCGAGTGAAAAGATGGATTAGCAGACAGAAGAACCGCAGAGAGATTATCACAGAGCAACAATGGTGTAGTCAGAAGTGGCAATCCAAGTTCTCGGAAGATAGAACAGAGCCAGGTAATCTCAGATGCTGTCTCAGATAGACTTCTGTATTCAGCTTCAGTAGAACTTTTAGACACTGTAGGTTGCTTCTTAGATGACCACGAAATGAGATTCTTTCCCAAGAACGTGCTGTATCCTCCAGTAGATCTTCTTGTAGAGCTACATCCTGCCCAGTCACTGTCACTGTATGCAGTGAGGGTGAAGTCTGTTTCTTTGTGTAGAGAAATCCCCATTGTGATAGTGCCTTTCACGTATCTGATGATTCTTTTCAGCAGGTGGAAATCAGAGACCGTTGGCGAGTGCATCTTCTGGCAGACGTAGTTCACAGCAAACTGAATGTCTGGACGAGTCAGGGTCAGATACTGAAGCTTACCAGCAAGGCTTCTGAAGTAGGTAGGATGGGAGAACAGTTCAGACTTATCTTCAACTCGATTCAGTTGCTGTGGCAATGGCGTAGGAATTGGTTCGCAGTCTTTCATCCCTGCCACTGCAAGTAATTCTTCTGCGTATTTTTGCTGACATAAGAACAATCCTTTATCATGCGTCTGAACTTGTATTCCCAAAAAGTAGTGTAGCGTCCCCATGTCGGTCATTCTGAACTCGCTGTTGAGTTGCTTGAGTAGATGATCAAGACTTTTAGAGCTATTTCCTGTGATCACCATGTCGTCAACATATAATAGAAGAATGATGATATCTGTTTCTGTTTTGTAGACGAACAGAGATGGATCAGATTTGGAGCAGCAAAATCCAAAATCAATCAGGAAGGAGCTGAACTTGTCGAACCAGGCTCTCGGAGCTTGCTTCAAGCCGTAGATCGCTTTGTTCAATCTCCAGACATGGTGAGGACGTTCTTGATCAACAAAACCAGCAGGTTGCTTCATGAACACCTCTTCTTGCAAGTCACCGTGTAAGAACGCATTTTTAACGTCCATTTGTCTTATTTCCCAATTCAAAACCGTAGCCATGTGTAGAATTGTTCGTACTGACGCCATTCTAACCACTGGACTGTAGGTTTCAAGATAGTCAACCCCTTCTTCTTGCTCATTGCCTTTTGCAACCAAGCGAGATCGAAGCTTCTTGAAACTGCCATCAGCATTCAGCTTCACTCTATGCACCCATCTGTTTCCTAGAACATGCATGTCTTCAGTTCGTGGAACCAGCGTGAAGGTATTGGTTTCTTTACAAGATTCAAACTCATCTCCCATAGCATTTCTCCATCCTTCATGCTTTAACGCGTCTGCTATAGTTCTTGGCTCTGGTATTGAAACCTTTTGTGTGAGCAGAACATAGCGAGGATTAGGCTTGACTGTCCCCACTTGCGACCTTGTGACCATTTGATGTCGTTGTGGTGCAGGAGAGGAAGGCTGTTGTATAGGAGAAGGACTTGATTCATGATCAGAAGCTGGTGTAGAGACAGATGAAGATCCTGAAGACACTGTAATACTTGGAGCTGAGGTTGACTGAGGTACAGACTGCAGAGGAGGAAACTCAGCTTCAGAGAACAGAGGCACTGATCCTTGATGAACCACTGATGCTGACACTGAAGCTTCAGACTCTTTTGCTTGTTCTGGAGGGGATTGCGGAACAAAGCTCATCTGCCACGCCTTGAGAAGAGGAGTTAAGACTGACGGATGGCTCTGTTTGTAAGCGTGCTCAAAAGGGAAATCAGATTCTTCAAACAGAACGTGTCGAGTAATGTAGACACGACCGGTTGGAGGGTAAATGCATCTATACCCCTTATATCTGTCGTTGTAGCCTAGAAATACGCACTTAAGAGATCTAGGATCAAACATGTTGTTAGCATAGGCTCTGAGGGAAGGGTAGCAAGCGCAACCAAACGTTCGTAGAAAACTGTAGTTGACTGCTTTCCCAAACAGCTTTTGATATGGAACTTGATTGTTTGGCAGGCTGCTTGTAGGAAGTAGGTTGCTTAGGAAGGTTGCTGTGAAAAACGCCTCCACCCAATACTTTAAAGGCATTTTGCTATCAAACATCATCGACAACCCAAGCTCAGTGATGTGACGATGCTTCCTTTCAGCCAGTCCGTTCTGCTGCGGCGTATGAGGACACGAGATTTGTTGTCGGATCCCATCCTTTTGCAAGTGAGAGAGGAATGCAGTACTGATGAATTCACCGCCTCCGTCACATTGAAAGGTACCAATTCTGCATCTCAATTGATTCTCTACCAAGGCTTGAAACTTGCAAAAGATTGAAAAGAAATCTGACTTGTATTTCATAGGATAGATCCAACAAAACCGTGACCAATGGTCAATAAAGATTACATAAAATCTGAAACTCTGAACAGAGGTTGTTGGTGCAGGCCCCCAGAGATCACAGTGAATCTTCTCCAAAGGCCGAGAAGCAACATAACTAGAAGACTGAAACGGTAAGCTACTGCTCTTGCCAAGTTGACAGGACGAACACATCTTCTTGGTACTTGAGCTTATTTTGATGAGATTATTCGCAGACAGATGTTGAAGAACTTGCTGATGAGGATGCCCAAGTCTCCTATGCCAAACAGCATCCGTAGCAGAGTGCTGCCTAGAGGAGTATAGAGCTTTTATTTGTGGCTTGTTCTCAACTCTGCAAAGACCATTATCCCTTCTTCCCCTGGTAAGAACCTTCTTTGTGACCTTGTCCTTTATAGAAACCCCAACATTATCAAACTCAACAGTGCAAGGATAATCATCTGTTACTTTCGATACAGATAAGAGAGATTTGGCAATCTGAGGACACACAATGACATCTTTGAGAGGAAGCATACCTGAGGAAGAGGCTATGACAGTAGAACCGGTATGAGTGATAGGTATGTAACTCCCATCACCAATCATAACAGTATCTGAGCCATGATATGGTTGTGACTGATGCAGATTCCTCGTGGAACTTGTAACATGCGCAGATGCAGCGGAGTCAGGATACCACTCAGAACCAGAATCATCAGACACTTCGGTGATGCGCATAGCAGCCAGAGCCTGAGGAACTTCATCAAGCTGATAGCTACTATCAAAACGGTGATAACATTTGAGAGCATGGTGACCTGGCTTGCCGCAGATTTGACATGTAGGACGCGTATCGCCATCATATGAAGACGAGATTTGCTGGTGAAAGCCTCGTCCTTGTGTGCTGTAAGAACCACGACCGCGACCTCTGCGACCACCACGACCCCGAGAGGAGTAGTAGTTTCCTTGCTGCTGCGTGCGAACTGATGTAAACGCCAGGTGCGGGGTCACTTCTTGACCAGTGTTGTAGCCTTTAAGCCTATCGTCAAAAGCCACCAGTCGAGGAAAGATATATTCGAACGTCGGAGGAGGAATCGTATCAATAGAGCCTTCTATAGATGTTTTGATAGGCTCATAGTCTCGCCCCAGACCACGAAGAGCCGAGAAAATCTTCATTGCCTCTGTCATAGGAGCACCAATGGAGGCAAGCTGGTCACTGAGGGCTTTAACCTCCTGAAGGAAGTCGAACATCTTTTTATCACCTTTGGCTAATGTCTGCATCTTGTGCTGAAGTTCGAACAAGCGGGAGTTAGACGGCCTGTTGAAGTGTGTCTCAAGCGTGGACCAGATCTCTTGAGCTGTAGAGCAGTTCACCACCAAGGACTGAAGAGAATCAGTGATTGATCCAAGGAGCCATGACTGAACAACTTGATCTGTTTGGAACCAAAGCTCATGGTCAGGGTTTGGAACAGGAGTAGAGGTACCATGAATGGTGGGAGCCATGATGGTAGTAACCGGCTGAGGAATGGTACCAGTAACAAAACCAAACAGACGCTGCCCACTGAGAAAAGACTGAAACTGACGTTTCCAGAAGAAAAAGTTTTGCTCATTGAGCTTTACGGTAACACAATGAATGATGTTTAAGCGAGGAGGGTCATAAGGCTCAAGATCCATGGTGGCACCGTGTGCTCTGATACCATGAACGCGTGAACGACAAAGATAAGTTTCTGAACTTTCTTATTATAATTTCACTCTCTTGAAGGTTTTTGTTACAACATGAGTGTCTTTATATAGATAAGTAAACTAGGGTTTTAGCTTTGAGCTTCCTCGTCCTGTAGCAGCGTGTAACGGTTTTGAGTTGTGACAGCCTGTGCTTGACCAGCTGGCTTGTCCTCTCCCCTTTGCTTTACTTTTCCGTTCATCGCTTTAGTCTTATCCTCACTTGCGTTTTGTCTTGTGCAGGAAGAAGACCGTTGGAACTGAGAAGCAAAGCTCTGCGTTTTGTTCAAATCCGTATTGGGCTTCGCAGAAGTTGGGCTTGACCCATTTGTGATAATAGACGGGAATTCAACAAGAGTGTGGCGCTGGATCTTAAAAGATAATATTGGACGACCGGTTGGTCCACCGAATGAAATGGTTGCTGATCTACTAATTAGAGGATCCAACGAGTGGAACGTTCCCAAAGTTAAATCCTTATTCCCACTCATCTCAAAGGAAATTCTCTGCATCTCTCCGAGTACATTAGGGGCGATTGACGATTTCGTTTGGACACCTACTAAGGACGGAGTCTATACCACCAAGTCAGGATATTTCATTGCAATGAAGAACAGAGCAACTCTGAACAATGAGGCGGATTCATTACTCGAGTTGGAATGGACGAAGAAGGTTTGGGGGACACCCTGTCTCCCGAAAGTCAAGCTCTTTATGTAGAAGTTGGTTGAAGGAGCTCTGGCCCTGGGTTCTAAAATTTATATTTCAAAACTGGAAGAGAAAAAAACCAAAATAGCACTAAATCAAGTTTTTGTTCCCAAACTAGCACTCAAGGCCAAAAGTCACAAAAATAACACTCAAGGGATGGGGTTTAGGGTTTAGAATTTAGGGTTTAGGGTTTAGAGTTTAGGTTTTAGGGTTTAGAGTTGAGAAGTGAGGTTTCGGGGATAAGATTTCAAATTTTAAAAAATAAAAATTTTAAATTTTTCAAAATATAAAATGCTATTTTGGTCATTTTAGTTTTTGAGTGCTATTTTTGTGATATAAACTTAGAAAGGTGCTATTTTGGAGATTTGCCCAAACTGGAATCGAATATAAAAATTTCAAATCACAAGTAATTCAAATCTAAAACAAAGATTTGTAATCATTTTTGTTTTTTTTTTTACATGGAAATGGCCTTCGGAATTTTTTGAAATTTCATAGAAAATCAAAGTAGAAGCAAAAAAAAACTTAAAATCTTCTCATCATCTTCGTGTCCAATTTAATTGCTTAGTTAACCTCTAAACATCTGAGCCCGTTCCGGATCATCTGCCACTGCAATTCTTGATGCTGACAACGAACAGAATTCCACCTCATTAACCCTATACTGCTTCTGCTGCTGAGATTGCTTGCAATGCAAGATAGCTCCTTGAATAGAATTCTCTATCTCTGAGTTCGAACTCGTACTTCTCTTCAAAAACTGCAATGGGGATACCCTAAACTAGTCGATGACTTTTTGTTCGAACTCTTCGCAGGTTGTCTCCTCATAGAAATCGAAAAAGATCACCTATGGCTCGGCTCCCAGGAACAGAACCATTACTCTTCTTTTTAGGTCTCTCTGCTCGAGAATACCTCAAATAGATCCTTCATCAGCAACTCTTGACTTCCCAAAAAATGATCTTAGATAAGCTCTCGAAGATTTAATCTTCTTTCCAAAACTCAATCGTGTGTTCAATCTCAGTTTCTTGCTCCAAGATTTCTTCTTCTCATCCTCCTCCACTGAACTTGAATATTCAAGAAAATAGTCTTTAGGGTTAGGCTCTTTACTCACTTGACAAGAATCTTCTGGAGAGACCGTGCAAGACTCGAAAGGGGTGTTACTCGTCACCGGAGTAGTAAACGTTCCGGTGGCTATAAAGGTGTGCTGTAGAATTCTTGGTCAAAGGTGTAATCTTCTAGAAGCTTTTGAACCATTAGGAGACGTGGAGGTAAGTGAAGAGGAAGAAGCTTGCCTTTGTAGAAGAGTTCATCTGCTGGAAAAGTGGTTTTGTCTATCTCAAGAGGACAAAGATGAGACATTTGGAACTCAAACTCTCTAGGGTTGTTGTTGTTTTTGTTTTTGAAGAGCTTTGCGTACGAGGTTAGTAAAAGATGTGACTTCCATGTCTATGTAATCGTCTTCTAGATTAGCTGCCATTTTTTTAATGTGTGTTTCTTCTTTTTGTATTATGTTTTACTGTTTTAGTGATTAGTGATCTGAGTTAAGAGTAGAGGATGTATGTTTTATGTATGCAAGAGAGAGTCAGTGTTAGAGTATCATTATCCCAAAGACCCATTTAGGGTCTCTTAATTTTTTTTTAATATTGTTAAGTGTTAAAAGTTATTTAAGAGACCTACTTAAGAGACACAATAATTTTTATGCTCCAATGGGAGTCTCTTATTTAAGGTTTCTTAGAAAAAAAAATGTTAACATTGTCTATGATTAAACAGAAACATTTATTCATCTTTAGTCTATGATTTTTAGAAAGTTCCAAACTTTCATTATCTTACCAGTACACAAGACACGGTAGTTCTCAACGGTTTTAGGCATGAGTTCACCAAACAGACCCATCACAATCCTTCCAGCGACTTCACCACCAATCTCCACATCAAAGTAAACCTTGTTTGTCACTTTAGCCTGAGGTTCCATCACTTCTTCTTCCTCCTAATCAACAAAAGTTCATTAGCTAATATGACATTATCTAATGATTATATGCTTTTAGTGGGAATAATCTTACAGCTGCCATTGATTTAACACAAGCTGTTCTCTGGTTCTTGATGGTCGCATAAGCTCCTGAGAATTGCTTCTTGAGAGTGAAACTTGCTGCATAGTGTAGTCTCGAAGACAATGCAGAACCAGAGGAACGAGCTCCGACACAAACTGATTGAGATGTTCGGTTTGCAGAAACTAACTGCGACTTAACACCAATCTACAAAGAAAAACCAAACACAAGAAGACAGCTTAATTCGATGACAAGAAAGAACTTAAAAGCCATCAAGAATTCAAATGTTAGGAGTTGAGTTACGAACCTGAGAAGTGTGAACCATCTGCATTGAAGACAGAGACGCCATTTGTAAGAATTACACTAGAATATAGAATTGTTAATGAAGAAATTTGTAAGAATTACATTAGAAACTTAATTAGTAGATATTTATTATTCATTAAATGGTTTGATTTTATTTTTCATTTACAGGTTAATGATATAACAAAATTATAATTATAATATTTATTTTCTTGGCCAAAAACTTGTTTGAAGGTATAAAAGCATGTCCAATGATAAATTTATAATACCCCGATCATAGAAAGCCAATAATCCTTCCATGTACGTTTACTCATCATGTGGGTCTCATTTGTGTGATAGGTTGTGTGTTAATTTTCCGAAGTTTGGAAATGTTGTTTACTTACCATGAAATTATCCCATGACATTTTTCCGTACTTATCGCGAATCATTTTCCGTAGGTTATCCATTTTTCCACTACTCTAACTCAAACACAATTATTTATAAAATTTTGTATGGATATATGACCGAAAAAGTAAGTGTATTTTGATGATATTTTATAAGAACTCATATAAACATATCGCAAGATTTCGTAGTAGTTAAGACATTTCATATTCAAAGTGTATAACAGGGTCCAATGAAGCTATACAAGCATTGTTCAAAGTTTTGGGGATCGACCAGAAAGGTGAATTCTGTATTTTATCAATTTTTATACGGTTTTGATTAATGGGTATAGGCATGGGCCGCATGGTTTAATTGTAAATAAGGTTGAGATTAGGGGTTCCACTTTCTCCTTTTCTGTTAAATGTTGTGTAGAAAAGACTTTACTCGTTTATTATCAAGAGGTTTCTTTCTCCATTTGCTCTGTCCTCTCTCTAAATCTGACACAGAAAAAGGATTGAGAGGAGACCTCTACCGGAGTTTCTAACAGTTTCATATCCGGTTAGCAAGCGTGATTCTGGGAAGCGATGTTTCTCTTTATACCGCTATCGCCAGCTTCTGTTTCCGGGGAATGGTGGCTTTGACAGCACCGATTCCGCCGGCTTTCGTCTCCGGAAAAGCGGTGGCTCTGATAGCACCGTTCTTTCGCCGGCTCCTCTCCGGTTTGATCTGGAAACAAGTTCTCGATCTACGCTTTTGTTCTTCCACTGTCCAATCGACTCGATCTGAAAATCTGTATGGAATTTTGGATCGTTCGAAGATGATTGTTGTTGTTCTTCAAAGCATGGATCGATGGTGTTTGAGTTTTATAGGTTTTCATTGGTTTTGGGCTCCAAGGTGGAGTTGGGTCGCACTTTTGCTCTGACCCCGACGGAAGCTGTTGTTCTCTTCCGGTGGTGGTCCGATTATTGCGGCGACGGAGTTTGCATGCCGATGAAGGGCTTTGTGACATGGTCAAGACGTGGCGGCCTGGTGACGCGTGTCCCTCGCAGTGAGGATTACGACACGTGTTCTGTTGACGCATCTCGCGGGAAGGAAGAGGCGCCTTTCTGGGTTAGAACGATGGGCTTAGAGCCCAATAGATTTATGGTTTGAGTGGTCCTAGTGTGTTTGGGCTTCATGGTTGTATCTTTATTTTTGTTTTGGGCTTGGTTTGTTGGGCCTCGTTCCTTTAATAAACTTTAGATGACAAAAAAAAAAAAAAAAACCTTACTCGTTTTACTGAGATTCAATTATTTTACGATGACGTACTATACGCTAGGACATTATCTTAAGGCCGAAAATAGGTGTTTTAAAGGCTATTACAATGGCAATGCTAGTCTATACGATCAGGTGCTTCAGATTTCTTAAAACCACCTGTAAAAATATTATAAATGCAGTGGCCATTTTTTGGTGGGGTTCTAGACAATAAGTGGACAACGCACTAGGTGTGTAAAAAAATGTTTCTAGTGATTTATCTAGTGGAATCTTGTTTGAGAACCCGTTTACTAATTCTTTCTGTTTTTTTTTTTACTTTTTTTACAGATCTACTCAAAACTTATGTAATATCCCAGCTTGGGATATATGTTGAAAAATCAATATAATTGATCTGATTAACCAACTCTAAAGTAGTTTACCTATCGGTCACACATTCAATAAAAACTCTAGAACTAAACGTATTTGAATTGGAATAGTGAAATAATAGATGACCTATCAAGAAGTGATTCATGATATCGTTTGAATAAGGCCAAAACATGAAAAAAAAAGTTATGTGGTGATTTTAGGATCAGTAAACAAGACTTTCAAGCCTTCAAAAAATTAACACAACGCATGTTGCATGGAATGGAATCCACAAACTGAGTGAACATGTAGGAAAATCCATTACCTGCGAACGGTCAGAGCGTTATAAGTGGTATCAAGCTAAACTCAAACAAGTGTGCAGTCTTGTGTTGACTCACTATAATATGGATGATGATCTTGGGACGCAACAAGGACATTGTGTTATTTGAGATGAGTGAATTCTAACATCTTTGTTTGTGGTATATGTTAAAAGACTCAATATAATAGATTTTGCTACCTATTTTACTAAAATACACTTACTTTTTCGGTTGTATATTCATACAAAATTTCATAATTAATTGTGTTTGAGTTAGAGTAGTGGAAAGATGGATAACCTATCGAAAAATGATTCGTGATAAGTATGGAAAAATGTCATGGAATGATTTTATGGTAAGTAAACAAGATTTCCAAACTTCGGAAAATTAACACACAACCTATCACACAAATGAGACCGAGACCCGCATGATGAGTAAACGTACTTCTTGTAAACGTATGACTGAAATCTTGTAAACGTATGACCGAAAAAGTAAATGTCTTAACTACTACTAAATCTTGTGATATTTTGACTGAGCCAATTAGCAATAAGAATATTGTCCAATATCAGTCTCTTAGAGATAACAAATTAATTAAAAAAGACTACAATATATGTCAAATGGCCAACAAAAATTTTGGATACTCCATGCATACTGAGCACAGACTAATAGATTGGAGATCAAGTATTATAAAAAGTTCTAAATCTAACCTTGTCAAGTACTTTATTTTCAATTTAAAAGTTAACAGAAGTTATTAGATTAGTTAGAAGTACTTAGATTCAATCATTTAATTTTTCATCTCGTTTCAGATGTCCGTCATTTTACATCATTTTCAGATGTACTTTTTGTTAACAAAAAGATAAAAGAAATCGTTTATTTTCATTTAAAAATTAAAACCCTTCATTGCATCTTACAACCCGTTTCCACTATTATTGAACCTACTAGAACCACTAGAGAAGAAGTCAATAAACGGCTGCCCTCGTCCGCCATCATCGCCACAATAAGTCACCGGAGAATCATGACGAAGCGAAAAACTGGAATTTCCAACACCAGAGTAGTTAGCAGCATCCAGAGGCTGAAGTGGAAAAAGCGGAAGCGTCTTCAGTCCATTGGTATTGACGTTGATGCCCTCGCTAAAATAACCGTGATTACCAAGGGCAAATCGGTCAAATCTGAATGAACTCGAAGACATTGACATTCTAGCTGTTGTTGTTGTTATGTCTGAATCATGTTTCTTATGATCTGTGGTAGTGCGTTTCTCGTAGCCACCACTTGGAAGCATTACTTTGTTACTGTGAAGATCTTGTCTGTATACACTTCCATGTTGATTATGATGATCTCTTACTTGATGTAAATAGTACGGATTAACGCAGCCCACTTCATAACAACAACAAAAAATATTACAATTAGTAACTTAAAAAACGTATAAGTACCAAAAATAGAAGAAACACTTCTATATTTCAAAATGTATAATACTAGTTTGGTTAAATTAACAAGACTTAAGATATACTCCCTCTGTTTTTTTATATAAGTCGTTTTATAGCTATGCACGTAGATTAAGAAAATCATTAATTTCTTATATTTTCTAAACAAAAACATCATTAATTATTTACCTAACCACAATTCAACCAATAGAAAAATAAAAGATATATTACCATTGGTCATACAACATTAATTACTAATAAATTTTACATAGAAAACCGAAAACGACATATAATTTAGAACAAAAAAATTTCTCTACAACGACTTATATTAAAAAACGGAGGGAGTATACACTTTTTTTTTGGATCAAAATATACTTTTTTAAAAAGTATCATTGAAAATATAACGTTAAAAAGTCACCAATTTTAAGAAAAAAAATATCACTAAGAAACTGATTAGACAGCATTTAGTATAGTTAAAATAATTTTAAAATACAAACATTCTCTAAAACATTATATATTTTGAAATGAAGGTGTGATTTTGTGCTGAACAAATTAAATATAATAAGCCTTTAGACAAAAAAAAACAAATACACCTAATATTCAAGAACCCAATTATATAGGTTTAGGTTCTAACTTTTTAAAAAAAATTGTGTTGTGATAAAGAAAGATATGAATAAAAATAAAATGATGTAAATTAAATAAATAAATAAAATAAAATGATGCGTGTATGCAAATAAGAGTAGGGACGAGAAACTACGTGCCGTTTGAGCAAGGAATAGGGTGGAAGAAACGGGAGGTTTTGTGGAGGAGACGATTAAAGGAAGCGATGCGATCCTGTTTCTGCTTTTGGCGTTGTCTAGCCTTATGGTTTTGGAACCAGTAAAAGACGTTTTTACCCTCGATATGGCCGTGTGCTCGAAGCCTACCGGTGATCTGCTGTATCTGATCGGCCCTCGGTGTTCGTATCCCCTGCTTGTAAAGATTCTCAAGCAACGTTATCTGTTCTTTCGTTGGGTTCCAACGAGGACTGCTTCCCGTTCCTGCGCTCCCTTCGTTTTCCATTTATATTTTGACTATTTATTTGAGACAAAATTAGGGGTTTTAAGGGGAGTTTCTGCATGAAAGTCATGGGGGAGGCTCTCATATTTATATAGGAATTTAGTAAGGCTGTGAGGGAGTGGAACATAGTCAAATTAAATGAAGAGAGATAGAGTGAGTGTGTGTGCTGGAGACTCTGAAAACATGGCGTTGAGCGGCTCGAATGCTAAAAAAGAGGCTTACTTTTAACGAGAAGACAAACAGAAAAAAAAAACAATTCGGATCTACTCAGTTTTTTTATGTAAAATCAATCATTAGCTTAAAGATTGAAAATATTGCCAATTACTGTATTTTACTGTGAGTACGGCTAATAGAAAGAGATAGTTCAGTACTTGCCATTGTCAAATTGACATAACTATAACTCTTTTCCCCACGTGAAATTTGATATAAGGTGGATATAGTTGTTGGATTATGTGATTTTATTATTAGCCCTTTTTCTTTACTCTTTCTGGGGATTACGGATGTTTTTTTTCGAAAGTGTTTTAATTAGGGATAGCCCTATTGAGTCTTGGAAATGAAAGAAACAGTAAGAATAAATACGAACGTAAATATAATAGGGCGGCAAAAGATAGCTGGTTGGGTTGTGTTCTTTGTAGGTCATGAGTAGGCTATATGCATCTAGTTTGCTTCGGAAATTGACATATCTTGTTTTATATCATAATTTAAATCAAGTATTATTTATATTTATAACACGACAATTCTTTTTTTTTTTGGTAAATATAACACGACAATTTGAAGTTCAGTCGCTTGGCTCTTCGATTTCTTAACGACCAATTTTTGTTTTCAGGAAGTTCGAGCAAAGAAACAAAATCTTAATCACATTTAGTAAACCGTCAGAAAAGCTAGAAAACTCTAGTGGTCTTATGGTCTTAGTTGTTTTGCGTCGTGATGTTGATCTTACTTTGCTTAGTATAGAAGGTGATCAAGAGTCAAGACGACATGGGGAGTTCAAATATGGACCCGTCCTTTTCTTTTCAAAGGGAGTATTATTGATATATGCAAGTGATAAGACCAAGGCATGTGTTTAGCTGTTTGTATTAATACTTGTTCATGTATATCTGGGTCAAAACATTATGATATTGACAAATATATACTTAGAAGACATTTATATAACATAATGTTATAAGTTATAACAGTATTATTATAAATTCAATGTTCATAAATACAACATAAATCAATGTTTTCGATAATTATGTAATGATTCTGTAAACTTATTTAAATATTAATCTAATTGTCTAGCCGGTTAAAAAACTTAAATAAATAACTGAATAAAAAAAATGATATTTACACTATTAAAAGGGGAATATAAGCTCCATTGAACCTATCCACCTCAGCAAATTAAATCATCCAATAAAATATGATTTTTTTGCCATGTCACTATTTATTGACATGATTTTTTTGCCATGTCACTATTTTTTGAATCCAGTAAAACACTTCATCTTCATTGTTCTTATTGAAGTCTCTGAAATTGCCGTTATCCTATATTTAAGAACCTCCATTTTTTATAACTTAATTCCCTTCTTTGATCTTTGCAAGATGAGAGACAATGACGTTTCAACTTCAGTTGTTTCTCTCTTTATAACTCTTTCGCTGAATCTTAGTCAAAGGTATCATTTCTTATAATTTGAAATCCTGCTAAATTTTAGATGTAATATTTAGTTTACAAAACGAAATAAAATAACCATACACTACATTCTTATCTTTATTATGTTAATCATGTTATTCTTTTTTGGTTTCGTATGATGGAAACCTATTTTACAACACATAATCCATGATACATTTGAGAAACTAAAAATAAAAACTTAAGCCTTTTTCAAAAATAAAAAAAATAAAAATAGAAAACTCTGTACTACAAAATATATGCAGAACATAGTAAAAAACATTCGGTTTAAATGTGTCATACAAGAATATATTCTAAATATACTCTAAATACAATCTAGAATGCAAAAATATACATACAAAAATGACAAGTTTTACAAAATTATACCGTATCATTCACATGTAAATGCCCACGCAGTATATGGAATAATATGTTCAAATAATATAAAAATTGTCATATCACAATGATCCAAATAACATACCACTATTTTAAAGGAATAGATAAATATGCAAAGTTATAAATTTTACAATTACAAGTAACACGTAAAGTTGTAGGACAAAAAAATTGAGTCCAATAAATAAAATTACATAAAATTAACGAATTTTTAAAAATAAATGAAAAAACAATACAAAATATAAACCGCGCGTAGCGCGGTTAAAGAATCTAGTAACATTAAATATATAATACTATTGATTTTGAAATACTTAAAAATACATAAATTATTAAATTTCAAATTTTTATATTAGAAAAAAATATTTTTAAAAGCTAATAAAAGTCGATTAAGTGATAAACTTTATAATCTATCTATACTTTTTTCATATTAACAATGATAAAAAAATATAAGCCTTAAATTTTAGATATTATTTAAAAAGTTATAAGAACTGATGATAAAATATATGCTAATATAATGTTTATTACAAGTATTTTTATCATTTTTAATCGGTAGTACAGATTTTGTCTCTTGAAATTAAGAATTAACTTTTATCATCGCACATATTTCTTCTTTTTAAAATATAATATAACTAAAACACACAAATTTTTATAAATATCTTTTAAGTATTTCTTAATATACTGTATATGTTAAAAAAATTAATTAGTTACCCTTATATAAAAACTGTCATATATATACAATTAACTGGTTATACAAAATTTAAAGTCAAAGTTGCTTCATTATATGAACATATTTTATATTTTAATATATAAAAGAATTTTTGAAACTATAGTAGATCTTCGAAAGTAATGAATAGTATTTTAACATCCCAACTTTAAAGTAAGGATTAAAGTTTACAGAGTCATAGCTAACATGTCATCGTACAACTATCAATAAGTTAAAATTCATTTTGATCCGCTATGAACTTTTGGAATAAAAATGTGTAAAATGAAGTATATGTATATATATACTTGGATAGTAAGATGTGCTTCTTTCATTGCACAGAGTGTGGTTAACTTTGGGTTAACACAATCTTATGTTGCTTCAGATCACCCTAGGTGACTGGACAAATTCTTTGTTAATGAAATATGCATCTCTGGCCAAGTATATTTTGTGTGGTTCTTTTGGAGTTTAGAGGTATATAGTCACTTCAGTGCTCTTGGTAGTTGTTAGAGGCTGATAATTCTTTTTTGGTGATCCTGATGGTTTGTCATCTATGAACTTGTTAAGATTTATGTTTCTGTAATCAGTATATATCAATTTGGGAAGAAAAAAAAAACTTGGATAGTGAGATTTTGTGAGAAGTTGGCACGGGGAATGACAAAATGCGAAAGCAAAAGACATGCATGGCTTCAGTTAGACTCTTTTAGGCACCTACGAATCTATAGGAGCAGAGATTTGTCTCGAGAAAGAGAGAGAGAGAGAGAGACATATTACACTCCCCAATCTCATCGTCAGTTCATGACTTTCATGTTCTAATGAATTTGTGCCATTTGATTCGAAATCTTCTGTTTTCTTTAAATTCCAGATAACAGTCGTTGTCACCGTCCCATTTTAATTTTGTTTACTGTTTCTAAATACCACCATTTATATCTTTCATAAATACTTACTACTTAGTTATGTGACATAGCACAAGTGGTGTTTAAAACAACAAATCCTCTATTAAAACATCTCCAAAAGAAATTCTGTAATTTCAAATATAGAGTTTTTTGTTCTAAAAAAACTTCATATTTGAAGTTTCATCTTTTTATTTGTAATTATGTTTTTATAATTAATTACACATCACATTTATGATTCTTAAGTATTTTTTTCACTTATCGCTTCGATCCTTAAACCTTTTATATTTCATAACCATTTTAAACTTATTTTTAAGAATTCAAATTCTATACATAAAACTAAATAAAAATTTTAAAATAAGATTTATAATATTTTAAAATTAGAATTAGACAACAAAACTAGAATTATTACAAAATAAACTTAATAAAAAAACTTTTTTGAAAGATACATGAAGACATAATTATTAGACAAATTCAAATATTAAAACAATACTAATAGTCTGGTAAAATTGCTCTAGAACCTCCAAAATCTCTAAAATATTTTCTAAATAAATTTTGTGTAACTTGAAAACAGAGCACTACAGAAATAATTTTATGAAATAATATGTTATTTTGCTTGTAGTTTAATATTTAGTTATGTATCCTATATATAATTTATAATTTTAGTGTAAGATTTTATTAATTAATATAACTGTAATATTTTTATATATGTGCCAATTTTTTATAAAAACAATTATGGATTTATATTAATTATGACAAATATAAGAACTATAGTATAAAATACAAGTAATTTTGAAATTAAGTTTAAAATTTTAATTTTGGAAAAAATAATTTGTAATTTCAAATTTAGAGTTTTGTAAATTTTAAAATAGAATTTTTTTAGATAGTTTTTATCTTGGAAACTTGTACGTCAAAATGGCATTACATATATTTACATTTTACAAAACCTATATATACTGATATTGATATATGTTCCGCAAAAAAATAATAAAAAACTATACTTATATTGTAACTGATATCAATGAATTTTTTTTACATTCAACTTTTAAGAATACATTTTACAGAATGAATACCCATTTTTTAAAGCCAAATGTTTAACAATATACTTAAAATTGGATTAGTTTATATATATATATAAATATAACAAACAACAATATGCTAAAATCCAGACCAACTCCAAAATCTTTATCTAAAACTGAAATTTTAATATTATACTATTAAAAGTGGTTACATATGATCAAGTAGTGGATAAATCTACATTATAATGAGACACTTTGCTCGCTTCTCAGTGCGCCACGTTAGCGTTTTCTGGGTCCTATTTTTAAAAAGTGTGAAAAAATATCAAGTTCATGATTCGAATCAGGGTTATTGAGATATAAACACCAACACTTATACCACTAAACTGAAGGATACTTTGTACATTGATGACCGAAATTAATATGTATTTATGAAGATCGGAAGTCCTTGCTTCTTCGGCTTCCTCTGAGGGTCGGGCCTACAAATGTACTATGGGTTTCATTTTTAAATGGGATTCATAACGTTATATGAAAAAAAAATTAAGTTTACAACAATTATAGTTTTTCCATATTGTAAACTATTGTCTTTTAACATGAGTTATGGTTATTTTCATCATTGTCTCAGACAAGTCTGAGTTACAAAGTTGCGCCGTGTGTCTGTTCGTAATCTATTTTTTCACTGGTGAACTCTTCATCTCCCTATCTTAAATTGCTTGATCATAAATGTTCCTTATTTGTAGTCCCTCTGTAAATCTTATATATATATGATTCTCATCTTTGATGAACTCAATCCGCATCTCAACAAAACTCATTGATTCCTCTTAGCTTTAACCATCGTCTAGAAAATGTCTCTCTCCGCTTCTCCAGTTCCTCAGACCGGCGTTTCCGGCATCCGCCACTCAACCTTCGAGTCTCTCCGTCTTTGTCGCAGTAGTTAGAGCATAGCCTTTGGCCTCCTCCGCTTCTGAGATTTCCTTAACTTCAAGAAAGACAGTGATTTTATGAGAATTACGATTTTCTTCCTTGATAAAAAGGTAATTTAATCTTCGATCTATCACACTTATTTAACATAATTATTTTTAATTGATTTCCTGATTCTTTGTTGAATAATAGTATTTGCAGATTCTGTGATTCATGGGTTTATTCTCGCTGGACGTGTTAATCATTACAAGTCATCTTTGAAAATCGTTTCCATTGTGAAAGTCGATCATTTTTAGGTTGCTAGGTGCTCAAACATGTACAAGATAACTGATCATTCATTCCTCATTCGTTTCATCTCACCAACCATTATTGACGAAGTCATCACATGTGCTCCTGAGATCAATCTATAGTCATGATTAGACTGTTCGACAATCTACAAGTGATTGCGAACACAAACCTAGAACTCCCAGGTATATTATCATATTGCATCTGGGTTTATATTATGTTTTGATATCGTAACTGATATTTAAACTCGCAGATGTGGTTGAGAAAATCCATTCTGTCTAGGGCTCTAACCTCATTAAAGAAATAACTCGAGTCGTTATTCGTCTCCTCATTGATCAGTAAGAAACAATCAATACACAATTTCCTTTATATTACTATATATATTGTGTTAACATCAATAATCAAAAATATTTTGTACCCAAAATATATGGTCGTCTAGTTATCTCCCTTACTTATCAAACTAATTTTACATAAAATTTTATTTTACACCTTAAAAGAAATTACAACAGCCCAAACAATCAAAACACCAAAAACTAGAATTCCAAAAAAGACGAATCATTAATGATCACTTCTCTTTTTTGTCTAATCTTACAAATAAACTTCAAAACAAATATACCAAACCAATCACCTCAACTAAAACTCAACGACACATACATCGACTCAGCTAAACAAATACAAACTAAACGTCCAGCCATTTAACAAGTTACAAACTTACTTTTGCAGATGCTTACGAAGAAGACGAAGACGAAGACGAAGACGACAACCAAGATCAGTGAAATAACCTAAATATAATATCAGAGTAAGTTATGAACTCTGATAAATATAAATAACAATGTTTTTTTTTACATATTACCCATCAAATAAAAAAAGAAACAAACCCAACCACACCAGGAAATACAAGAGACAATCCCGACAAACACAAAGGCATCAACAACATCTCCACCTGCTAACTCCTCTTGTCTTATGAAAATAGCTTACATGTCCAATGTCAACATGACAAGTGCCTCATTATAATGTAGATTTCTACAGGTTTTCATGTATTTGTTTTAAAGGTCCGGTAAAAGAACAAGTTTAAAAATAAAATAAAAACATATAACAAACATAATAAAGATAATAAAAATTATTACTTAATACACACAACTGACACAACTAAACTGGAGAAAAATATTCAGAAACAAAATGTAATCTCAACAACCTTAATATAATTTATGTACTCTCAATAGTACAAAAAACAAATTAAAAAAAAACAAACAAACAATAAGTCTCAGTGACACAACAAGCAACACCAAGAACTATATCAATCACATTACTAACATAGTTTAGTCTTTTATAAGTGGAGAACAATATGTACACAGTTCATCATCACAATTCTAACCCTGTAATAAAAACTTGAAAAACAATGATCAATCCAAAACACAAAATTCACAACTATAATAACTTACAAATATTGAAATGAAACAAAATTGCTGTCCACATTTTCGCGCTTGCAAGGGGACAATGCCTCTGGTAATGTTATAATGAAAGACTTGAGCCTCTGATCAGGATCAACAAAACAATTTATTATCAAAATAAAACCATTATGGTAACATTATTTGGTCAAATTAGTATATGGAGCGCGCAATATAGACAATAATTTTCTTTCTTTTTTATCAAGACTCGAGAGCATTACTAACAGTCATCTACATAGTCTTCTGCAATAATTCATATTTATTACTGTAGGTTTTTGTTTCTCAAAATCAATTCCTCTACATTTCGTTTTTTTTTTTTTCCAAAATTCCTCTACATTTCGTTATGTATGTAAGTATGTTCATGTGCAAAAAGACGTTTTTACCAAAAAAAAAAAAAAGTGCAGGATTGTTCAATGTCGATTGCTATTTTCTGTAAAATGCAGGATTACCACTAGAATCAACATTGTAAGTATGAGTTGGCAATCATTTTACAGAAATAGCAATCGATTCATGCTACAGTTAACAGGATTTGGGCGCTACAAGGCAAAAACAACAGGATTGATGTGCAGTTCATTGGCAAGATAACAGTGCTGTTTCGAATTGAGGATGCGGGGGTGCGTAGTAGGGTTCTCAAGAGGAAGTTCTGGCATATAGGAGATGTTATTTTCTGTAAAGTGCAAGTGCAGGATTTCTCAAAATGTCGATTGCTATTTTCTGTAAAATGATTGCAATGTTGTATGGCCCATTTAGAAATGTTGATTCTAGTGGACCAGAATTCGTTATGTGCGTCTTTTGCATTGCATGTCCACAACATTCAAGCCTTGGAATTGGATTTATTTGTCCACACAAACTATTTTAAAATCAACACAAATTTCATGTTAATTTTAATATTCAATTATTAGTTTAGCATGAAAGATATCCAATTATAAAAAAAAATATCCATGCAAATTTCTTAATAAAACGTGCAAGAACACGAAATTACTTTTCTCCCATTTGTTTGTCCGTTCTCAATCTGTTTTCATAAAAAAAAAACACTTTTCAAAGAATTTAATAATATGGTGTTTTAGGTTTTTTTTTAAATTAAAATGTGTATAACATGAATAAAGTGCTTGTAGATAGTTGTTTGATTCTTGGAAAGTGAAAAAAGTATCTCTAAGTATAAAAATCATTTTTATATATAATATTTATCTCGCGCTTTGCCTAGTGTGTCTATTATTTGCTAATAACAAAGATTTTTTCCCCTGTAGTTATTTGAAAAGAGTTCAAAGGTTGTGAAACATGGTAAAGCTTTTAACGGAGCTAAGAAAAATAAATTAATGTATAAAAGATATACAGTATGTTGCACAAAAAGCTCTAACAAGTTGCAAAATATTAGAACAAAAACATTTATCGGTACGATATATATTGCTATATTGTAGCATATTAACCATTAACATAAAAAAAAAACAAGAAATAAAGATGAAAATTGCTTTTTTAAAAAAAATAAATATATTTTTTAATATAATAAGACTTTGTATTATAATATAATCCAAAAAAACCCGCGCTTGAAAAGCGCGGATCAAAATCTAGTTATTATTAAACATTGAAAACCAATACAACAACCCAAAGACAAGAAAATACAGAGAAAGACCCACAAACGGTCCAGCAAACAAAAGAGCCCAAAGAAAAACGAGGTCCATACGAACACCACGCGTTAAAGATTAGCCTGGCTAGGCCACGTATTAAGCGCACGACAAAGGTGGAACACATGCTACGCAAAGAAGCCATCCGTCTTCAAAGACTAGCACGTCATCGCCGGAGCTACTAATCAGATTACCACCGGAAACACACCGGAAACACACCGGAAACAGGCACCGTTCAAAGAGCACCGCCATGACGAGATCTGAAAGTGAGAGAGTTCTAAACCACAGCTTTCGTCTTCAACAACAGAAGACCGTAAAGACGCTTTGAAACAAACCAAAAAGATTTCCTTTTCCAATAGAATGTTTCAATATACGACCTTAACGTTGAATCAACCAACGCAAGGAACGATTGAAACAGAAGGAGCGTAGAGAAGAGGAAATCAAGCAGAATCCGGGAAACCCCGGAGTAAAGCCACCATCAACATTAACAGATGATGCGAGGCGGAGCCAAGTGTCGACAGACCACCACCGAAGAAGATGGCATGGTCTCCGGAGCCAAGAGCCAACGACCGCATCGAGGAGATGACGCGCCGTCAGAGTCAAGAGCCGGCCGACCACCAAGAGGAAAGGCACTACTACAGAGCGCTCTCTCTCTTATCTCTTTATATCTTTCAGAGAGAGAGTAGCTTTCGGTCTTCCCTCACCGGTGTTCTTTTCCGGTGACATGTTTCCCGATGTTCGGGCTTCGCCTCCGGCAACGGTGGCTCTCTCAGCACCGTTGGCTGGCCTCTGACTCTAGCGACACATCGTTCTTTGATGTTGTCGGCTAGCTTCGTGTCGGATTAGTCCCACCTTTTTGTTTTGTTCTTCGGGATCCCTTTGCCTCTTTGATCTTCTATCGGTTTAGTTTAGCTAGATTTTTGTTTGGAAAGCTTCATCCTTTCCCTCTGGTTAGGATTTGTCATCTTCAAGCTTACTTTGATTTTAAAAGATGGTGGTGGTTACGTTTTAAGTTTTGAAGCTTTTATTTCATTAGATCGTTGGGTTTGACGAATCTTATTGGATCGATTGTAGCTTTATGTTGGAATCCTTGTGCTCTGTTTCGATCTAGTGTTGTTGACGACGGTTCTGTTCGTTGTTCCTGTTTCCGGTAAGCTCCGGTGGACTCCGATCAGAATTTCCGGTCTCGACACTCAAGCTGGTGCTGTTTCGTTGGTATCTCTGTTCGTCCGCCACATGTCCCGCTTCGTTCGGAGACGTACGCGTGGTAGTGAGTCATCCGAGTTGCTCTTCGACCACCTTTGGGCCTTTTTGTGTTGGGCCAACGGTTTGGGCTTCTTCTGGCGTGCTCGTGTTGCAAGCCTTACTTATTGGTCCCTTTTTTTTAAGTTTGTATTGTCTTATCTTTTGGGTTTGATAGCACTGTCCTTTCTTTTGGGTATGTTTGTAAATTTTGTTTTAGTTGAATAAAATACCAGTGACAAAAAAAAAAAAAAAAAAAAAGATGAAAATTGCATAAAAGCCTGCATATGGGTTACAAAACAAATATGCGCGAGCGTCTTGTATACGAAGCTGTCGTTTGTTTTGTTTGTTTTGACGAGAGACAAAAATCAAAAATTTATAAATGTTTTTATTATATAATATTGTAGAGTTGAAAAAAAAACACAAATAGTAATACTGTGGACCGCTTAATTCTTGTATATTCATAATATATGTACAATATTTCTTCTCAACCATTGTAACCTGACATACAAATTCTATCTTAAACAAGTTATTATCACTCAAGCTCTCACTTTGATTTTTTTTTAAAAATTATATCCATATTAAAACTGCAATAATCAGTTCAACATACAAAAAACACTTTGTAAGGATAAATTTTTTTTTTTTGAAACACTTGTAAGGATAAACTATGTATCAATATGTGTGGAGTGGATAAGCATTTTGTAAGGATAACCATTTTGTAAAAAAACAAACAGTATGTGTTTGCTCTACCTAAAAAAATCTATGAGAAGATTAACTCCTTGTATTTAATTAGCGTTTCTTTGGAAAAATGGTACTACATCGACGGCTGGAACAAGAGTCAGTTAAACTAATGTTTGCAAACTAAAAAAGGAGGGGTGATTTAGAATCAGAAAGTTGTAGGAATTCCTCAAGTTTTTTCGATTTGAAAAGGGTTTGAAACTTTCTTTCCTTACATTAGGCATCTTATGAATAACTTGACTGCACGCAAATGTGTTTCCAAGACAGTGTTACTAGGCCATTGCCCATTGCAGACTCACAGAAATTATCACCAACATTAAGGAGTATGATCAAGGTTAAAGCCATGGTTCCCTGATACACCCTCATGTGGTTTACTAAAGAAATTCCTAAATGTTCATTTGTTATTTGGATGGCTATGCTGTTCAGACTTGCGGCTAAGGATCTGTACTGTATGTGTATAATTGAGTACTGGCTTTTAGCCTTTTAGGGTAAACCCCTCTAATAATATTTTACAATCTACTCTATTAAAACAGAGTCCTAAATTTATCTACTATTGAAGTTGTTATTTATATTTTGGACTGTTTCAAGTTTGTTAGTATATTACTTAATTTATGGATCATATCAAGTTAGTTACAATATATTTATATTAAACGCTACTGCTACATTAAAATCAGACAACTTAGATTAAACCAATAATCTACTCTATTATAAGTAAACCAAACGAATTATGTTCCACTAAAATTAAAGTAGACCAATTGTATATACAATTATATTAGTAATACAATAATTCTTATTTGGACCTTTTTTACCATAGATGAAACTTTGTTCTAAGTTGATTTATACCTTTCTCTTACCCACATCATATGTTTTATACATCATTCTGAAAATGTACTGAATGTAACGTTAATAAATACTTATGTGTTTGGTTGCAGAATGTAAAATGAATTTGAAAAGTATTTAATTATAAACTTACTCGATAAAAAATTCATATGTATTTAATACAAATATGTTTCATATTATCGGGTCTAAAAAATTTTCTAATCGGAACCGAAAAGAATCGATCCGAATAGATCTGGATCCAAAAAGAACCGATCCAAATAAATACGGACCAAAAATAACTAACCGAATTTTTACAAGTATATATTGGGACCAAGTGTATAGGACTCAAAAGATTAAAACATGAAGAACTCGAACCCGAAAAGAAACTGGTCAGAACACGATCCAAAGACCCGAACACCCAAACCTATTTAGGAAGATGTGATTTTCAGTATACTTTAAAGTTCATAAATACAGAGAATTCAAACTGGCATAATTTTATGAAATCATGGGCCTTAATTCAACACTTTTTTGTTTTTTTTTGTTTTAATTAGAGAGATAGGTAATTATTGTATATTATATTTTTGACTTTAAACAGAGCAACAAAGAGGTGCACAAGGAAATTGAAAATTAACATCATAAATTATTTGGCACAACTATAATCATTTTAAACTCTATATTTTAGACTAAAAATTATACACATCAAATATTGACTATATTACATAATTATATGTACATTATATATGTTGGTTTTTAAAAAATATGAAAATTCAAAATATATAAATATATAAAATATAATTAATCTAAAACTTATTACAAATTTTTTATGCAAATCTTATAATATAATTGCATTATTTGTGGCACAATAAAAAAAAATTATACCGCCAAAAAATGTATTGAACAAAAATAAAAACAAGTAAAATAAATAATGTATACAAATTTATGAAAAACCTTATAGTATAAAACTTATGTATTATGTATATTCAAATCAATTTAATACATTTGTTCAAATCAATTTTTATAAATTTAAACAAAATTTATCAATTTAATCGATAAAAATTATTTTACATTTGAAAATACAAATCAAAATAATTAATAAATATCCGCCCTACTGGGCGGGTTCGAATCTAGTTATAAATATAAAACTTGGGTCTTTTACGTAAAACCCTCTTATAATATTGTACAGTTATATATATGAAACTTAGATCTTTTGTTTCATGTTGACAAACAAATACTGTATATATATATATATATATATATATATATATATATATATATATATATATATATAACCCAACATTTATTGCATACAATTTGAGAACTATATATAAATAGGCAGAATAGTAACTATGTTTATCTATAAGACTATAATAAAATTCAAATAATATATAATTGAATAAAATTTGATGTGATTACACCCAATGAAATTTTCAAAACTGCAAATGCAAGCTGATATCATTTCATTTTCAGCACTCCTGGTCATTCAACATCAATACAAAAACACAATACAAACAATTACTTTGTCTTTTATTTTAGGAGGAATAAGAAAGAAAGTATAAAACTAATACTAATTTTTGGTCCTCTGAAACATAATTATCTGTAGAAGTATAAAAGATGTAAAAAGAAAAAAACATAAGTTTTTTTAGCGTACCTTAATTTCTCTCTTCTTTTTCCCTCAAAATGTTGCGTTAAAGGCCCAAGACTTGGTTCTTTTGTGCCTAAGTATTACAAGGAACCTAACTTGTGAACCTAAACTGCTTTCAAAGAGAAGTTTCTCTATCTATATCACACACACACAAAAATCTATCTTTCTCTTTCAGTGGTAACTTCTGCTCACCATTAAGGCAAGTTTCTATATTGTGCTCCTCTAACAATATCAGCTACAAATATCTCTTATTTCCACAAGTTTTTTACACATTTAGGTTTTCCTCAAACTTTGAAAAAAGGGTAACCGAATCTGTTCTTTCACACAACATACCCATTTCTTCTTTTTTCATGTGATGTGAGAATTTTGGGTGATAAGAAGATGAAGACTATAAGTGGTTTAGGGATAGGGTTGAGTTTGGTGTGTGTGTTTCTTCTATTAGCACTTGTTGCAGAGGTCTATTACCTTCTGAGATGGAAGAAGAAGATCATCAGCCAAGAAAGCGAAGAAGAGAAAGAAGAAGAGCAACAACAGGTTGGGTACGCTAAGGAACTTATCCAGCTCTTCTGCTTCAAAAAGCCTGAGGCCAACAATGGCGGAAGAGAAGTGGAAATCTCGATGAATCAAGATTTAGAACTAGGGTTTGAAGCTGAGCTAATGAAGCTTCATAACCATAGGCTTCTCTTCACAATCATCGAAGAGACAAAAGCAGATTTGGAATCTGATGATGGGAAATCAAGACTAGGCTCAAGGTCAAGAACAAGGAGCCTGAGTGATCTTCCGCTTGGAGTAAATGATTGTACTACCCCTGGCTTCACTCCATTGGCTTCTCCTGCTACGCTAACGTCATCTCCCTTGGAGTCTTACTCGCACCATGGATTCAATCCTCTGTTCGAGTCAGACGGTGAGCTTGAGTTTAACAAGTTTTTCAGGCCGTCTTCTTCTTCTTCTCCTCCGCCTAAGTTCAAGTTCTTGAGGGATGCTGAAGAGAAGCTGAGGAGGAGATTGATGGAAGAAGCTAAAAGCAGAGATCAAAAGTTGACTGTAACAGAGGGTTCGTTTCTGAAGTTCATGAATCCTGCGATGATGAACAGAGAGGAGAAACAGAGTAGTCAAGAATCTGATGAGACGGTGTCGTTTTGTCCTTCTTCTTCATGTACAAATCTTAGAACGTTAGACCAGAGGCCCACACTGGTTGTTTAGTAGTTAGACCTCTCTTGCTCTACTCCTTAATTTTTTTTTTTGGTTGAAAATTTTATAAGAATTTCAATTTTAATTGTGTGAATTATCTTTTCTTTCTCTCATTCTTATTCTTTTGGAATGATTTCTTATGTATGTATTAATCTGAAAAAAAAATGCAGATGCTTGTTGTAATTTCCTTTGAGAACAAAAATTAAGCAAGAAAATTGGCTATGAAATTTTGTAATCTGTATAAAGCTTTTGGAAAATAACTTAAAATAAGTGTATTAGCCTATTAGGTTTGAGTTAAAATTTTAAATTTTTCCGGCGCCACAAGTTTGAATTTTTCAGCCTCCTTAATTTTTATATATTACTAAGTCCTATCAAAATATTACTATTACAAGTAAACGATAAAAAGTGCAATGTTCTTTTCTTTCATATAAATTGTGTAAATGCTATCAAGCCCGTAAATTACGGCACAATATAACATCATGCATAGAGTTTTTTCACACACTTGTGATATATTTTAAAGGGAGGCAAACTGACACACTTGTGATTAGTACTTAGTGATGCTAAGTGCCATAAAAGCATATCGCTGTAGACTTGTAGTATGTCTTTAAACTAATTAAATGAATTACAAACTTGTAAGAAAAACTACCTTTTGTGTTGTCTTAACTAGAAAAATTCATGGCATCACGCGATGTATCGCCGAAAGGTTTGATTTAGTTTAACTTGCCTTTTCCACATTTTTCCTTCAGGAATATACCTAAATACAGGTGTGTTTGATTCCATTTGGAAGCAACCAAAATATAAGATACAGTATCTCTTAATTGAACTATGTGCTATTACTGTATATAACATCATTATCAAGTCGTACAGGAAAAAATAAAAAATTAAATTTATAGAAAAATCGAAATTGAAAGACTATATCTTTAGCATGAGAAAGGTTAAATCAATATCATAGTCTGAAACTGTAATAATTTTCATTTAAAGTGATTGTTTATACCAAAAAGTGATATTGGACCACGTAGCTACAAAGTGTTATTTGAATTAGGCAATGCGGCAAAGATACTACAAAGTATAAATGTAAACCATATGTATAAAACGGAAACTATAATGTATTTTGTAAAGCGCATTTACATATATACTAATGCGCTGATATGTAACGTACAATGTAGTAGTCTACACTAATCATGCTGTTCATACGTATATATGTACGTATTTGATGACGAATGTGAACATGGCGGCACGTGAAAGAACCGAACTCAAAGAGACAGGAAAAGGGAAGGGGTCCAAGAACACACGTCAACATCCTGTGGCCTACTTTTATTGTTAATTTCGGAATTCGCTTTGGACACTGGAGCCCAACTTTACTAAAATTTCATAATTAAATATGATTTGTTAGTTAATCCTTGAATAATTTATAGTATGTGATTTGTTCTCTTGATATAATTATGAGACTGTTGTCGACCAGAAAAATAAATCATTATACATCATGTGTTATAACATCTTCTAATGTTCTGTCATAATAAAAAAGAAAACTATATAGGCAGACAAACGACAACAAAGAATGCAAAAGATGCCAATTTCACGAATCGAAATTTAAAATACAACCAATACCAGATCAAAACCATTCATGGCAGGATGAAGCCTAATCACCGTCGACACTTGGAGACAAAATTTCAACACATCATAAGTTAAAATAATCATCCAATTTTCAAACAATCAAGGCTATATAATTGCAGATTTCAGTTAAAATTCGAATTTAAATACTGTAATCTCATAGTTAGAATTTTGCAATCTCAAAGGACCAACTATTGCCGCCAAACAAAATATGACCATTTGAACTGTCATTAGTAGTTGATTAATAATCAGTTTACTCTATGCTAGTGCGTATGAAAAGACAACCTAGCTAAACAATTGTAGTCTTGATTCAGTTGGATATATTAGCTTATATGGCCATTTTAAAGACTCGATGCATGATATGCCTGATCTTCTGCGCAGACCACGCTTTCTAGTTCTGTCTTTCACCTCTATGTCCTCTCTTCTTAATCAACTTTTCTTGTTAATTATTTAAGATTAAAACCTAGTTTAGTAGGACATTTGGAAGATAACAGAAAAACATCGTATCTGGCTCTCTATCATACATAATTCATAAACAATGTAGGTTCAAAAAACAATTTCTCAAGTTGGTATGTTTTGGTTTCTCAAGCAACGTAGTTGTGTATTTATGAGTTTAGAACTACTAGGCCCAAGCAAGGACACCAAATGGGTTAGTGTGACATATCTCTACTTTGCCTGAAATAAAGTATTGGGAGATCTAAAATGATGGACTCAAATACAACAATCAAAATTGAAGATATATATATATATATTAGAATATAAATTTATCATTATTTATAATGTTTTTTTTTCTTATGACAGAACATTAGAAGATGTTACATATTAGTTTAGGAAATTCGGTTTACATCTTTAAGTGTATGTATTGTAACATTATTCTCCATGAGAGTCAATAATATTTATTCCAATTCTTATTCTCATCAATGTATCATATCAGGTTTTAAATCCCAATGGTCAGAGAATTTGTGTGTTTTCTATTGTTCTAAAAAAAACCATGATCTCTTTACGTGTGCACACGAAGGTTTACTAAGAGCAACTCCAACTCCAACTACAAAAAAAATACTGCAAAATAGAATAGAAAAAGCAGTCATGAACAAACAAAAAAGACATTACTCCATATATAGAGTAATACCTTTTTTGTTTGTTCATTAGCTGTATTTTCCACTTTATTTTACAGTTTTTTTTTGCAGTAGGGTTAGAGATGCTCACCACCATATTTGAAGATTTAACGTAAGTATTTCTATTGTTCTACGTGTGCATGAAAGTTTACTAAGAGAAACTCCAACCTAACTACCAAAACAAACTGCAAAATAGAATAAAAAATGCAGTTATGAACAAACAAAAAAAGACATTACTCCATATATAGAGTAATACATTTTTTGTTTGTTCATAGCTGCATTTTTCATTTTATTTTATAGTTTTTTTTCGCAGTAGAGTAGAGTTGGTGATGCTCATCACCGTATTGGATTTAACGTAAATATTGCTTCTCAATTATCACTTCTGCACTACTGGCCACTATACAAAGAAGACGCTTCCGTCAGTTTACAACGCCACGATTCCATTGTGCATCTCAAACTACAAACTACTACATTAGCTGTCGCTGCTATTTAAGTTAGTGTCGCTTCCGCACTACTTTAATATTCAATTTACGATTCAAGTCAACGCAGTTACACAAGCCGTCATAGCTTCCAAACTTGAACAGCCATGCCAAGTTGCTTTCTTTTCAAGTTACTACTTCTACTGCTGATGTTTCATCAAGTTTCAACAACTACTTAATCTACATCATGTCGCCACAAACTCTACTACCACCCGAGCTGTTAATGATGCATACGATTAGTGCATGAGCTCTTATGTCAGTGTGCATGTGACCATACTTATCTAGAATATCGGCCGAAATCCAACAATCAAGCTTAAAGATATATATACATCAATATATTAGGATATGAAATTATCATAATGTACCATTTCATATTAATTTAGAAAATTAGGTTTATTCATATCTATATAAGTCTATACATCATAACATTATTGTTCATAATAGTCAATAATATCGATCAATAATATCAATATATCACAAAATAACAAACGATAACAAAATTAAAAGATAAAAAATTAATTATTAGAGAACAATTCAGAGGTTGGTTGCCTGTGATTTTTGGATTAGTTTTTGTTTTTCTAAAAACTATTTTTTTTTTCCAATCAAGCTTTTTGAAAATTGGTTTTCCTAAAATTTAGGGAAATTAGTTTAAAATACTGTATATGTTTAAACAAAAACTAAAATTCAACTTTTTCTAGTTTTGTTGCTTAAAAAAGAAATTTACTTTTATTTTTAATACAAATTAAAAATTCATGATCCAACCTACGCAATTTTTTCAACTAATCAACCCACATATTAATTGCTGATAATAAAAACCCTATGAGCATATATAGCTAATGAATTTTACATTTAACTAATCAACCCTACATAAGTTTGTTACATCTATGCTAATCATAAAAAAAAAGCTCTATTGTACTAAATATTTTTTGGTTTTATTTAGGGAAAATAATTTTTGATACTTCTTTTACTATTTCATACCTATGAGCTATATTTCCTTTTTTTGTTTTATTTAGTATTAACTACAACTAAGACAAATATTTTTTATTTCTTTCACTATTTCATATATATATAAGTTATATTTCTTATTCTTATAATTTTTATTTAGTATTAATTATACAACTGGTGGTAACGTACCAGCATAAGACTCTGATTAAGTTGAAGACGAAGAACATAATTATACTCAAATTTCTGCATCTATATGGGATTCATAATGTATTTGTAGTTTTGATTTAAAATAATTTTATTAAATAAGTTTATGTGTGTTTTGATGATAGTATTTTTTTTTTCAAAATAAGCATTTTACTAGTAATAATATTTTTCATTTTACTAATTTTAAAAACTAAAAACTAAAAAATTAAATCTAAACTAGCCAGTTATGTTTACAAAAAACTAAAATCTACTACAAAATCAAAATCCAAAAGTTAAAAACTAAAAATTAAAATCTAAATCTAAAAACTAGCAAAACAATCATCATGACGAGTATGTTTCGATCGTAGGCCGAATTTGGGCTCATCTCATTGGGCCTAGGCCTGTTCTAACTTCCTAAAACGGGAATCTAAACCTTCTTTTCTAGTGTTCAAGTCATCACGGATAGGTCCACAAATAACTGTCGTCAAATTAGAATATTGTATTTATACTTGAAAGTTGAATTGTTCGGATAGGTCCACAAATAACTCTCTCGTCTAAATATATAATTTTTTTTTTTTGATCAAACCATACTTGCAATTAAAATAGAAAGGTTTAAGCTCCTTCAAAGGAGGATACAAAGCTACATCGAACCAAACAAACCAAAGAGCTGGTAAAATAAAAGATAGGATGGCGATACAAATCATAAAAAGGAACCATAAGAAATCGCATGACAACGGTTTCAAAAGTTTCTTGGAAGATCGCATCTAGTGTAATCCATAGGACCACACATACTGCACCAAACGCAGAGGAGAGTACTCGTTGGGAGGAAGATCCTTGCAATACCAACGACACTTGTTCATCCAATTCACTCCATACATGAAGAAATATTGGGAAAAGAGACTGCTCCAAATAGGAGACAAACGGATAATCTGAACCCGCCATAATCATATTCATCCAGCTAACTTTACCAATGAATTTCTCTCTCAACTGCCACCAAAAAGAGAAATACAAATACAGAGCACCAAAAGCTAGAATGAATACCGAAAGAGGACTGCATACAGCAGTAAGGGAACTGCACACAGCAGTAAGGGAACTGCACACAGCAGGAAGGGAACTGCACACAGCAGTAAGAGATCGCATTGAGGCGACAAAAGGACCACCAAAGAGCACAAAGGTAGAACCAACAGAAGTTAAGTCCATAAGTACATCATCGGCTAAAGCTATGGTCCTCAATTCCAAACTCACACAGACAAATAGCTTTATATCCCATTCAACAGAAGAGCAAAAAGCGGAAATTGACGAGCTGAAGTGAACCTGAAAACCCTTAAAAGGGAGAAAAGATAAGTCGGAACAGGAGCTGATGGAAGACCAGTCCATGTGTCGACATGAAGACGACTTGCATACCGAACAGAGCAACCGCCTGTAGACGAAAGTACTATCACCGGTAGACACAAGCGGAACATCACCACCACTTATCTTAGAAACCATCCATGGAAGAGGAAGCTTTAGATCTAAGATTCGGGTAAGAGCTTGGAGAGACGGACAGGAGGAGGAGCTGGGGCTTCGAGGAAGAGCGAGGAGAAAGGAAACGTCAGGAGGGTCTGGCGGTTCCGGTGGATCGATGGGAGAGGGAGCTTCAAGCGGAGGAGACTTACGCGGCGGCGGATCTGGAGGCGGCCTGAAACGCGACGGAGGAGCAGTCACCATCAAAGCCATGGAGGAGGAGAGCTGCTTCAAAGGAAGGAGGGCTGAGCGACGGAGCTGGAGCGGAGGAGAGCCATCCAAAAGGCGTGCCTAGGGAAGCGGGCCTGAGAGGTTCATCACATATAACCTAACTTATATCTTAAATGATTTTGTTAAATACTTCTCCTCGTCTAAATATATAATAGAGTCACTAGTTTTGATAGAACTTTGCAATTAAATCCATGATTAGTCATTGACTCCCTGTTGTTTTGGAAATTTTGAGACGTGCATACATCAAAGCTGTATTTTCATGCTTCAGTAGTATAATTTCATTGATCTTATTGATGTATTAGTTATGAAACAAAGAACTAATGGTACTACATATTATTAGTCTATTACTCGGTGATAATATTAGTCTCTATACAACAGTTCTGTTTCTTACCTACAGTCATACCAATACGACGTATCTTCAGGTTAACCTTTATATATACACATGATAATACAGTTGGTTTAGATAAACAAATTACACCATTGCATGTGCACTTCAATTATATATATAAAGTAACAATATATAGTATTATATAAACTATAAAGTGTAATTTACCTCGAGAGGGGAATATTTTCGTAAAAATAAGATAACTATGGGGATGATCAAAACGTTCGCATGTTGGCTTTTGTGGGGGAGGGGGACAAAAGTCAAATTACACTGAAAATTTCAAGATTCAATCTTAAAGTTCCCTAACCCCCCAAAGACATTCAATATGTCAACTTATTGATTGAGATAGATTAACCATATCCATCGTTTTGTGGACACTAATTAGCTTAGGATCCTCCATTTAATAAAAAAGGAAGGTAGGAAACGTGGACGGACAAACATGGGTCATGGACTCTTGGATAGAAGACAAACATCAATCTTACTCCTCTTTGATGTTAAGTGGGATTCATTATAATGTATCTTCAAATGAAATTAAGTATTGTTCGTTTAAAAGAACTTTGTATTTAATTTATTTTATTATAGTTGGGCTATACCGACTTAAAATTGGAAGTTGGAATTGAAAAGAAATTTGGCATAAGAAGTAGTAAAATATCATTTATATGATACAATATTTAAAAACATATGACAGATAGAGTAGTTTTTGTCTTTTAGACAATTGCGTATTTGTTCTTTCAGTAATGTACAGATGTTTTTGGTCGCCAATTTTAAGAAAATAATTCATGTATATTTTAATTTCGTTATTAATATGCTAATTTAAACATAAAGGATTTTTTTGATGAAAACATAAATGAAATATTATATTATGAGACAATGTTAGAGATTACTTTGTCAGATCAATTGGAGAATACGAGTATACGACAATATGCAAAGGGCTCAATTAATAAATATAAAAATCGCTACTTAAGGTTAATCTAGCGATACTTAAGACAATCATGATGTTGTCTCGAACTCAAACGTTGCGTTTACGTTGCATTTACAAGCACGATCGATCTATATTTTGAAACTAATACAAATTTTCATCAAATGTTTTGCACAATGTAGCGCCAAATAGTTTATACTTTTCACTTTGCGTTTGGTTAATAAATCTTAACTTCAGAAAACAAGCTATGATAACATGTCAATGCAATAAATATAAACGTCTACAAACAATTAGATCCTAAATATCAACGTCAAAAAGTTAGGCACTTAGGCATAATCATCCAAGATTCCAAATCAAATACTGCAAACAATGTATCAAATACATGCAGCCGTAAATTAATACATTCATATTATTATGTATAGAAAAGCGTATAGAACATGGATCAAGATCTAGTTCTCTCAATAATCTAACAGAAGTCTTCAAAAACCAACGGTGTTTGATTCCATATAAGTTAACAACAACATTACACTTTTGTTTTTGTGTGGTTTTGTTACACAGCAATATAGCATATAAGCTTATAGGTAACGCAAATAGAAAAAAATATCTAAGCTATGGATATATAGAATATCTAATGAAAATTGATCAATATCTAGCTTTCTTGATTTTTTTACCAAAATCTTGAATAACAGACGGAGGAAACATAGATTCGACCTCTCTTGCTACATCCAAGAAAACCACAGATCTCTTTAACCACACGTCTCTCCTTTTCACGGCCGGAGAAGCTTTTGGCTTTCTAGGCGGCCGAGGAGGACAATAACACCTTATGTTTGAATTCCTCGGCGTCTCTAGAATCTCTACCCGAGAAGTTTCATCATTATATTCCCATTTTCGTTTGCTTCTTGATTCATACTGGAGCTTTTCTTGTTCTTGTTCTTGATCTTGATCCTGATCTTGTTGTTGGTTGTTTCCATCACTTCTAGATTTATTTTCTTTAAGACTTGGAGATAATGATGATTCTGGAGGCTGCGGGTTTGATGGAACTAGGAGACTATCGGTATTGTGAATGGCTGCGATATCTTTGTCATCAGGCAACAACTGAAATATCTTTGTGTCTGGCATGTTATCACAACCAGGGAGAGAAACAGAAAAAGAAGGGTAAAGGTTAAACACAAAACTAATGACTTTGATATCAGAAACAGCAACAAGACCTCAGTATATATATTGTTATATTAGTGTATACGTGTGTGAGAGTACTTTGTTTTATTGTTGTATATATGTGTGTGTGTTGTACATTAATAAGGAGGAAATAAATTTTAACTAAGATACTTGTGTCAGTGTATGTTTGGTATGTGTGTGCGCGCTTGATATATATAGCAAAGAGCGACACCTCCAAATCGACCAGGGAGCAAGGCATGCAGACCGTAAAAAAAGGACTTTTCTTATTTATATTTTTGCTTGTAAAAATTGCACAAACATACAAAAAAGAAAAAACTACTACTCACCAAAACATACTATCTTATCTATAATAAATAGTGTATTATGTACAAATTGTATTTAACCACAGATCTCTCAGAAAAATTAAGAATGAGAAAACGAGCTTCTCCAACATAATCGATTACAAAGATTCAGAAATATGACCTTTAAATCAGTTCTCAGAAAGAAAAAGTGTCCAAGTTAGCGTTTTGCTAATTCTAATAAATGTTGCTTAAACTAAATATTTTGGTATCAATCAAATTATAGGATCAAAAATAAAGATATAATAGCTTGAATGCAAACCTAAATAATCGAAGTTTTGGAAACTTCAAATTTGAAATGGATCTTGGGTTGTATAATATGAATGAACACTTGTAATTAAGGAGATATTTATTGAAAAAGCATAATTTATCATTAACAGGAACACCTTATTTACGAGCAGGATTTGAATACTTTTTAAGGTAATATTATCAAGTTCAATGCACTCTCTACACTGATGTATTATATGTACATCATCTTGAGCTTATATATGAGCATCAGTATAATTTGATATAAAATTATGTGGGTCCTGACTCCTGACCAAAAATTAAAATGAAAACGCACTTTGTGGGAGGGATCCAATGTAAAAAAAAACGTAAATGCATATATATTTCTGCATATTTGCATTTACACACAAGTAATTATTAAAACTTTAGCCATAAAGAAACCCTTCTTTCTGCGTGAAAAAAAAAAAGAAACCCTTCTTTCTCCGTACTCAGATTCATATCTTTTCATTCTTTCACCTCCAAGAATATCAGCATAAAAAGTAGCGAATATTCAGAAAATAACATTTTTCACTTATTTCTTTTAGATTTTAGCAAATTTTGTTTCGCTACTAAATTACTAATCAAATAAAATTATATGATTTTCTTCTCTATATATATAATTTAAAGGTATTTTCTTATATATTACTAGTTCGTTTATTGTATTTGTAGTGGACTAATCGGCCTAAAATATCCATTCCAAAATGTAATGCAAGTCACATCATCTCAATTGTGGGACTCCTACATATTCATATATTCCAATTGGTAGTTAGCCAAACATTTTAAATATTACTAAATAACATGTATTAAAATCAATACCTAACAACACTAGAATAGACCAACAATTTACTATATATACATAAGTGGAGCCAATGAAGAATCACATGGGTCAGTTGAACCCTGTGAAATTTTGAATTTGATCTAATATATGTATATAATTGTTATAAATGTTGATTAATTGTTTAAATTTTGATGGTCTGACTCCCTTCGTTAGTTGAGTAATTTTGCATATGTAAAATTTTGACCCCGGTAGATTCTTTTTCTACCTCCGCTAACATAACATATTAATTCAACTCGAACAGTAGGGAAAAGGAGTTACAACGTATACTTGGGTTATGAAAGGTATACATATATACACCACATAGTTTGGGTGTAAATTTCCATAATAACTCATGTGACTCGTATAGTTAGTTTTGATTCTTCAAAGTCAGATCACGTGATTATACAACTAACATCTGCTACATCTTCTTTTGTTAAAGTATCTGCTGCATCTTATGTGGAATCTATTCTCTTTTTAGCTTTATAATCCCTTTTCCATCCTTAATCTTATTAATTACTTGCAGCTTTCATGTGACCGCGATGCCACTCTGTATATATTTAACCAATATTCACGGTTCATGATATTTCCCAAACCGAAAATTCTATAGATAATACATGTTTTTATTTTATCCAAATTTAATCAATTTAAATGGTTGCAAAAATAAAAATTTGTTTGAGTTTTATCAAAATCTGTATTTAAATTGTTTACAAAACAATCTAAATTAGAATAGATATATTTGAAGTCGTTCCAGCACTATCACAAATCATCTATATAAAAATGTGGCCGAAACACTGAACTTTTCAGAAAATATGGTATATGTACAACCATAAAATATCAAAATCAGCATGGTTCACAGAAAATTATTGAACCCGTCGCTACATACTTTCAAACAATTTGTCCTTACAGTGATCATTTGGATATAGAAATTCACGACTATATAACGAAATTCTGTAATGAAATGAAAAAGATTATGTAGTGAAAAGTGGAGAAAAAAAACTATTTGGAATTCTTTGGAAAAAATAATAATTCAAAAGATGACAATATGTCACCACGCTGGGACCCATTTGAGATTGCTTGGGTTTCACCGCATCCTAAGTTTATTATTGTTGACATTTGTTCCACAACTCCTATTTTAATTTTATTTAGAATCAAGCCCCATGATTTATGATGCGACAACATAAAATAAACTATACTCATAAACAAAATGCAGAATAAACTAGAAGAAAAATAAGTCATTTTTAGCAAGTACGCATCTTTATATATATATATATATTACAATTTTCATAGACTAGTCTCATTTTTTGGTTAAATTTTTGATTGATATGTTATATTCTTATTGAAAGTAAGAGAATTAAAGCCAGTTTTCAAAAAAAAAGGGTAAGAGAAAAAGTATTTTGTAACCAGTGGTCGCGGTAGTATAAAGATGGTGTGATGGCTAAACATTATCTAGAAGTTTCAATCATTATTTTTAGTAAAATTATTTTTATTTTCTACTATGAGTTAATTTAAGGGTATGATCGTATGGTGTTCATAGAGTAAACTTTTACTCTAGATATATATTTACTTTCAGTTAAGCCAAAAAATCATCAATCAAGTGAAATACTATATTTTCATATTTACTCTAGGCACTATTGATTAGGAAGGAAATGTACATTCATTTTTCCTCTAGATTTTGGTAGAGTAATTTTTTTACTCCAAATTTTTCTCTCTCTCTCATTTCTCAACCATTTATTTTCTTCTTTTTTTCAGCATTTTTTTACTCCACTTTACTCAGATGTTACCAATCACACTCTAAATATCTAAAGTATCTTCAAATATAGAAGAATAATTAGAATTGGTACAAATTGATAAATGTTCAACTATTACTTTTTCTATTATTAGTTGATTAATATTTGTAGATTAACTTTAGTATTTAAGTCTCTATAGTATTACCGATGCTTATTGTTCTCGTATCACTACATTTAATTGTTTTTTAAATGCACTATTTTTTACCATCACTTAGATTTTCATAGTACAACACTGTTTTTAGCGGCATTTATACCACTATTTCGAATGTCTATTAGGCTTCGAATGGTAACATTCGTTCTGCACCGCACCGCACTTAACAGTAACAAAAATCTTTACATATACCAAATATCTATATGTTTTTATAACTGTCAGAACCGCACTGCAGTCAAACCGCTTGTCCCGCACCGCTCAATCCGCTGTTACCATTCAGAGTCTAAATAGAAGCCTTTTCAGTCTAAAAAAATAGAAGTCTGTATAATTATTTATGACGTATGTTATAACTGTAATGTAGTTCAACACAAATATATTAGTATATTTTATTTAACATATACAGTATAAATAATTATACGAAAACGAAGATACACTCTCATACCAAATAATTACATCTCATGCTCATGCTTAATTATGCTGCTTCCCCACATTCAATCATCATTACACCATTTTCTCAATCTCCGCCAACCTTTTTCAGAAAATACCCTACTTTGTACAAGTTTTATAATCTTAACTTTTTTTCTCTATGTTGAGTTTTTAAGTCCCTTGCGGATTGAGTATGATACTCCGGTCGGCGTTTCATTAATAGACCCCAAAAAGTCGACATAATTTTTCTGGAGTGGGGTTAAAGGGTTCAGGCCACTGCCACTCACAATTGTAAAAAAAAAAGGAGAGAAGTTAATCGTAAAAATGTACATAAACATAAGGTTATAAATCCTAATATGTGTAGGAACAAAGATGTTAATAGCTATTTCAAAATCATATGTTGTCGCAGAAACTGCGTCATTATGCTTATTACCTACCACATATGCCGTCGCTAAATACATGATTGTAGAAGGCATGCAATTTAAAATAGCTCAAATATACATGTTTAGATTAGTCGTTTCTTGGGAAATTTACATAATCGAAAAAAATAACAACTTGAGAGTGGTGAAGCAAACAATAAAATGCATACATTCACCACTAGGATGAATTGTTGTGTTTTTGTTTGATGTCTCGCGTTTTAATTCTTAAGAACATATAACATTTCAAATATGTAAAACCACACATAATAATGAAATACGTCACATGACATATGAATGTAGTTGAAAAGGTCACTCACCGTTATCATCTCTAAAATACTGTCATTATTCAATGATCCATATTTTGAAAAGCCCAATTTAATAACAAGTTTTCACTGACCCGATTCTTCCGGTGAACCAGGACCAAAAACCATAGTTTTCGTTCAGGTTGGGCTGTAATGTATTCCTTCACCCAAAAATAGGTGGCCATGTGTCGTCACACTCTTAGATATAGGTTCCAGCGAAATACTAACGGCCAAGATATGTTTGCATTCGAGCGATATAAAGGAAAGTTTCTTCGGCCTTTTAGAAACTTTTAACCCATTCAGGGCTGGTGCATTTCAGGATCCAGTTTCTCTTTTTGTTCTTCGTTAAAAAAACTCACCAGGTGAGACTACCGTTTCTTTTGTATGTTTTAACCATCGATTTCGGTTTACTTCTATCGAAATTGCTAAGAAAAATCGAATGTATCGAAGAGTTTAGCTAGAATGATCAGCTTATACGTGTAAGGTTATTTTTATATAGTATGGCTCGTCAAATGAAGAATTCTTGGAAATCTCATGCTGCATTGCGGCTTTCATGGTGTAAAATGATTAGTAAATATTAAAATCGTTGAATACTATGGATTTAGGAATAGTTTAATGAGATTTATAATAAAAATGTACTGGACGCGGCCACATGAACGTTCATTAGGAATTAACGTGACCATTGATTAGGCCGTTGATTCCAATCATTCCATTATACAAAAAAATGTTTTGTTACTAGTCTTGATTTATTATATACAGAGAGATTGGAGAATGGCCGACGGTGAAGACATCCAACCGCTTGTTTGTGATAATGGAACTGGAATGGTTAAGGTAAGGTTCTTTAAATTCTATGTGTCACATGACTATATATACCATAAAATACTGAAGTAAGATCTGAGTTTAGGCTGGATTTGCGGGTGATGATGCTCCACGAGCGGTTTTCCCAAGCATTGTAGGCCGTCCTCGTCACACGGGAGTGATGGTTGGGATGGGACAAAAAGATGCTTATGTTGGAGACGAGGCTCAGTCAAAACGTGGTATCTTGACTCTCAAATACCCAATTGAGCATGGAATTGTTAACAATTGGGATGACATGGAGAAGATTTGGCATCACACTTTTTACAACGAGCTACGTGTTGCCCCTGAAGAACATCCGGTTCTCTTAACCGAAGCTCCACTCAATCCCAAGGCAAACCGTGAGAAGATGACGCAGATCATGTTTGAGACATTCAACACTCCGGCTATGTATGTTGCCATTCAAGCTGTTCTATCACTCTATGCCAGTGGCCGTACAACTGGTTAGTATCAAACACTTAATTCTTTTTTTTTGAACATTTATAATGGTTGATTAGCTTTGTGCTCGAGTGATTCACTTTTTAATTGTATTTCTACTAGACCTAAGCATTCCGTTTTTAGGTTTGGTTTGTTTTTATAGGTTTTATGAAAACTTTTTTGCGTTAAAACCAAATTTGGTTTAAATAAACAAATAAACATAATATAAATATAAGTAACTAGTTTTTATATTAGATAATATATATATATATGTATATATATATATGTGTATCTTCAATATATACTTAACTAGAAGTATAATGATTTATTTACCTGCTTTGAACAAAATTCTGTTCAGCTCGGTTAAAACATTGTTACTACTAGATTTTAACAAAATTTGGTGTGATCTTGATTTGAAAGTTTCATAATCTTTTTGTAATTGTTGGTTTAGGTATTGTTCTGGACTCTGGAGATGGTGTGAGTCACACTGTACCAATCTATGAGGGTTATGCTCTTCCACACGCAATCTTACGTCTTGACCTAGCGGGTCGTGACCTAACCGACTACCTCATGAAAATACTGACAGAGCGTGGCTACTCCTTCACCACAACTGCTGAGCGTGAGATAGTTAGAGACATGAAAGAAAAGCTTTCTTACATTGCTCTAGACTACGAACAAGAACTCGAGACTTCCAACACAAGCTCATCCGTTGAGAAAAGCTTCGAGCTTCCGGACGGGCAAGTGATAACCATTGGAGCAGAGAGATTCCGGTGCCCAGAAGTTCTGTTTCAGCCATCAATGATCGGAATGGAAAATCCAGGAATCCATGAAACAACATATAACTCTATCATGAAATGTGATGTGGATATTAGAAAAGATTTGTACGGGAACATTGTGCTAAGTGGTGGAACCACAATGTTTGGTGGGATTGGTGATCGAATGAGCAAAGAGATTACGGCTTTGGCACCTAGTAGCATGAAGATTAAGGTTGTTGCTCCACCTGAGAGGAAGTATAGTGTTTGGATTGGTGGCTCTATATTGGCTTCACTCAGCACTTTCCAACAGGTGAACGCATAACATAACTAACATTTTCCGTTTTTGATCCTAGTATACACACTTATCACATTTTGATTTATGTATTTGAAATATTACAGATGTGGATTGCGAAAGCAGAGTACGATGAATCTGGACCGTCAATAGTGCATAGAAAATGTTTCTAATGACAGTTCATGAAAAAGAAGATCACGGGAGTTAAATTTAATGACTTTCTTTGAGTTCGGTTGTTTCAAACCAAAATTATAAAGAAAAATTTTAATGGAAAATTGAGAAATCGGTTATTTCACATTTCAACACATTTCAACGGTCCCAATCAAGTAACAACACGTGCAAAAACAATCTTCAACATTTGTTAATTTAAAATTTCATGTTCTTAACTCTCGTCGCTTAAATTATTCTTTGTAATTTGATAAGAAGCAAGTAGACTCAAAGAAAGGCATTAATATTTTATTATTAATTGTGTATACCACATTAATAGTGTTCTTCATGTTTTTAATTTGGAAAAATTTCATAAAAATATTTCAACTAAATTTCGTTAAGTTATTTAATACCCAATTTTTTTTTGCTATCCAAATTAATACTTCAACTAATTGTTTTGTCTATTTTAATATACTAGTCATTTTAATATCCAAACTAAGCTTATTTTTATCAAAAATATTAAATAAGTTACAAACGAATCTCTCAAATTTCAAAACAAATCTTAAAACAATTTTTAAGTTAATTTAACGTTTTTGAATAAAATAAAATAAAGTATGGATAATCTTAATTTTTTAATTTTATTTTTGATTTCAATATCAAATTTAATTTATTTACTAAAATTTAAAACGAATTTGTTCATTTTGATTCAAAGTAAAGGTTTTTAAAATTTGAAATTTTCATCTAAATTTTAGTTAATTTTATTCCTAAATTTTAAAATAAACTTAAATTTTTAAAATATTTTTTCTGAATTTGAGAGATTGAGTATGAAACTTAATAATAATTTTGACTAAAATAAACATATTAATTATTTGAAATATTAAATTAAATAGAAAAAATTAATATTAAACAGTTTAACGAAATTTAGTTGGAATACTATGGATACAGATATGGTCATGATATATTCTCTAACTTTACGTTTAATTTAGGTTTACCTTAAACCGAAGTGAAACCGGGAAACAGAAAAAAACAAACAACAATTTTGAAGCATCACAAAGATCCTTCCTCGAAATCGCTGCCGACAAAATCTGCAAATCTCATTGGTGACGAGCAGCAAGAATCCCTAATTCAGGGGAGGAAGCGGAGAAGCAATTGGTTGAGGGGAGAGAGCGTACGAATCGGGATGTCGAACGGTACGGAACAGACGCGGAAGCGTGCGGCGCCGGGAGACAGCAATTGGTTGCCATCTGGCTGGAGAGTTGAAGATAAAGTTCGAACCTCCGGTGCTACTGCTGGTTCCGTTGATAAGGTCTATAAAATCTCATCTCTTTGCTCACTGCTACAGTGTTCGTATGTAATAAAGATCTTGCCTTTAGATAAGATCAATAGATTGGTATGAGTTTGGAGTTGTATGTTAATGGTCCTGTGTTTTGCAGTACTATTACGAACCAATCACGGGACGTAAGTTTCGATCCAAGACCGAAGTACTCTACTACTTGGAACATGGGACTTCTAAGAAAGGAAGCAAGAAACCAGACAACACTGATTCCAGTTCTGACGTGAGTTAAAAAGTTTGAACCTTTCCACCGCAAACTCGTGATATAATATGGGAATCTTGTGTGTTGCAGCATGTGGAAGGGCAAGGAAGCAATAAATCGAGCAGGAAAGCTAAAGAGCCAACACCGCCGCCACGGCCACGGTCGCCGCCTTTGAAGTTTGATTTTGAGAATCCGCCAGAGAAGGTAAGCTGGTCTGCTGCAAACGCGGGGGAAGAAGGTTGGGCACCTTTTGTTGGGGACGACAAGGTTCAAGATTCATTGAGACGAGAATGGTGCACTGCGTTTAACGTCGTCACGACCAAGAACCCAACTAAACTGTCGTCGTTGAGACGATGATAGACAAAGGTGGCGATGATTTTTTGGGTTGTTGCGTCTGTTGTAACATAGACGGGGATGGTTAGTTATTTAACTGAGCGGTGTTTGCTTAGTTTTCACATAAGTTAAGTTAGTTTTGCACTCTAATTTTCCTAGCTTGTTTTTTTGAGGAATGTGATAATGGGATTACACATAATCTGCCGTTCGCGTTTGACACACTATGGACATCGCTTTTTGACACACATTGATTGATATGAAAAATGTGTAAGCTTGAAGTAAGACTACGGTGAAGAAGTTTTACATGGAAGTGGTAAGACTAGATGATCACAGTTCAGGCTGTAGCTATGTTGTTAGAGAGCTAATGGAGCGATGAGGTAAAGCAAAAGGCGAAGATGGAGGAAGCAAACGAGCTTGGTGATGAAGCTACTGTTGAGTAACAAACAAAAGAGGTGTTGGCTGTTGAGATTCAACAGTTGCACTACACTTGATTGATATGCGAGGATGGTTTTGCTTGCTCCTTCGACTTCAAAAGTGTAAGATTCCTCCACATATGAGAGGATTTACTCCAAAAAGTCTGGGTGTGCACAAGGAAAATGAATATTACAAGCATTACTCCATCTCCAAGGCAAGCAAGATAGATAACAGAATATTGACAATAAAATGATAGACAAAAAGCGTCTGTAGTCCAACGGTTAGGATAATTGCCTTCCAAGCAATAGACCCGGGTTCGACTCCCGGCAGACGCAAACTATTTTTAACTAATTCTTTAAATTATATTTTCAAATTTGAAAGTTGAAACAATGCCACGGAGGATTTTTATACACCGTTTCGGTAGTGAAAAAGAGTCAGAAATGCGTGTTTTTGTGGATGTAAGCAATAAAATCTGGTGGATGTTAAGCTTAAATTTGAATGGTGCTACTTTTGCTTTTTTTGACCTTAACGCTGTATAATAAATTAGTACAGAGACATCTGAGTACCAATTTAGCAATTCTTGGACTCTAAACCTTCTCCATGCAACAGAAGCTTCCGTTTTAGTCTTGTGCCCCAAGTTTTTAAAAAAAGTTAAAACAAAGGTTTCTGCGTGGTGTTGGTCTTGGCTAATCTTTTACCCTCTCTGGTTGTCCGAATTTACAGGATTGCCACTGAGGTTGCTTGCATTGTCTTTATCTACAACGTCCCAACAATTAACTGAGGGAAGAGGAAGAGACTTTTGAGCGTAGCAACACACACACAGTTTCTGTGATTCACTAGCAAAAGCACATCGGAGAAAAAGGTATTTGGTTTTTATTTAGTAAAATGCCTCCTTCTCTTTCACATCCTCAAGTTTGATTGTTTTCATTCTGATAAAATCTAGAAAATAAAACAAAAAGGTTTTTTTTCTTCACAACAAGTCATTTCTTTTTGTTCTCTACTCACTTTCATGTTTGTAGATGTGATAAAACAAGACTGTGGATCAAACATTTCTTCAGTTTTTGTTTTGTCCTGATCTAGAGAATAAGAAAGGTAACAGCTTTAGGTCTTCGTTGCCCTAAAGAACCTGACTTTGGTCTTATGAGTAACTAAAATCTTTGGATTATCTATTTCTGCAAAGCTTTTTTCCTAATAAAACCAAAAAGGTTTGTCTTTTTACTCATAGTTCATGCAAAATCAAAACTTTGATGCTCTAGAAACATGGAAAGTAACCAAGTCTTTTCATTTTTGGTTGTATCTTGCGTTCTCATATGGGTTCTCTTTGTTGAACCTCTAAGATGGAGAAGCAGGAGTTTTCAGTTGGAGATTCGTCCGGAGAGACAAAGAAAAGTGAGTGTACTGAAGAGAAGTTTGTGTGGCCATGGGTTGGTCTTGTAGCTAACATACAAACGGAGGTTGATAAAACAGGTCGGAGAGTTGGCAGAAGCGGTTCAACGTTCCGTGATGAGCTCATCGAGAAGGGGTTTGATCCAACAAGAGTCCAACCCATCTGGAACTTCAAGGGACACTCTGGTTTCGCCTTGGTGGAGTTCACCAGAGACATTAAAGGGTTCGAGAACGCCATGAACTTCGAGAGGAGTTACAAATCAGACGGCCATGGCAAGAAAGATTGGGAGAAAGGTAACAACAACTGCTTCTTCTGAGGTTTGAGATCGTTTTGTTTGCTATATGACATTTAAAAGTTTCTTTCTTTTTTTTTTGGATCAGGTGTTCACTTGAGAGATGATAAGCCCTACGGATGGGTCGCTAGAGAGGAAGACTACAACCGAGGTGGGATTGTTGGCAAGAATGTTAAGAAGAAGAGAGACTTGAAAACTTTATCACAGCTTCAAGAAGAGGAGGAAAGGAAAATGGTTCAGCTTGTTGAAAGCATGTCTCAGTCCATTGAGATGAAGATAATAAGCAAGCAAGAGCTCGAACACAAAGTGGATGAGACTTCTCGTGTTCTGGAGAGTGTGGAGTTGCATAACTATCAGCTAAACGAAACGTACAAACAAGGTATGAAAACACCTGAACTAGTCTTACAGCATATGTTACTTGTTTGGTTGTTGACATAGTTATTTTTGTATTCTTGATGAGAAGAGGTTGAGAAGATGCACACGAACTTGCAAGGGCTGTATCAGCAGATTCTGGCAGGACATGACAAGTCTATGTCTGACCTGGAGACAGAGAGAGAGAAGCTGGAGAATCGTGCGAGGCAGATCTACATTAACGAAGCTGAGATGGAAAAATCCAGACTCGAAATAGAAATGGTGAATGATTCTTTCTTTCTTTCTAAATTAGACCAAAAGGAATCATATAACAGAGTTAAAATCTGTTACCTTTTTTTGTTCTTACAGAATCAAAAGGCGATGATGGAGCAGAATGAAGCGAACATGGAAGCCATGAAGCTTGCAGAGAAGCACCAGGCAAGTACTTCTTTAGTTTGACTGAACATATCCCAATACCTTTTGAGTGTCTCAAAAACATGAAAACTTATTGCAGAAAGAGAAGGAGAAGCTTCACGAGAAGATAATGGAAATGGAAGCGAAACTAAACGAAACACAAGAGCTGGAGCTGGAGATAGAGAAGCTGAAAGGCAGCACCAATGTGATGAAGCATATGGCTGGGAGTGATGGAGATGGGGAGTTGATGGAGAAGATGGTCAAGACTCAGATGGAGCTAGAGGCTAGAGAAACAGCTCTACATGATAAGATAATGGCTGTGACACAAAAAGAACGTATGGCCAACGACGAGTACCAGGAGGCTAGGAAAGAGATGATTCAGGTACAAAACAAAAACAATATAAAATCCATTTGTGTGTCCTTTTAGCTGATCATATTACTTTGATGAGCAGTTCTGGAAGGAGAATGAGGATTTGGTGAGTGGGGAGGAGATAAGAGTGAAGACGATGGGGCACTTAGACACGAAGCCGTTTGTGGTAGCAGTGAAGAAGAAACTTAGATGTTCAGAAGCAAGGGCAGGGCTAAAAGCTATGGAGTTGTGTTCATTTTGGGAAGGACAAATTGGAAATGTGCATTGGCATCCATTTAAAGTGGATGAATCTGATGGAATCGCAAAGGTATGGATGGGGACTTAAAACATATTAGATTTTTGAACATTTCCTTTATTATTACAAAGTATTATTATCTCAAGATGTCTTACATGTGAAAATTGCAGCTAGTGGTTGATAAAAACGATTTGAAGCTGGTTAGGCTGAAGAGTGACTACGGTGAGGAGCTTTACAATGAGGTGGTGAGAGCGAAAGTGGAGATAGTGGAATACAACCCGAGTGGTGGCTATGTGGTTTCGGAGATGTGGAACCTTGAGAAGAACCGAAAGGCCACGATGGAGGAAGGAACGGATGTGATGTTGAAGATGAGGAAGAAGCTCGTGGCTATGAAGAACAAGCGAAAGAGGCGTTGAGAAAAAAGATGTCAAGATCTATCTACTTGAGCAAAATAAGACTGAACTTAAGGAACTATGTGAAGTGGTTTTTGGCTTTTGGATATTGCAATGCTCCTTCTTTTCTTACAGACAAGTTTAAATTAATGTGCTATAGTACTGTGATTGATTTTGCCAGTTTATCTCCCAATTATTGTGCTTTGTTCTCTCTGCTTATAACTTGAAGCACAAGGAATGTTTAGAAACTGTGTGCTCGTTCTTTTGTTTTTAGTAAAGAACTGTGTAGTGACAAAAAAAAACAAAAAGTAAAGATGTGTGTAAGTAGACAATTGTAAACAAGAAGCGTCTGTAGTCCAACGGTTAGGATAATTGCCTTCCAAGCAATAGACCCGGGTTCGACTCCCGGCAGACGCATTTTTTTAATTTCAATAACTTGACGTCAGACAAAATCGAATCACACCGTTCTAAGGGTATTAATAATAATACCAAAGCCCAAATACAATTTCTGGTTTAATATGCTAAATCCATAAAAAACATTTTTTTTTGTGAAACATCCATAAAAAACATAAATTTCAAGTTTTACACATTAAGTTTCATAAGTTTTACATATCCAAAGCATAGAAAATTCATATATTAGTTCATACATAGAGCGACAGAGAGAAGAGACATACGAGAGAGGCAAATCGGATCGAGAGTCGCGACTCGCGAGAAAGAGAGAGAGATGATCGAGACGCCGAGAGAGAGAGAGAGAGGCGGATCGAGACGCCGAGAGAGAGAGAGAGTCGAGGATTAAGACGCTGAGGGGAGAGAGAACGGAGAGTCGTCGTGAGTCGAGTTCATCGAGAGAGAACGGGAAGAGATGAGAGTCGCAGAGACGAGAGCCGAAAAAGAGTGATTTCCATTGGAAACCCATTGGACCGCCCATGTCCATTTGGTTTAAGCCCATTGGATTTGGAGTTTATTGGGTTTCGACCAACTGGACAGCTTTATTTATTGGTCTAATTTGGTTAGTCCAAATGGGCTTGGACATCGGTAACCAATGGACAGTGTGTCCAATTGACATCTCTAGGTATTATCGTCCAACTAAAAATGTTATCCATGGTTAAGACAATCATCACAGGCCGCACATATTAGTAAACGCATGTTGCGTGCACGCGCCGAATCGTATCGTGTGGCCACCATTTCTCGAACCGAACAGCCTCCACCACACGCTTCTTCTTCTTCTTCTTCTGTTTTGTCTTTTCGGTTTTCTTTCCCCGGCGAGGGATAGATATTTTTGTTTATCATGGCGGGCACTTGCAGCTCGATAAGGCCACCACGCCTCATTGGTTCTTGTTCGAGTCTTGAGCTTTCCAGGTTGATCGATCGAGCTGGAGTTCCTTTCTCCGTTCGGATCTCTACCAGAAGAAAGTCCATAACAAGAAGCCAAGGAGGTGGTTTCACCGCACCTGTCTCCTCACGTGAGGAAGGTCCTTCTTGCATCTTCGTCGGTCCGATTGATTCCGCAAGAAAAGAAACTCTAGAAGCTCTTTACCGCCAAGTACGCCTACTCAACTCTCTTCTTCTTGAAGTTTGTCTCTGTGATTGTTTAGTGAAGTGAGTTTTTTGAATTAGGCGAAGAATGCTTACTACAATGGCAAGCCTTTGATAGTTGATGACATGTTTGACAGAGTCGAGGTATGATAACAGTTTGGTGTTATATAGTTTCTAGCAAAGATATGGTTTATGTAAATGTTATTATGTTCTCTTGCAGCTGAAGCTTCGGTGGTATGGTTCGAAGTCTGTTGTCAAGTATCCTCGGTGCAGCCTCCTGCGACAGTCAACTTATGCTGATGCAGAGGTACACTTTAGGGAGTTCATGTTTCAATTTACTTCTCTTGAAACATATTTTGTGAGATTTGGGATTCGTTTAAATATATTAGCTTTTCGGTTTTAAGAAGGTCATCCATGAAACATATCATATCTCGTGTTCATGTACCATTTGTTATTATAGTGTGAAAGCATCAACTTCATTGTTTACTAGGATTAGTATTATGATAATTGTTTTCTTTTTTTGTGTGGTGAATGAAGAATGATTTTGTCAAGGGTTGATATTGAGTGGAATACTTTTTGTAGGACAGGATGATGCATCACAAGTTCTCCTGTTAGGTACCATATGGATCTTGATTCTCTTGTTTGGTAGCTCCGCATGTGTTTTGCCCACCATTTATGGCCTCGGCTTAGTCTATGGAGGAGATCCTTTCAACTCAGGGCTTGTCTACAGCAGCTCGACTTCTGTGCCTCTTCTCTCAAAGTTGAATGGTATCCTCCTCACCGTGCTAGGACCTGCTTTTGGATATCCTATTGCATCTTCCGCAGGTACCTTATAAAGTTTGCAGTTTCAATTCAAAATATGGTAGCTATCATCAACTACCTGTACTGAGAGAAAGAATGGTGTTGGCAGTAAGGGTTCTTAAAGGGCTATGGAGAAATGACTTAACCGCTCTAAAAGGAGACTGTCCAAATTGTGGGGAGGAGGTCAAACTCTTTACTTGTCAACAAAAACTACGACACCGTCTTCTTTTCTTTTTTTCAGTTTTAGTCACACGTTTTAGCTTGATGGACCTTGGTGTAGGTTTTTGCATTTGTGAGATCCGACCAATCAAACAAGTCAGCTCACAAAGCCGACTGTCATGTCTGTGAGTGCACACTGGAGTTCCGTACTAAAGTGGAGGTAAAGAATGACATGAACCAATCACTGCCTTGGATAGTCCTATGTAGCTCTGTTTCTAATGACTGTTTGGTTTTTTTTTTGTGTTTGTGTTGCTGCTTCAGAAATCTGCATCTCTATTGGGTAGAAAATGGGTATACGGCAGGATATACCTTGTTTCACGTCCCAGGAGAGGTCGGCGTTCCAAGTATACATAGTTCTGATCAAAGACGAGATAATTTTTTGGGGATGGGTCTCTCTACTCAATTGTCTATTTATTTTAAAAAAGGTTACTAGAAAGCTTTTGTAACATTCAAAAAGTTCAATATATCTGTAACTATAAACGTTTCTACACACTTGAAAGTATAGTGTTTTTGGAGAATTTTCTTGAAAATTTTATTGATCATCATAATTTTAGGAATGAGCTGTATCACATGTTAGATCTGATGCCCTCAAAATATTATTTTTATATTGTGTACCTTTTTGTAGACTATTCAAAAAGTATTCCTTACTACTAAAAAAATGATAAGAGTCCATTCTGGCGACTAGGATAATTCTAATTTAACTCAATGATCCCAATATTAGTGACCAACATAAGAAAAGGTTTATCCATTGGCAAGCTTAAGAAAATAAAATAATTACCATTCGCTCCCCCTAATTAATAAGACTTAAGTCTTAAGCCAGGAAGTTAATTTACTTCCAATAATTTACAATATCAAGTCCCCAATATTTACGTAAATTACAGATCAAACCCGTTTCTCCATCCTTTTTTTAGTCTCCCCCTTCCTGTAAAGCTTCCAAAGCTTTTCCCTTTTTATTTCATCAAATTCTCTGGAAATCAAAAACAGAGTCAGAGATCATCAGGTTTGAAAAGAAAGAAAAAAAAAAGAAGAAGAAGAAGAAGATGGGGAGTCCAAAGAAGAACGAGAACAAGGGCTTCTTCGCCGCCATGACTTCCGGCTTCTCCATGTTCGGCAGCGCCATGTCCAGATCCGTCAACGGGTATGTTTCCTCTGTGTCTTCATAGAAGCCTTATGTGATGTATTACTATTTTTGATCCTTCAGGTGTTTTGTTTTATTTAAGTTGTATTTATTACAAAACATGGGTGGGGGATATGATACTATAATTAATTCCTTCACAAGTCAACAAAACAGATCAAGTTGTCTGAAATTTTTCTGCATGTTCGTTTCACTCTCATAAGTGAATTATATGTGTGTTATAGATCCTTCTGATTGAGTGTTCAATTCAAGTTGGTTTTTTTGGCTAATGGGCTGTTGTTTCGATACGATTTATTTTTCAGGTTGCTTGCTTATGAAGGAGTTGAGGTTATCAATCCAGATGGTGGTAAGGAAGATGCAGAAGAGGAAGCTCAGAGAGGAAGGTGGAAAGACGAGGTTTACTACTTACTACTTCTCCTTCGATTTTTCTTTCTTTTCTTGATTTCAACTTTTGCGGAAACTTATCATTTTTTTGTGTGCTTTAACAGGAACGTGATAGTTACTGGAAGATGATGCAGAAGTATATAGGTTCCGATATTACCTCAATGGTCACACTTCCTGTTATTATTTTTGAGCCTATGACTATGCTCCAGAAGATGGCCGAGGTTACTAGTCTTAATATCTTATTCTTATATGTTTTCTTCTTTCTAGTGGCAAGATTTAAGATTTCTATAAACATTTCTTGCAGTTAATGGAATATTCATACTTGCTGGATCAAGCTGATGAATGCGAGGATCCTTACTTGCGTTTAGTATATGCTTGTAAGTCTACATTTTCAACTTGTTTTGACTTTCAAATTCTGTGGTTGAATGTGATGTTATGTGTTCAGCATCATGGGCTATATCTGTTTACTTTGCCTACCAACGAACGTGGAAGCCTTTCAATCCTATTCTTGGAGAGACATATGAGATGGCCAACCATGGTGGCATTTCATTTCTTTCTGAGCAGGTGCAGCTGCTACACACTTCATAGTGTATAATACAGCTAGGTTGCAATTTGGTTGTCTATGATGACTCAATTATAATGTAATTTTGTTTTTTTTTTAATTTCAGGTTAGCCATCATCCCCCAATGAGTGCAGGTCACGCCGAGAACGAGCACTTCACCTACGACGTCACCTCAAAGTTGAAAACTAAGCTTTTGGGTAACTCTGTTGATGTCTACCCTGTTGGCAGGTAATTTTGTTACTATTTATGATCCGCTTGGCTCTCTCTTCATCAATATTCTGTTTATGCTTTCATCTAAGCTCATGATGCAGCCTGTCTATTGGCTTGCAGAACGCGTGTAACCCTCAAAAAAGATGGTGTGGTTCTTGATCTGGTGCCGCCTCTCACTAAGATTCACAACCTGATATTTGGACGAACGTGGGTTGACTCACCCGGAGAAATGGTCATGACAAATATAACCACTGGAGACAAAGTTGTTCTTTATTTCCAGCCATGTGGTTGGTTCGGGTAAACTGACAACCACATTTCTTTATCTTATCCTTATTGTTTTGTGATAGTCTGTTCATGTGATTCAGACATGCTTATTGATAAAAGTGTGTACTTCCATTGATCTCAGTTCTGGTCGATATGAAGTGGATGGATATGTTTACAGCGCAGACGAAGAACCTAAAATCATGATGACAGGAAAATGGAATGAGAAAATCAGCTACCAGCCTTGTGATGCTGAGGGTGAACCTCTTCCAGGGACAGAGCTTAAAGAGGTCTCCTGTTTGTTTTCCTTTTACCACATTGTTTCGCCCTTTAGTATTTTTTATGCCTTTTTTTGTTTTGTTTTGTGTTGAATCCTTCAGGTGTGGCATGTAGCTGATGTTCCCAAAAACGACAAGTTTCAGTACACGCACTTTGCTCACAAGATAAACAGCTTTGACACAGCTCCTTCTAAGCTCTTGGCTTCAGACTCACGTCTCCGTCCTGATAGATATGCCCTTGAACAGGGTGACCTTTCTAAAGCTGGTTCCGAGAAGCACAGGTTCTTCATCTTTTCTTCCTTCCTAATAAGCTTGTTTGTCACAAAGTTCAAGTCTTTTATTTCGTGGTGTCTTTTTTTTTAATTCAGCCTTGAGGAGAGACAAAGAGCCGAAAAGAGGACACGAGAGACAAAGGGACAGAAGTTCACACCAAGATGGTTCGATCTAACGGATGAGATCACATCTACGCCATGGGGAGATATTGAAATATACCAATACAACGGGAAGTACACTGAACACCGAGATTCAGCAGCGAGCTCGAGCGGGGCTTCCAATGCAGAGGACCTCAAATCGATCGAGTTTAATCCATGGCAATATGGTAATGTATCAACCGAATGAGGCAACGTCTCATTATTTTAATATATGACATCGACATACTCAATGGTGTGGTTCATGGGACTCGTGAAGATGAGTTCAAAGTTGTTTTATACTTTGTTCCAGGGTGAAAAAGTCTGATTACGTAGTTTGAGTGGTGAAACATAAGATTGTGTTTGTCTTATTGTATCCTTGTTTCCATCTCCATTCAAAAGTAATTGTGTTTGTCATGCTTCTATTATTTAGAGATATTTGGTCTTCTCTTTGTTCAATTTAAGTTTCCATTCGAGTAAATTCGCATACTTGTGTCCTCGTAACATCTCCATAGAAACTAGATTTTATACAAGTTGTCTTATAAAATCATAATTTGTATGTCCTCTTCGAAGTTTGTTTATCTTTTTTTTCTTTTATGGTTTAAGTGTGTTTTTCAATTTCTTCTACGTAAATGTCACCAAAAAGAGTCTTAAAACAATAAACTTTAAATTGTGGTCAGATGAAATTAATAAAACTTTATAATATTATGTACCAACAAACCATGCAAAACATCTTTTTTTGTGTGTGTGTTCAACTCATGCAAAAACATCTAAAAACGGTTGTTACAAGAGAGAGAGTAAGATTCAAAAACAAAGAAAGGAGACGTTGCATTGCATTATTAACTTTTTGTTTGCGTCTGTGAAAAGTAGATAAGAGGGAGTAAAAAAAAAGTTTGACAGCTCTGTTCTAGGAATCATTGACGTCAGCGACTTCTTGCATGCATTAAAGAGTGAGAGACGAGGTTGCCTCATTTCTCTATTTTGTCGCATTCAAAAAGATATTGAAGGAGAGAGCTATAGGCAATAAAAGAGGTGGACAGCTATCGTACTAATTGTGTTCTTATTACCACGGTAACAATTCAAAGAAGGAATGCAATTATTTTAACAGTGGTTAAAATGTTTAAAAGATCATAGAAGTAACATTAAGCAAGCGGATGACCAGTCAAAGAGCCGCCTGTTTCGTCTTATATCAAACAACAAAATCATAATCCATTTCTACGCAAACAAGAGAGAGAGAAAACACAGAGAAAGAAGAAGAAGAAGAAGAAGAAGAAGAAAGAGAGATGGCTGCATACATTGACATGTCGAGGATTCCTTACATCCCTGGTCTGTCTCTTTCTTTCTTTATTTCTCTTTGTCTATTAGTCTCCCTTATAACAAACATTTGTTCATGTTTCAAAGTTATAAACAATTGAAACGTCTCTTGACATGAAACTTGTTGCAAAGATTTAATCTTTTCATGGAAATAAAGTTTCATTCTTTATTGATCTTAGTCTTTAGTACTCTCTTCTTTGGCTCTATTTAACATGAAACTTGTTACATAGCTCTCCTCCATGAAGAATAAAGTTTCCTACTTTCTTTGACTCTCTCTGTCTACGTTCTACAGGGAGGTTGCACGCGACCAACAACCCGTACCAGAGATACGGTCCCAAGGGTTTCATGGAAATCAAGGTCCTTCACAACGACAACCTCTACGTCCGCGTCGACTTGCCCGGCGTTCCAGACGACGCCATCCGCTACAGAGTCGACGCCGTGAGACAAAAGGTTGTCTTTTTCTCCGGCGAAGAAACCCTCCGCGACGGCTACAAGGCTGACGACGTGCGCGAGTACTCTGGAACCGCCGGTCTAGGCTGCGACTGCTGCGAGATCACCGGCGTGGAGGCCAAGATGAAAGATGGAGTCTTGAGGATGATTCTCGCAAGGGTCAAAGTGAAGGACCATGACAAGAAATGTACTCGCTTTTTGCCTCCTAACACAGGTTCGAATCCCTTCAAAATCACACCTTTTTGTGTATTATTATCCATTATTATAATATTACTCTTCGTTTGTTGTCGTTTTTATAGGCAAATCTGGGAGATACGATGTGAATTCATTTAACTGTGTTGAAGTGGAGGGTCATCCCTTTGTGGTGAAAGGTCGCAAGGACACGTTGGCTTCCCACCGAACGTCTGATGGATGTTATCACTTCTCGGTGGATATGCCTGGTGTTTGCGGCGATGACATGTTCGTGATTCCCAACGAGAACGAGATCAAGTTCTATGGTGAGAACAAGGAGGTGTGCATGAGCACGATGAGAGTTGCCGTATTTTCCTTGGAGCCGTCAGCAATGTTCAATGCTGTTCCTATGGGATTCCGCTTTTGAGCCACAACATCGCTTGGGATGCAGAGTTTGGTGTTCTCAAAGTGCGTGTTTCACCACAATGAGTAATCAATCATCATCACTCTTAAGTAGATTATTATCTACTACGTACGTTTTTCATATATGTCCTGTCTGTTGGAGACCTTATGATTTTTGAACTACTAGTTGTGTGTTTTAAGTTGAGACTATTGTTATGTGTGTGTCCTGCTTTTGTGTTTCTTGCTGTGACCAGTCATGTTCATTGCGTTCACAATTTCTAAATTTTTATTCCCTTAAGATGATGATGACAAACCGATTAGAACTTGAATTTTCTAAAGATAGGAAGATGAAACACACACAAATCTGAGAAGGAAAGGTTATAGGAAACCTCATGAGAAGTGACTCATGAAGCATTTCTCTTCGAAACATATGGGCAGTTGAATCCTCGTCCTAGACTCCTCGAATGTTGTAACCTCACAAGTCATTTGCTCAGTGTTCTATGGTGGTTGAACACCATTCCTCCCTAAAGGAAGAGCAAGTCCAGACCTAATAAATGTACAATAATAAAAAAAAATATCCTAAACAGACTTGGCAATGAAAACCTTACATGTTATGAAAATATGGTACCAACGCAAAGGAGAGCATGTGACATGAATATAGCCTTTCATATTCAAAATTGCTGAACAATGTGTGACAAAAGTAGCCACGAATTAATATATTTCATTTCTTTCTGAGCAGGTGCATCATCTATTCACTTCATTGCTATCAGTTAGTTTGCAACTAATTAAAGGTGTCCATCTTGACTCAGTTATAATATAAGTTAATTTGTGTTTTATTTCAGGTTAGCCATCATCCCCCAATGAGTGCTGGTCACGCCGAGAACGAGCACTTCACTTATGACGCACCTCCAAGTTGAAAACTAAGCTTTTGGGTAATTCTGTTGATGTTTACCCTGTTGGCAGGTAATTTTGTTACTATTTATGATCCTCTTCTCTCTCTTTGTTAGAGGCTCTCTTAATCAAGAAGGAAACTTCTTTCTGCATAGTATTCTGTTTAAGCTCATGCAGCTTATATATCGTCAAAAAAAATGCTGTGGATTTGGTACCGCCTCTCACTAAGGTTCACAACCTGATATTTGGACGAACTTGGGTTTTTATGCAGCAAGAAGTTTCCTTCGTTTCCCTTTTACCACATAGTACCTGATAGTATTTTCTTATGCCTTTTTTTGTTTTGTTTTGTGTTGAATCCTTCAGGTGTGGCATGTGGCTGATGTTCCCAAGAATGACAAATTTCAGTACACGCACTTTGGTCACAAGATAAACAGCTTCGACACAGCTCCTTCTAAGCTCTTGGCTTCAGACTCACGTCTCCGTCCTGTTAGATATGCCCTTGAACAGGCTGACCTTTCTAAAGATACTTTGAGAATTGGTTTTTGTATAAATATCATCAATGAATCCTTGTTAGAGCATGAACACACAGTTATGCTCTGCATACGAGGTTCTTCGCGGTGTCATTTTTTTTTTTTTTTTAATCTCAGCCTTGAGGAGAGGCAAAGGGCCGAAAATAAGACACGAGAGACTAAGAACCAGAAGTTCACTCCAAGGTGGTTCGATCTAACGGATGAGATCACATCTACGCCGTGGGGAGATACTGAAATATACCAATACAACGGGAAGTACACTGAACACCGAGATGCAGCAGCGAGCTCTAGCGGTGCCTCCGATGAAGTGGACCTCAAATCGATCGAGTTTAATCCCTGGCAATATGGTAATGTATCAACCGAATGAGGCAACGTTTCATAATAATTTAAATATATGACATCGACATACTCAATGGTGTTGGTTCAATACTTGTTCCTGGGGGAAAAAGGTTTGATTATGTCTTATTGTATCTTTGTTTCCATCTCGATTCAAAAGTAAATGATTGTATGCTTCTACGTTTTAGAGATATGTAAGTCCTCTGTTCCGTTTAAGGTTCCATTTCGAACAGATTACTATACTTATCTCGTAAAAGGCGTCATACTAATTAGATTTTATACAAAACTCTCTTACAAAAACATCATTTGGAGGTGTCTTTGAAACATTTGATGATCGAATTTAAATTAATATAAATGTTCCAAAACATTATCAATACATTAAAAAGATAGAGATGGCTTTAGTCTCCTCCGGTAGATCAAGTTTAGTGGAAGCTTCGTGATATTAGACTTTAAATGCGATTTTGTAACGAATTCAACGTATTGAATTGACTGTTGACTAGTGGAATGCTTTCACTAAGTACATATAGATGGAATAAACATCATTTGATGATGTAGTTAATATATTATAGACGAATAAATAGCTTTAGTAGAAAAACATCAACTATGAAGCCTTGGACGTTTTAGAAAGAGATTCGTTCTCTCGTTTCTCTTATCAATTAACATCCTCCTATACATTAAAAGAGAAGTCACTTTAGTGATTTCTGCTGACGTGGCACTTATATAGAGCTTCTCAGAAAAATTGTTATAATTCTATTGGTCGATTTTTTAGAATTTTTTTTTCTTTATTTTCAATCAATCGTTTATGTAGACAGACCCAAAACTATTGTCGATTTCGTTAAGCTCATATATAGCTATGGGGATAATAATTAAAATTAACTTAATTTAGATTTAAAAATTTAAGGTAAATCTAAAATCATTTAACATCACTTGGCATATAATGTAAAAAATATTACAAATAACAATTTATGGAAACTAATTCTTGAAATTATATAAAGATTAATAATGCTTTATTTATTACTTTCAATATTTATAAACTATAAAATATAATGAACAAAATTTTATATAAGATAATTATAATAGTTTTATACTCTACTTGATGAATTGTATTCGAATATAATTATATAATAACTATTTTAAATATAACAAAATCCAAACATGTTTATTAATATTATTTTTAAATTATTTATCGTTCTTTAAAGAATAAATTTATCAGAATTTTAAAATAACTTATGAATAGTTTAAATGTAAGTTACCTTATTTATTTTGCAAAGTAACTTATGAATAATTTTTTTTTCTTGCGCAAGTTGCAAAGTAACTTATGAATAGTTTAAATGTAAGTTACCTTATTTATTTTAAATATTTATTGCCCAAGTTATTATCACATTTATTGAAATTTTAAATGCCAATTTATCTTAATGTTTCTAAATTATTAATTCGTTTGTAATGACTTACCTTATTACAATATAAAATCTCCGGTGAAATAGTTAATAGGGGGATAACTTTCTTTAATCTATGTCACTATTTATTGTGAAAAATAAATATAGCAACGTCATTTATTTTTGAAAGATCGACAATATAAAGTTGTCTTATTGAGAATAAGCATTTCTTGCGCAAGTTAGTATCACATTAATTCGACTTTTAAATCTTTTTAAATTGTTAATTCATTTTAATGACTTATCTTATTTTAAATATGCATTACTTGCGCAAGTTCTTATATATTAAATGCAAACTAGCTTATGACAATGTAGAGTTAATATCTTTCTTTAATCTATTTCAATATTTATTGCGGAAAATAAATATTCAAACGTCATTTATTATGAAAAGTCGACTATATATAAAGATACTCTCAAGGTCTTACATACAATACAATACAATACAGTGTTGTGAAGATATCAAATTTTTAAAAACAGTATGGCAATGGTTCAAGCTCCCAAAAACCGAGTGTCTTTTATCAGGCAATTAAAACCATGTAAAGATACATGGCGTATTGAGGTTAGGATTCTTCGCTTGTGGGGAAATTACAACAAAGATTCCGGAAACACCATCGAAATGGTTTTCGTTGATAAAGAAGTAAGTAGATTACTATATTTTTTACAACTCATAATCGTCTTTAGTCTTTTATTTTCAATCCAACTCATATAACTTTATCTCATCTTCGTGTAGGGGACAAGAATTCATGCTCCAGTTGGTGAACAGCTCATCAAACAATTTGAAGGGAAACTAACCGAGGGCGATGCGAAGGTCGTCCAGTTATTCACCTAAAATAAAGAATTACAACACATATACAATACAATTCTAATTAATGATAATATAAAATATGTTAGTTCTAAGGAGGTGTTATTGGTTTATATATTTTTATTGATTTCGAAATCCATATAGTATTTATAAATCCAAATAAAATATACAAGTTTTCAAATTTTCTCGGATTAATATTTACAAATCCGGAGATTTTTTTTCGGATTTGGACCTTTGTATTTTTCACAAAGAAATCCATGCAAATCCATTCAAATACATTATGAAATCAAATCTATTAGTAAATACGTATGATTGAATAACACTTGATTTGAATTAGAATTTATGAATCATTAAACGAATAACACTTGATTTGAATTAGAATTTATGAATCATTAAACGAATAACACATGATTTCAATACATATTTTAAAATCATAGAACCAATAACACTAAATTTAGTTTAGATTTTCAAATCCATCAAAATACACCAACCAATAACCCACACTAAAACTATACACTATTTATTCCATATTTTGAAAGAGAAGTCACTTTAGTGATTTCTGGTGACGTGTCGCTCATAGGTGAAGTTTCAAGAAATTGTTCTAATTTGATTAGTCGATTGTTCTTAATTTTTGTTTATTTAATTTAGATCTAAAAATTTAAGGTAAATCTAAAATCATTTAACATTACTTGCCATATAATCTAAATAATATTACAAATAATAGTTTATGGAAACTAATTCTCGAAATTATAGAAAGATTAATAATATTTTATTTATTACTTTCAATATTTATAAACTATAAAATATAATGAACGAAATTTTATATAAGATAATTATAATATTTTTATACTCTACTTGATGAATTGTATTCGAATATAATTATATAATAACTATTTTAAATATAACAAAATCCAAACATGTTTATTAATATTATTTTTAAATTATTTATCGTTGTTTAAAGAATAAATTTATCAGAATTTTAAAATAATTTATAAAATGTTATAAATTATTTATAAAAATATAAACCTACTACATATTGATTGAGAAGTCACATAAGTGATTTTTTATTACGTGTCGATCATAAATGAACTCTTCAAATTGTTATAATTTGATTGGCTGGTGATTTTTAAATTTTTTTATTATAATTATATCTAAAAAGAAATGATAATTCAATTACCACTTTGCAAATAATCTACATAATTTTAGAAATAATTATTTATGGTAACTAATTGTTGAAACTATGAAAAAGTAATAATGTGATCAAATTTTTTATATATTTATAAATTACATAAAACTAGGAGTTTTCCTACGCCATGCGCAGAAATAGTAATTTTTAATATAAATTTGAGATTCTAACTGTGTAATACAAATCTGAAATAGTAATACAAATTTGTTATTATGATCTTTCATTCTTTGAGACTTTGTTTGTTTTAGTTAAACTGAAAAATCTTTTTGTTAATTTAAATGATGAAGATGAAAAATAAATTTAAATAATGTTTAAATATTTAACTATCAATATTTTTTTGGATTAGTGTTACTTTATTTAGTTTATTTTTATTAATGTGAGATACATATATATACATATATACTATTATTTTAATTGTGATATATGAATTATTAATATAGTTAATAGTTTACGATAAACAAATATTTATATGGAAAATTGACATTAATGATGATATAAGAGTTATTTTTTTTACCATATTTAAAATCCCTACAAAAAAAATTAAATTTTTATAAGAAAATTTTACATCTCACAATTAATATGATGTCATGTCACTATTTTCTAAAACCATGTCATCTATTTCAAGTGTCATGTCATCTTTTTTTCAGCAAAAATGATTGTAGTGACAACATGTGTATAAATCACTTCGCAAATATAGTCTAGGGGACAAGAAACAAAAATGATTATTTGAATTGATATAATGATTTTATATACGTATATAAAGCCTTATATTTGTATATAAAGTATCATAATAACTATTAATGTCTAACAAATTTCATGCATGCTTTATAAATTATTTATTAAATTATAAATAAATTTATAAAATTATTTATATTGGCTTATCAGATGTTTTAAATTATTATAAGAGGTTCTATATGTTCTTTGGGACGGTGAGATATATCATCATTTTTTTTCTTCAGCTCTTTTCTTATTGCACATGCCGTTTTCTGATTTGACATGTGCAAGTTGCAAAGTAACTTATGAATAGTTTAAATGTAAATTACCTTATTTATTTTAAACATTTATTGCCCTTATTATCACATTTATTGAAATTTTAAATGCCAATTTACCTTAATGTTTCTAAATTCTTAATTCGTTTGTAATGACTTACCTTATTACAATATAAAATCCCTCTTGAAATTTTCTTCTTAAACACACAAATTATTTTGGGACGTTGCAATTATACATACACACAATAACTGTCTCTTGATACTGAAGTTAATTTGTCCTTCTCGTCCATGTCAAATATTGAGTACCAGCTTTTCTCCATGGCTGATGCTTTCTCGCAAAGGCGGTGATATTATAATGTAAAATCCGTTATTTCTAAAACTATACATTATTTATTCCATATTTTGAATTTTATTATGTTCGCACATGGTGGAGACCGGTCACCTAGTACAAAGAATACACAACTAACTAATATGGATTTTTTTTTTAAACTAATTAATATGGACTACATCATGTCATCATGTGCTGTGTTTGTTATAAGAAAAAGAAGGTTTTTTTCCGAGTTTTCCTTTCATTTATGACACTGGTCATGTGTCTATTTAATTGCGGGAAAAAGTATTACTATGAGCCGTCTTGTGAGGATGCCGTCATATTTGATAGTCAAGTTACATAAAACATATATAGAAGTGTTGTGAATCATCTCTTCTACGTCGACCATGTCTCCTAAAGTTTCCTCTAACCTTCATGTACTTTTTCCCCTTTGTCTTCATACGTCAAATGTAATTATCCTAACTTTTGTGGTCTTAATTTCTCTAAGCAAAGACACAATTCACAACACAAACTGCAAACGGCAATTTTTTTATAATATTCACAACTTTTTCGTTGAGTTTCACTGTATTTTAATTATACACGTAAAAAAATACCATCTATAAACATAAATATATGTATAAAACAGTTTAAAGACGATCTTTTCTACGTATATGGCTATATGCTGCTAGTTACGAACTTTGAATCGTTTATATTATAAAATTATTGCTATGCGTCGATTCCACTTTTTCAATATTCAACTGCCATATATCAGCTATTTTGTAATATTCACATAATTTTATTTTAGTCATGAGTCACCATCGATAAAAGCTTAGGTTTAGAAGAGTATCACCAGGATCCAGGTACACAATTAGTTAAGAAGATATAAAATTAACAATGATACAAATTTATTTATATACAGAAAAGAGGCTAATAATAATATACGAGAGTTAATAATAATAATATATACGAGAGTAGGAGCAATGAAAAGATTCTTATTAGGCTCAATAATAGTCTCATCTCATGTATTTTTCAATAAGTGTTCAAGTTTCAGCACGTCATGCAAACTCTACAGAACATTTTTGTAACCCAGACGAGTTTGGTTTCTAAGAGTTTGGCGCAGTTTTACTATAACTCGTATTATTTCATAATTTGACCAAGATGTTATCATGTTAGATAGATTCCAATATCAAAAATATCAAGAAATTTTACCAAAAAAAAAAATATCAAGAAAATTAGGATAAGTACATGTACATCCAAATAATAATCCTAGTATTGGATTTCCGATCGATGCATAGTATCACGGTTTTAGCTCATAGCCAATCAAAATATTGGTGTATTTATCCTTACAGTCGCGGAATAATTATTTAAATAGATGGGCCATCGAACATGATAAAGCGCTTAATTATTTTAAACTTTATTTTAGTAAAAAACAATTAAATAATCATTTATTTCATCTTATCCTTTTGAAGGATAAAGCGTGAGTGGTTTCGAAATCTTATCATACAAACTACAAAGTTACAGACATCACAATCCAGCAAAATAATATATAATGTATATAAATGTGATAAAACAAAAATAGATTCAAAAAGTTCAGTAAAAAAAAGATTCAAAAATAACCATAAAATGTGGCTTATGTGAGCTTAATTAAACATGTAACATTCTTCATCCTGAAATAAAAATTAAAGTAAACCGAAGCAATTCATTCACCAAAAAGTTGCTCAAATTTAAGTTTTTCAAAGGGAACATTGACCAATTAACGTTTAAAAGCTGGTTAATGGCATCTTGAAGGTATCGTTAAGATTAAAATATTATCATATATGTTTGCCACTATGGATAATAATCACTGTCATATAATGTGGTCCCACCAGTTAGGTCTGTGGAGCCGACTACTAGCAACCCAAGCTTTCTCCTTTCTTATCGCCTCACCGAACCTTTCAATGCCGTGAATTCGACGGTGGTTATCTATCTATCCTTCCCTACGAGTTTAATTTCGACGGTTCTTGTTATTTATCAGCTCGAGAAAAGTTTCTTTTCGTATTCTACAAACTGACTAAAAAGTGCAACAGAGACTCCTTACATTATGAGAGATTGATTCTCTGCCGTTCGATTGAAGCACAAAAATCTGTAGTGCAAAAAAATAAAATTAATAAGAAATTGGCCAAGAAAAAATATATGCAGTTTAGAGGTAATTAATATTTTAAATATGAATAAAAGTAGTTTAGTGGTAGATCCACCTGCCACGTGACAGAATATCGTATAGTTACAGCTAACAGGCTATTTCCACTAACCTAAATATTATATACTTTATATTGTTAAAACTTTTTGTCTAAACTATGAGCTAAAGAAATTCTTCTAAACTTGTAAAAAATCTATTAAAAAAAGTTAGTATAAAGTTCAAGCTTTAATTACAATTTTCCAATTAAAACCTCAGATTTCTTCAGGATATAAAAATGGAATTCAATTAATTTTAATAAATTGTGTTAAGAAAGTGCAAGTTAATAATTGCATATTCTTTTATCAAAAATTAATTGTTTTAATACATCTGAGTTAATGTTTTGACATGTAAACATCTCATTGGCGGAGACCAGGACTCATGTGACTGTACACCCATCGCCACGTGGTGAGATCTGGAGAGGGATTACAACAAGCATGTCGAGCGTGGCGGGGGGGAACCTGGTCTTCGAGTGAATGAGCCAGCCGGTTTAAAAACAACGCGTAATACCGGTTAGGCCGGTGAAAAAGTCATCAGAATATATAGAGGTCATAAAAGAAAGGGTTTAAGCCAAAAAAAAACGTGGTCGTCTTTCTTTTCTTAAGGGTTTTTGGTTTTAGGCGTTTCGGAGAGAGAGAGAGAGAGAGAGAAAAGAGAGAGAGATTGAGTTTGCTTGTGGTGTGAGAAGATCGCCATCGTGTGGGTAGCGTTTCAGACAAGTAAAAAAAAAGATAAAAAAAAAAAAGAGTTTCCGTCACTTTCTCGGGAAAACGCATGTGTTAAGAAGACAAAGGGGGTTTTGGTGTGAGTCCCTCCTTCCTTCCTTCCTTCCTTTGCGTTTCTCTCTTTTTCCTTTTCCGATCTCGCAATTGCCGGGTTTATTCGCCGGAATATTCTCCGTATTTTCTTTTCTTCTAAAAAATTCAAGATTAGGGTTCTAAAGGTGAGATTTTTAGAGTTTTCCTTGAATCTGTCGTTTTCTTGGAAAATTTCTTGAAATTCTTTTCTTTTTGTTTTCAAGGAAATTTTTCTGGGTTAATTTTCCTGGGAAATTCGTGGATCTGTGAACCCGATCTGAGATTTAGAACACGTGATCTGTTAAACCCTTTTGATCCTGAGATCCAAGTTCTTGATCGAACATTTTGTTAGGGTTTTTAGGGTTTTCCTGACGGTTTCGGTTTACGAGTCGATTAGGGTTTTAGAGTGGGTTTAAGCTATTTTCACGGTTTTGACCCAAAACATTCAGACAAAAACCCCTTTTGTTTTGTCTTTTCATAACCTCTAAATTTCGTTGTATCGTTTAATCTAAGACTCTATGGCTCTCTCTTATTTTTCTACAGGATATTCGTTGGTTGGTGTGGTAAGTCATTTCACATAACTCTGTGTTATGCATTCAGAGAAATGGTGTCGCATAAGTGTGTAGAAGAATTCTCTTTACAGTTCCCTGCCAATGCTCGAGCCCCCAGATCAGCTAGGGTAATTAATAATAGCCTTTTACCATTTAGTTTCTTTTGCTTTGTTTTTGATTTGACTTCCTTTTCATTTTGTGGCCAGAAGAAGCGCAGCTTCAAGAAGGAGGAGATAACTGAAAATGACAAAACGTGTGCTATTGATCTATTGGCCACCGTAGCTGAAAACTTGCTGTCTGAGACCGGAAGCTCTCACATGTCTATTGACAAACCGGTTGAAGACCATTGTCTCGTTAAAGAGGAGTTCCCTGTGGAAGATAAACCCTTAAAGCCTGCAACTTTACCCGAGTTTAATCCTTATCAGGGATCATCAATGAGCCCTTGCGGTTTCAGTTCTGTGATCAGTGGCAAAGTGGAGATCGAGGCTGAGGGTTTTAGCCACTCTGGTGGTATTGATTCTTGTCAAGCCGGTCAGGATTTGAAACCGAGTGTAGATGGCGGTGCTGTAGTTCTGGATGCGAGACCTAATGGTGTGGGTAGTTTAGGTGGTAGTAGCAGTAGGACCAAAGTGCCTTCAATGGGGGCTGGTGTGTCTCTTGGCGCTTTGGATGATGTACATATGTTTAGTAGAGATGATGATGAAAACTTTTCTGGGTATATATGCCCTCGTGTTACCAAAAAGTCACCTAGGTCTGTGCCGCGCGTTGGAGACAGAAGAATCAGGAAGATATTGGCTTCTAGGCACTGGAAGGGAGGTTCAAGACATTCAGGTAGTACCCCACCCGCCTAAGGGTTCTTGTCTGTTTTCAAATGTTACTTACTTGCATTTGGTGGTGTTGCAGAAGCAAAATCATGGAGGAACTATTACTTGCATCATCAGAGGAGCTATCCTATCAAGAAAAGGAAATACTTTGACCACATCTCTGACTCAGTGTCTGATGATTATCGTCTGCGCTCTAAGATGCAAAGAGGTAGAAGAGACTTTTCTTTTGTTCTAATCCCTCTGTCTGCATCTTGTAGCTTTTATGTTGGTTGTATTGAGATTCGGCAATTTACTTTTGCAGGCAGCAGAGCTGTTTCTACTATGAAAGGTCCAGGTGCATCCTTTGTGTCAAGCGACTCTCATGGTAACAAAAGAATCTCTACTTGCTTATGAAAATGAAGAAGCTTATGTTAGAATGTATTTTGCTTTTTATTTTATTTCAGTGAGACTGCGGATCAAGTCATTCAGGGTGCCAGAGCTTTTCGTAGAGATTCCAGAAACCGCTACTGTTGGCTCCTTGAAGGTAACATCATTACCAAGCTCTTTGGTCTCTCCTTCTTTTCATTTCTGTTGTAACTCACTTCTAATGTTCTGATTCTCCTTTTTGTTTTAACTAGAGAATGGTGATGGAGGCAGTGAGCACTTTATTGAGTGATGGACACCGAGTTGGTCTGATGGTTCAAGGGAAGAAAGTCAGAGACGATAACAAAACACTTCATCAAACTGGGATCTCTCAGGATAACACCCACTTGGACTCTCTTGATTTCAGCCTTGAACCTAGCTCAGAAGCTCCTCATCTCTTATCTAGGTTCACACTTCTCTATTCACAACTTACATCTTTTAAAAACTCAAAACAAAGTTTTGCGACTTAAAAGTTCTTGTTTTGTTTTTTTCAGCAACCCGTCGGGACATGTCTGCGAGGAACTATCCATGTGCCGTACTTCTGACATGGACACGTTGTTCAAAACTGAGCCTGATTTAGCACTGTTCCCATCAGGCTCGTTTGACAAGGAAACTGCAGCAGATGATTCAAAAGCTCTGGTTCATGCTGCGCTCACCGAACTGTCTCCTCCTCAACCGCCTCGTCATAAATCTAATAAGCAGCAGCAGCAGCAGCAACAGACTGCACAGCGAAGAATGCGTCGACCTTTCTCTGTTACTGAAGTAGAAGCACTTGTTCAAGCAGTTGAGAAACTCGGTACTGGCAGGTAACAAAAAACAGATCATGCATATATATATTACTGTTATATTTGTGGTTGTGAAGTAGATAAATGATATTAGTTTGGGTTGAATTGTGCAGGTGGAGAGATGTTAAGCATAGTGCTTTCGAAGATGCAGACCACCGCACTTACGTTGATCTCAAGGTTTGTCACTTTGTTCTAATTCTAAACCGTACTAACATTGCTGAACCTCAAATCCGAATCTGAGTCCAAGAGTGTTTGGTTTTAATGTGCAGGACAAGTGGAAAACGCTGGTCCATACGGCAAAGATATCGCCACAGCAGAGGAGAGGAGAGCCAGTGCCGCAGGAACTTCTAAACAGGGTCTTGAACGCTCACGGCTACTGGTCACAGCAACACATGGAGACACTGGCTCTGCCTAAACCAGAGTCTGTGTTGCTTCTCTAATCAAAAATCCGCTCTCTCCCCCCCCCATTGTGTATTGTTGTAAGATTCTGACGACATAGATGCACAAATTTAGTCTTTGACTTGTTCCTTTGCTTTCTCTTTTTCTTTTTAACTTTTCTCAATGTAAAGTTTTAATTGGAATAAGGTTGATGTTCCTTGACCAATTTAGGGCTTTAGAGGATTTTTTCTTTTTCTTTTGTACATGGTTTGTTGACATTCTCACTCTTTTATTTCTCTCTTTAAGACTATTTTTCACTCTCATATTATTCTCTGTTCAAACGAGTGGTCATAGGTTTGCACAAGAATGTAACAATACTTTAAGTAATTCTTTCAATAATTAGGGAATTAAGATACTACTAAACATTGTTGGTTATGTAAAAGCTACCACATGCATATAATATCGCAAAAAATAACTCTGAAACTTGCGATAGAAATATCTCAATTATCAAGTATCTTAATCAGAGGGTCTGCTTGAGTGAGATCAGGCCAGACTGGATTAAGAAATGTAAATAATCCGGTTCAGGTTTAAGCAGAAAACCAATATCCTATATGAATCGGAAATCAGATTTCAACGGCCGGTTCTTGAGTCAGACTAAACCCTCTGAGCCGCTTGAAGGGTTCTCTCTTGGACTCTGCCAAAAACCTAAGCTTCTCACACTCTCCGACTCTTTTTTATCGATCTTCTTCTCCAGCAGCTATAATCCGGCGACGTTTCACACCACCTGGACAAACCTCCTGTTGATGTTTCGGACAAGTATTGGTTCCAGGTGAGTCCATTACCACGAAAAGGCATTTTCTTTCTTAATTGTCTATTTCGATTCCCATTTCTGACGAAACGGATCTGCTCGTTTCCAAAGTGTTCAACTTTATATGTTTTTTTATTAGTTTCAGAGCCTTAGCATTGCCACCAAGATCCTTCAACTATCTCTCAAGTTCATCAGTTCGAATGGAGAATCTAACCTTTTTTTCCGAAGCTGGTGCGAAGCCAAGAGGTGCATTGATAGTCGTAGAAGGACTTGACCGCAGCGGAAAATCAACGCAATGCGCTAAGTTACGCTCTTTCTTGGAGAGTTCAGGGCATCCGACCGAGCTCTGGAGGTTTCCCGACAGAGAGACAAGCGTCGGTCAGATGATATCCGCGTATCTATCTAATAAGTCGCAGTTAGATGATCGCACCATTCATCTCCTTTTCAGCGCCAACCGTTGGGAGAAGAGGTTCTTTATCTTTTTCTTCGTCCTCTGTTTTTAGCTGTTACCTTATTAATGTCATGAACGTTTTGCAGGTCGTTGATGGAGGAGAAGCTTAAGGGAGGAACTACGCTTATCGTTGATCGGTATTCGTATTCTGGTGTGGCTTTCTCATCAGCTAAAGGTCTTGGGATCGAGTGGTGCAAGGCGCCGGAAGTCGGGTTGCTGGCTCCGGATTCAGTGCTTTACCTTGACATCTCACCTGAGAGAGCTGCTGAGAGAGGTGGATATGGAGATGAGAGGTACGAAAGAGTTGATTTTCAGAAGAAAGTTTCTGAGTTTTATCAAACTCTACGTGATTCTTCATGGAAGGTGAATAGATTAAGACTCTCTTATCTTTTGTTTGACTACTTACTCCGTAGGTTTAGATTCTAAACCTTGAAAATGGCAATGCAGATAATCGATGCAGGTGATAGTATGGAGGAAGTAGAGAAGAAGATTCAACAAGTGGTGTTGGATAAAGTTAAAGAGTGTGCTCTAGGAAAGTCTCTTTCTCTCCTCTGGTCATCTTAGATGATGATTTTTAACCAATCCACTCTTGTAGAATGTTTGTGTCATGGCGAATTATACCAAGTTTGTGATTTTGAAAACTTACACGTATTTTTTGCATAATTTGTTTCCGTTGAGAAGATGCTGATTGGTGAATACTCTTTTAAGTGTAACTATGGTGTCCACTTAAAGGAAGAACATACCAATTACTGTCCACTAGAGAGAATGACAACTTACTTTTCCAATGATGGAGTTTACTACTTAACATGATTGTCGTTGACTTAATGATAGTGAATCAGTGATTATTAAGTTATGTTCCATCTCAAAGCTACACTGTCTTATTGAAAATATCCAATCTTATTTACCACCCTTTTATTCGTAAGAAACATTATTATTGATCCCAAGTGATAACAATGGTGTTAACTGTTAAGCTTATGATCCCTATCAAAAAGTTATCTGGGTAGTCATCTCTACCTCTGCATTGGTTCATTTGATCCTAGCAACAACAAGAAGCTCAAGTATCAAGACCTACTACGCCTTTGAAACCAGCCCACGATCACAGATTCAAGTTTGGATGAATGTGTCCTGAGCATGCAACAAGCACTTGGTGGAGTTAAAGAGTATCATGATGTACTTACTATTTGGGCCGTTCAAGCCCATAAACATGCTCACATAAAATTATTTGGGCCGTCTGAGCCCATAAAATGCTCATTTATTCTTTGTTGTTGTTGTTGTCAATCATGACATCTTTTTAATCAATTATTTTCTTGTGAAATTATTTTGCGACGTTAAAGAAAGGACACTCATTAAAAAACGATACTGCATCAGGAGTCAGGACCGTTTAACTAAGCCCAAGTTGAAGAATAATCCAGTAATTAACAATAGTATCATTAGATTATATCATTAATGATGATGTCTGCAAATAAAAGCAACATACAATGTGAGACGAAGTCAATCACGCGCTCTCGATCGTGACTTCCCTAATAAGCTTTAGTCTCAAAGTTGTGATTGGTTCGTGTCAATCAGACGCGTGTGGGTTTTTCGCTTGGGAGGGTAATGTCTGTGAGATCAGCATTTTGATTACTACAAGGCTATTCTTTCTACATGGTCAACTCAATCGAATGTTTTACATCAAACAGAAAATATGTGTTCATACTTCATGGCAAATAGAAGATCGAGAACGTCAAAACTTCTTTTCTTTTCAAAATGCTAAAAGCATCTCCGGGAAAAGAATCTCTATTATAGAGTCTGCAAAACTCTATATTTGAAATTTCAAATTTTTTTTTTTCGAAAAGCAAAAGTTTTCAAATTTAATTTTAAAATAATTTGTAATTTACACTATAATTCTTATATTTGTCATCATTAATATATATCCATAAAAACTTTTATAAATAACTATCACATATATAAACATATTATAGTAATATTAATTAATAAAATTTTATACTTAAATATAAAATTATAAATATAAATACATAATTAAATATTAAACTACAAGCAAAATACCACATTATTAATAAATTTATTTTCTTAGTGCTCCATTTTCGGTTACACAAAATTTGTTTGGATAATATTTTAGAAGTTCTGGAGAAAATTTACTAAACTATTAGTGTTATTGTAATATTTAAATTTGTGTAATAATTATGTCATCATGTATCTTTTTAAAAAACTATTAAGTTTCTTTTGAAATATTCTTGTTGTCTAATTCTATTTTTAAAATATTATACATCTTTTTAAATTTTATGTGTAAAATTTAAATTTATAAAATAAATTTGAAATATTTAAAATATACAAAAGTTTTAAAGATTAAAACGATGAATGAGAAAATACTTAAGAATCATAAATGTAATGTATAATTAATTATAAAGACCAAGACGCAAAAAAATGAAACTTTAAATTTAGAGTTTTGAATAGTGAAACTTCATCACTTCTTAAAATTTTAAATTTGAAGTTACGAAATTCATTTTTGGAAAGCAAAAAAACTCTATATTTGAAGTTATATTTTTTTTTTAAATGCTCTAAGTGTTAACTTTTTTTTGCTTAAGAATTTTTAGATAGCCGCTAACAAAAAGGTTAATGGTTTTCACACAACTAATTTATGTTTTACTTATTTATTGAATTAAATTTAAGATGATAGAAACTACAGCTTGAAACTTAAAACAAATATTACAGCTTAAATGGCAACATACATAGCCGGAGTGTTGAATGTCTCAAACATGATATGAGTCATATTCTCACGGTTCACCTTGAAATTGAGTGGAGCTTCGGTTAAGAGAAGCGGATGTTCTTCAGAGGCAACACATAGCTCGTTATAGAAAGTGTGATGCCAAATCTTTTCCATATCATCCTAGTTGTTAACAATTCCATGTTTAATTGGGTATTTGAGAGTCAAGATATCACGTTTTGACTGAGCCTCGTCTCCAACATAGACATCTTTTTGTCTCATACCAACCATCACAGCTTGAAACTATCAGTTTGAATCGAATCATAACTTCACATGACCATCAGATGTGCCAATGTCACCATATCATAATTAGGAAGGGGGTTTAATCCTATAATACCAAATCAGTTAAAACTTAAAACGAACATAATCGGAATAGAGAATAGAAAAAGTGATTTTAGATTTAGTAATATTACATCATTTAAACAAATATTACTTTTAAGAGACCGTCGAATATGAATATACAGTATATAAACTGGTCAATTCAAATAAATTGATGATTTAAAATATAGTTATATAGTTATATGTAAACTATATAATATAATCAATAATATTTATTTCCTCTGTTACATTTTACTTAATGTTTTTTTTACTTAATGTTTAAGATCTTTTGGTTGCAAAATAAATGATATTCTTATTATTCTAGATAAAGTTCAACGTTACTTGAGATTATAATATATTATATAATATTATATTTTTTATTGATTGAATTATGATGTTAAAATCAAGATAAATGGTATTCTCTCTATTTCAAAATATAAATATTTTTTTACTAAAAGCACCAATATTTAAAAAAAAATGTTATTTACTTATTTCAAAGTACCATTTAATATATAAACTTAACCAATTATAAAAAGCTTATATAATTTTGTTGGTAAGACAATATTTAATGAATACAAAAATTGCATTAAAATGTTAAAGCACTTATATATTTGAAACAAAAAAAAACTTCTAAATATACTACAATATGAAATAGAGAGGGTACGAAAATTTTACCTTCTTAATCTTTGTGCATTCTTAAACATCAAATAAAATTGAACAAAGGGAGTATATCAATTATATTATTAATATAATTTTATATTTAAAATATAATTTTAATTTATTGTTTTATTTTAAATTAAAAGTTGGGAGATAAGTTGAATCTGGACAAAGAAGTCACAATCATCTTTAATACTTTCTCTTTCCTCGACCTTTTCTTTCCCATGAATAACTGTATACAGAAAACTATGTGCCAATTAGATTATTAATCATTTTCTATAGTTAAAAACAAACTAAGTCTATAGTATATATGTAAGGGGCTCAGGACCGTATTAAGGAACCTAATCGCATCGTCTTTTGAATTTTGACTGTTCAAAGAATAAAGACAGGGTCAAAGATATGAATGGATTTTGTAAATGATTAAGTAATAATGTCAGGGTTGGTATCCACGATCGCTTCACCCAAAATATTTGTCCAATTCCTTGGACATCAAGATTTATCTTTATGGTTTTTATATAATATGATGTTAAGAGTATACTATTAGTATTATTATAAAAAGAATTATCGAAAGCACCAAAGTTCAGTTAATTGCCAAGCACTAACCGATGTTCTAACACCATCTAGCGTTTAAGCCGCTTAGACGATTTGCCTAGGATTCGAAGTGCCAATTAGTTTTAAACTTTTCCCATTCTATCTTTAAACAAAAACAAAATAAGAGCGTCTAAGTTAGCTAGACATATGCTAAAGTACCCAAAAATGGCTGAGTTTTTGTTTGCCAACTTTTTTATTTTATTTTATGCATTTGGTTAAAGTTAAGGAAGGATTTAAAAACACCATAGGAAACAAGAATCTATAGAGAAGAATTTGTAGTTCTTAGAAACTACGGGAAATTTGATGAGTTTGTTTATGAGTATTTAATTTATTAAAAGGTTTGAACAAAAAATTAATTATTAAAAGGTAATTTGACTTTTATTTGTGACCAAGCGAAGCAAAGTGGAAGTGAACAGAGAAATAAAGATACCAAGCAAAAAACTACAAAATCTCTAGTTAAGTAGTTGCAGATAGATCCGACACAAATTAAACTAACCCATTTGTGTTTTGGTAATAACTTGATCCACCTTTTGTGGCGGCTGGTGTTTCCTCGAAAGTTCCATTTTTTCCCCTGTAAAATGTGTTAAACGAAAAAAAAACATAACCCCTCAAATATAAAGACAAAGAGCTCTCTCAAGTCAAGCTCCCAACTGTGTTCACAAGAACTTTCGCACCGCTTTCTTCTCTTCGTTGAAAAGTATTTTCCTCTTTATCCTCCGTGTCCATGGACGCTCTCCTTCAAGTCTCTGTAGATGGTTTCAGATTCGACGGATCTGGATCCGGATCTTGCTGCAAACCAAGAAACAACCTCGAGACTCAGAACCAGTCTTCACCACCGTCGATATGTCAAGACAACGCTCCCGTTCTCAAGTACATCAACGACATGCTGATGGACGAAGAAGACTTCGTGGAGGACAATTTAGCCTTAGAAGCCGCCGAGAGATCCTTCCACGAGCTACTCCACCAACCACCATCTTCCGAGTCTTCTGACCAGAACTCAACTTCCTCCGGCGACCACGACTGCAGCTTCCCCAGCACAACAACAACAACAACAGATTCAGCAGGGTCGCTGGTTTCCAACGGAGAGTCTCAGAGAAAGTACCGTCATAGAGACAACGAAGAAGATGATCTTGAAAACGGGAGGAGAAACAAACAGCCAGCGATCTTTGTATCAGAGATGGAAGAGCTAGCAGCGAAGTTCGAGCACGTGTTGTTGGTATGCAAATCAAATCAAGAAGAAGACTCTTCATCAACAACAACAACAACAAAGAAACAGAATCCTCCTCCTCCACCAAACAAAGCAACAGGACGAGCAAAAGGCTCCAAGGCCATTAAAGCCAACGCAGTTGATCTCCGTAGTCTCTTGACTCAATGCGCACAAGCCGTAGCGAGCTTTGACCATCGTCGCGCTACGGAGAAGCTCAAGGAGATAAGATCAAACTCTTCTCCCAGCGGAGATGGGATACAAAGACTAGCGTTCTACTTCGCAGAAGCTCTGGAAGCGCGCATCACAGGCATCATCTCGCCGCCGCTTTGCACCGCGTTTCCCTCCAGCACGACGTCTATGGTCGACATCTTGAAGGCTTACAAGCTCTTCGTCCACGTTTGTCCCATCTACGTAGCTGACTACTTCGCTGCAAACAAGTCAATCTACGAGCTCGCGTTGTCATCAACAAAGCTACACATCATCGACTTTGGAGTTCTCTACGGGTTCCAATGGCCTTGTCTGTTACTAGCACTGTCTAAAAGACCAGGAGGACCTCCAAAGCTACGCGTGACTGGAATCGAGCTGCCGCAGTCTGGCTTCCGACCTTCGGATAGAGTAGAAGAGACTGGTCGGAGGTTGAAAAGGTTCTGCGATATGTTTAATGTTCCGTTTGAGTTCAACTTCATAGCCAAGAAATGGGAAAGCATCACTCTCGACGAGATAACCATCACTCCAGGAGAGACAACGGTCGTTAACTGCATTCACCGGTTACAGTACACTCCTGATGAGACTGTCTCACTGGACTCACCGAGAGACACGGTCCTGAAGCTCTTCAGAGACATCAACCCCGACCTCTTCGTGTTCGCTGAGATCAACGGGACGTACAACTCTCCTTTCTTCATGACGAGGTTCAAAGAAGCGCTCTTCCACTTCTCCTCCCTCTTCGACATGTTCGACACCACCATACAGGCCGAGGACGAGTACAAGAACAGGGCTCTCCTGGAGAGGGAGCTGCTTGTGAGAGACGCAATGAGCGTGATCTCCAGCGAGGGAGCTGAGAGGTTCGCGAGGCCTGAGACGTACAAGCAGTGGCGCGTTAGGATACTGAGAGCGGGGTTTAGGCCTGCGATGATAAGCAAGGAGATCTTGAAGGGAGCTAAGGAGATTGTGAGGAAACGTTACCATAAAGACTTTTTGATTGATGGTGATGGGAACTGGATGCTTCAGGGGTGGAAAGGGAGAGTCATCTATGCTTTTTCTTGCTGGAAACCTGCGGAGAAGTTGACAAGAGACGATCATATAATCATTTGAAAAGTTGTTCACTTATGCTCTATTGCTTCATTATTTTGTTTGCCACAATGGTTTTGTAGAATCTGTTTGTTTCCCATGAATGGAATGCATCTCGTCTTTCCTGCAAAGTTGATGTATATATAACAATCGTTTCATCATATACCCTGATGGAGCTAACACAAAGCATACAACATCCAAATAGAAAATTCAAAACTTTTGTGGTATAAATATATCAAATGGGTTGCTACACCACGTTAATGATGATACAGAAAATGCAATGAATGATCTACTATATCACATATAAACCGGTGTGAAGTAAATTTGAACTAGGCTGCTTGAAGTTAAGCTAGTGTTTGGTTTGAGGTTTTGGTTGCCAGCTCTTGGGTTTCTTGAAACCGTTGCCTTTTTTGTTGCTCGGTGATGGTTTGTCACTGCTCCTAGGGGACTTGCTTGGATGTTTTTGTTCCTCAGAGACTCCCTCCTGAGACTGTTTCCTTTTCAAGTCAGCATTTGTTTCCCGGCTTGTCTTAACCTTAGGTTCACTGAAAGAGGATGAACACTGGCTACTTAGAATTTAAAATTGTAAGAAGACAAACAAAAATCAGAAATAAAAAAAACAACTATAGGTGACATAATCCATAGCTATCAATAATAATTTCATTTGTATCAGAACTTATATGATGGGTTTAGACAATGCATTATATTATCGAATGCACGCTCGCTAGGGAAATTAATTTGTTGAGAACCAAAAAAAGGAATATAAAAGCAAAGGGTACAGACCTAAAAGACATCCTTCCTCCATTACTGCTAGAGCCTATGGGAGAAGCATCTGTTTTTCCACCGGTTATCACCTCTTCATTCAGTTTCTAAGTAAAGAAGAGTTTAATATTACAGATAACCAAAAAGAGTAGAACATCAACCGTAAACTATCTCAGGGTCTTAGGGCAGCAGAGACAAACCTCGATAGAGGGGTTGAAAGACTGAAATGACAAGCGTCCTAACAACGCTCTTGGCTGAGGATCCCAGTCTGTTATGACCACACTGCATCCAAAATCAAATCACATTAGATGAAGAGAAAACATTAACATCAAGCAAGAATAGAAGAAAGAAACGGTACCACTTCTTTGAAACAGAACCGGGGGAAGGAGTAAAATTCGCATTATCATCATCAATCTTCTTCTTCTTCTCCTCTTTTAAAGCAGACCTTTGCATAAACTATAAGTCAAAGAGAATCATTCATTTATTCGTTCATAAACCAACTTAATGTAATAATGGGTATGAAGAAAAAACTCGTAGATTAATAATCAACTAAGCAACTTCTTGAGTAAAAATTGAAACTTTAGTCCCAAATCATATAACTGGTTGCTAAGTTTTAAAGGTTAAAACTTTAAGCAAGCTCTAGTTGCAAAACAAAAGTGGTGATGAATCAAACTAAAAAGCTAATTCAAGCTCGAATTTATCTAGTAATAATAACCAATCCCACTCAAATAAATACGATTATTTCACTTTTCAAACACATACCTTAAGATTTCTCAGAGTGCTACTGATCTCTCTCTTCGCCATTGTTAGCTCTTCGCAGATGACAGGCTCTTTCACCCAACACGAGATTTCCGTTAACGGAGAGGTATGAACAACAAATCGAGCGTTTTCGATTTCAGGTTTTGGTTTCCGAAATAAATTGACTACGCTTCCCGGTTAGCGGTTCAAACCGTACCAAATTGGAAAGTGATTATCAAACCGAACTTTTGTTGGTTTAGTTTTGGGTCATTGATACTAAACCGAATCTAATCTGAATGATTTTGGGTATTCTTGTTCTTGCAGCCTCTTGCATGGAATCATCGCGAGACAGGATTTCTTATATCGGTCAAAATGAGAAAAAAAATGCAAGTGAATGATAAAAAAATCATGAAAATTATGTACTTAGTAGCTTTTGCACTCATTTTAAATATATTATTAATTAAATAAACTCAACTTGTTTCATTACATTCTCTGTTTCTCTTCATATATATAGTGTCTCTTCATATAGTGAGTAGTGATAATGTAGTATTCGTGCTAATGTTTTTGTGTTACTATGAAGTATGAGCTATGAAATGTTTGGTTTAAGCGATGATTTCAATGGCGACCTTTTGCTTGGATCTAATCTCCTCGGTTTTGTCGTCAACTGCTTCCCATAGTTCAGGAAGAGCTTCACGTATGTTGTGAATATGCTCCAATGCAATATCTACTCCTTCATCTTTGTGGGAGGTCCCAACCTAATTAATACATGAAAAAGGATAAATCAGACAAATATGACCTTTGAGATTGATAAGTTGTGCTTAAACACATTTTTCAAGAATCTTTGTCTTTTACTTACCCATACGGTGTGGAGACCCACACGTTTCCCGGTTTGTATGTTACGGATGCTGTCATCGAAGAACAACTGAAAGTACACCACCAATGAATCTTTAGTAATTAGGTTAAAAAAAAATAACAAGAGAGGTAGGTAGAGATCTGACTGTGTTTTTCTTACTGTCTTATGAGGATTGATGTTGGTCATCTTGAAAACATGTTCGAATGCTCCTTCAAATGGTTTGCATATAACCGGAGTCTTTGGGAGTTTGATGCTTGTGTCAGAGTTTGCAGTGTAACTGATTATGTCGAAGATTTCTCTGCTTTCCATCACAGCAGCAGGAGATTCAGTATTTATGTTTGGGTTCAGAGTCTCGAAAGATATGATTCTTTCAAAGCAGCCATCTAGACCTAGCCTGGCAATAATCTTGGCTGCATGCGCCTTGTCTGCATTCGTGAAAACCTATGTGCAGAAATATTAATAAAAGAAAGGAAGGTGATTGGAAATAAGATGTAAGAGCTTAGTGTTGTGTTCCTATGTGCAGAAACAAGGAAGTCAAAGACATACAACTTTCCGAAAAGGCAAGCTGAGAATAATGTTCCTCAAAATAGGGTCAGGCTTGAGTGTTGTGTATGGCAATCTCCCATGAACAAAACTGTAAAAAAAGAAGAGAGGAATCTTAAGTTCTAAACAACTTACACTTTAAAAGAAACAATAAGCAAAAAATATGAAAGATGGGTTCAGTTTGGAGTACCCATGGAAATCGTCGTAATCAAAGTCATAACCCACAGCCTGAAGAATCAACATCCAAAAACGAATGGCATGTGCATCAAACAATATATATACTTAAAGGAAAATACAGAAAAATGCTATACAATGTGTTGAAAAAGAATGAGGATACCTTGAGACCAGCCATAGTTGTTCCATAGATTTTGTAAAGCTCAAGGCACAGTTCTTGAACTTTATCTTCTTCAATACCAAGTTTGTGAATCATATACTCTACAATGGCAACAATAAAGACAGGTTCATTTATAACATGAACAACCAGAACTGGAAGGGTAAAGAGTATCATCATCTATGTGATGGGACATTTATACCTTGAATGTTGTTTGTAACTAGCGCAGAGAGACCAGAACTGAAAGGGTAAAGAGTATCATCTATGTCTGTTGTTTCATCAAAATCCAAAAAAAAAAAGATAATCAGATTTTTTCTTAAGGAACTTTAAACTATTCTTCAAATCATCAAATCAAAATGTGAACATTGAACATAGAAGTATTTCACAATTATCCTTACCAAACAAAAGGCAATCATATCTAGGTTCAGACATTTGCTGGGAGTTTTCCTCGTACGCCATTTCTATTACAAGTTGACAGACACCTGAAAAATGTTTATAAATAAGCTGAATCGCATTCTCTGTAACACACATTCCACACACAAAAAATCGGAACTACGACATCAGATGCCAACAAACTACATCCCCATTAAATAATCACCGACACCATAGGCATGTCTACAGATCAACTCAAACCATAACTCGAAATACACGAATTGAAAAATCAATCATGACTATAAAATGCTATAAATTGTAACCAGTGACTAAAGGAATATATCAGTCCATCCAGAAAGAAACAGATTAGATTGTCCGTCTATAAACAGTAGAGACAATGAAAACAAAATGAAACCAAACAAATGAAGAAGGTTACCTTTTTCTGATCAATGAAACTTCAAAGAGGAGAAGAAAAAGATCAAGAAGAAATGAAGGAGGAAAAGACTTGTATTAGTTATAAATAGGAAGATGAAATGTTAGCCAAACGTCTTAATTTCTCATGACCACATCCATTGGTTGTCGTTAAATCTGGAGAGAAAGCTTTCACTCACGTCAACATCTACGATTTCAACACGTGGTACTTGTCTCTTTCTTTAACTTTGCAAAGCGAATCACCGGCCGCTACGCTGTTATATTTAAGAGCCGGCAAACTACACTTTTTCAAATTATAACGTGCGCCTTAATCTAATAACTAGGTAATAATCCGCGCAAAGCGCGGGATTAGATATCTATATCATTGTTGATTGTATATATTATGATTATGTATAATATAAGGAGTAGCTTAAGTAAACGGTGCGTAAAAATTAAAGGTATGATTCAGTTAACTATGATGTTATTGACTCTGTGATTATTTGTGATTAATATGTGTAACCCGGAGTCTATGACTCGAGTTTATTCTGACTTGATGTTGATATACATGCTAACTATTCGGCAACCAGTGTGATTATACTTTTTTTTTTGGTAAACTGAAGTCTACAACTCGTCTTAATGTTAATAAACTTCGAAAAGATTGGTCAAAACACTCGAATTTTTTTTTTCGGTAGATTAATAAAAATGAAAAGCAAAACCATAACAATGTGGAATAAATAAAAAATAGTTTTCGAAATTGAAAAAAAAACAATATTGAAGCATAAAAGCAATTGAAGATTATTCGATCTTCAAAAACACATAATTAGTTTTTAATTAAAAAATTCCAAAATAACATAGAACTTTCATAAGATAATATAATAAAGTCTTCAACTCTCTTGAAGTTGAATCAAAATGCACGAAATGGAATCCTGAAAGTAAAACAAAACATCAATACTATTAACATATACTAATTATGCTAACTATTGTTAGATAAAATCATGAAATCATTATAAACTCACATTCCAGCCATCTTAACGTGGAGTATACTCAACGATTTTGGTTTTGGGATGGAGACTAAGAGAGGCGGGGGTTAATATATATTTACTATCCTCTTAACATTAGGTTAGAATATTTCACCTTTGTAAATTAGGAAAGAACCTAGAGTTTTAACATAATTTTAGAATATTTCACCTCTTCTCTCATGTACTCCTTCTCCTGGATGGAAAATAATAAGTCAAGTCATTGATTGTGTAAGACTCCTTCTCCTCTCCAAAAATCTATCATGTGACCAAACTATTGTATCTTCTCTCACATACTCTTCGAGCATGAACACCTCTCGTCTCTATGATTATAGTTAGATGATGAAGGTGAAAGTGATAATGTCGAGAAGGGAACTTTGGTTGTTACGTCGAAAAGAAACTGAAGAAAAAATATCGCCTTGAGATGTGTCTAGATTTTTAAGGAAGTTAATTGATGCATTAAATTTTTTGTGTTTGTGACAAACGTTCTCCAAGCGACACGTATGCAATTTCTTAAATAAAAGCTTCTCATGAAGCCACGTTAGACACGTTGCCAATTAACCTTTAAGGAAACTTTTAAAAGTGCTTATCCTTTAATATATAGGGGATTCCTGCGTAAATTAGGTTCGGAAGTTTTTTACTTTTTTTTCCACATGATGTACAAGTCCAGTTTTAGTGGACCGGATACTGTAATCAGAAATCGGCCACATGGCCAAGCTTGTTTCCCTTCCTCTAAATCAAATTAAATCGTTATAGAGGTTTCCTTCAACCACCATGTAATTAATATCGGTTTTATTTTGATAAGCCGGGAACCTCTATAACGATTTAATTTGGTTTAGAACTTCGGATGCTCGCTAAGTTCTACATCGCATTGGTAAAACAACATTATCTTCTGTTTAAGCTTCTTCACCAACAAAATTTCGGAATAGTTTCCGATCTCCAATTTATTTAACTACTAGGTTAAGATCTGCATCTTTTGCAGGATGAATATTATATATCAATTTAATTTTGTATTATGTATTTTTACGTGCTATGAAATAATAAATATATATTAAATAATTAAAAATCAGTAACTATTATCCTACTACGAAAAAGATCAAGAGGAACCCAACATAAATAATTAAATTGATGCGAACATATAAATCAATTTTATTAATCCAAACAATATTTTTTTTCTATTTGATAGGATATATAATTAAATTTAAATGATATTAACATACACAATATATTTTAATATTAATATCTATTAAATGATGTTTTCTACTCATATGATTTTTTTTATCATTTATATCTATTATTGATAACAAACATTCATTGTGTGATTAATAGTTTTAGTAATTTTTAATTTTTTAAAAAAATTGTCAATGTTTGTTCAAAGCTTTTATCAAAAAAATTGTTCAAAGTAAATTTCAAAATTAAAATATTTATGTAATTTGTATGGTATACATTTTAATTTAAAACGACATATATAATTTAAAACGACATATATATATATATATATATATATATATATATATATATATATATCTCTTCTAATCTTAATAATTAATTAAATTAGACTTTTTACTTATATGATTTTGTAATCATTTGTATTTTTTTCAACACAAAAATTTTCAATCATGGATCACAAAATTTGAATATGAAACTTTTAACAATTTTAGTAATTTATAGTCATTTTTTAAAATTCAAAATATAATATATACAGAAAAATCTAAATTTTTTATTATATGGTTAATGTGGTTGTTTAATTTATTTTAATAGTTTAAAATTAAATAAATATGATAAAAGATACACTAATTTTTATCAAATCTTTATTATTCAAAATCATTAATTGACATATATACTTTAGCCACATTAGACAATTTCGTAACTTTTATTTAAAGAAATAATAAAGAACAATAACAATGAATTTATGTTTAGTTTAATAAAAAAGTTTATTATATAATTAGATGTAACAACATATTTTTCTAATAATTTTAAGAATCATTTTAATGATGATACATGATTACAAAAAAAAGTTGTAATGTTTTTCAATTAATATATAGGGGATTTGTTATCCCGAACATGCTATAATAATATTCTAGGTTACTTGATGAATCGTATGCAAAAGATATGTGTTTTGGTAATTAACGAAAATTACAAATACACATCCCTTATATATTAAAAGAGAAGCATTGTAATAAATATATTCACACTATAATAGACATGTGGCAACCTCACAATGATTTGATAATAAATATGCTAACGCGTTCACACTATATTCATAAATGTGTTCACACTATATATTTTGTGTTTAAAATATAAAACTCACATAATAGTTCCAATAAAACTCTAGATTTTTCAGTTCAAATAAAAATAGATAACGAATCAAAAGCCAAACTATATATATATTATTTTTATTGTTTACAGATAAAATTGAGCAAAATATTCATAAATTTTGATTTGATTCGTTATCCGTTTTGATTTGAACCAAAAAATCTGGATATCCGTAACTCTACGAAACAAATCAAATACTAAAATGCAATATCAAAAAAAGAAGCAAATCACAAATACCAATATTTTTAGGAATATATATCTAACTCAATCTGTTATATACATATATATACATATATGTAAAAATTATATATATACATTATATATATTATACTTTATAACAGTTTTACAATATTTTTTATGAATTAAATTTATTATATTAGGTACTAGAATTTAAAAAGTTAAATAATATTTTATTTTTATAATAAAATATTATTATTAAAATTTTCAATTATTTTTAAATTTTTATTTTATTTACGGATCAAATCGGATATTATTTAAAATTCTAAAACATTTCAGATATCCGAGTCACCGAATATCTAGGTGGCTAAAGATCGAATCGACATGAATGCTTCCAAATATCTAGATATTCGATCTGTGTCCACCCCTACTTAAAGATACAATTTTATTTTATTTATATGAAAAAGTTGACTAATGTCAAGGTCTTTTTTATTTTAAATTAATTTTAATTTTATCTTTCATATATTATTTTGAACAAAATGTTATTTAATATTAATTAACTATATTTTTATATATTTATCAACTATTTTTATATACTTTTTATATACACATACATGTTCACCTTGATGTAAACACATTGTAACTAAGTATTCACCTCAATTGAAGTACCTAATTTTTTTGAAAGTTTGAAATGTTTTTTCTTAATGCTTCTTTCACTACCGACCAAATCTGGATATCCGTAACTCTACGAAACAAATTAAATACTAAAATGCAATATAAAAAAAAAGAAGCAAATCACAAATACCAATATTTTTAGGAACATATATCTAACTGAATCTGTTATATGCATATATATACATATATGTAAAAATTATATATATATATATATATATATACATTATATATATTATACTTTATATCAGTTTTACAATATTTTTTATGAATTAAATTTATTATATTAGGTACTAGAATTTAAAAAGTTAAATAATATTTTATTTTGTAATAAAATATTATTATTAAAATTTTCAATTATTTTTAAAATTTTATTTTATTTACGGATCAAATCGGATATTCTTTAAAATTCTAAAATATTTCGGATATCCGAGTCACCGAATATCTAGGTGGCTAAAGATCGAATCGATATAAATGCTTCCAAATATCCAGATATTCGATCTGTGTCCACCCCTACTTAAAGATACAATTTTATTTTATTTATATGAAAAAGTTGACTAATGTCAAGGCTTTTTTTTATTTTAAATTAATTTTAATTTTATCTTTCATGTATTATTTTGAACGAAATGTTATTTAATATTAATTAACTATATTTTTATATATTTATCAACTATTTTTATATACTTTTTATATACACATACATGTGCACCTTGATGTAAACACATTGTAACTAAGTATTCACCGCAACTGAAGTATCTAATTTTTTTGAAAGTTTGAAATATTTTTTTTTAATGTTTCTTTCACTACCGACCAAATTGTAGTGAAATGATTTGTCTTAATAATTTTTTTTAAAAAACTATTTATCTGTTTAGAAACTATAATATGAAACTATTGGTTCGACATGACGACTGTTTAAAATTCATAACATGAAAATAAATAAATAATATTAATTTTTGGTTTTACCGGAAAAAAACCAAAAAATCAAACATTTTAACCGAATAAACTAAAATGAATATTAATTTAAAATATAGTTATATTTTAGAACATTAAACATCAAAAAAAAAACTTAAAACCAAACAAATATCCAGATTAAATAGATTTAATGTCTTTTTATTAAAAATAATGAAACTAATAATCATATCCCGTGCAAGGCGCGAGTTATTACCTAGTATTTTATTGTTTAAGATCCATCCTTCATGTATATAATACTTAAGTATGCACAAACGGGCATACCATATGTAATCAAATACACTTTATTCATATAAACCACAAATACATAGCTAGACACCATACATAATCAACCGTTGCAGCAACAATGAACGGCGTATATGTTAGATCTTTATTTCACCATACATTAATTAATCATAATTAGATGTAAACTTCTTCGGAAAACTAAATAAAACATGTAAAACTAAGCATGAACAGAAGTTTCAATCGAGATTTGTGTGGCGTAACCAATTCTTTCAGATTCTTTGTTGTTCGATTCCGACCATAGTTCCGGAAATGCTTCTTTCATGTTGTGAATGCTTTTTAACGCGTGATCACTTCCTTCCACTTTTTCCGATTTACCAACCTAACATATATATTGAAATTTAACATTTTCGATTAGGATTTTCTTTTATAAAGTCTGGTTTTACATGCATGCACGTTTTCAACCCATGTTGGTTTTAGTTGGTTTGGTTCAAGATTTTAACCCGTTCTTACCAGGACTGTATGGAGACCCATGACTTTTCCGGTTTGGATGTTACGGATACTGTCGTCGAAGAACAACTGTACAAGAAGCATAACTAACGTTAATTCGTTGATATGAAAATCTAATATAAATGTACATCTTAAGCTATTAGTTGTCGAAGCTTACGGTTGTGTGAGGATTGAGCTGTGCAATGTCGAAAGCTTTCTCGAAAGCAATCTCTGCTGGTTTACAGATAACCGGAATCTCAGGAAGGTAATTTTCTAGAGAAACCTCAGTCTCGTTGACCTTAGGATTCAAGGACTCGAAGCTTATGATTCTCTCAAAACAATCTTCGATACCGAGTCTCTTTAGAGACTTCATCACATGAACTTCATCTCCGTTCGAGAAAACCTTAACAAAAGAAAAACCGGAATCAATATTTTTAAATTTATACTAATATATATATAAACATACAAACTGAAATTAAGCAAATAAATAAAGCTGCATATATACCATTTTACGCAAAGGAAGAGTGAGGAGGAGATTTCTCAAAACCGGGTCTGGTCTAAGGTTTTCATAAGGTAATCTTCCATGAACAAATCTGTGGTACTCATCATTGTCGAATTCATAACCTACGGCCTGAATTAATTATCAATTTAATTAGCTATAAACAATGCATTGTTAAGTGATTAAGAATAAGATGGTTCAAATATGATTCTAGTGATAACCAATTTTCGATTTGGTCAACATATTTTATGATGGTAAAGTACCTTTAGACCAGCCATCGAAGTTCCATATTTCTTGTAGAGAATTTGGTTTAGCTCAACGACTCCATCTTCATCTATTCCAAGCTTCTCAACCATGAATTCTGCACACGGGTATTTCAATATTTTCAGGTAACTTTTATATAAAATATCAAACATATAAACTGCTAAAAGAATTGTTTAACAGAGAAAAACTATATCATACCTATGATGTTGTTAGCGCATGCTTCTGATAAACCAGAGCTTAATGGATAAAGAGTATCATCCAAATCTATTGGAAATAAATATAAATACAGACATAAGAAAAAGTTGTTATAATTGCTTCTAATTTTTCTATATGTTATAGAATCACACATTACACAGCACTTCTTACCAAAGAGGAGACATTCATATCTTGGTGTAGAGCTGTTCACAAATTCCATATTTCTTTTCCAAAAACTGCTAAGATCTGGTGATTGAGAAGAGGAAGAAGAGATACCTCAGATAAAAGAAGGAAGAAAATAGTACACTTGAGAAAAATTATATACGAAGAGAAAATATTTGATGTAGAAAAGAAGAGAATGCGGATATGTTTATATAAGAATCAGCTAAAACGCGTGTGAAAACAAAGTCACCAATGAAGACCAGCTTTTCTATTAATTAATACAAATAGACGATAGGTACTTTACCTTCTTGTTTATCAAGTGCTTCATTGTAACTATAAAGTAGTATAAACTAACAAAAATTAAGATTATAAAATATGGTATCGTGATTTCCGTTGATGTGTAATTCAAAAACTAATAATTAAATATAAACCATTCCATATGCATGTTATAAAGTCTACGCGTCAATAATTACACATCCTTTTCTTCTTGATCGTGTCACGTTTTTCATTTAAGACAACATAAATTAAGAAAGACTAGTGAGATATTCTTGACCACGATTTGTTCTTCGGTTTAATAAGACTGACGGACCGTGGACGAACTGTTTGACACTTTAAAAAGACCCAAACTTTTACTTATGTATCCTTCAATACATATGCATATATAATGGAACAAATATATATGGTAGTAAATAGACTTCCTCTTATTTTCACTCTCCAATTCAAGTTTTTTACTCAACTATACTAATCTTCAGTTCTCCACTCCAATAATAAATCTAAGTTTCTGGAATGTTTTGCATTTTTAAAATTTTCACTTTCTAATTTTTATTGCTACTTTTCCTCATTTTCTAAAATGACAATTTGCTTACCATAACTTTGAATCTTTTAATACCTTTTTATTTTCAATAACAGAGATGTAAAAAGTCACATATTTTTCCTCGTAGGGAAACAAGATCTCCTTAGAAGCGACTTCTTCTCTTCCAGCGGCTCCATGTGCGACCGGTCGGTTTCCACATAAAAGACCCCGCCGGCGTCAAGTCAACACAACTAGACGAACCAATTAAATAAACAGAACCTTCCTCAATTTAACAATGTTGCCCCCACATCACATTACTTGTCAGAGCCCATTACAGCTTTTTCTCTCTTGAAAAGCCTTACAGAGTAGCCCAATAGACCACATTAGGCCCATGTTTAATTACCCATAGTAAAAGAGGCTCACTTCTCTTCTGTCATGTCATGTTTATCTGTTTAATCCCGTTTTCGATTCAAAGCAAACACAGTATGAAGCTGAAAGCTTTCTCCTGAATCTTGTCTTTGTATCCGTCTTTTCGAATTATTTCTCCATGGAATCTGTGCTTCTCTGCTCAAAGGCTGTCCCTCGAGGGACGCCGTTGGAAAGGAACAGAAAGTTTTCGTTCAGGCATTTAAACAAACACCTTAAGTGCAATTCGCTTCCTGCTGCTTCCAGAAACACTCCGTCACTCCGAAGCTTCGAGGCTATCAAGGGTCCGTCTAGCTTGAGATTTGCTCCGTCCCCAGTGAGAAAAGGTTCGTCTTTTCTACCCAGATGCTCGATTTCCACCTCGACTGTTTCCGATTCCGACAACCCTTTCGTTACCAAGTTCCGACAACTGGTCAATAAAGTCTCTCAGCTGAAAGTGAAGCCCTTGGATGCTGTGAAGTTAACTCTTTTGCTATCGGTTCTGACTCTGGCTGCGAAAAAGATTGCGACTTTGGTCTTCAACCCATTCTTCTGGATGTATTTCAGCTGGACGTGGCTCTTCTGGCCTTGGTTCATCGCTCTGGGTCTCGCGGGCTACGGTGTTTACTGCTTCCGTAAGCATTGGCTCGGCGAAGCCAACGCCTTTGAGCAGCTTGGTATTGTAACTTCAGTCTTCACATGGCTTACACTAGTCCCTCCTGCTTACTTCAATGGCTATCTCGAAGGCTGGCCTTTTGTCTTCTTCTTGGCTTACCATTACTTCTTCTTCTTCAACGTAAGCGTGAGGAAACGCCTCTATGGAGATTACTACGCACGCAACCATGATCCCAAATGGGATGTGGATACGCCTCTATGGTCTCGTGTTTTGTTTGGTGTTGGCGTCGTTGTTGGACATTGGCTCGCGGCTTTCGAAGGCCCTGAGCTTCACCGTTTACCGGGCGGTTGGGCTAATGTAGGGATATGGGGTTTGATTGTGGTTACAATGCTTATGCATTACGATTCGACGCTGTATCTTGCTAGATATTCTGAAAAAGTGGTTGTCCCAACGGATGTTGTGCAGTTCGGTCCTTATAGATGGGTCAGGCATCCGATATATGCTTCTACCATGCTTCTTTTCGCGACGTACTGCACCTCGCTGCGTGCGCCTTTGAGCCTGTTGTTTCTTGTGGCGGTGTGTTTGGTTTACTACAGCAAGAAGGCGAAGATGGAGGAAGAGTTGATGGTGGAGAGTTTCGGTCAAAGGTATTTGGATTATGCTGATAAGGTTAGGCACAAGTTCATTCCTTTTGTTTACTAAGTGCGTTAGAGGAACATGTGTTGTTGTCTAAATATCTGGTATCTATCAGTCAAAGATGTATGAATGGAAGATGTGTTGGATTGTTCCATTTTATCGGGAAATGTTAGGCTTGTGAAAAAGATATGCTTTTTTATGCTATTCAAATTCATGATATTTCTCATCATTATTTTAGTTTGGTTTAGCACGAATCTGAAACTTGATTGGCTTTTATGAATACCAAACGGCCGTTCTTGATTGCTTGTTACGAGTGATAAGTTATATCCTAACGCATATTTTTGATTGAGTGTTTGCTTTATACTATTGTTGCATAATCCAACCGTGATTTGCTCCATTTTTTTTAATCCATTCCAATGGGGTACATGTGACGCTAAGATCTAAATCTCCTGATCTTACCTGATTCACTAACTTAAAAAGTATATGGAGTACCTCCAGTTAAAACCTAAAGCTGTTTGCTTTCTGAGTGTTTTTTGCCTTTACACGTAAGGAACCGCACAGGGAACAATCTTAATCATGATTAGTTTGATAAAGTGACCAGTGTTAATCTAATAATATTCATAATCCCACTTGTTCCATGCTAATCTTATCATGATTAGTATAATACAAATTCTTCCTTCCTGATAAAACTTTATTTTAGTCCATTGCATTTGCAACCCATCAACCATCTCCACCTGGAAATGTTTCTTTAATGACTTCTTCATGGCACTTTGGAGAAAAAAAGGTTTTGAGGTTTGTGTATAAAAATACTTGAGATTTTCAGATATTTCCATATGAAAAAACTCTTTAGCTTTGGTTTCTTTTCATGGTAGTGAAGTGGGTTTGTGTTATATTGATGTGATCTCTCTCTAATCATAAGTTAATTATCAGATACGTTACCTCCTGATGCTAGTTCTGTCCCTTTCTAAGTGATTTTACATCAACCAACTAGCTTTCTTCATTGTAGTGTATATATTCATGCACCTCTCTCTCTTATTTGCTTATCCCAAAAATCATCTTGCTGATTGATTTGCTTTCCTCTTTGCGTGTTCATTTGGGGAATGGTCATAAAAGTTCCAAACTCTAGAGCTCAAACTAATAAGGTTCTTTTGTCTGTGGTTGCTTTATTTGGTTTCTTGATAAAAAGGCCAAAAAAAAGAGCCTCTGGTAGTTGCTAACAGCCGGTAGTTGCAGATGCAGCATCATTAAGATTCACAAGAGATGTGCTTTCCTTTGTTTGGGCTCGTTTCGAATGGGAATCTTGATGATGCTGCATCAGCAAATACATGGCTACTCTTGCCAACTTTGATTTCCTTCTCTAATGAAGAAAATAAAGATGCCTTTGCGGTAATACAAAGGACTCGAAAACAGAAGGTATAGTCTCTTTTCTTGTTTCTGACTCTTGACAATACACGTTGTGAAGTATCTTCAAGTTTGTGATGCTTTTTTCTTGCTCCTGTTATTAGCTAAACCATTCACGTGTATAACTTTCAAAAGGATCCCACATATACTATAAAAGACCAAACAAAATAGTGACAATTATATTTGTACACATTTATTTAAATATAAGTAGACCTTGATATACGTTTCTAAGATAAATATGAACAGTGAGAACTAGGCCTAGCATTTTGAACCGAGCCAAAATTTTGGTTATTGGTTCGGTAATTGGTTACTTCGGTTTTTCAAACCGAACTAACCAATATTATTCAAAATTACCTGAATTTAACGGAAAACCAAAAAACTTTGGTAAGTTTCAATAAAAGATTTAAAAACCCAACTTAATTTTTTTGGTTTATTTCGGCGAAATTTTGTTCAAACTGAACTACCGGAATCCGCATGCCTAGTGAGAACTCAGAAGTAAGAAGTCTCTTGTGGTTATGGGTTGTGGGAACTCACATGGTCACATGTGTAAGTGGTCCATTAAGTGTTCTTTGGTCAATTCGTTGCCTATGGTCCCAAGTTATATCGTGTATTTATAGTTTCTTTGACCCGATTAAGGAAAAAAAAAACATTTTTCCACATGGATCATATGAATCTCGAGGCATAGTTTCCCTGCTAAAACAAATTAGAAAATGAAATAATAATAATAAAATACTTTTCAAAGTTTTCTTGAAAATGTATTGATGAATTTTAAGAGTCTGCATAAATTGGTGGGTTTAATCGTGAAAATTCAAATTTAACTTGATGTTTGTTTTTTCCGTAGCTGATTAGAAAACCTAACTCTTAACAATGATTTAATTAATAGGACATTTGTTAGCTTTTGAATAAGTGATTAACAACGAAAAAAGTATGTAATGACGTCGATAACAAATAGTACTATAATAAGTCTCTGTGCTTGGTAATTTTATATGAAGATATAGCACGATAAACCATAATCTCGACTAGTGCCATGTTTAGGAACAGAAAAACGTATAATATGTTTGAATTGATATCGAAACTCCACATATCATATTTGTTAGACTATTTTTGTTCTCGGGCATTAAAAAGATTAGGATTATGAATGATATATCATATTCTGCATAAATTTTGTTCAGTTAAAATAACTATAATGCTCAACCACTGTCTCATTATCATCTAGTACACATGTGATGACATAAAATTGTCCGTTTTCTTTGTAACTCTTTTCAATTAACGTAATGTGAAGATGTACATCTAAAACTCTGCGTGCCTGAACGTACTTCAATGTGGTTTGTCTACAAACACGTCTCAAGATTATTAACCTAAATACAATATTCAATTTAAGAAAAGCATACTATTAAATATATGTTTGTATTACACATATCTTTATACTATTATAAGAAGTGTCTTAAAAGCTTTGACCTATTTCATTCCAAGCTCTCTATCATTTCTTAGCTCTATCTATAAACATCACACACACGCACACACATTCTATATTGATGAACACCTATATATAGAGTTAGATCAAAAGAACTGAGAACATCATATCCACTCTTGATCCATGGATGATAAGAAGTTGTGGAGAGTTTCCAAGAAAGATTCCATCTTCGAAACGACTCATTTCTCTTCAAAACCCGACGTTTTCAGACGAAGCTTCTCAACAAAAACTTCTTCTTCACCTTCAAAACCCATTTTGACAAGAAGTTTCACAACAAAACCTTCTTCGTATCCTTCCTCGGAACCCATCTTTAGACGAAGTTTCTCTGCAAAACCCGCTCCTTCAAAATCTCCATTTCTGTCAAGAAGCGGTTCAATGAAATGCCAAGCTGACACATCTTCCACGAAGTGTTCCATCTCTCGGAGCTTGTCTCATAAAGGCGCTTCTGTGACCCGAAAATGTCGTGATGTGGCCAAGGAGCACAAGTCCCGGTTCTACATCATAAAACGCTGCGTTCTGATGCTCGTTTGTTGGCACAAACACGCTTAGATTCACTATGGACGTGAAGAAAGAAGATTAGGTTAATTATTTGCAGTGAATTTACTCGTTTTTTCTTTTCACCTATCCATTATTATTATTTTATATATTTTGTTTTAATGATACATTCCATCTGTTTCAAGTTAAATGTAATTTGTTTAAATTGTTTTCTACTTCTAAAAAATGTTGCTATATTTTCAGTAAATTTACTATGATACGTACACAAATAGGTAAAATTAGACAATGTCGTACTTCACAAGTGAAAAGTGGTATAATAGCTATCTTTAGCTTTTGGTTTCAGTATGTACAAAAAATCTAAGACTGGTACACTAATTTGAAACACAATGAGTATTTTATTGAAATTGTCTCATGATGTAATGAAATACAAAATTTTGCTCAAACTATATTTTCACAGTCTAGTATTTTTCTAACCATTTTGTTTTAATTATTGTGTGATTGTATTGAAGTGAGAGAGATTCCTTCTGAAACATTGGGAATGGAAAAGACATATATAAACAAAACTGTACCAGTGTTCCAGCTCCACTGTTCGCATTTATACATGTCGGTCCATATTACAAATAAAATAAATAAAAGTACTATCCCCTAGATCATATAACTGTTGTCATATTAAACCGCATTGTGTTTTGCTTTTGGTTGAATCGCATTGTTGGGCTTAAGTTACTTGACGTATGCCCAATATCGTATTGAGTACATTGTTTGTTGTGGTCAATGTCAATAAGGATTTACATTGAAATGTTAAATTCCTGGAAGATGAACTTGAAAGAGACTGAAAAATAGAACTAACTAATGAAACTAAAAGTTTCAACAAAAATCAATCCCAAATCATAACAATAGAGAGCAAAGTAGCGCCAAGGAAGACAGCAAGAAACTTGTAGATTGCCTTGTCACGAGGCTTATACCCTTTTGAGATAAGGTGGTGAATCGCAACATATATACACAAGTGACAAGACTCCACACGCCATGCTCATTGCTCGTAGCATTGATGCTGATGCCAATCCTAAAAGCCAAGTAGTAAATGACTGCAAGGAAGAATGGTCGTTTAGAGATTAGCATGATGTGAGAACTTTTCCCATTGCTACGGCAGCAAAGATCTTGTGCAAGTCCGTAGGTTTCTCCATGCGTCGCTTTTAGTGTCTGTCTAATTTGTATTCGTTAGAGAATATTATAAATTAAAATCATTTAGTTATCACACTTTTATACCTATATATCGAACCGAAACAAATGGAATTGAGTATGGACACTTATGAAACCATAACCTTCTTTTTTTGAACTGAAAAGGGTTAAACCCGGGTGATAGACCGCGGTCCACGGATCAGTACATGGAGCTGAACCAGCCTGGAGATCAGAACGTTCTGAACATTTCAACCGAGGTTCATCTTTTTCACCGTACCGGACAGACTGACCGTGCAGTGTACTGGACCGTCCCGCATACGTCCGGAAAGGAGCTTTGGCTGGAACCATGGCCAGATGACCGATCTGACCATACTGGGGCTTATCTTTCCCGTCCAACTTCACATTTGAAGACATATGGTCGAGCTAGAATCCACTTTGGACGAGCTGGACGAGGTGACACTTACTTTGGCGAGCTAGATGAGCTGAGTGAGCTAAGTGACACTACTTTGGAGCTGGATGAGCTGAGTGAGCTAAATGACACTAGCTTGGAACTGAATGAGCCAAGTAACACTGAAGATGGAGCTGGTTCAACTGCCGGGCGAAATGGGCCTTTTCAGCCCAAAGAAAAGTTCATAAAAAGTTCATTATGGGATTGTTTCTTTCCAAATTCGACCAGCTCTTTCCTCAGTCCATTTCAAGCACATTCTCATCAAGAATACCAAGAGGGAGTCAGCAAGGAAGTCTTGGTCGTGCATGGGAAAAAGAATTCAACAAAAATCATTAATTTCGGTCTTTAGTCAAAGTCTCCATTTCTAGTTTCTATGTCTTGTTTTTAGCACATTCTTCTTTGGGTCTCTACAACTTGTAATCCTATAAATAAGACCTTAGAGCCACGAAATAAAGCAGATTGTTTTCCCCTTTTGTTGAGTTAAAACTCTTTGTTCTTTGTAGAACTTGTTCTTAGTTTCTTGGTGAGGTTATCTCCAAGTTTCGATCCTTCTTTTGTTGGACCGGTGCGTCACATCCGGCAACGATCGAAGTCTGGTAGTATCTTTGGGCTATTCCGCAACCCTTAGTGTCACCCCTCGATTCATCAGTTCTCAATCCTCTCGGATCTGAGTTCATATCAACCTTACCGAAGAGTGATCCTTATCTTGGTTCTATCAAGTGGTATCAGAGCCACTCTCTCGGTAACTCTATTATCATTCCATATTCTCATCTCTCCATCTTCTTCAAACACTTCTTCTTCTACCTTTCTTAAATCTGGGCCCCTCATTACCATCCATATATATAAAAAAAAAAGATTTACGATTTAATTCAAAAAAAAAAAAAAAAAAATTCAAAGTTTGTTTTGTGGATTGGTGGTGGAAGAGAAAGCCTGCTGGCTGAGGAGAAATCCAGCCTTTGAGGTGGTTAAAACGGATTTCAAAAATCAAAAATCTCTTATCTTTCTATCTTGAGAAAATTCCCTTGTTTGCTTGGATTTGCCCATTGGGATTCTTTGATTTGTTCTCTTAGAACATTGAGTAAAAACTTGTGTGTGATCACCTAAATCTGAGAGAAACACTTGTGTGGGTGAGGATCAAACACTTGAGAGTGTGAGGTTTTTATCTACTAACTTTTGTGTTGAGATTTTCCAGGTTTATGATGTTTGGTTTGCAAAGGAAAAGTAACAAGGAGAAGCCTCAACGAAATTCTAACTCTCAAACTCCTTTTAAATATCCTTTGAATTATTTTGATGAGTTTGTTAGTGTGCAGGAACAGCCAGCTGTAAGGAGAAAAACAACCAGAGATGTGGGTGATCCAAAAAGGAAACCCTTTCAAATTGATGTCCAACAAATTTGTGATAACCTTGTGAAGGGAGTGGATAAAGCCCTTAAGGACTTCAGAAAGAGCCAAAAGAAGAGCACATCTACACGTGCCCCAGTAGCTGAGCCATCCTTGTTCATCAGTAAGAAAGCCCAAGGTGAATCTGAAAACCATTTTGAAGAACTTAAAGATTTTTCAGATTCTCTACCCATTTTTGATGAATCTGATGAAGAGCTAATTGAAAGCTTGATGTTTTGTGAAAAAGATTGTGATCTTCCTTCTCTTGAAACTGAGTTTAATCTTGATAATGAACAAGCTATTGTAGAACTAACTGTTTTGCAACCGGAGCTTCCGAGTAGTCTTGTTTTGTCTCCACAGGTTTTTGAGGAAGAGCCACTGGATTTTTCACATCAGTGCCCATGTCTTGACACTAGATATTTTTGGATGATGATCTAGGTCCTATCTTTGATGAGGAGGACGAACCAGGTCCAGTCTTTAATGAAGAAGCAACAAGCATCACATCCATTGCTATGGAGAATTATCTATGCTTTGATCCCGGTACAACTCCTGCCCCTTTACCTCCGGATCTTCAAGAGCACTGTGAGGAACCTTCTTCTCTTAATTCTCTGCCTGACATGGTTGTGAAAGTCAGTACTGATGATGTAATTCGTTTTGATCTTGACAAGATGAAAGATTTTTGTGTTTCAAAATCTGTTTTTGATAACATGATTAATTCTTTAAAAATCTTTGAACCTGATAAATGTCTTGATCAATCACGTTTTCAAAATGTCAATGGCATTACTTCTGGAATTATTTTGAGCTCTGATCAGTTCTTGGAACATAACAAAGGTTTTCATCTTCTTGGAAGGCCATTTGATCTTGATTTGCAACAAACTGATTTTTGTGCTGAAAAATCTCTTGATTCGTTAGTTTGCAAAGGAAATAGCTTTGATCTGAGTTCTTCTAGACATGTACTGATCACTGATGAATTGCTTGCATCCTCTTATGCCTTGGACGAAATTTTGATTCAGAAGTTGCTGGAACAGAAATCACTTGAAACTGAAAATGATTTTCGTGATCTTGAATTTTGTGGTTCTGTTTTGCAGCCTGATCTCTTGAGTTTTGAAACTGATAATACTTGGCATTTTCTGAGATCATTTCGTGATAATGGTGTTGTCTTGAGTTCTGATGATATTTTGGTTTACAACACATTCTTTGAGAAATGCCTTGAACTTTTGATAAATGATTCTCAAACTGAACTTAAGCTTGTGTGTTCAGATGTTGGGAAGGATATGCCCATTTTGAAAATGAATACTGTTGTTGCATATCTTGATAAAATTCTTGTCTGTAATATTTACTTTGATGAGCACCTTGAAAGGCTGAAAATGTGCAATTTGTTTTTGGAAAAGATATCTTGATTTGTGATTTGAACAAATATTTATCTTGCACATTTGATCCTGGTCTTTTAGTGTTTGTTTTGAGTATCCAGGAAAGACAGGTTCAGCCTCTGAATGAAAGCATTGGCCGTGCCCAACAACCTCAGATTTGGAGAAGCTTTGTTGTTCAAACCGACTACCTTGGTGCCAGCAACAGAGGTTCAGTCCAAGAAGGATATCTCAACAGTCCGAAGGTCTTTTGTCTTGAATCTAATTTTACAAGAAAGCCAACTCATCAAGGATTCACTGAGGCTTGGAAACGCATGAAAAGCTTCACGGATGAAGAAGTTATGAATTTTCCAAACCGGAGGTTCTTCAGTCCATCTATCCGCGAGTACCAGATTTTTAAAGGAGATTCATGCCCCAGAAAGAATCGACCTGAGCCAAAACCGATCCTCCATGAACCAAAGGTGTTTCCTCAGTCATTCTCCTGTCTAAACCAAAAGCACTGTAAGGATCATGAGTTGATTGCCTCTACTCTTCATGAAAATGTTTTGAAACCGAGAATTTCAAAAAGAAAACATATTCTTACTTGGTTGAAAAACGTTTTGCTCAAACCTTTTCATGAATTGATTTCATTGAGCTGTGCTTTGAAAGAGATTTGGTGCAGGAAAGAGCATGAATTAAAATTTCTTAGGCCAAAGAATTCTTTTGATTTCGTTCATGATGATAATTTTTCAAATCTGGCATTGTCTCTTTCTTTCCATAACAGTTTCTCACTTTGGCCTGATTTTGAGATTGATAAATCGATTTTTGGCAACCAGATTACTTGCTTAATGCTTGCCCACGTCCTTGATGATTATCCTAAGGGCTTGGATCCTGATTTTGATGTCTTAAGGATAGAGAAACCCTTTGATTATTTCTTTGGCAGATTTGATGTGGTTTCTCTAGTTGCTTTGAATAAACAGGATAAGCATGATCAGTTTATAAGCAGAGCAAGCACCAATGGACGCCAAAGTACTTGGAATTCCTTGATGAAAATGACTTCAAAACTCCAAGGAAGTTTCTGTCCATATTTTTCATTCCCTGAATTTTCCATGAATTTTAATTCCTTTGTATCTGATTCATCTCTTTTTGATATAGGTACTTTGGATTTGAGGACAAATCCTTTTGAAGAGGGAGGGAATGATAGACCGCGGTCCACGGATCAGTACATGGAGCTGAACCAGCCTGGAGATCAGAACGTTCTGAACATTTCAACCGAGGTTCATGTTTTTCACCGTACCGGACAGACTGACCGTGCAGTGTACTGGACCGTCCCGCATACGTCCGGAAAGGAGCTTTGGCTGGAACCATGGCCAGATGACCGATCTGACCATACTGGGGCTTATCTTTCCCGTCCAACTTCACATTTGAAGACATATGGTCGAGCTAGAATCCACTTTGGACGAGCTGGACGAGGTGACACTTACTTTGGCGAGCTAGATGAGCTGAGTGAGCTAAGTGACACTACTGTGGAGCTGGATGAGCTGAGTGAGCTAAATGACACTAGCTTGGAACTGAATGAGCCAAGTAACACTGAAGATGGAGCTGGTTCAGCTGCTGGGCGAAATGGGCCTTTTCAGCCCAAAGAAAAGTTCATAAAAAGTTCATTATGGGATTGTTTCTTTCCAAATTCGACCAGCTCTTTCCTCAGTCCATTTCAAGCACATTCTCATCAAGAATACCAAGAGGGAGTCAGCAAGGAAGTCTTGGTCGTGCATGGGAAAAAGAATTCAACAAAAATCATTAATTTCGGTCTTTAGTCAAAGTCTTCATTTCTAGTTTCTATGTCTTGTTTTTAGCACATTCTTCTTTGGATCTCTACAACTTGTAATCCTATAAATAAGGCCTTAGAGCCACGAAATAAAGCAGATTGTTTTCCCCTTTTGTTGAGTTAAAACTCTTTGTTCTTTGTAGAACTTGTTCTTAGTTTTTTGGTGAGGTTATCTCCAAGTTTCGATCCTTCTTTTGTTGGACCGGTGCGTCACATCCGGCAACGATCGAAGTCTGGTAGTATCTTTGGGCTATTCCGCAACCCTTAGTGTCACCCCTCGATTCATCAGTTCTCAATCCTCTCGGATCTGAGTTCATATCAACCTTACCGAAGAGTGATCCTTATTTTGGTTCTATCACCGGGTCTATTAAAAACACAGACCTAACCCCCGGGTGGAGGTACAGCCCACGGATAGACTCTCTCCTGGGCATTCAAATGAGCCGAAAGCAATAGCCCATATCCGTGTGGCCAGCGGGGTTCGAACTAGGGTTCGCCGTATTGGGTTTAATCCCTCAAGCGTCACTAGACTACCGTCACTGGTTAACCATAATCTTCTTCGCTGCTCAAATTGATGATTTGTGAATTTTGACATCCAATATATGTAAATACCTCCAATATATTCTGTTAGGAATAAAAATAAGAAGAAGTTGAAACTGTTTCCGTCACCTGCGGGTCACTGATTTTTTTTTTTGTTTGCGTTATCACACGAGAAATATCGTTTCTTGACCTCATAATTTTCACCTACGAACTCCATATTTTGACTAATGAATATATTGCTAAACCTCAGTAACAGAAATTCTAGTGCTGCCCTGGTTCAAACCACCTTTTGAAATGGATGATTATTCCTTAAATCTGAATATCAAAAAGCTGATCCTAAACCTAGGAGAGATTACAAACCTAAGGTCTATAGTTTCAAATGTTAAACAAAAAAAAGCTAGTGCTATATAAGCCAAATATAAGACTCTGAAGTTTGAATTAATATAAAGTTGTTGTTGAGCCAAAAAAAGAAAAAAAAAAGCTAGTGCTATAGAATTGATAAGAGAGTTTTTTTGTCTACATCTAGCAAAAAAATGGATTTAATCATTTATGTAAAAAGAGTATTTATGTTAACTCATCGTTCGACAAATTTTTTGACCGGGTCAAACCGTTTCGAACCAAAATCTAAATGTGCCGTCGAGTCGAGGTATGCATTAAAAAGGGACTTGCAGTTGAAACTGAATTCAAATTGGGCAACTTAACCATCAAGACTTTTGTCTTCTTTTCTCATTCCTATGCATCTCTTTCGTAGCTAGGCCCACTCTTAGCATCCGAGGAAAAAAAAAAGGCTTAAAGAGCAAGCATTCTTTACTTTCTCGGAAACCAAAACAGCCAAAATCTCGGGAAAACTTTCGAGGATCTGAGTCCAAGACAACAGCTAAAGGAAAAAAAATGATGAAAGTTGAACGAAAACATTAGACATTTTGATGTAACGTAATATACGACGAATCAATCGAATTGTAAAAAATAAAAAAGGATCGTTCCAATCTTAACTTCTTCTGAATCCTTATATTTACATTTTGTAGAATGAACAAACATATATATATTATCATCAATGTAGAACTGAAGAATCTCTGTTACTTCTGTTTCTCCCGAAGTATCTTCTCATCACTGAACTCGACCGTTCCAAACCCCTAGGTTCTACTCCAATGTCCAAATTCACACGATTCGACGAAGAGGAATTAGAGCCACGGTTCGGTCTCACTCTCCTCATCAACGACACCATTCCCCGAACCATCCTTCTCAATCTACCTCCCGAGCCGGAGGCACCACCATTGCTACTATCCGACTCCACTGTCCCCTGTGCTCTAACCCACGAGATCCGTCTCGGACCCTCACTGTTCCCACTACCAATCCCACCACCATCCATCTCCGTCAACACCACAGGCAACACTCTCTCCCCCTCTCCCATCGCCGCATTAAACCTCCCGACCGCGAATCCCCCTCCGGGAAGCCTCCATATCGTCATCCCCACGGCGTTATCACCCTCCTCGTTGTTGCTGCTGCTCCGTCTGTTAGGCTCCGAAGGTAGCTCGAACCGGCAGACCGGGCACGAGTTTCTGATCGATAGCCACGGCGTGATACAGTCGTCGTGGAAAATGTGTTTACACGGCATCTCACGCGCCTCCGTCTCCGCCTCGAAAACCTCAGTGCACACAGCGCAATTCGCCTCCGAGCTGATGTGACAATCGGAGATTTCGACTCTCGGCAACGACTCAATCGCCGATTTCGACGCCGGAGGGTTTCCAGATCTGCCGATTCCGGCTCCCGACGCCTCGATCTGACTTAGCTGCTCGAGCAACCGCTCGAACCCGGATCCCATCAGGATCTCGGATACTGAATCCGGAAGGGGACGAAGACCCGATCCGGATCCGTCATCGTAGTAAAACTCGAAAGCGCGTCGGTCTCCTTCTTCGGAATCGTCTCTCTCGCCGGCGCCTCCTTGGAGGACGATGACAGGATTGAACGAAGGACGACGGCTGGATCTACGGCGTCTAATCACGGATCTACGTGTGCTATCGATCGATCTAACTTCAGTGGGAGGTGGAGTCGCTAATTCGACGGCGGCGGAGGAGGAATCGGTTACCTCTTCGATGAAACCACCGTCGCAGTGGGGGCAAGCGACGCTGCCTTGTTCAGATTCAGACCAGACGCTGACGAATCGCGTGCAGCTGTAGCACCAATACGACGCAGTGGCCGGCGGTGTTGTAATTGTCGTTGACGGCGACGGCGACGATGACGGCATCTTCTGACTCCGTGAGAGGAATCTCTGACCAGAGTTAAAATGAGAGAGAGAGGTTGAGATGAGAGAATGTAAACGTAGCTTTTAAGGCGTTCGTAGGAGCGGAATTAACGGCGTCGGATTAGACGGTGAATAGACACGTGGTAAGTGTTTGACTGGGTGGGAGATAGCGGAGTTATTGACGGACGTTATGTATAGAGGAAGGAGCGTTCAAACGTGTTTGACCCAAACGCGGAAAGTGGAAACGCCGAGAAAATTCAAAAGAAGCGCCGTGTCTGACTTATGTGGGAACACCCATTTGATCTCCGTTTCTTCTGGGAAAAAGCCACCCAACGACATCGTTTCGGTTTGTGAATTATGCCAGAAACAAAGCGTGCTGACTGCTTAATAATATAGTCCTTTTTTGTATTAATTTAAAATGTTGTAGTTTACATTTGTTGTTGTTAGTTACATAATTTGTGACATATGCTATTATGTTTGGCAATGATGTGGAGGGTAGAATCTTTAGAAAATTAGATTTTCTTACACGTTGATGGCTCAAACAAATTATTGGTGCCAAGTTGATAAAATATCACACAAGAACCAACTTGTATCTATAAATCGTTTTTATTATTAAAAATGAAATGAAAAGACTAAAAGTTGCTCAACTAACTATTGTCTCTGTGTTTCTCTCATTTGTTTGCAAGCATTGACAATAAACAAATCGCAATTATAGCAACTGATTACCACAACTTCTCGTCACACAAGAAACACAAAACCTGGTGTGAAAACCGTTTGCTAAGCACAACAATAGGGTGAAACATGTTCATTTGTGAAAACATTTCCATTTTCTACTGGAATATTGAATCAAATCAAATTGACTGTTACAGACATAAACGGAAGACCATCAACAACGGCTTCAATTGGTTTGTCCCTTTTCTTATGGCTAAAATTATGAAAACAATGATCTATGATCCCTCTGAAACCAACAATGGCAGCTCGGAATCTAAACCAGAACTGAAAAAATGCCAGCTTGAATCATGAAACGCTGGAAAATAATCATCGGCTACCGTCTCAATGGCAAACTCACGAGTGATCCTTCTTGCAGCTATGATCCGTTTAGTGGCACGGATGACTTCCGGGTCAACAGTCACTTGCTCCTCGTACATCTGAAAGCTGTTCCCAAACAACGCGATTCTGCACAATCGATCCACTCTCCAGTTAGCTTGCAACAGGTTGTTGTACAGATTGGCCTCACAGTGCGGCATGAAGAAAAGAGTAGGCTTCAAAGCTTCCCTCCGAGCTTGCTCGTTCACAGACAGAACAGTGCATCCCATAGATTCTAGGACACTAGATTCAGTCGCGGAGAGGATAGGGTCGAATACTTCAATGTTACCAACCCAATGAAACTCTCTCTTCATCAAAACCGCAATGCTCAGCTGAAACCTCGGAGATTCATAAGCTTCGATGCTTCCTATACCATACACCACCATCTGAAGCTGTGTTTCAGTGCCTAACACGAGGCGAAACTGGTCTGAAACTTTGATAAGGTTTAGCTACCTCGATCTAGAGAACTCTGTAAACTTCTTTATAAATTTGAAATGAGAAAAGGAACACAACTTTGAGTATGAAATCTACAACACTCTCATGGCGAGAATTGCAGAAGTCATCAGTCTCATAGCGACTGTAAAGTATTGACTCATGGCGTCAGATACAATTAACATCAAAGCATGAAGAAGATAAAATGAACTTGACAAGTATTTATAAGCTGAATTCATCTAACTGCAAAGCCTCTGTGAGATACAGAAGGTCTTCTCTTTTATTTAAATTCCCACTCCAACGTTCCCTTCCACGTCAGCCTCACTCTGTTTCCCTCCTGACGCCTTCTTCTTGCGAAAATAAGTCTTTTGATACTTATCAATACCTCGCCCTTCGAAACCGAGCTTGCCCTCAAGCTCGAAAGAAGGAAAACACGCCATAAACTCCTTCGACAGCATCCAAGAATCATCTGCAGCATCCTTCCCTTTCCAAGTCACCAACAACTCCAACTCGCCATCCACAGAATATCGTTTAGCCAAGACATCCAAAGGTTGCAACGGTGCTTCTGTCTCTGTTGAAAACACCGGTGGCAACGCCGTCACCTCCACTTCAGAACCCACCGCCTTCTTAAGCTGCGACACATGAAAAACATCATGAATTTTAGACCCTGCAGGTAGCTGCAAACGATAAGCTACTTTCCCAATCCTCTCCAAAATCTTGTATGGTCCATAAAACTTGGCAGCCAGCTTAGGACAGAAGCGAGTCGCTACTGACTTCTGACGATAAGGCCTAAGTTTTAAGAAAACCAAATCCAACACTTCAAAAGAAACATCTCGTCTATGCTTATCCGCATGACCCTTCATTAACTCCTGTGCTCTCTCCAAACAGCTCTTCAAACGACCCAACATCTCATCCCTCCGCTGCAATGATTCCTCCAACTCAAAGTTCGTAGTGGAACCAGCTTCAAATGGTAACAAAGCCGGAGGATCCCGACCATAAACCACTACAAACGGTGTTGTCTTGAGCGAAGTATGGTAAGATGTATTGAACCAAAACTCAGCCCAACACAAAAATTTAGACCACAAACGAGGATGACCCGAAGCAAAGCATCTTAAATATGTCTCCAAGCACCTATTTAAGACCTCTGTCTGACCATCCGTTTGAGGATGAAACGACGTGCTGTACTTCAACTTCGTACCAGCTAGCTTAAAGCTCTCCTTCCAAAAAGCACTCAAAAACACCCGATCCCTATCAGACACAATACTCCGCGGAAATCCGTGTAAACGGACAATCTCCTGAACAAACTTCGACGCCACATCCACAGCAGTAAAAGGATGCTTTAAACTGATAAAATCCCCATATTTGCTCAAGCGATCCACCACAACCAAAATGACATTCACTCCTCCTGATAAAGGTAAACCTTCAATGAAATCCATACTGATATCCTCCCACACTTGATTCGGTATTGGCAATGGTTGAAGTAAACCAGCAGGAGATAAAGTCGAATGCTTATGCATCTGACAGATTTGGCAAGCAGCAACATAACCCTGCACCTGTTTCTTCAACCCTTCCCAAGTAAAGGACTGATGTATCCTCTTTATGGTCTTCAAAACTCCAGAATGACCCCCCATTTTACTGTCATGACACTCATTTAAGATCAATGAAATAAACTGGGAGGTTTTTGGAATCACCAATCTCTTCTTCGACCACAATCTCCCATCACACACCCTCAGCTTACCCTTCACAGAAGTACCCGACTCCAAGATCTGAGAAATCAACTTCTGAATGCCTGCATCATCCGTAATCTCTTTATATAGATCTTGCCACTGCAGAGTTGTAGGAACTGTAAGAGTCAGCAACAGAGAAGCCATCGACATACTCCGAGAAAGGCCATCTGCTGCTTTGTTCTCACAACCCGGTTTGTACACAATGTCAAAATCAAAACCTAACAATCTTGTTAACCACCGTTGATATTCCATATTAACTTCCTTCTGCTCCAACAAATATTTGATACTGCGTTGATCCGTATGAACCGTGAAGTGTCTGCCTAGCAAATAATGCTTCCACTTCCTTACGGCCATGACCACTGCCATCAACTCCCGCTCATATGCTGGCTTCAGCTGTTCACGCTCCGTTAAAGCATAACTAAAGTAAGCTATTGGTTTGTTGTCTTGCATTAAAACGGCTCCTAAACCCACACCAGATGCATCGGTCTCCACCACAAAGCGCTTCGTAAAATCTGGTAAGGTTAAAACCGGAGCATGAACCATAGCAGACTTCAATGTATCAAATGAATTCTGAGTCTCAGGATTCCAAGCAAACTGATCCCTCTTAGTCAAAGTCGTGAGAGGCCTCGCCATAACCCCATAACTCTTGACAAACTTACGGTAATAACCAGTTAACCCCAGAAATCCACGCAATTGCTTCACAGTTTTAGGTGTAGGCCACTTCACCATAGCTTCAGTCTTTGCAGCATCCGTAGCAACACCCTCCTTGGAAATGATATGTCCGAGATACTCCACTTGAGTAACCCCAAAAGAACATTTCTTGCGATTAGCAAAAAGTGATTGTTCCCTAAGTCCCTCCAAAACCTTCCTCAAATGCTCCTCATGAGCCTCCACAGAACTACTATAAACCAAAATATCATCAAAGAAGACTAGCACAAAATTCCTCAAAAACGGTTTGAAGATCTTGTTCATAAGAGCTTGAAAAGTGGCCGGAGCATTCGTCAGCCCAAACGGCATTACCAAGAATTCATAATGACCCTCCACTGTTCGAAATGCAGTCTTCTTAATATCATCTTCAACCATTCTGATTTGATGATACCCTGACCGGAGATCAAGCTTCGAAAAGATGACAGCACCATGTAACTCATCAAGTAACTGATCAATAACCGGAATTGGGTACTTGTCAGGTATAGTTGATTTGTTCAGAGCTCTATAATCAACACAAAAACGAAAACCCCCGTCTTTCTTCTTCACCAAAAGAACCGGACTGGAAAAAGGGCTCACACTCGGTCTAATGATACCAGCTTCAAGCATCTCCTCCACCATTTTTTCCATAACTACTTTCCTTGAATGCGGCTATCTATAAGGATGAACTGAAATAGCAGAGACTCCCGCTGTCAAGTTAATAGCATGCTCCTGACCCCGTAGAGGAGGTAAAGCAGTAGGTAGAGCAAAGATATCCTCAAAAGAACTCAGTAGTGCTGCTAGACGAGGTTCCACATCAACTGTAGCTGGTGGAACAATCGCTGACAGCAACAACTCTTCTCTTCCTGCAAACGGATCTTGGAACACTGGAGATAAAGATTTCAGCGATAATTTTGTGCAATGAAGGGTTGGATCGCCAAACAAGGTGACCCTCTCACCCTTATACATGAAACAAAACTCCTGCAACTTCCAATCAACCTCACATTTACCCAAAGTTGCGAGCCATTTCACACCCAAGATAACATCCACATTGCCTAACTCCAAGACTATAAACTCCGAACTGAATGTGGTTGTGTTTAACTGAAACTTCACTTCAGTGCACAACCCAGCTGCTTTCACCATTACTCCATTACCCAATAACACATCCATACCACTCGAATCATCCAATCCCAATCTCAACTTACTCGCTACCTCAGGAGAAATGAAATTATGAGAAGCTCCACTGTCAATCATAAAGATCAACTCTCTCTGCCCAATCCTTCCACGCATCTTCGTAGTTCTCGGAGAATCAATCCCTAGGAAGGAATTCAGAGACAAAGTTCTTACTTCACAATACGCATTATGATCCATTTCTTGTAAAATGACATCATCTTCCTCCATAACTTCCATCTCAATCCCATGTACTACAGTCATCACTCGAATTTCTTTATTAGGACATATATGAGCTCGAGACCAAGGAGCTTTACACTTGAAACAAACTTGATCTCTTCGCATTGCATCAAGCTCAGCATCAGTGTATTTCAACCTTGGTCGTTGAGTAGACTGTTGATCACCACCATTCTCTTTCCCTCCACTCGCGTCACTTCTCTGCTTATCCCACACTTTTCCTCCACTGTTATAACGAGCTCCACGGTTGGCATTAGTGTTGCGATTAGAGCCAACAACCTCCACAGGAGCCACCTTGCCCACCACCCTACAGAAAGCACTCTTCTCCATTCTGAGGACGGCTGCAATGAAATTGGGAAGACCCTGTGGATCTTTCATCTTAATCACCTCCTTCATCTCTGTACTCAAACCATTATAGAATATTCTCTCCAAATGCCTATCTTCAATGCCCGGGACTTGCGTTGATAATTCTTCAAACTCACTCACATAATCAACTACTGACCCCGTCTGCTTGATAGAAAACAATCTCGTACTCGGTTCCTCGTCAATAGATTCCGTAAAACGCAAAACCAATTGTTGTTTAAACTCCAGCCAAGTACGAAATCCACCCCGACGCAACGCCCAAGCAAACCACTTCTTCACCCTCCCTTCAATACATAGTGGAATCAGATCTAGTCGCTCATGATCATGAAAGCGACCAACGACAAAGAAATGCTCAATATCCACTAGCCAGTCAGAAACCTTCGATCCATCACAACTCGGCATTTCAATCTTCTTAAGCATATTCTCACGAGTCATCAGATTCAAATCTCCAGATCTAGAACCATTCGAGTAATTGTTCCGATTCATCTCCGAGTTACGAATCGGTACCTGAAACATCGGACTCGAAGATTCTGGAGCTCGCGATCGGAGTTCGCCTTCGTATTCTTCGATCGGACGCTTATCTAACCTCTTCAAGATCTCCTTCAAGTTATCCTCAACCGAACTGAACCGCATCTCATTCATCTGATTATTCTCCGCCGTTTTCCTCATCAACAACTTGTACGACTCGTTCAAAAATTCCACCTCCTTGCGCATCGAAACATCCTCCTCCGCCAGATCGTGCTGATTCGAGACCTCCGACGGTGACGGACTACGAGAAGGCATCGCGATCGACTCAGAACCAGTTTCACCGCACCAATGATAAGGTTTAGCTACCTCGATCTAGAGAACTCTGTAAACTTCTTTATAAATTTGAAATGAGAAAAGGAACACAACTTTGAGTATGAAATCTACAACACTCTCATGGCGAGAATTGCAGAAGTCATCAGTCTCATAACGACTGTAAAGTATTGACTCATGGCGTCAGATACAATTAACATCAAAGCATGAAGAAGATAAAATGAACTTGACAAGTATTTATAAGCTGAATTCATCTAACTGCAAAGCCTCTGTGAGATACAGAAGGTCTTCTCTTTTATTTAAATTCCCACTCCAACGTTCCCTTCCACGTCAGCCTCACTCTGTTTCCCTCCTGACGCCTTCTTCTTGCGAAAATAAGTCTTTTGATACTTATCAAACTTCTGGAGACTTGAGCTGTTCTATTAAAGCAGTGTAGAATTTTGAGCTCTCGAGTTTCTTGATGGAGCTTTCCATCTTCTTCTTTAATCTCGCTTGCCTCTGTATATCAACTTCAAGATCATCTGACTTCCATGGTTTCTCTTCTTCTTCATGAACCTTAGGTTTTGGTTTTCTCCTCCCTTGTCTTCTTTTACTAGGTAAGACCACTGTCCACTCACCATCACTACTTGGGTTTTTAACGGGTGCTCCCATAAAAAACTGACCTAATCACACAGGCCTTTAAAATTAGGGTTTATACTCGATGCAATGATTCCTACATGTATCAATCGCTTTGCACAGATCCGATTTATCTACTTGGAGATCGATAAAGCCTTGGAAGGAACATGAATGAAACTTACGATCAGAAACGAAACCAGAAGAGGATGATCGAATAAGCTTTCTTGCGGTTCAGGAGAAGACGAAAATTAATGCTTGGAATGTGAAGCAACCGAGTGGACTCAGTGAGACATCGGGGTTGTGTTTCGTCCGACCGAGACCTCAGACCTGCGTCGATATGAAACCAGCGTGATTGGTACAAGAAAATAAGGAAACAGACGATGGGCTGGAGGGAAAGTTATTGCTGCCTATGTACCGGCCCATTAAGTAAAAGACTAGACGAGATTTGGCGAAAGTCGAATTACGCCGGTATTTATTACATGAATAACATATTTGTTTAAACTTTGTCAGAAATAAACCTATGCATTTTACCCGAAAATTATAAAATACATATTCAATTCGGATCATGGTTTAAGTTTTAGTAGAGGTGGACAAAATATCTGTAAATTTTAATTTGATTTGTTATTTATATCGATTTGAACAAATAAAAAGAAAAATTGCCACAAATACCACATTTATAGTATCACTTTTCATGTTTACACTAACCTGATTCTAATAAATATATAAATACTTAAAAAATATATAAAAAATTTAAAAAATTAGTTTCAAACATAATTTTCGTTTTTCAAAAATAAATTTGAAAAAAAAATAATCGAAAAAAAATTCAAAAAAAAATTTTATAAAGAAAATCGAATTTGAAAAAGTATATTTCGAAAAATAAAAAAAGTTTACATTTTTTTTAATTGTTTTATTTTTTTAATTGTTTTTTTTATTTTTTATTTAAATAATAATTTATTATATATATAAATAACAAGGGCATAATAGTCTTTTATCACTTAATGAAGAAATTATTTTTGAAAATATCTCATTAGTGGTGGTAAAAATGAAAAATGATACCATGAAAATGGTAAACATGTAAATTCCCAAAAAAAAATTGGATATTTGTAAACTTCCGACTTATTTTTGTATATTGGATTTCTTATTTATTTTTATTTTATTTATTACATCGAATCGGATATCCGGTTAATACTAAAAAAAATTAGATATCCGAATCACTGAATATCTAAATAACTGGATCGAATCAAATCATTCTGGTGGGAATTTTCTCATTCATTAGAAATATTCTTTGATCGTGTTAAGAGGGTCACACACCAATAAACTCCCAGCCAGCGGAAGAAAGTGACATTCCAACAATAAAGCCAATGCATTATGTTTTTTTTTTCCTTTCTATGGCCAAGAAGGGTTCAGTGTGTTTTTAATTATTATTTAAGATTCAAAGAGTTATAGTTTTAGGCTTTTAGCCTTTTAGCCATTAGTGCTCTGTCTCATTTAATTTCCACAATGTTTTTTAGCCTTTTAGCCATCAGCAATTCAAGAGCAGATTTAGCAGAGAACATGAACACATGCAGCAACTGACTCTGACAGACCTTTTAATTTCCCCTACAAAGTCTTTACAGCCTTACTCAGAAACTAAAATGGCCCTATTAGACACTGTTGAGCTGTTTGCCGTGGTGACAAAGTGACAATAATTGAAGTTACTTAAAGGGTTCAAGTGATGGAACTAGTTGGTCTCAGCAACTGTAGTTGAGAATCTCAAGCCTTTCATTTAGAGTAACCCGGACAAAATGCTTGTCTCCAAATAAGGAAAGTCTTTTATTTAGTGAAAACTGCCAAAACATTACACTTCATATAGAAATTACATCCCTTTTTCTATGCTATTTTGGTAAATAATGCCAAAAAAGTTAGAAGTATATTCTAATACACTTTTGACTTTGTTGCTAAATGGAACTCTTCATCTTTAAGGAATTGATGAAGTCGTCTAATGAGCTGCATGAGGAACCTCCACTTCTAACAGAGGATTCAAGCTTCTCTTTCAATTCAATAGCTCTCTTCCTCATATATGCTCCTTCTTCATCCACAAGCAATCTCTTCACAGCTCTCTCCACAACTTCTTTCTCAAGCTCTCCCTCTAATTGAACCCCAATTCTCCAAACATTCTCCAAGTACCTAGCATTGACTTTCTGATCACCAGTAAAAGGCCTACATATCATTGGAACACCTTCCCCAATGCTCTCTAATGTCGAGTTCCATCCACAGTGACTCCAAAACCCTCCTACTGCAGGATGTTTGAGAACTTCCATCTGTGGGGCCCATTTAACAATGTAACCTCTCTCTGAGACCAGCTTGGTGAACTCCTCTGGTAAGGACTCTGTCCACTCCGAGGCAGGAATAGAACCGGGTCGAATCACCCACAAGAAATGTTGGTTGCTATTACTCAACCCCCAAGCCATCTCTAACATGTCTTTGGCTTCCATCAAAGCTAAGCTTCCTAAGCTTATGTATATAACTGATGTTGGTTTCTGCATGTTCAACCACTCGATGCAGCTTCTGTCCTCTTCAATCAAACTAGAAGGTGCAAAAGCTGCAATGTGAAGCGGGCCTATAGGATATACTGGAACCTGTAGTTGTCGTTGCAATCGTGCCAAAGAAGAGCTCTCTAGACAGTTTGCTGTATTAATGATAACAGCTGAAGCTGTTCCAGTGTTAACAGTTTCACTGTAAACACGTGGAATACTCTCTATTGGTCCAAAAGCAGAAGTTGGTAGGTCCTTGTACCTTAAAGGATGCAACCCTGGAAACAGCTTGTCTTGCAGTTCAAGATCTGCATAAATCAAATGGGTTTAGTCTTAAATGGATTTTAAAGACGAGAGTGTTGGAAACAGAATTTCTACAATCAAAATGCTGGGAGCCAAGGGATATGATCAGGAGGCGATGGGGAGATGGTTTGCTTCCAGATGACATATGATTGCTTTTAAAAGCTTATACTCATTTGTATAAAACATTTAGACAATAACGCATTCATTGTAAAAAAAATTTTGTTTTTAGTTGAATAAATTTAACATTCATTAAAAAAAAAGACGATTTAAGGATTGTGTGCACCTTTCATGTCGATCAAGAACTTATCTGCGTTGACTTTGGCAATAACAGAGCGGCAGAGAAAGGCAGTAGCACTTGTAGTACTGAAGACAACACTAGGAAGTTGAAACTCCTTAGCAGCAGCTTTTGAGAGAGACATGTACTCATCGTAGATGACACAAGCAATCTCATCATTGTCACCTTGTTCCTTCAATATCTGACCTAAACATTGCTTGAAGCTTGCCTCGCAGGCTTGATTGAGCTTCATCAAAAATTGGACTGGTCCGAGGTTTTTGAGATCAGAATCTGTTAAGCTACCAGGGATGGTGAGAAAGTTAAAGTCAGAGAAGTCTTTGGAAGAGCTAACTCGATTATACTGTGTCTGAATAACGGTGATGGAGAAGCCTTTAGAGTGAAGAGCTTTCCCAAGTTGCATAATAGGAGTGACATGTCCTTGTGCTGGTACTGGAACCAACACTATCCTTCTCTTCTTGACTAGCTTTTCATCCATATTGTGTAGGAATGGGAGACAGATATGAGGATACTATTACATCGAGAGATCTAGGATCTGAATATGATATATAGTTAGGAGACTTAAGACACGTGAGATATACATTCACTGTTCCTGTGGTCTCAAGATTTTTAAATTTATTTCTTAGTTGGAAAATTCAGATCTGATGGTTAGGGGAAGCTTTAAAAACTTTTCTTTATTATGTGCAAGGACCAGCAGAAGCACAAGCACGTGGCCGGTGGCTGGACTATTAAGTAATAAAGATTCTGACTTATAAGCTTGTCTTCTTTCTGATAAAGTCTATCTTCTCTTTGGTGGATAATATCAACATAAAATGTTAATGATGAAATGGTCTTCCGTCATTGAGAAAGTTTTCGGCGTGATTGAAAGACTTCATGACAAAGTAAAAAGGAAAGATGTTAACACATCGCTCAGTCTTGTTGGCGCTATCCAGATTTGTTTAGCTATATCTCGAAGCTTATCACAGTTGACAAAGTCATCTGTCGTTTACTTTGGTTATGTAAAATACAACTGTATATGAGTTGTGTAAGTTCCATAACTTTAGGTTGGAGTAGCTAGTTTTGTCTTTTTCATAATTTTAGGTTTGGTTTTCATAATGGGTTTGGTTTGTCGTTTCTTTTTGTAGTTGGAGATTACGTATTCGATTACGTATGTCTCTATTTATAGTAATATCCGAGTCGTTTTTTTCCACCAAATGAATCACATGGCATGTGATGAGTTTTATTTATTGAACCTAATCATTGGAAATATACCGGTCTTGACGTACAATACATTCATTTTAATTACGGGAGCAGTTTCATTTCTTGTAACAAATTTGTTTTCCTTTGGAAAAGAATCTGGCAGTTACACCAAGTTACTGTAACATGGTGAAAAACATTAAACATCCCAACTATAAGAATATGTCAATAATTACACTAGATTTATGTTAATCCATACCCAGACCGGCTTAAATACATTATGGGCCTTGTGCAGACATATTTTTTTCCTCGAAAGTTGTAATGGTATTTCTTTAAATTTACAAATTAAGACCCTAATCTATGTGCTGTTTAACAAATTAGGACCCTAATTCTTAAACAAAAATTTTCAACACTGAAGGATCCTGTGCATGTGCACCTTGAGCACACCCCAAGAGCCGGCACACTCCATACCATATATACAAAGTAAATAATTTTACGGTGGAAACATCAAAATCAAGTTTAATTGATTTTGACTTTAATAAATAGAATTAATCCATAAATTATTAAACTTAAACCTGATTAACTAAAGCGAGATCTGACCAGACTCATTAAACACGATATGTGTATGAAATAACATTTTTGTTAGCCCAAATTGTAATTTATTTAGGGTTCATAAGAAAAAATTGACTTGGGGGGAAACATAGAGAGAGAGAGAGAGAGAGAGAGAGAGAGAGAGAGAGTCGATTTATATTCCTTCGTAATATTGAAGAGTTGATTCGGCTTTAGGGTTCGACAGTGGAGAAAATACGTCAAGTCTTGAGGGTCACTTTGTTGAAGAGTTAATTCATGTGTCATAGTAAGATTTCAGAGGATTCAGTCAAAGCAACAAAGTCAATCATATTCGGAATCACAACTGTAGAACCTTCGACCCAAAATTTTTTTAGTCCAAGCTTGAGATACAACCCACATAAACAGAGCACTTTACCTTCACTCCCTTGCTCCATCGTGTTTTGTCTGAACCTCCACCCAATTCCATCTCTCTCTCTCTCTCTCTCTCTCTCTCTCTGTGTGTGTGTGTGTGTGTTAGAAATCCCCAATTTCTTTTCTTACGAACCCTAAGTAAATCGATTTGGGAAAATAAGAGTTGCATTTGATCGTGTTTTATGCGTTTGATCGGGTTTTATGCGTTGGATCGGGTTGGATTTACTAATACAGAGTAAGTTTAATACATTACTGATTGACCCACTAACTAAGTTTAAAATAAATTAAACATGATTATGATGTTCCTAATACAGAGTAATTTAGGATGTAGGATAATTTAATGTTTTTATTGATAAATAAATGTTATTTTAAGAATTTTCGTCTTTGAGTGCTAATTTTCTTATAAACACTAAAAAATGCTTTGTAAAAAATATTAATATGTATGTATGATACAAACTGCAAAAAACATTTGATTGGTTTGAAAAGATAACCTATAGAAAACTATTTTCCATACACTCGAAAATAGAAAAACCCTAATTCACTGAATTTCTGTGAGAAATAATTAGAAAATATAATAAGATATACAGTTCTGGTAAAATAATTCTTTAGGATAACGTTTTTAATTATTTTCACAAAAAGAGTTCACAATAAAGAAAATGACCAAAAAATTTTTATTAAATGGTAACTAACCCGAAACTTTGGGTTTAGAATTAAGGGCGGTGTTTATTTTTTCTAAATAGAACATAAATATTAAAAATTTGAAAATAAAATAATTTCAAAAATAATTTTTTTACAAAAATTGAGAAAATATTCGATTTTTTTGAAAAAGTTCGAATTTGAAAACATATATTTAAAACATATATTTTTTTTGTTTATTATTATTTTTATATATATATAAAGGGGTAGAAATGTATTTTGCTTTTTTTGTGAAATATTTTTTAGTCATTTTATTTATTGAGAGTTCTTTTGTAACAAAATATTAAAAGAGGCTATTTGAGAGAATTGCCCATTATGACATGTGGTTTTATTTTAACTGAATTTAACATTTTACAATTCAAAATAGGCTAAAAAATCCCTAGACATTATTTGTGAAATGATTTTGAATTTTGCTTATGGGTCATTACCCCATACATTTTCATTAGAAAAAGATGACATGGCTTAGTGAAATGATGACATGACTTAAAGCTAATTATGACATGAACATTCACACTTAACGTTAATATATATTTTTGGTAAGTTTTTTTTTAAAATAAGGTAATAACCCATATATCATTATTAATATAACATTAAATCATATAACAATAGAAATATAACTATAAAAATATTTTACAAAATTTGAAATATTATTTAATTTATTTTTTTTATAATTATAAACTTTTATTTCTCAAAAATTCTTACAGTTTTAAATATGCATGGGCGTTCGGTTTTCGTTTCGGTTCCGGTTAGGTTCTATCGTTTTCAGGTTTTCGGTTCTAGAGATATAAGAACCATTCGGTTATCTATGAAACTCGGTTAAGATATCAATTATAAGAACCGGCTAATATCCAATAAACTTTTGGTTCCAATTTGGTTCCGGTTTTTTGGTTACTTTTAGATATTTGGGGGTACAAAAACAGATTTTCAGGTTTTTAGATTAAAAATCGGATAATTTTTAATATTTTGGATAAAATTATTCAGGTAGTTCGCTTCTTTAGGATCATTCGGAAAATTTTAAATATTTTGAATAAAAATTATTTGGGTGATTCGGTATATAAGTAATATTTTAGAATATTTGTTAGTTTTAGTAATATATATATTTAATGTTTTATATAAATTATATTCTGGATATTCAGATATCCATTCGGTTTTCGGTTTGGTTCCGGTTTGGCGTTTGGTTCTCGGTTTTTATGCCCATGCATAGTTTTAAAGTTGTAATTATCTTAATCCTTATACCATTAGTTTCTTTTTCATATCTACAAATTTTAAAATACCATTTAGTTTTACGTTTTGATAATTATATATCTAAAAAAAATTCTCTTAATTTTATATAATTTGATTTTTTAACCAAAAGAATTAGATAAAAATCTATCCAAGATTACAATTTAAATATGCACATATATATTGTTAAATATAAATTTAAAATAAAAAATAGTTAATTTATCTTAATTTTTACTTTTAATTAAATAAAATTTAAATTAAAATATTGGTAAGCAAATAATGAAATCCAAAACATTGATAAATTTTATTTTTAATTATTATCCAAATTAAAAAAACTTTTATTTATGCACATAGTGCATGAAAACCCTTAGGGGGTTGTATTGAATCTGTTATTTCAAGTGATTTGATATTTAGTGAGTTTTTAGATGATTTTAGTTGAATCTGAGAATTTGGGGTGATTTTTGTTAAACAACTCTAGAATCTCATAGATTTGGATTTTAATTTACTCTAAACACAATGAAAGCACTCTAAAATTTCCGATTTAAATTTTGTTCAATAACAGTGGATTTCAGACTGTTTTATGAAATGACAAGTTCAATAACACTGAATTTTAAAATGATTTTTTAAATCCACAATTGAATAACAGTAGATTTGTCATTTTAATACAAATCATTTCAAATTCCTAGTTGAATACCCCTTGGTACATTTACATATATCAACTTCGACCATTCGATTTATTTTTAGCTTAGAACTTCATATCTTCTTATTTAGCTTGAGCAAATGAGTATCTATCTTGTTTCTAGGAAGATACAGCCATTTGATAAAACATTCAATGTTGTAATTTTAAAGTGTTTTTTGCTGATCAAAATCTAAGCTATATTTGATGATCAAAGCCAGAAGAAACCATAGGATCAAACAGTATTTACCCAGCTGCTGCCTGGAACCCTACTCAACTTCTTCTTCTTTATCATCTTCTTCATCCTAACAACACTTCCCCAACTACCAGCATTGGCATACAAACTGGACAGAAGCAATCTATTCCCTGAGTTCTCTGGTTCAAGCTCTGCTAAGCGCTCTGCTGCAATCCTTGCAAGCTCGATGTTCCCATGATTCCTACACGCACCCAACAAAGCACCCCACACAAACAAGTCCGGCTCCATTGGCATAGCCCTGATCATCTCATAGGCCTCAACAACCTTCCCTGCTCTCCCCAAAAGATCCACCATACAAGCGTAATGCTCCAACCTCGGCTCGATTCTGTACTTGTTCTGCATCAAAAGGAACAGCTTTTGTCCAAGATCAGTTAACCCGCCGTGGCTGCAGGCTGTGAGGATGGCCGTGAACGTTAAGTGGTCGAGTCTCTCTCCCGTTGCTTCCATCCGTTCAAAAAGCTCAACTGCTTTCTCCGAGAGCCCGTGGTTTGCGTAGCAGAAGATCATCGAGTTGAAAGTAACCGTTGTCTTCTTAGTAGTTTTGTGAAACAAGATCATTGCTTCTGAAATGAATCCGCATTTCCCGTACATATCGAGCAAAGCACTTCTAACGAAACCGTGGTCTTCAAGTCCACTCACTACCGAGTAGCCGTGAATCTCCTTTCCATGCTTCACACTCGCGAGTGTTGTACAAGCAGGCAAAAGGGTAGTGATGGTAGCTGAGTTTGGATACAACCCGTGAGCTAACATCTGTTTAAAAGCATCTAAAGCCTTAGCGTTCTGAAAGTTATGTACAAGGCCTGATATAATAGACGTCCACGACACAACGTCAGGCTTGTGACCATGCAAACACATCATCTCAAGCATCTCAGATACTTTTTCTTCGTCTCCGATATGCGAGAATCCTGCAATTAAAGCATTCCAAGTGATAACATCAGGTTTTATCCCCAGTAGTTCCATATCTCCCATCAAGTTCAAAGCTTCATCTGCTTGGCTATTGTTAGCATAACCAGAGATCATAGCATTGAACACGACTAAATCTTGTCCAGACGAATCCCTAAACACCTTCCTCGCATTCTCTACCTCCCCGAACTTCGAATACATATCAATAAGCGAGCTAACTATAAAACCATCAGACTCAAACGAACACTTGAGCACCACACAATGCATCATCTTCCCGAACTCTTGGTCAAGCAGATTGCGACTTGCTTTAAGAACACTAGGAACGATGAAAGCATCAAGCTTTAAACCTTCTCCATTCATTTCTCTGAAGATATTTAAAGACTCCTGGTAATACCCGTTACGAGAACAAGCTCCGATCATGACAACCCATCCACTAATATCTCTTTTGGGCATTTCATCGAACACCTTCTTAGCATCTGTAACTTCCCCACATTCCACGTAAAAAGCCACAAGCTTAGCTGCAATTCTCGTTAAGCGAGCAATCCCGGATGTTACCAGATGAGCATGAAGCTTTTTTCCTTGGGGCAAGAGTCGATCTCGACCGTTGGTTTCGATGAGCTCAGCATAAGAAACGATTGAAGATAACCGTAAAGAACAAGGAAGGGTGGAGAATCTTTTCATGAATGAGGATGAAAGATTCAAATTTTATCAGAAACAGCATTACGATGTTACATTCCAGTGACGGAAGTAAAAAAAAAATCTTATCAGATAGAGAAGGAAGAAGCAAAAACAGAGTTATACGGAACGAACCGGGTTGATATATATAACCGGAAATGTAAGGATCGGTTAAACGAAAACCGGTATCGATTGTCCAAAAAGGAGGAAACTCGGTCGAGTGAACCAGAGAGAAGTATGTATGCAACATCTTCGACTCTGTTTCCACCACAGAGTCTCTTCCTTTCTCCTCATCTTCCTCCAAAACCCTTCTTTTGTCGGTTAAAGTTTCAGTGTTTTTATGTGATAAGTTGCAGCTATGGCGGCTGTTTTAGTGGCGGTTCGTTCTGTGATCGACGGAGTTATGGTCAAAGACGGAGGAAACGATTCATAGTACCGAAAGCTCGAGTCTCTCCTTACGAGGTACTTGGTGTGTCTCCGTCAGCGACACCTCAAGATATAAAGAGGGCTTACCGTAAACTTGCTCTCAAGTATCACCCAGATGTTAATAAAGAGGTACTTAATTATTATTATTATGGTTTCTCTTCCATTGTGAAATTTATGGAATTGGAACTCTGTGTGGATGCTTGCATATGCCTTCAAAGTTATGGACCTGTGATTTTGTATGGTGTTAGTTGTTGTACTCCAGTTTACATTAATACTGGTCTCTGTGTTTATGGAAGAAAGTATGAGACTTACCTCGTGTTTATTTGGTGAACAGGCAAATGCGCAGGAGAAGTTTCTGAGGATAAAACATGCCTACACCACTTTGATCAACTCTGAGTCACGGCGTAACTACCGCTCAGATCGTCCTGCGTCTGGTTATTCGGGTCAAACAAACCAAAAAAGCAACAGTCAAGTCGAGGAAGATTTCTATGGACTTGGTAATAAAACCCTAACTAAATCCTGTAATAACACCATGTAGTACTTGTAATGAAGTCTGGTTACTTCAAGGATCCCGCTTTGCTTAAGTGTGGGAAACTTTTTCAATGAAGCATTACTGCTAAACTATGGTTTGACTTCATTTTGCAATTTATTTAGCCATGAGCATTGTTTTGTTTGGCCATAGGTGTAGAAGTATTCATGCAAGTTTTAGCAGTAATGCTAAATAGGGTTTGTGAAATTGTTAATGTTTGGTAATTTAATTTGAATTTGGAGGCACCATTTGATGGTGGTAACGGCTGTGGTTAGAAGTTTTATCTGTTGTCATCTTTTGGGGTGGGACTTGGGAGTTAGGTTGATTGAGGTCATTGTGATCTTATGCACAGCACACTTGATCATGCAGGTGAAATCGTGAAGGATGTTCAAATAACAATAGGTAGACTCAACCTGTGACATCTTTTTTTCTTACTTGCACGTCTAGAAAGTTTTATGCACAGCACAGGAGATTGTATGATTGTATTTGTAGTTAATTATTCATTTAAGAGGCTCACTCTGTGTGGCATTTGATAGGGGATTTCTTTAAAGATCTTGAAGAAGAGTTCAAGAGCTGGGAAGCTAGTGCGTCCTCCTCCTCACAAGGAACACCTAAAAGTCTTTGGGAGGAACTAGCTGTAAGCTCAATAATATCAAACTACTGATTACTCGTAGTCTCTCAAAGCTTTGATTTTCCCTCAGTTTTGATGACTCTCATGTTAACTTTTCATTTTTTTTTGTTCTCAGGAAATTGGGGAAGAATTTGTCGAGTTTCTTGAGAAAGAACTTAACATAAGCGATGGAGACAATGATGGACCAAGCAAAACTGGAGAGAGATTTGATTTTGACGAGAGCTTCTCAACGGACACGAAGAACAGTATAGAAGTGAATATTGATGAGATAGAAGCAACCCTAGCTCAACTCAAAAAATATCTTGGCTTGTAACAATCCTACTAAGAAGTTGCATGAAAAATGTTATTGTATTCTGATGTTTGTTTCTTTCAACCCATAGAAAGAAGTGTGTACATGTATTTCTTATAGAATATTATTTCATCAAAGCAATATGTTTGTATATAACTGCAATAAGAAAAATCAAGATATGTTTCAAAACGAAAAGAAAAACTCTGAAAGTTCTTATACACTACCTATACATATAAATACGAATCCCTTCTTCTCCACATGTCTCATCATTATTTTCACTCACAGAATTAATCTCATTCTGTAGAATCAAGGCATATGGCAAACGCTGATCCCTTCTCAATGTCTACACTACTCACTTCTTTACAACATCTACCTTTCACCTCCGCAACGGAACCCATGATTCCGGCGGTTCCACCTCCTCCACGTGGCATCCCCGTCGCCATCCCTCAACCAAGATACCACGGTGGTCAACCTCTAAACAACTCATTCCCCGTCGGATTCTTAGCTCCTCAGTACCTGGAGTCTCGTTTGCAGTCGCTGTTCAACCTCATGACTAGCAGCAAAGAAGAAGTTAACATTGCTCCTAGGGGTGGGCACTTTACCCGATATCCGAAGTGGCACCCGAACCCGATCCGAAAAAACCGAACCGAAATCCGAACCGAATTAGCAAAATACCCGAACGGGTATTGAATAAGGAGAGATTGGATACCCGAACCCGAACGGATAATATCCGAACCCGAATGGATATCCGAAGATAACCGAACATATGTATAATTAACCTTATGTTTCTAGTTTATATCTCTCATTTTATATAAAATATTTATATTGATACTACACATAATTTAAGTTCATATGATATACATACAATTCCGGAAAAAATGATTTGCTACTCACTTAAAATGCATGTCAAGTTTTTTATTTCAAAAATTAACAAAAAGTTATATCCAAAATTAAAAAAAAAAAACTAAATTAGTGCCTTTTTAGTTTTAAAATGTTATATCCAAATCTATTAACCATTCAATCTATTAAAAATAAAAAATTAGTTAACTAAAAGTTATATTTTTAAATACAATAAACTTGAGAAATGAAAATTTTAATATTTTTTTTCAAAATCTAAATATCCGAACCCGATCCGAAATAACCGAATCCGAACTAAAAATACCCGAACCCGACCCGAAGTACAGAAATACCCGAACGGGTTCTAGACCTCTATACCGAAATACCCGAAAATCCGAAATACCCGACCCGAACCCGAACGGGTACCCGAACGCCCACCCCTAATTGCTCCGTTCAAAGAGATGATCTCAAGGTTGTCCAGAAGAGAGCTCCAAGAGATGGCGTATTTGCTGACGTCAGATCCCGACTACTTCTTGGCGATCGCAAGAAACAAGAACGGCTCTCACCGCCTTCAGAAACTCATCGGAAAATCAGACGACGCGGACAACTTGTTCTTCCTCGCGATCTTCCGCCGCTTCCTCCACATCATGACCGATAAGTACGCGTCCTACGTGGCGGTACGAGGAATGCAAGTTTTTGACGACAAGAAGAAAGAGTTGATGTACGAGCACATTCTCCCCCACGCGCTTCGACTGGCATGTGACAAACACGGCCACATCGCCCTCAACGAGGTAATAACCGACTTGGACCATCCTTTCTACAGAGACCATCTCTTGGACTTAGTCGCGCTCAACGCTCTCTTGCTAAGCTACGATGCTTATGGGAACTATGTGGTCCAACACGTGCTTACACTGTATGACTTGCGTTGCACGTATAACATTGCGGTTAGTCTCCTTGGCTATTGCGTTGAGCTCTCGTTCGACAAGTGTGGAAGCTACATCGTGGAGAAGCTTTTGGAGACGGAGGAGTCGATGGTTCTTGTGGTGGAAGAGCTTTTGGAGTGCGAAGGAGGCAGGTTGATGAGGCTGGCGAGGAAAGAGACTGGGAGTTTCGTGGTGATCAAGGCACTGAGAGTCATGCAGGAGATGAATAGGGTTGATCTGTTTAGGGGTTTGGTGCAGAAGCTGATGCCTTTTCGCCATCTCTTGCGTAGGCCTTGTGGAAACACTACTATAGCAGCAATCATTGAGTCGGGTTGTTAGTTCTGTGTCAAACTAGTTAATTATGTTTATCTGTTTTAGGGTTTAGATTTGGTTCATGTACTTACTACGATGCATGCTTGAAAGTTGTCGATTTTATGGTTGGTTAGTGAGGTTTGTCACTAGTGATGTAAACAGTTCACTTGCTTACTGAAATCTATGGTTTGACCAAAACAAGTTTTCAGTTAATCATGTTCCTCTTTAACTATCCAATTCTGATTCAGTTATTCAACTGAATGCTTATATAAAACGTACAAGAGTTGAGTCACACAAAACAGACACTTGCACTGTTCAAGAGTTGAGAAAACACAGAGAAGAAGCTACACAGAGGTCAATAGCATCTAGTATTCTCTCAATAATTCATGTTATAAGAAGATGATTGAAAGCTGAAGCACTCACAGCAGTTTCCATAACGAGGCTTTGCCTTCTCAGCTTCTACATTTCATCTGAAATTTCAAAACAACCATGAAAAAGTGCAGAGGATGTTTAGTGTTTTTGATCAAAACACTTTTATCTTCACCTGAAATGAAGTGAAAAAATACCTTTATGGCTCATAATAAATCAAGCAATACCATCTACGGAATGTGACTCAATTAATAGATGCAGAGAGATTATTGAGTTGTTATTTTCACTTCATACAACATATTTTCTATAGGCTCTAGAAGAGAATTACCAGCTATCCAATCATGAATTAACATTTGATGACAGTTACAATATAACAAAATTTTTTTGTAGTAAATCTGAATTAACAAATGCAGAGAAATCATATTCATTTTCTAATTCAGCCCCAAATGTAAGATAACATTAACACATAAAAAAAAATCTAAAAGGTGTACTCGACGTCGCCATGCATATATATATATATACTTACTTTCCTATATATAGATAGGCATTACCAGTACCACTCCACATATCTTTTAACAACTACTTTAGAATTAACGAATACAATGGCAGAAGGCGACGATTCCTTCTCGAAGTCCATCGAACAAGAGAACCCGACGGTTCCTCCTCCTCCTCCTCCACGTGAAACTCCCACGGTCCCACCGCCAGTCATCCACCAAGAGAAACAAATCTTACTGATGAGAGGAAGCAATCTTTAATCAACTCACTTCGCCCCACCTACTTAACTGATAAGGAAGCGTCCTACGTTGCGATTCACGGGATGCGATGCTTTCGGGAACTTTGTGGTCCAGCACGTGCTTAACCTGAATAACTTGCGTTGCACGTATGACATTGCGGTTTGCCTCCGTGGCCATTACGTTGAGCTTTCATGTACGCATGGTGGAAGATACATCGTGGAAAAGCTTCTGGAGAGGGAGGAAACGGGGGTTTTGGTGGTGGCAGAGCTTTTGGAGTGCGAAAGGGACAAGTTGTTGAGGCTGGCGAGGAGTGTGTACGGCAATTTCGTGGTGGTCACGGCACTGAAAGTCACGCGGGAAGATTTGTATAGGGGTTTAGTGAATAAGCTCAAGCCTCTTCTCCCTCTATTGCGTAGGTCTCATCAAAGCATCACCATTGCAGAGATATTGGAGTCGGTACCTTAATTAGCTTTCTCACAAATTAAACTAGTTAATGCCATGGTTCCTACTACCATGATATATGCTGATTGTATGATAGCTTAGTTAAGTATTGTAACGAGGTTTGTCACTAATGATGATGGTAAAGAACGGTCGACAGTATCTAGAATTGTCTCTTCTATGTGTTCAATTTAACCAGGAATGTGTAGCCAGGAACCAAAAAGCTTCTGGTGGATTCAGTCATTCCGGACTATTAAGGCTTTATTTAAATGTATGGGAACAGCAACAGAAAGGGAGGAATCAAATCCACTTCAAACATAGATTGAATCAACAAAAGTACAACTTAGACTGTTTCATGGTTATTAGAATAGGTTTGAAAGCCGATAGCACTCATAAGAAAACTCTCTTTCTCAGCTTCTACATCAGTAGATCACCTGAAAACAATCATGTACAAAAACAAGTGCAGAGAATGGTTGGTATTTATATAAACAATCATGACTGTTTAGTAGATCTGTGTGTATATATAACGTTTAGACAATATGGAAAGTTCATGTATGGTTCATAAATGCATCAGGCAAAATACATATACATGACCAAGACAGCTCAAGAAACAGATCTTGCAGACAAAGCAAACATTAGGCATTGAGAATTAGGATTAGGACAAATGCTAGTTATAAGCTAATTGAGAGATCAATAGTATTCTCTCATTATGTTATATAAGAACAGGATTGAAAGCTGAAGCACTCACATCAGTTTCCATAAGGACGCTTTGCCTTCTCAGTTTCTGCATTTCATCTGAAAATTCAAAACATGAATTAACATTTTAAATTTCTATTTTCACTTCATACAACATCTTTTCCACAGGCCTTAGTCTACAGAAAAGACCCAGCTAACAAATCAAGAATTAACATTTGGTGCCACTTACAGTATGACAAAATTCTAAGAAATCTGAATGTAGTGGACTTAATATAATTCAATTAACAAATGTAGAAAAATCTGTAAGATAACATTAACACATAAAAAATATCTAAAAGGTGTACTCGACGTCGCCATGCATATATACTTACTTTCCTATATATAGATAGGCATGATCACTCCACAGATCTTTTAACAATTACTTTAGAATTAACGAATACAATGGCAAACGGCGACGATTCCTTCTCGATGTCCATCAAACAAGAGAACCCGACGGTTCCTCCTCCTCCTCCTCCCACCACCACCACTCCTCCACCAAGAGAAACCGATCTTGCTGATGAAAAGAACCAATCTTTACTCAACTCACTTCGTTCCACCTCCTTGACTCCTCAAGAGACGGAGACGTGTTTGCGATCCCTGACCAACGTCATGACTAGCAGCGAAGACTCAGATGATGCTCTCTTTCAAGAGGTAATCTCAAAGCTAAGCGGAAGCGAGCTTCAGAGGATGGCCGCGTTGCTGACGTCAAAATCCGATGATCGCTACTTCTTGGAGATGGCAAGAAACAAGAACGGCTCCATCCGCCTACAGAAACTCCTCGGAAAATCAGACGACGCCGACATCTTCTTCGTTGCCGCTATCTTGCGCAACTTCTTCCACGTCATGACGGACGAGCACGCGCCCTACGTTGCCATCCAAGGGATGCGAGTTTTCAGCCGCGAGAAGAAAAGGGCAATGCGCAACAAAATTCTCACCTACGCGGTTCCCCTGGGGTGTGACCAATACGGTAGCATCGCGCTCAATGCAATCATAAGGGACGTGTCCTTTCTCTACTGCAGTGTTGCCCTCTTTGATGTAGTTGCGTCCAACGCTCGCTTTCTAAGCTACAGTAGATATGGGAACATTGTGGTCCAACACGTGCTTAAACATTGTAGCTTGCATAGCACGCGTAACATTGGGGTTAGCCTCCGTGGCCATTACGTCGAGCTCTCATTTACGGAGGGTGGAAGATACATCGTGGAGAAGATTTTGGGGAGGGATGAGACGGGCGTTTTGGTGATGACAGAGCTTTTGGAGTGCGGAAGTGACGAGTTGGTGAGGCTGGCGACGAGTGAGTACGGGCATTTCGTGGTGGAAACGGCACTGAAAGTCACGCGGGGGGTTTTGTTTAGGGGTTTGGTGAATAAGCTCAAGCCTTTCCTCCCTCTGTTGCGTACGTCTCCTCAAAGCACCACCATTGCACAAATCTTGGAGTCACTAACTAGTTAATGCCATGGTTCCTAGTAGGCCATTACTCTGATATATGCTGAAAGTTGTCAGATTTTATGGTTGCTTGTTTAGTTAACTCTTGCTACTAATGGAAATAAAGAAAGGTTGACAGTATCTAAATTCTCTCTTTTATGTTTTCTATAAGTCAGAAATGTGTCGTCATGAACCAAAAAGCTTGTTGGTGGATTCAATCATTCGGTACTGTAAGGCTTTATTTAAAGGAATTGGAACACAAAAATAAAAGCATTTCAAACAATGATTGAATGAACAAAAAGTAGAATTTTCACTGTTTCAAGAGTTGTGAAAATAATAAAAAGAGAGATGATCAGTATGAAGAATTCTCTCTTCTATGTTATTGGAATAAATTTGAAGGTAGAAGCACTCTTCGGCAATAGTTTTCATAAGGACTTCCTCTTTCTCAACTTCTACATTTTCACATCAGTAGATCACCTGAAAACAAATCATAAACAAGTGCAGAGAATAGTTAGTCTTTAGTAAACCTGTGCATAGTCTGAACGAAGCTGGAAAATTCATGTATGGTCATAATGCATCAAGCAAAACCCATATACTTTAACTAAATCGGCTCAAGAAACAGATCATGCAGAGAAATCAAACATCAGGTGACCTTTGGGACAAAAGACTAGTTAATTTCCTTGTTCTAAAACGCGGCGGCTTGGTCCGAGAACGCGGCGGATAAACGTTAAACGGCTGTGGACCGTGGCGATTTCAATCTAATCGGGTGAAAAAATCGGATGGTAGGATAAATCTCAAGTTTTTGTTCTTTTTAACCCAGAAACCAAATGTTCTACGTAAGATCTATGACAAAACAGCAAAGAAAAAACAAGGAGATGATGGAAAATCGAGAAAAAAAAATCAACAGCCGTCGTGATTAAAATTGCAGAGAAATAAACCTTATAGTAAGAAGATAACTGCTAAATGACGAAATTACCCTTCCTTAAATGAAAACTCCAAAATACATTTAATTTGCATTGAATATGCTTCGAACCTGAGTTGGGAGGTGTTAATAAACAACACTGAACCACCACAACACCATGAATCTCTTGTAATCTGTAGCAATATATTAAATATATTCAAAATAATATAAAAATTCCCTAAAACAAATCCCCGATTAATCTCCATATATTCTCCGATTTATTGATTCGGCGCTAGGCGTCACCCGACCGCACGCGTTACGCCTAGCGTAGTTTTGAACAAGACTTAAACCCATTATGTTTGATAGTCACTTTCATTTAACACCCATTTTTTAAACATATATAAAACTTTCTTTACGTATAATTATAAATTACTAGGTCCTTGTCCGCGCTACGCGCGGATAGTAGTTTGATTTTTTTTCATATTTTTATACTATTATGTCAATTGTTTAGTTTTATAAAATATTATGTTATTACTGTAAATTTGGAATTAAAAATCTATTTTTCCCTTACTGTAAAGTAAGTTAATTTTTTTGAATCTTACCACAACACATTATACATGAAGAGAATATAGTTGGTCTTTATATTCTTATTTGGTATAATATTGAAAATTTTGATGGTTTGTTTAAATGGTTTTTTTTAATTATATATTTTAGGATTGGTTTTTGTGACTATATTCTATAATTGTCTTAAAAAATTGTTTGTCCCATATAGACATCCACATAATATGGACTTCTGATAAATTTGTTCATTGAGATATTTGGTTTCACTTTCAACTTTATTCTCTTTTTTGGCACCCTCGTGCTAGCTTGTGGGGCTAGCCAACTTGGTGCAAAAGGGTTTACAAAAGCAGATCGAGATGCGCGTGATCAGACATCTTTTGCTAGGCTATTCGTACGGAATTTTAAAGATCTAGGAATATAAGCAATAGAAAATTCAGAAAATTCTTTGGATACAGTCTGTATTTCGTCGAGCTCCGAGTCCAACGCAGGCCAATCTTCCTCCTTTTGAATGAGTATAACCAGTTGTTCACAGTCGATTGAAGGACCATCTCTCTGTGTCCAAACTTTTGTATTACTTGCATTGCCCATAGCAAACCTTCAGCTTCCGCTTGCAGTGGTGATTTGGGGCGTGTATATCGGCCCTTGCTCCAAATAGCATTGGAAAGTCACCATCCATTAACACAAAGCCAAGTCCAGATATGTCTCTTTCATTTATCCAGAATGTCTAGCAGGAGCGTTTCTTTGCGGAGGAACAGTTGTGTCCGTTACCTCAACTCCCATATCAATCTCCATAATCTCGTCTATACGTTGAGCTATCCTCCAATACTCTGTTTCAATTTTATTCGCTAATGGGAAGGACATAATTCCTACGACACTATTAATGATTATTTTTTTTGTAACACCGATACGGCAAACTTATGTTTTATTTAACAAAACTCTTATTTTAATTTTGTATTAAAGAATCAATCATATTTTATATTATCCATAATTTTAGTAAATTTGCTTATTTGTCATGTTTTTATTAGGTTTTAGCTAAATCATTGATTTATTATTTATTTTTAGCTAAGTCACTAATTTATTAATATTATATATATATATATTAAAAATGAATTTTATTTTAGTAATATTAAATTTCTATTTTATATTAAAATTTAGTTAGTTTTTCTTTTTTGTCATATTTTATTAGGTTTTAGACTCTTAGATAGGTTATTGATTTATTATTAATTTTTAACTGATTCGCTAGTGTGTTAATTAAAACAATACCCTTAATGAATTTTATATATAATTAAAAATGAATTTTATTTTAATCATATAAAATTTATATGTTATATTAATATTAAATAATTGATTCTAAAATAATATAATAAAATTATCAAAATTTTGAAAAATAAGATAATTCTTATATATATTTTGTTGCTATCTAAAAACAATATTTTTATTATAAAAGTTAAAAAGATACAAAAAATTATAGTTAAATATTATTCAAGAAAAAAACATTTATATAAAAATATTTTCTAAACTATTATTAAGATATGAGTGTTTAAAAAAATTTAACACGGGATGTTTAGAACATAGGATTATGCTTATGAGAGAGTGGTTCGGGAATGGGCTTCGAGATCGGTCGAATGGGCTCTGAAAATAGTTTTTTTTTAACTCAAGCCCAGTCCGGATGACATGGCATCTTGGTTGGTTCACAATATTTTGCCTATGTGGCAGGACTTAGAAAGGAGAGATTTAGTCCCTTTTATATAGTAGGATAACAAAACATCGTAACTGTAAATACTTAATTACGTATAATTACGCACGCGTTACATCGTAACTGTAAATATCAATTATATTTATATATAATAACAAACTTTAACATAAAGATTTATCTTTTTATTAATAAAATTGAAAATAAAAGTCAGTGCGGATGCATGGATATATCTCTAGTGTTCCTAAATACTTATGGAAACACAAATAATAGCTAAAGAGAGATCAATAGCATCTAGAATAACCAAATACAATTAGCTCAACTGGAAATAAATGACAATAGTCACTGTGTCAGTCTGTCAGAGGTTTCTGGTTTGAGTGACCGTTTAAACGAAACTGATATTAATGTTGAGGTGGGCATGGGAGAACCACGGGTTTCGACCCCAGACCTCCTTGTATATTAAAATAAAATAGCATCTAGACTCTGGCATATTATCTTTTTATGTTATTAGAACAGGATTGAAAATTCAAAGGACGCTTTGCCTTCTCAGCTTCTACATGTCATCTGATATTTAAAAAAAAACATTTAAAAGGTGCAGAGGATGGTTAGTGTTTTGGATCAAACACTTTAGGTTCATCTGAATGGATTGGGGAAATTCCTTTTAAGGCTCATAATAAATCAAGCAACACCATCTTACAGAGCAAGTAACAGATGCAGAGGATAGCAAACATGCTGACTTGGATAAATGCTCGTCAATACATTATTAAGTTGTCATATTCACTCCAGACATCTTTTCTATAGGCGATAGAAAAGAACCATTTACCACAACATGAATTACCATTTGATGACACTTACAATGGGATAAAAACTCTAAGAAATCTGAATGAAGTGTACATATGTAATTCAATTAACAAATGCAGAGAAATCATATTCATTTTCTAATTCGGCTCTCAAAACTATAAGGTAACATTAAAACATAAAAAAAAAATCTAAAAGGTGAACTTGACGTCGCCATGCATATATATGTTTACTTTCCTATATATAGGCCTCATCACTCCACATATCTTTAACAATTACGTAGAACTAAAGTATACAAATGGCAAGCGATGACGATTCCTTTTCGACGTACGTGGATATGCTACGTGCTTTTCACACTCGCCGTTTTGCCGCCGCAAGAGAATCCATCGAACAAGAGAACCGGGCGGTTCCTCCTACTCCTCCACTTGAAACTCCCACCGCGAGTCCTCCACCAAGAGAAACCGATCTTGCTGATGAGAGGAACCAATCTTTACTCAACTCACTTCGCTCCGCCGCCTTAACTCATGAAGAAACGGAGACGTGTTTGCGATCCCTCACCAACGTCATGACTAGCAGCGAAGAAGAAGATGATGCTCTGTTTCAAGAAGTCATCTCAAACTTAGACGGAAGCAAACTTCAGAGGATGGCCTCGTTGCTGACGTCAAACAACGATCACCACTTCTTGGAGATCGCAAGAAACAAGAACGGCTCCATCCGCCTACATAAACTCCTCGGCCAATCAGACGACGCCGACACCTTCTTCGTCGCCTCTCTCTTGCGCCACTTCCTCCACGTCATGACGGATAGGCACGCGGCCTACCTTGCCACTCAAGGGATGCGAGTTTTCAGCCACGAGAAGAAAATGGCAATGCGCGACCAAATTCTCCAACACGCGATTCACCTGGCGCGTGACCAATACGGCTGCAACGCGCTCAATGCAATCATTAGCGGCGTGGTCTTTGACTACTGCAGAAACGACCTCCATGATGTAGTCGCGTTCAACGCTCCTTTGCTAAGCAGCGATGCTTATGGGAACCATGTGGTCCGACACGTGCTTAAGCAGAATAACTTGCGTCGCACGTATGACATTGCGGTTCGCCTCCGTGGCCATTACATTGAGCTCTCTTTTACGAGGTATGGAAGCCGCGTCGTGGAGAAGCTTTTGGAGAGGGAGGAGACGAGGCCTTTGGTGGTGGCAGAGCTTTTGGAGTGCGGAAGAGACAAGTTGGGCAGGCTGGCGACGAGTGTGTACGGTAATTTCGTGGTGGAAACGTCATTGAAAGTCACGCCGGAGGATCTTTTTAGGGCTTTGGTGAATAAGCTCAAGCCTTTTCTCCCTCAGTTGCGTAGGTCTACTTATGGCACCAACATTGCAAAAATATTGGAGTCGATACGTTAGCTTTGTCACAAACTAGTTTTATAATGCCATGCACGGTTCCTTTTACTATGATATATGCTGCAAGTTGTCAGATTTTATGGTTGTTTGTTTAGTCAACTTTTGCAATGAGGTTTGTCGCTAATGATTAAAGAGAGATTGACAGTATCTAGAATAGTCTCTTCTATGTTTTCTAATTGAGGAATGTGTAGCCACGAACTAAAAAGCTTGTTGGTGGATTCAATCATTCCGGAATGTTAAGGCTTATTTAAATGTATGGGAAAACAAAAGGAAAGAGGAAGCAAATCCATTTAAAACATCTGGGGGGGAGGGGAAGATTGAATCAACAAAAGTACAACTTAGACTGTTTCCACAGTTGTGAGAGAGAGAGAGAGAGAGAGAGAGAGAGAGAGAGAGAGAGAGAGAGAGAGAGAGAGAGAGAGAGAGAGAGAGAGAGAGAGAGAGAGAGAGATGAAAGGTATCAGTAAATCAACAAAAGTACAACTCAAAATAGTTTTTATAAGGACTCTCTTTCTCAGCTTCTACACCAGTAGATCACCTGAAACACAATCATGAACAAGTGCATAGAATGGTTAGTGTTTAGTAAACATGTATATATATAACCTTTAGATATATAGTCTGGAAAATTCATGTATGGTTCATAAATGCATCAGGCAAAAGACATATACATAAAGACAACTCGAGAAATAGATCATGCAGACAAATCAAACATTAGGCATTGGGAATTAGGATTACGACAAATGCTGGTTATAACAAGCCATTTTGCTAAAGAGAGATCAATAGCATTGTCTAGTATTCTATCAATTATCTTATGAGAACAGGATTGAAAGCTGAAGCACTCACATCAGTTTCCATAAGGACGCTTTGCCTTCTGTCTTCTACATGTCATCTGTAAATTCAAAAGATGAATTTGCTATTTTCACTTCATACAACATCTTTTCCATAGGCCTTAGACCATCTTTAACGCAGGTGCTTAGGCCCAATGCTTAGGTAATTAATGATTTTTTTTTAAAGAAAAATGGGATTAATTAGAAAACACGGTGCTTAAAGAGGGAGCAGAAGAATCGGTGCTAAATGGACACGTGTTGGGCAATGGTTACATCTCTCTCTCGCACAAAACGCACGACTTCTGTTTTTCTTCGTCGTAGACGAAACCGCGTCTCTCCACCTCTCCTCGTCGAATCCGCCGGTGCTTCTTGTTTTCTCACCGATCGGTTGGCGCCGCCGGCATCTGTCTCCATGGAAAGCTCGTATCTGTCGGTGGTTTCGCCGATCGTGTCCTATTTAGTCTATAGAAAAGACCCAGCTAACGAATCATGAAATTAACATTTGGTGCCACTTACAGTATAACAAAAGTTGTAATAAATCTGAATTAAGTGTACTTAATATAAGTCAATTAACAAATCCATAGAAATGCAAACCAAAACCCTCTTTCTCTCCCACCGACAAAACGCGATCCCTTTCATTTGACCTCCACCGGCGCCATTCTCGGCGTCGGCCCCTCCCGCCAGACATGGCAAAGAAAAAGAAAACTCAGCCAAGCTCTTCTGGTGGAAACCCCACTGGTTCCACCGACTCCTCAGCCTCCTCTCACTCAGTCGCGACGAAATCGGCCGGTCTTGCCCCTTCCTCGCCGCCCCCGTCCAAGACCAACGAATTACCTGTAGATTCTATCTCTCCGGCTAATACTCACACCGTTGACCTTCAGATTCAGTCTGGATCTGATGTTTCCTCTACACCAATGGACTTAGTAAACCCTAACTCCACAATCGCGGCTACAACAACAGAAGTACCTGCGCAAGAGGCCTTGAATCAAATCGCTGATGAGAGCTCTCTACCACTTCCATTGCCCATTGGAATCCCCTCTGGTGACAATGCAAATCTGGAACAAGAGAAGGTTACGGAAGCTGCCAAATTTTGGAAAGGTTACATCAGGCCTCATGCTAAGAAACTAGAGCCGGAAGGAACACGGTTCACTCTCGAATCTGGCAAAGCCTGTGTCACCATTCCGAACTCGGTCATTGAAAAGAACAGGAAAGCTTGGGATAGCTTCATATTGGGTCAGTTTTACGAAGAACCTCCAGCTCTGGGAGCTGTTCACGCTATTGTAAACGGCATCTGGTCTAAGCAAAGGCGTGATATCTCAGTGTCCAAGATGGAGGGACATGCTTTCCTATTTCGGGTCCCCTGCCCTCATGCCCGGCGCCGTATCCTCAGTCAATGTCTGTGGCAAATAGATGGCCAGACAATGTTTGTAGCCAAATGGTCTCCGGGAATGAATCAAGAGAAACCCGAACTTTCAGCCATTCCTGTTTGGCTTGATTTCTTCGATGTTCCTCTGCAGTTCTTTAATAGCGATGCTCTTAAAGAAATAGCTGGTCTTGTAGGGAAGCCCATCTGTCTTCACCCTTCAACAGAAAATCTCACCAATTTAGAAGTGGCTAAAGTATATACTATCATTGATCCTCGCAAGCCGCTTCCGGAGGCGGTTAATGCTAGGTTTGAATCGGGTACAGTGAGTAGAATCAGAGTCTCTAGTCCCTGGCTTCCTGCAGTCTGTGGCCACTGCTTGAAAGTAGGACATACCATTTCTCGATGCTCTCTGGCTCCAAAGACTTGCGATACTTGCCGCTCAGCTAAGCACAAGACTGAAGACTGTCCTCGCTCCAACACTGCCCCTCCAAAATCCTCAGTCCCCAAGGCAAAAGCTAAAGTCGCAAATATTGCTAGAGAAAATGCTAAAGAAAAAGATGTAGCTATCTCCGGTGAGCTAGTAAGAGATAAAGCGCTTGTTTTTATTGATGAGCCAGTACTGCCTATCCCTACAGAAAAAGAGGCCCCTTCTACTTCAAAACAAGGACAGCAAAGGCAGGTTTTTACAGCGCTACAATCAAATAAATTCAATGCTTCCTCATCCGGTTCCGCACCTCGATCCCTTCCGGTTCCGCAGCTCGGTTCTTCTCAGGGCCGGTCGTCAGCCTCTCTTGCTCCTCTAAAGGAAGGCAGTTTATGCGTTGATCTCAGCAATGTTTTCTTGGGCTCTCCGAGGGGTTCTCCGAGGGGCTCTTCTCACCTTTCCGATTATGGATTTTCATCAGGCTCAGAGCTTCCTTCAGAGGAAGATGACAATCCAAATGATGAAGGGGATAAATTCATAAATGTTGTCTCTAGGAGGATTCAAAAACAGTTAAAAGGAAAGGCGAAAGCAAGGGCTAGAGGCCCTCCAAACCTCTAAATTTTTCCCTATGAATAATCTTCCCTCTATGGATATTTTTTGCTGGAACATCAGAGGGTTCAACTGTAAAATAAAGCGTCGCGGATTTAGGAAATGGCTTAAGCAACATAACCCTATTTTTGGTGGTCTCGTAGAGACCCATGTCACTCAGGTCAAGGCTCCAAAGATCATCAATGGAGTGTTCCCCGGGTGGCGATATGACTGTAATTATGAATTTTCGGATCTAGGAAGGATTTGGCTTCTTTGGCATCCTTCAGTCTCTGTTTCGGTTTTTCACAAATCTCTCCAGTCACTTTCCTGCCTGGTAAAGCTTCCTTTTGTGTCTACTGAACTTGTGGTTACTCTCGTATATGGATCTAACCACAGGCGCGTCAGAAGGCAACTTTGGTCAGACCTGACCTTCTTATCTACATCTCCTCAGATTATTGAACGCCCCTGGTCAGTATTAGGGGACTTAAACCAAACTCTTTTTGCTGATGAAGACTCCAACGCTGACCACTTTACCTCAAACCGTGGTATGCGTGACTTTACTCAGTGTGTAATTGATGCTGGCCTCCAAGATCTTCGCTTCTGTGGCTCGTCTTTCACTTGGTCAAACAACCAAGGACTGAGTATCATCTCCAAAAAATTGGATAGGATTATGGTAAATGACAAGTGGTTAGAGCTATTTCCTAACGCTCTGGGTGTCTTTGGCGAGCCGGGCATATCTGATCACAGCCCATGCTGCATATTCTTAGACGCTGGGAGGCAAAAATTAAAAAGGCCGTTCAAGTTCTTCACGATGTTAAATGATCACCCAGACTTTGAAGTGTTGATAGCTGAATGTTGGAATTCTCTAAGTTTTGCAGGCTCAAAAATGCTCTGTGTCTCCAAGAAACTCAAACATCTCAAAAGCATTATTCGGGAATTCAGTCGTCAAAATTTCTCGGGGATCGAGTTAAGAGTTTCTGAGTCCTTTGCTCACCTCCAGCTGTGCCAACGTGAACTCCTAGCTTCTCCCTCTACAGAGGCGGCCATCAGAGAACAGTCAGCCCACTCTACCTGGTTCTCGCTTGCCAACGCTGAGGAATCCTATCTTTACCAGAGATCAAGAGTCAAATGGATTGACGTTGGTGACTCAAACTCAAATTACTATCACCGCTCTTTAAGATCGCGCCAAGCTATTAATCAGATCATCTTCCTCACTGACGAGAATGGTGTTATCATTGATTCAAGAGAGGCGATTCAGGCGCACGTGGTGCAGTTTTATCATCGTCTTTTGGGTGGAACAGTCACTCCGTCATCAGTTTCCCGAGATGAGATTGCTGCTCTACTCCCTTTCAGGTGCTCACCCGACGTAATTCAGAGATTGGATGCGCCTTATTCTGCGGTGGAAATCAGGGATGCTTTCTTCTCTCTTCCCAAAGGGAAAGCCCCTGGACCAGATGGGTTTCCGGTTGAGTTTTACACTGCTCACTGGAAGTCTGTCGGGTCGGACATGATCAACGCAGTCTCAGAATTTTTCCGGTCTGGGTGTCTGCTTAAGCAGTGGAATGCAACGGTCCTGACCCTCATCCCTAAGAAGATAAATGCTACAGCCATTTCGGACTTCAGGCCAATTTCTTGCTGCAACACAACCTACAAGGTTATCTCCACACTGCTAGCTTCCCGACTAAAGCAGGTTCTGCCGCAACTCATCTCTAATACTCAATCAGCTTTTATTCCGGGTCGTCTAATGGTTGAAAATGTGCTAATGGCAACTGAGTTGGTTAGTGGTTATAACTGGAAGAATATTTCTAAGAGATCAATGCTCAAGGTGGACCTGAAAAAGGCTTTTGATTCTCTGGAATGGAATTTTATTTTCTTGATAATGCAAGCGCTGGAATTCCCTGAATCTTTCATCAGTCTTATACGTCAATGCATCACCACAACGAGATTTTCGGTGGCTATAAATGGTGAAATGTGTGGATACTTCAGCGGAACCAAAGGTCTGAGGCAGGGCGATCCTCTCTCGCCTTATCTGTTTGTTCTGGCCATGGAAGTTCTTGCTCAGCTTTTAAATGCAAACTACAGAAATGGGAGTATTGGTTACCACCCAAAGGCTTCAAATCCTCTCATATCTCACTTGGCTTTTGCGGATGATCTTATGATTTTCTTTGACGGTGAAAAGGACTCTCTCCAGCATATCTCAGCTACTCTTGACGTCTTTTCCTCCTGGTCCGGGCTTACAATGAATCGCAGCAAGACGGAGCTGTTTATCGCAGGTTTGAACCAGGTAGAAACTGACGACATCTCAAGTCTTGGTTTCTCCCTTGGATCATTGCCTGTACGCTACCTGGGTCTGCCACTCATGCATCGCAAGCTCAGAATCTGCGACTACAGGCATTTGATTGATCAGCTGAAGCGCAGGTTCTCTTCTTGGACACTAAGAGCGCTCTCTTATGCAGGAAGAGTAGTTCTAATCTCTTCAGTCATTTACGGTACCATTAATTTTTGGTTCTCCTCCTTCATCCTTCCAAAAGGCTGCATCAAGATGATTGAATCCCTCTGCTCTAGGTTCCTATGGAATGGTAATATCAATACACGAGCTGCAGCAAAGGTGTCTTGGTCTAACCTATGCCTACCGAGAGAAGAAGGTGGGCTTGGTTTCCGGAACCTGAGTATATGGAACATCATGCTTTGCCTTAAGCTCATATGGCTGCTATTCAGTGTCTCGGAGTCTCTATGGGCAATATGGGTTAAGGCCAATCACATCAAAGATTCTTCTTTTTGGTGCTTGGACAAAGACATGCTGGCCTCATGGACCTGGAAAGCTCTTCTCAAGCTGCGGCCTCTTGCTGAAAGATTCATCAGATGTAACCTTGGGAATGGCGGTAAGGCTAGCTTCTGGTATGACCATTGGTCCGAGATGGGTCCTTTAATCAAACATTTTGGACCGTCTGGCCCTTTCCAAACGGGGATACGGCTAGATTCTACAGTGGCAGGGGCTTGTTCTGAAGATGGATGGTTGCTGCGACCAGCTAGATCCTCAGCAGCAGAAGCGTTCCAAATCATGTTATGCTCAATGACCCTTCCCTCGCTCTCCACTACTCCTGACTCGTACTCTTGGACAGTGAATGACATGGCATTGGACTCTTATTCTGCAAAGCACACTTGGGAGTTCCTACGGCCGCGAGGTCAGAAGCAAGATTGGGCAGATAAGGTCTGGTTCAAAGGCCACATTCCGAGCCATGCTTTCATGATGTGGGTAGCACAGCTGGACAGACTACCAACAAGATCTCGTCTAGCATCTTGGGGTCTCCAAATTGATACATGCTGTTGTGTCTGCAACCACTACCACGAAACAAGAGATCACATTTTTCTTAGGTGCACATATGCTGAGCAGCTTTGGAAGCTGGCGCTTAAGAGGTTGGGATACAGACCGGTACTCTTTCACACTTGGGAGGCTCTTCTCTCTTGGACGAGTCTGAGAGTCAACCACTGTCCCTCTACCCTTCGCAAATTAACAGTCCAAGCAGTGATCTACAGGTTGTGGCGCGAAAGGAATCAACGCCTCCACAACGGACCATCAACACCGCCGCAAGTTTGTTTCAAAGAGATTGATAGACTGATCAGAAATGCAATATTGGCAAGGAAGAACCGCAGAAACTTTAGACACCTAATGGGAACCTGGTTGATGCATGAATAATGGATCATCACAGCTTCTAGAGTATAAACTAAGCTTTCCCCTGTTTTTATCTTTTTTTGGCTTGGGACGGCTTCTCTTTTCACATCTTGTACTAGTTACAATCTATCTCATTTGATAAATGAAATTCACATCCTTATCAAAAAAAAAAAAAAAAACATTAAAACATTAAAAAAAAAACAAATTTAAAAGGTGTACTCGACGTTGCCATGCATATATATTTTTTCACTTTCGTATATATATAGCCATTATATCACACTCCACAGATCTTTTAACAATTACTTAGAATTAACGAATACAATGGCAAACAACGATTCCTTTTCAATGTCCATCAAACAGGAGAACACGACGGTTCCTCCTCCTGCTCCTCCACGTGAAACTCCCACGGGGACTCCTCCACCAAGAGAAGCCAATCTTGCTGATGACAAGAACCAATCTTTACTCAACTTACTTCGCTCCACCTCCTTAACTCCTCAAGAGACGGAGACGTGTTTGGGATCCCTGGCCAACGTGATGACTAGCAGCGAAGACTCAGGTGATGCTCTCTTTCAAGAGGTGATCTCAAAGCTAAGCGGAATCGAGCTTCAGAGGATGGCCGCGTTGCTGACGTCAAAAGCCGATGATCGCTACTTCTTGGAGATGGCAAGAAACAAGAACGGCTCCATCCGCCTACAGACACTCCTCGGAAAATCAGACGACGCCGGCACCTTCTTCGTTGCCGCTATCTTGCGTAACTTCTTCCACGTCATGACGGACCAGCACGCGTCCCACGTCGCCACTCAAGGGATGCGAGTTTTCGGCATTAAGAAGAAATTTGCAATGCGCGACCAGATCATCTCCCACGCGGCTCTCCTGGCGTGTGACCAATACGGCAGCATCGCGCTCAATGCAATCATAAGGGACGTGGCCTTTCTCTACTGCAGTACCGGACTCTTTGATGCAGTCGCGTCCAACGCTCTCTTGCTTAGCAACGATGCTTATGGGAACATCGTGGTCCAACAAGTGCTTAAACATTGTAGCTTGCATAGCACGTATAACATTGGGGTTAGCCTTCGTGGCCATTACGTCGAGCTCTCATTTACGGAGGGTGGAAGATACATCGTGGAGAAGATTTTGGGGAGGGATGAGACGGGCGTTTTGGTGATGACAGAGCTTTTGGAGTGCGGAAGTGACGAGTTGGTGAGGCTGGCGACGAGTGAGTACGGGCATTTCGTGGTGGAAACGGCACTGAAAGTCACCCGGGGGTTTTTGTTTAGGGGTTTGGTGAATAAGCTCAAGCCTTTCCTCCCTCTCTTGTGTACGTCTCCTCAAAGCACCACCATTGCACAAATCTTGGAGTCCTTTGTTACAAACTAGTTAATGCCATGGTATATGCTGAAAGTTGTCAAATTTTATGGTTGCTTGTTTAGTTAACTCTTGCAATGACGTCTACTGATGGAATAAAGAGAGATTGACAGTATCTGGAATTGTCTCTTCTATGTTTACAAGAATAGGTTTGTATTCGCAATAGTTTTCATAAGTACTCTCTCTTTCTCAGCCTCTACACTAATTTCACATAAGCAGATCAACTCAAGTTCGAAACAAATGCAGAGAATCTATTGTTAGTGGATTCAATCATTCAGGACTGTAAGAGTTTTATTTAAATGTATGGGAACACACCAAAAGAAAGGGAGGAATCAAAATCCACTGTTCAAGAGTTACAAAAAAAAAAAGAAAAGAGAGACGAACAGTATCAAGAATCCTCTCTTCTATGTTATTAGAAAAGTTTTGAAAGCCGACTTTCCCTTTCTCAGCTTCTACATGTTCACCTGAAAAAAACCATAAACAAGCGCAGACCAACCTTTAAATAATCTGAACAAAGCTGGAAGATTTATGTATAGTTCATAAAATGCATCAGACAAAACACATAATTGGCTCAAGAAACAGACCACACAGACAAATCAACATCAGATTAGTGATTTAGGAGAAAATGCTAGTTAAGATTGATAAAAACATCATTGATCGAAAGTTTAAGACATTACCGCCTGTGTTGTTGGACAAACTTGGAGTTCTTGGCGTCTTCCTCTGCAAAAAAAATAAAAAAAATTTAGGTTTTCCACAGCCATCGATTCAACAATCAATCACGAGAGTACACAATACATAACAGAAGGTCTTGGTTATATCCGATTTGATTCCACAGATTAATTAAGGATTCCCATAGAAGATCGGTCAGATCTGAAAGACTTACCGGTGAATCCAGCCGTGAGCTTGGTGATGAGGACGCCGGTTACGGCGAATCCGGTGAGAAACGGCCAGCAACGTTTCCACTCCCTCTTGAAGAACACTGGCCACGGATCGAACAACCTCATCTCTCTTTTCACTTCGGTGACTGATTCGCGTTGACGATGAAAGTGACCACAAATCACTGATAGATGATTAAATTGTTGGATCTGAAATTCGTTATGGATTAAAGAGTTATGTCACTAATGGGCCACTCATATTCGGCCCATAAGTCTTCCCGCACCTCTTCGGCCCATAAATAATGCTAGTTTCTTCACGTGACCCACTTGTCTTTGGATACAATCATCGTTGATAATTGTGATCCTTGTGTCTGTTGTTTTCATGGATTCAACGCTGTGTTTTAAAAATTAAAATACTGAAGGTTGTTTTCATACAAAATATTTTAATGATATGCTCATCGCAGATTTTTCTTTGTCAAGACAGGGACAACTACACCAATGATCTCAGCCTAGAAATTTATGTCGTTCGGAAATAATTCTTATTTTATGGTACAAAGTAGGTTTTCGTTTGGATGTACCTTAAAAAGGCAGATGACTTTCTAGGGCAAGTCAACCTTAAACTTGTCCTTTTGTTCTGCTTTGCTTTGTTTTTTTTTTTTTTTTTTTTTTGTGGTTCCAAAATGGTAGTTGGACCTATATTGTGATGTCTCTGACTGTTTGGGTTAATGAGCTTCTCTCGCCTGTTCATTCGACTCGTAGATCCATCTCGTGCTGTAGCCGGTGTGTCATTTTCGAAAGCTCAAAAAACTTTGATTACATATTTTACAATCATCATGTGATTTTCCATTGTGATTTGACCTCATTTACACAGAATCACTTAGCTTAAATACAATTAAATTTGTAATTCTTTATGGATAAATAACTGAAAAGTTAAATCAGTTTTTTTTTTAAAAACTTTTTAACATACAACACCATATACCATAAATTCAAATGTTACAATTACTTCACTGAAAAAGCATAATTTTTTCGTCGCACACCAAGAACAATTTCTAAATTGCCTTTGGGATCAGAACTAAAATAGCTAATTATCTCTTATACAACTTGCAATGCCTCTAACCACTCACGATTAATGTCTTTCTCCACATGTTTACATTGGCACGTGGATCCCATCCCATATGATGATCGTTCGTTATTTCTGAAGAATTGGTTATTGACCTTGCATTCCACATGATCTTTTCATGTATTTTAGTCTCACTGGCATGATATAACAAATCACTTTTAATAGGTCATCCATCATCTCGTTATTCCATCTCAAACATATTATACTTTAAAGTTTTATGGACAACTGACTGCAGAATAAAATAGCTGAAGAGGTAAATATACTTTATTGACATAAAAGCCAAATAAATTATATTAACTTTCAACATATACCACTATATATCTATATGAGACTATCCATTTATTTATTCAAGGCTAATACAACATTTGTTTCGCATAGGTTAGAAGTATTTGACTAATTCCACTAAACTTGCTTACATGTTTTGATTTTCTGAGCTAGTAACAATCGTTTTTTTTTCTCTGGATCTTGATTTACCCACGTCCTTTGGATATAGTAATCGGTGTGATCATTGTGTCGCGTTCCTCTTCTTTGATCGGTTTTATGCATTTATTTGACTCTAGTTTCTGGGACTATTCATCACAGAACATTGAAAAGGGACCAAATAATATGTTTGCTAGAAAGATGATTATGTTATAACAGCTTAGATCAATTGAAATGGTCTTTCGAAAATAAGTTTGCCTATTGTATGAACAAGAGATTAATATATACTTCTTTAGTTCTTTGGATAATGTAAATAATCAAGTTCTTTATTGTGATGTTGAAAACTTAGGCTCTGACTGGTGACCTTTTCGGGAACACGAGGAACAAATAGGAAAGGAACGTATAGGAATAAAATTGCAGGAATTGGAAGGAATGCTTGTTCCTTGTCAAATTTAACCAGGAATGTTTTTGTTCTATATTTCTCTACAAAAAAAGGAATGGAGAGGAACAAAAAGAAAAAACTATTCCTTGTGAATGGTGATTTTTTTTGGGAATGATAAGGAATTCAGTGTTCCCCTCCGTTCCTTGGTCACCATTCAAAGCCTTACTTTTCGTAGTGATCTTCGTGTATTTTATTTTTAAAATATTATAGTACATTTACTTCGTATGATTGAATTCTATTTTATATTTGCATACTGAAGACCATTTCTCATGTAGCCACAGCTTGGTTTGACGTCAATGTGTGATTGAGTTTGTTTATATATACGCTGGTTACCAGCGGCTGGTAGTCTCACAAAACTTGGGGGCATTTGTAGTGTTTTGATATTTCTTTAGAAGTAATTAATTATGGAGGCTGCTTGTCGGGTTACGGTGGTGGTATTAGGAACTCTGGCTGTACTTATTCATCTTGTTCAGGCTCAGGATCAACAAGGTATTCACATCTTTACTTGTTATATATACTTGTAAACTGGCTAAGGAGTGGGACAAAGCGAAGCTCCTGAACCTTTTTATAGAATAGGTGATCTGTTCCACTGATCAACAATTTCTTAATATGTAACAGCTTGATTAGTTATCTGATCGTTTTTTTTTTTTTTGTAATTATCTGAATCTGATAGTTGACAAAAGGAAGATAAATAATCTGATATTCGTTAAAATATATTCATGTTATTTGCCATGAGTATAATATTCAACAAAAGAACAGTGGTAATATTTCATATAAAGCCGATTTTATTTTTCGTAATCTGCAACAATAATGAAAATAATGGACACAAAATTCAAAACAATAACAATTATACAGTTTTATATATAGTTGATCAAATACACCTGCTAGAGTGGAGCATATTGGTGATCTCAAATTTTAGTATTTGTGTGCAAATGGATGTCATATTTTATAAATAAAATAATGTATAATAAATTATTCATAAATATTTTTTTGTTAAAATTTTGCTATTTATTTTGGATGGAATGGATAATTAATTGTTAATTATTAACATATTTTTCAGCAATTTTGATGAGAAAACGTGATAATTTTATTTTATTTCTTATATCCACTCATGTTTATTTCATAACCCTTATTTTATGTTTATCATTTCTTTAGACCCTTTGTGATTTATTCCATTTATAACGAATATTATTTTTATTTGCTCCTTTAAGTTATAGGCTTATCCTGATTAATCCAGATAAAAGTGTACAAATATAACGCACTGGTCACCAGACTCACCATTACTGTTCTTGTCCATGTGTGTTATCAGGGTTCATCAGTTTGGATTGCGGGCTACCCGCGGAAGAACTTTCTTCTCCCTATGATGAGCCAAGCACTGGTTTGCGGTTCTCTTCGGACGCAGCATACATCCAGAGTGGGCAAACTGGCAGTATCCAACCAAACCGTGAGAGCCAATACTTGAAACCGTACAGAAGGCTGAGATATTTTCCAAATGGATCACGAAACTGTTACAATCTGAATGTGGAAAAGGGAAGTAAATATTTGGTCAGAGCTTTCTTTGTGTATGAAAATTATGATGGTCTTAACATTAAGCCCAAGTTTGATCTGTATCTTGGACCTAATCTTTGGAGCACGATAGATTTTCAAGAACCAGAGGAGGATGTTAGACGAGTCGAGATGTTGCATATTCCAACGTCAAACTCGTTGCAGATTTGTCTCGTTAAGAACGGGACGACTACTCCGCTAATATCCACCTTGGAGATACGTCCTGTGAAAACAACGATTTATGAGACTGTATCTGGTTCCCTCAATCTTTACTTACGGACATTTTTCAACAAATCAGATACTTACATAAGGTAACTCAACTTCAATTCAGTGTTTTCTGCTATGTAATGTAACTAAGTTTTGCAAGTAAGCCCTTTATCAAAAAAAAAATGTTTTGCATGTCTGTTATGCTCTGTTTCCTGTGGTTCTTTTCCAAGGTCGTACACTGTTTGCAACATAGGGGTCTGTTTCAAGAATTATACCCCGCAAGGTTCATGAAAAATGAAATGTTCCATCTTATTTTATTGATTTCACTTCTAAACCCCATTTCCAGGTACCCGAGCGATAGATATGACCGAGTATGGACTTCGTACTCTTCGTACTTCAGAAATGAATGGATCCAGATTTTCACCACTCTCCAGGTAGAAGTGAACAATTTAGAAAATTATTATGATCCACCAAATGCCGCACTCACAAGTGCTGCAACACCTACTAATTCCAATTTGCCATTGATGATCAACTGGACTTCGAGTAATGTTGATAACCAATATTACTTCTACACACACTTCGCTGAGATCCAAGAGTTGCAGACCAACGATACCAGGGAGTTCAGCATAGTTTGGAATGGAGAAGTCCTACGCAGACAATTCATTCCTCCAAAATTTAGTGCATTTAGTCTCTATAGGTCGTCGCCAAGCACTTGTGAAGGAGGGAAATGCAGTCTCCAGCTGATAAGAACTAACACATCAACTCTTCCACCTCTGATTAACGCTCTTGAGGTCTACACAGTTATCCATTTTTCGCAGTCTGAAACAAATGAAAATGACGGTATGTTGGGTTTATAAGGCCGCAACTTGTGATATATGTTTAGTAATACAGAAATCGTAATTAACTCCAAAAGAATACTCAAGTCATTTCATATACTAATTCAATTATCATCAAAAAACATATTTTGTCAGTGGTTTCTGTTCAAAACATCAAAACCAGCTATAGAATAAGTAAAAATAGCTGGCAAGGAGACCCATGCGTCCCTCAACAGCTTATGTGGGAAGGCTTAAACTGCAGAATCACGGATAAGTCTACACCACCAAGAATCACTTATTTGTAAGTCATAAGATCAATAGTCACACACACTCTTCAAGTAATGGTGATCATTACACTTCTGAATGCATGTGTTTTTGGACATTATTGGAGTATAATTCCTAGATAACTTAGGAATTCTACTAATTAGTTTTAGATAAGGTTTATCTACGCTTTTCCTATTTTAGATTTGCTTACCTTGGTATATAAACCAAGCTTATTCATCAATAAAACTTAACTTACTTTGATCCCAAACTAGAATTTGTCATGGTATCAGAGCAAGAACAAAAATAAACATCTAAAAAAAAAAACTTCTTAATCATCGACTTGATTTGCCATATTGCAGATCAAATCCCTTTTTATTCTTCAACTAGATTTGCCATATTGCAGATCAAAACTTATTAATCGACTTCTTATTCACATATTGAAGAAGAAGAATTCTCATCAACAATGGCGTTAGCTCAACAAAGCGACACCAAATACAAAACAATCACACCATATGACCTCTCATCTAATGATAACCCAGGAGCTGTTATCTCACAACCACTCTTGAATGGGTTAAATTATGATGAATGGGCTATCAACTTTCGTATGGCCTTAAGCTCACGGAAGAAATTCGGATTCCTTGACGGCAGCATTCTCAAACCCGCAGCCGATTCATCTCGCCTTGAGGATTGGACAGCAAACAATCATCTCATCGTAGGATGGATGAAACAAACCATCGAACCAAAGATCAAATCATCTATCTCAACTCGGGAAAACGCAAAAGATCTGTGGGATATGATTAAGAAACGTTATTCTCTCAAAAGTGGAGCACGCCTTCAGCAACTACGTAATGCCTTATCAAACTGCAAACAGAGTGGTTCATCAATCGATGAATATTTCGGCCGATTGATAAAATTATGGGACGGGATCGCTGATTGTATGAATTCAAAAGTATGCAGTTGCGGTAAGTGTGAGTGCGACTTAAATACAGCAAGAGAACAAGAATCAGAAACTCTACGAGTCCATGATTTCTTGTCTGGTCTTGACGACGCTACTCATGGAGTAATACGCTCTCAAATGTGCGCTATAACTCCTCTTCCCGATCTAGATAGCGTCTATCAAACGGTATCTCAGAATGAGATCATCCGTTCAAGTATGACGCAAGAAACTCAAGTTATGAGCTTCACAGCTCAAAATAAAAACTCAACCAACTACTCAAAACCTAATACTACTCGACCAGGAAATAAAGATCCTTCGAGACAATGTACGGTATGTGGACGTACTGGTCATGAAGCTTCTGGTTGCTTCACAGTTATTGGTTACCCGGAATGGTGGGACGAACGATCAAGGAACAGAGGGCCAAATCGTTCTTCACCAGCTAAACCTACTGATCAAGGAGAAACTACTGCACCAAGGGCTAACACGGCGACTGTGGCAACAACGGACAAATCAAAACTTCAAGCCAACATTACCATTACCGAAGCTGACCGTCTAGGTCTGACTGGTATTACTGATGAACAATGGAATATTGTTCAGAAGTTAATCAATAAAGAAGCAACAAACGCTAATCATCTAAAAGGTAAAATAGATGAGAATATTTGGATCTTGGATACCGGCGCCACACACCATATGACAGGGAATCTTGAGGCAATGGAAAATATCCGAGACATCACCAGCATACCAGTCTTATTGCCTGCCGGTTCTGACGCAATAGCGTCCAAACAAGGAACCGTCAAGCTAACTTCCACTTTACACATTCGGAATGTGTACTTTGTGGAAGGATTCCATATGAATCTTATTTCTTTTGGACAACTAGTTACAGATAATTTCCTAGTTGGACAAGTAACTGATAAACTTATGATATTGCAGGACCGTACCTCGAGGATGCTGATTGGAGCGGGTGAAAGAGAAGGAGAGGGATTGTACCGTTTTCGGGGGATTGATTCGTTGACATCGTTCCAGACTACTGTTTCAGAAGACCCAGTTTTATGGCACCGGCGTCTAGGGCATCCGTCTTCTCACATTACGGCTATGATTCCTGCATTAGAAAGTTCATCATCTAAACACGATGAACATATTATCAAGTCCTGTGATATTTGTTTTAGAGCTAAACAGACTCGTCAGAGTTTTTCAGATAGTAGTCATAATGCAAAAGAGACTTTTGATTTAATCCATTGTGATCTTTGGGGACCATACCGGACAACAGCACTTTGTGGTTCTCGTTATTTTCTTACTATCATTGACGATCATTCTCGAGCAGTATGGTTGTACCTTCTGCCCGACAAAACTATGGTGGCACAACAACTTAAAGACTTTATGGCTTTAATTGAGAGACAGTTCTCAAAGAAGGTCAAGACACTACGGAGTGACAACGGGACAGAGTTTATGTGTCTTACAAAATATTTCAAAGAACAAGGGATCGTTCATGAGACCTCTTGCGTGCATACACCTCAACAAAACGGACGTGCTGAGCGTAAGCATCGGCATATTCTCAATGTAGCACGAGCTCTTCGGTTCCAAGCAAATTTGCCGATTGATCTTTGGGGAGAATGTGTTCTAGCCTCTGCTCATCTAATTAATCGCACACCATCTTCTCTGCTCAAGAATAAAACACCGTTCGAGATTCTTCATGGCCAGCCACCATCACTGTCTCATCTCCGTGTGATAGGATGTTTAGCATACGCTCATAACAAAAACACGAAGGGTGATAAATTCGCATCAAGAAGTCGGAAGTGCATTCTTCTGGGATTTCCGTCTGGCACAAAAGGATGGAAATTATATGACTTAGAGCAGAAAGACGTGTTCATCTCCAGAGATGTCACTTTTCAAGAAAATATATTCCCATATATGGATATAACACCAACAGAAACATCAGACGTCTTACCTTCTATTGCGCTGCCTCCATCAACCCTGACAGAGGATCACAATGATTCACTAATTCAATCAGTTATTGACGATGCTCCGGTATCTTCGTCACCTCCTTCAGCAACTAATATTCCTCCAGAAACAGAACATGTCGATCCCGAGCCTGTGGTTACAGAAGTTGTACCAGAACCTTCAGGTCGAGGTCACAGACCACGTGTTCCATCAACACGATATCGAGACTACGTTATTAATACGGTCACTACAATCCCTACTCGCACTCCTTCTCTCCCGTCTTCCTTACCTCAGCTATCCTCAGGTTCGTTGTTCCCACTATCTCATTATCTGTCATATGATCGTATTTCATCAAAACATTGCAGCTATCTTATTGCCCTGGCAACAAATATCGAACCAAAACACTTCCGCGAAGCAATGAAACATAAAGTTTGGCGAGAATCAATGAAGTCTGAGATAGATGCTCTTGAAAGACAACACACATGGGATCTTGTCGAGCTACCATCCAACAAAAAGGCTCTTGGAACCAAGTGGGTGTATACAATTAAACTTCTCTCCGACGGCACAATCGGCCGGCACAAATCTCGCTTGGTCGTCTTGGGAAACAATCAAAAAGAGGGTCTAGATTATACCGAAACCTTTTCTCCTGTGGCCAAAATGGTAACTGTCCGTATATTCTTGGATATCGCAGCAAAGAAAAACCATGAAATTCACCAGATGGACGTCCACAACGCGTTTCTTCATGGAGATCTTCAAGAAGAAGTCTATATTAAAGTACCTTTCGGTTTTTCTAAACCTGACGATAAAAGGGTGTGTCGGTTACGTAAATCTCTCTATGGCTTAAAGCAAGCTCCTCGATGCTGGTTTGCTAAGCTAGTGGAGGCTCTTCTAGCATATGGCTTCTCACAGACGCATTCCGACTACTCATTATTCGTTTATACAAAGGACGCCATCTCTCTTCGGATTCTAGTTTACGTTGATGATCTTATCATCTCTGGGAACTCATCATCATCAATCACTTCTTTCAAATCATACCTATCAACATGCTTCCATATGAAGGACCTCGGGCCTCTAAAGTATTTTCTTGGTTTAGAAGTGGCTCGGAGCCCCGACGGTATTTATCTTTGTCAACGAAAATACACCTTGGAGATTATTACAGAGTGTGGCTTACTTGGGTGTAAACCAGCTGGCTCTCCTATGGATCAAAATCATCAGCTAGGACGTGCTACTGGAGATTTTCTTTCTGATCCTGAACAATTTCGTCGTCTCACCGGACGTCTCATCTATCTTCTAGCTACTCGGCCTGATCTTGCTTATTCAGTCCATATTCTTTCACAGTTCATGCAAAAACCACGTGAGGAACATTGGCTTGCTGCCTTAAAAACTGTTCGTTATTTGAAAGGCACAGTCGGACAAGGTGTTCTTTTCAGGGCCGAACCTACGTTTTCTGTTACCGGCTGGTGCGATGCCGATTGGGGAGCATGCCCTGCAACTCGTCGCTCGCTTTCTGGCTGGATCATTCAGTTTGGGACTTCTCCTATAACTTGGAAAACAAAGAAACAAGATGCAGTCTCACTCTCCTCTACTGAAGCCGAGTTCCGTGCGATGAAAGCAATTACACAAGAACTCATCTGGATTAAAGATCTTCTCAACGAACTTGGGATCGCTCACCCTGCACCAATGTTGATCTGTTGTGATAATAAATCCGCCTTATACATAGGTGCTAATCCGGTTCTACACGAGAAGACAAAGCATATGGGTATTATCTGCAAGTTTGTTCGCGAACAGATCACTAAAGGTGTGGTCAAAACAACTTATGTTTCAACTCATGATCAGCTCGCAGACATTTTCACTAAAGCTTTGGGACGAAGAGAGTTTGATGCATTTCTTCTCAAGTTAGGCATCAATAATATTCATGCTCCAACTTGAGGGGGGGTATTGGAGTATAATTCCTAGATAACTTAGGAATTCTACTAATTAGTTTTAGATAAGGTTTATCTACGCTTTTCCTATTTTAGATTTGCTTACCTTGGTATATAAACCAAGCTTATTCATCAATAAAACTTAACTTACTTTGATCCCAAACTAGAATTTGTCAGACATATCACCAGAAACTTGTCTTCGAGTGGTCTAACTGGAACCATAGCGGATTACATTCAGAATCTCACACAACTAGAAACTCTGTAAGTATGTTCAGCTTTGATAGGAAGAAATATAATTATATCTGGATGAATTCTAAATTTTTTACTCAATCTTGAAACACACTAGGGACTTGTCTAATAATAATTTGACTGGAGAAGTGCCAGAGTTTCTAGGCAACATGAAATCGTTGGTGTTCATGTAAGTCTCTCTTTTCTACATATTTTTGTAACGCTTTTCAGATTCCAGCTCAGTTCATTTTTTTTGGTACTGCTTTTTAGATTCCACCTAGCTCATGTCCGAAGTTTGTTCTTGTTATATTTATTTAACTTTTATTTTGAACAGAAACTTAAGCAGGAACGATCTTAGTGGTGTGATTCCTCAGGCTCTTCAGAGGAAAGGACTGTTAGAGTGAGAAACCTTATGATGCAGATTTTTGATAATTTCTCAGTTATTTGCGTAACTAATGTCTTGACACAAAACATTGCCTTCTTGTAGTCCTCAAGGGAACCCAAGACTTTGTCTCTCTGATTCATGCCTACCTCCCAAATCCAAGCCATTTCCAGTGGCAATTGTGGCATCACTTGCGTCTGTGGCCATTATCCTTGTTGTTTTGGTACTTGCTTTTGTTTTAAAGAAGAAAAAACGGTCAATTTTAGGAGGTAATTTGCAAGAAAATAAATTGAACAACTGTACATAGCTTATAAATAGTTTAGTTCATATCCCTCAACTTTTTCTTTTGCACAGCTCTACAACGGCCACCTTCTAATCCACCAGTTTCACCAATCCAAATGAATAAGAAAAGGTTTACTTATTCAGAGGTCATTAATATGACAAATAACTTTCAAAGAGTTGTTGGGGAAGGAGGATTCGGTATTGTCTATCACGGTACTCTAAATGTGTATGAACAAGTAGCTGTTAAACTGCTTTCCCAATCATCGACACAAGGCTATAAGCAATTCAAAGCAGAAGTATACATACCTGCTTTTTTCTTGAAAAGCTTACGAGTATCCTTCGCATCACAAGCTTATTGATTACGTGGGTGTTTTCTCTATGGATGATTAGGTTGATCTTCTTATGAGAGTTCACCACACAAATTTGGTAAACTTAGTAGGATACTGTAATGAAGGAGATCACTTGGCTCTAATATACGAGTATGTGCCCAATGGAGACTTGAGACAGCATCTATCTGGTAAACTTTTAAAAAATTCATATATAACAAAAGCTCATGATACCATTATATAAATGGATCTAAGTATTTGAGATACAGGGAAAGGAGGTAGATCAATTATCAACTGGGGTATTCGACTACGAATAGCCTTGGAGGCTGCATCAGGTTTGTTTATAGTTAAGCCATAAACAAGGAATTAATTCCTTCTTCCATTTTTTTTTTTGCTATGATAGAGGAATCCATACCACAGGTTTGGAGTACTTACACACTGGGTGCATGCCAGCAATGGTTCATAGAGATGTAAAAACTACAAACATATTGTTGGACGAGCAGTTCAAGGTCAGGCTTGCTGATTTTGGGCTATCGAGATCTTTCCCAGTTGGAGGTGAGTCTCATGTTTCGACGATGATTGCTGGCAGTCCAGGATACCTTGATCCCGAGTAAGTATTGTTAGTTAATATCACAATGTGGATGTTTTGTTTTCTTTAATGGTGTGATGAATACATGTCGATAATAACATATTACGTTCTTCACCTTGCAGATATTACCGTACAAGTCGGTTGACCGAGAAGAGCGATGTGTACAGTTTCGGCATTGTGCTATTGGAGATGATCACAAACCAACCCGTGATTGACCAATCTCGTGAAAAGTCTCACATAACACAATGGGTTGAGTTTGAGCTAATTAGCGGAGATATTAGGACTATCATGGATCCAAACCTTCAAGGAGACTATGACTCTCACTCTGCCTGGAGAGTTCTTGATTTGGCAATGTCATGTGCAAATCCTTCTTCCACAAAACGTCCAAGCATGTCTCAGGTTGTTGTGGAACTAAAGGAGTGTCTTGCGTCTGAAAACTCAAGGAGAAATATGAGGAGAGGCAGGATGGAATTTCATAGTCCCGCTAAAGTGAGCATGCTCATTGACACTGGGATGCTCCCTGTGGCGAGATAGTTTGAGCTGCTGCAAGTCACATGTAAAAAGTCATAGCCTTGCGTCTGAACTCGAGGAGAATATGCTTCGATCATCGACATGTAGCATATTCTATGTTTCTTTGTGATTGTTTTTGTTTACTAATGAACCATGAATCTGTTTGTGTAAAATTTTGAGTGCCATGCTGTGAATGTTATTGGGATGATTACTATTTCGGATACATATCTCAATATATTCATTGAGGACCATTTAAAAAGTTGTAAACTTAAGTTTGTACTAATTAAAAAAAAACTTTACTTAGGTGTCACTTAATTAAAATGTCAATTTAGCTTACGTGGTAGCTTAAAAATCAATTGAAAAAATGTTGGTCAAATCAAATTACTAGAGAACATTATATTAACCAAAAACATAAGAAACATGTATTTTTTCCTTAAATAAAACGTACGAAATTACCTAATAATATGATTAACATATATATGACAATTAATGACTATTAATAACAAAGATATGATAACAATTTTTGCATCTTCCTTCGTTTTTGTTTAATATTATATTATTAAAAAAAAGTTAAACAATCATGTTAACCATATAATAATATATGTTATATTTTAAATTTTTTAAAATAACTATAAATTACAAAAATGAGGAAACCTTATGTTATATTTTAAATTTTTTAAAACGACTTTAAATAGCAAAAATGAGAAAATCTTATATGTTATATTTTTCTTATATGTTAGATTTTTTCTTATATGTTATATTTTAAATTTTTTTAAAACCACTTTAAATTACAAAAATGTAAGTTTTCCTTAAGCATATAACTAAAAGAATTAAAATGACATGTATCAATTCGATGGTTGATTTGAAACCTTTCAAAACGATATGAAAGATAAAGTTCAAAATAATTCAACTCTGGAAACAGCACTGTTCACTTTTTTGAAGAATGTGTTCGATGAAAAAAAAATAAAGTTTTTGTGTTATAATTTGTTTAATGTTCAATCCGATCGATCCATGATATATTAATTATAGTTTAATTCCACAATTTTTAATAAAAATTGATCCGGTCCATCGGATAAAAATTATATAATAACAACAAAAAATGTTGTATATGTATAAATAAAATGATCAAATATATAATTAAAATTGTCGATAATATATACAAATAAATTTACATTGCGCAAGTCGTATGTTTTATCCTATTATAAACTATGGCTTGAACATATGATTCACATTAATGAGAGCCGTTATAAAAAAAAAAGAAGAAAGGAAATTTATCTTGGAATTAGCTTAGATAGATGATTCTCATTTAATGTAAGATTTTATTTCTTAACGACTTAACGTGCTTCTTGGTCTGCTCCTTTTTTCCATGTACTGATGTTAAAACATTGTTGTCTGTTTATGCCTCTTCCGTTTTCCTTGGTGCAGCTGCACAAGAAAACATATTTACTCAATTTCACCATTGACTCCAATGAGTCTTTCTTCTACCGTCCTTCATGGTGAAGAAAACACATTGACTTGCCAAGTCTTTCACTTAGTGTATGATTTGGGTTTGCTTGTGTAATATTCTGACTGTCCATGGCTAATGACCTCTACGTCCGCTCATTCAACCCATGGTACCGGTAGTGTGTTAACTTTATAAAGACTCATAAGATTTGCTTACTGATCCTACAATTACCATGTGATTTTTTTATGTATTTTGACATCATTTACACAGTATATCACAAATCATATCTGGATAGTTCACTCATCTTTCCAATTTTAAACACGTTTAATTTTGGAATTTTTTTTAAATAAGTGATTACAAATAAATACATTTAGGTGACACATGTATCCAAATAAAATTTTTAAACATCTCTACAGACACCACTATATACCAAAAATCTGATCATAAATCGGGGTGTTACAGCTTATTTATTTGTTGTTTATCTTCAACGGCATAGCCAATAGTTCCTTGATTTCATTGGGAGTTGAGGGAAACATGGATAGCTCGCTTGGGCTTTTGTTGGTGACGATAACTTTCGCCTTCATTTATATTGGTCATGCTCAAGACCAAGAAGGTATCTGATATTTTATCTGTTCTATATACATACTTCATGACAAACGTTGTATAGCAGAAGTGCACTGGTTTTAATGGTTAATGTTAACCATGTCTGCTAACAGGGTTCATCAGTTTGGATTGCGGGCTACCTGCAAATGAACTGTCTCCTTATAGCGACACTTATACTAGACTGTCGTTCTCTTCCGACGAAAATTTCATACAGAGCGGAAAAATTGGTCGAATCCAAGCAAACCAAGAAAGCGAATTCGGGAAGCCATACCGAACGCTGAGATATTTTCCCAATGGAACACGAAACTGTTACAATCTAAGTGTGGAGAAAGGCAGAAATCATTTGATCAGGGCTTATTTTATATATGCAAATTATGATGGTTTTGATATTAACCCCAATTTTGATCTGTATCTTGGACCTAATCTATGGGACACGATAGATTTGCAAGAACAAGTGAATGGTCGACGGGCCGAGATATTGCACATTCCAATATCAAACTCGTTGCAGATTTGTCTGGTTAAGACAGGGACGACTACTCCGTTCATATCCACCTTGGAGATACGTCCAATGGGAAATGATACTTATATCACTGATTCTGGTTCCCTCAAATTTTTCTTTCGGAGATATCTTACGGAGTCGGAGAATTTCATAAGGTACCTCAACTTCAACTGAATGTTTTCTCTTTTTTTTTTTTCTCTCTCTCTCTCCTATGTTCTATCTTGTATGCTTTGTTTCTTGTTGTAAAGGATTTAAGCAAGTACAATACAAGAGAAACAATGAAGCATCTCCATACTTTAGAATTTACAATAAATCTGATCAAACTACAACGCCCCAAAAGTGCATGAAAATGATATATTCCATCATTTTTTAAAACTAAGTTTGGTGCATTATATATAATTAATGGTAACAAAGAGTACAATCAGTAAACAATACTCCATCAGTTTCAGTTTAATTGTCGGTGTAGAATAAAATTTTCGTTTTATATTTATAATGCAAAATCTATTGACTTTATATTCTAATCTATTTTTGTATTGATTGAAATGTGGTTAAATGTATTGTTAATGATGTTGTTATTTTGGAAATATGCAAAATTAAATATTTTTTAATCTGTGTATTCAGATCTAGAATCTTATATATTAAAACAGAAGTCACAATCTTGATTCATGTGTGATATTTTAAAAAATAGACTCCCACTAGAAATCAGTTATGATTCATTTGTTCCTTTACAAACTTGCGGAAACCTTGGAGCAGCATCAGGCTCCGTCTGGACCGTCTCTTCCTCCTATCGAAAAAAGACTCTGGCAAGACCTCTGGAAAACAAAAACTACTCCTAAGATTCGTCACTTTATGTGGAGAGCAATCTCGGGAGCGCTGGCGGTGAAACAAGGTCTTAGTTCTCGGGGAATCTTACTGGATACTACGTGCCCCCAATGTGGTCTTCAGCCAGAGTCTATTTGTCATGTTCTGTTCCATTGTGATACAGCAAAAGAAGCCTGGAGTATGGCTCAGATCCCTCTGCCTCCCGGTGGCTTCTCTCCTAACTCTGTTTGGCTTAACTTTTACCATCTGCTGTCATTGAGTAAGAAAGCCAATACAGACAGTGCTTCAGTTCTCGCGTTTCCGTGGATCTTATGGCAAATATGGAAGGCTCGAAACTCTCTTGTCTTTGAGAAGGTGCAATCTTCTGGATTTTCTATTTTTTCTCGGGCATCTGAGGAAGCAGCTACTTGGTTAAACCTTCAGCTTCTTCCACCTGGTTCTTCTCTCGTGATGGCACCGCCAGCGCAACATAACCAAAGATGGACGAAGCCACCAGTTGGGATTTTGAAGTGTAATGTAGCATCTTCATGGGATAACCCCTCCCAAAGATCGGGCTCTGCTTGGATATTACGAGACTCTTCTGGCATACCTCTTTCGCATAGTAGACGGGCCTTTTCTACTACAACGTCAGCACTGGAAGCTGATTTGCAGACACTCTGGTGGGCAATGGAAGCGCTCCACGATATTCATATCAAGCGAGTAATCTTTGAGGTATCTTCTGATGCATTAATGGAAGCAGTGTTTTCTCCTCTGAATCCCCTTCAACCACCAGATGGCATCTCAAGAATCTTACGGTCCTTGCATCACTTTGATCATTGTCAAGTGATATCCCGGTCTAGAGAGGCCAATTTCATTGCGGTGCAAGTTGCAGAGAGTGTTACTAGAGACCAAAGGTCTCAATCGTATATGGCGGCAGGTGGTCCGAGTTGGCTATCATCTTCTATTACAGCTGAAGCTCGGAATGCTGGACCTTATTAGTGAGCTCCTACAAATGATCAGGAGGTTTAGCCAAGGAAGGCTTTGATTACCTATTTCATCTACGTGATGTTTCTTTCTTTTTATGGCATCTACTGATGTTGGTTTTGTTTTCTTTTTTTTCCATTATACTCTGTTACCTGTTCCCTAGTCATTTGGCTAGAACCTTATTGAATGAATTATTCATTGACAAAAAAAAATATGACTTAATAATATATCATTCCTAATTTAAATTATTTAAAAAAATATTAAATGTATTTTAATAATATTAATAATATATATAATCTTTGAACTACTTTAGTCATAATATCTTTTGATATCTTTTAATTTTAAATATAATTTTTTTAAATCAAACAAATCTGTTTAAAAGATTTTAACAAGATCTTAATTTTCAAAAATTCTATGTACATATTTTTTATAATTCGTAATTAGTTTTAAAAATATTATTATACATTAATATATTTTATAAAATGAAGAATAAAAGTTTTATCTTATTTTACTTATTATATAATCATAATCAATCATATTAAGAGAAAATTATTATATTGAACTAAACATGATAAACTATATTAAATTATTAGATTTATATATTTTATTTTCAGAAGTATTTATAATCAGAATATAATATGTTGGTAACAGGGGTTAACATTAGCAAACTATATAATACATGTATAAAAATTAACATGTATTTTATTAAAGCTAATAATATAAAAAATTGTTGTATTTATTTTAATTATGATATCTTTTCATTTTAACTATATATATATATATATATAATTCTAACAAATCTGTTGAAAAATATTTTAACAATATCTTAACTTTCAGGAAGTTTATGTAAATATTTTAACTAACTTTTTAATTAGCAATGAACTATTATTATTCATTAATATGTATTCAATTATCGTTTACAAAATGAAACACAAAAATTATATCTTATTTTATCTATTTTATAATAATAATAATTCATGTTAAAGTAAAAATATTATATTGAATTAAATATGATAAATTATATTAAATTGATAAATTTCTAATTTTATTTTCATAAATATAAAATATTTATACTAAAAATATAATACGATGACATAACCACTTAACATTCGCAAACTATATGATACATGTATAAAAATTGATATATCTTAGATTTTTTGTATATATAAAGAATATATTTTTAAAATGAATAAACGTAAAAAAAATATTGCTATAAGGAAATACGACTTTGAAGGCTGGCGGGTCAAAATTGAATATAAATTTGATACAAAATAATTTTCAAATATGTTGTTTCATGCATATATTAATTTGTTTAATAACAAAATCAAAATACAGTAACATAAATATATAATAAAAAATGACAAATATATGTGATGGTTTTAAACTATTGATTGTTACACCATGTAAACTATAAAAATTTTATATTTGAAATAGGTATATAAACATTTAAATATATGGTTAATGTTAAAATTGTATACCACTAATGAACTAAAATATATATATATTTATTAAACCGAAAAAGAACACCCGCGCAACCGCGCGGGTCAAAATCTAGTAATAATTAAAATGAAACAGAGAGGGAGTATGTTACAATTTAAAAAAAAAAGATACATTATTCTTATTTATTAGTCCATTTCCAAACCCCTTTTCAGGTACCCTAGCGATATCTATGATCGGGTATGGCTTCCGTACTTCCAGAGGGAATGGACCCAGATTTCCACCACATTCCAAGTAAATAATTCAAACAATGGTTATGCTCCACCAAAAGCAGTACTCACAACTGCTGCAACACCTACAAATTCCAGTGCGCCACTGACGATCCAATGGAATTCGAGTAACGTTAATAATCAATATTACTTCTACAGACACTTCGCTGAGATCCAAGAGTTGCAGACCAACGAAACAAGGGAGTTCAACATAGTTTGGAATGGAGAAGTTATACACAGCCTATTCACTCCTCCAAAATTTATTGCATTTACTATCTATAGCGCGTCGCCAAGAACTTGTGAAGGAGGGGAATGCAGTCTTCAGCTGACAAGAACCAACAGATCAACTCTTCCACCTCTGCTTAACGCTATTGAGGTCTACACAGTTATCCAGTTTCCGCAGTCTGAAACAAATGAAATCGACGGTATGTTATGCTTATGCATATAATGTCAAAACTTTTGTTGTATGCATGTTTAGTAAAAAGGAAATATAAACCACAATAGAGTAGTCAAGTCATTTTATATATTAACTTAAGTATTATTTAAAAAAATTAATGTCAGTGATTGCTGTCCAAAATATCAAAACCACCTATGGAATAAGTAGAATCAGCTGGCAAGGAGATCCATGCGTCCCTCAACAGTTTATATGGGACGGCTTAAACTGCAGCAACACGGATATCACTACACCACCAAGAATCATTCATTTGTAAGTCATAAGTTCACTCGTACACACGCTCTATATTATCTGTTAGTATAAGCCGTAATCAATGATCATTCACACTTTTCAATGTGTTTTTGGACGTATCACCAGAAACTTGTCATCAAGTGGTCTAATTGGAACCATAACGGATGTCATTCAGAATCTTACATTACTAGAAACTCTGTAAGTAATGTAACCAGTGTTGATATATGGAGGCAGCAAATTGTTATAGGTATTCGTTTTTTCTTACTGAAAATCTTGAAAACACTAGGGACTTGTCCAATAATAATTTGATTGGAGAGGTGCCAGACTTTTTAGGCAACATGAAATCTTTGGTGTTCATGTAAGTTTCCATTTAGATATTTCGGTAATATTTTTCAAATTCCATCTCAATTCAATTTCATGTATGCGTATATATGTCCAAAGTTTGTTCCTCTTTTTTTAACAGAAACATAAGCATGAATGATCTTAGTGGTTTGATTCCTCAGGCTCTTCAGAGTAAAGGACTAGAGTTATTGTGAGAAACTTTTCAAAATCTAAAAAAAATTCAGTTATTGTCCAAAACCCATATCTGTAACTAATGTCTTGAAAACAAAACTTTGTTGTGTTTTATAGTTCTCAAGGGAACCCGAGACTTTGTCTCTCTGGTTCATGCCTACCTCCGAAACCCAAGCCATTTCCGGTGGCAATTGTCGCATCAGTAGCATCTGTGGCCATAATTATCGTTGCTGTTTTGGTACTTACTTTTGTTTTAAGAAAGAAAAGGCCGTCAATTGTGGGAGGTAACTTGCAAAGCAATCCAACTAGATTTTAGTTTTTATCCGCTAACGTTGTTCTTATCCACAGCTCAACAACGACAGCCAAGTATATCGTCTGTGAATGTTACGTATACAAATTCACCTGTTTCATCAATCCAAACCAATAAAAGAAGTTTTACATATTCAGAGGTCCTTAATATGACAAACAACTTCCAAAGGGTTGTTGGGGAAGGAGGATTTGGTATTGTCTACCACGGTACTCTATATGGTTATGAACAAGTAGCTGTTAAGCTCCTTTCTCAATCATCAACTCAAGGCTATAAGCAATTCAAGGCAGAAGTATGCATAACTTCTTTTTTTTTTTTTTAAGGTTTGAGTATTCTTAGGATCACAAGCTTATGGTCTTTGTGTGTGTTTTCTACATGGATAATTAGGTTGATCTTCTTATGAGAGTTCACCACACCAATTTGGTAAACCTGGTAGGATACTGTAACGAAGGAGATCACTTGGCTTTGATATACGAGTTTGTGTCAAATGGGGACTTAAGACAGCATCTGACAGAATGACATTTTTATATGTAACAATAGCTCGTGAAACTATTATATAAATGGATCTAAATATTTAACATACAGGGAAAGGAGGTAGATCTATTATCAACTGGAGCATTCGGCTACAAATAGCTGTGGATGCTGCATCAGGTTCGTTCTAAGCTAAGCCATAGACCAAATGATTATTTCTTCCATTTTTCAAGCTGTTATAGATGAATCCATTCCTTAGGTTTGGAGTACTTACACATTGGGTGCATACCACCAATGGTTCATAGAGATGTCAAAACCACAAACATATTGTTAGACGAGCAGTTTAAGGCCAGGCTCGCTGATTTTGGGTTGTCCAGATCTTTTCCAGTAGGAGATGAATCTCATGTTTCGATGATGATTGCTGGTACTCCTGGATACCTTGATCCCGAGTAAGGATTGTTAGTTAACATCACAACATGCTGGAAAATGTTTTTTTTTCTCTTCTTCTTCAGTGGTTGAATAATATGTTTAGATAACAGTATACCATTTTCATTGCCTTGCAGATATTACCGTACAAATCGGTTGACCGAGAAGAGCGACGTGTACAGCTTCGGGATTGTGTTACTAGAGATGATCACAAACCAACCCGTGATTGACCAATCCCGTGAAAAGTCTCACATAACAGAGTGGGTCGGGTTAGAGGTAAATAGCGGAGATATTAGGAGTATCATGGATCCAAACCTTCAAGAAGACTACGACTCTGATTCTGCATGGAGAATTTTTGACTTGGCAATGTCATGTGTAAATCCTTCTTCCAAAAGACGCCCAAGCATGTCTCAGGTTGTTGTCGAACTGAAGGAGTGTCTTGAATCTGAAAAATCGAGGAGAAATATGAGTAGAGGCAGGATGGACTCTCATAGATCGGCTGAAGTTACCGTGCTCGTTGATACTGAGATGTTTCCTATAGCTAGATAGGACGACTCTTTAGGAAAAGAACCTACATGTGTTGTGCAATAAGCTTTTGGATATAGAAGTATTGCCCAAAAGGATAAAACAAATATTCTATTTTCACTATTTCTGAGTAAGATTTAAGAATTGAAACATGAGCTTGGCCACTTGGATGGCTCCTGGGGAAAAGGGATGGCGTCCTCTGTGTTAGCTTGCTAGTTTTATCTTCTTGTAATTCTAACTAGACTTTGACCCGCGCGTCTGCGCGGATGTATATTTTGAAAAATATGTTGATATTTGTTTTTCATGTAATTATTAGAATTTGAAAAAATGAATCCGAGGAACATGACCGATACCGATCCAAAAATATAGTATCAAACCCGAACATAAATTGATTAAATATTCTAATTATTCAAAATTTTGTTATTTAGAGAACCGAATCTGATCCGAACCGAAGTATTCGGGTACCCAAATTTATCTAAAATGGATTTATATACTTATATATATATATTATTTTTAGATTTAACGTATATAAAACATCAAGAATGATAGTTTTAAATTGGTTTAAATACTTGAAATAATATATAGATAGTCAAAAGTAAATATCTGAAATAGTTAAAGTATGCTCAAATCACCAAAAATACATAAAATAATTATTGATTTCGTATCCAAAATTTTAAATCAAGCCAATTGATATGTTAAGCTTAGGTATTCTGACATATGTTATTCAAAATTATACGTAATATATTATTTTATTTATAAATTTTGAGAAATTTAAAATCTATAATGATTTAAAACTTTAAAAATAATTTAAATTAGTTATCCAAACCCAAACCAAACCCGCAAAGTTCTGAATCGAACTCAAACCAAAATTTAGAAACATTCTAATAAGGCTGAAATCTTTGACCCCGAAAACCCGAAATGCAAACCGATCAGAACCAAACCCGTATGGGTACCCAAAAGCCCATCCCTAGTCATTATTATATATCGTATTTTGTCATCATATAATTAATCGTATTTTATATGTACCATCACATAAGTAATCATATAATTAATAGTATTTTATACATACCATCATATAAATAATAACATATATTATATTTTAAAACTTAATATGAAATATAAAAACCATAATTTGAGTTGGTATTTCAAATTGGGCTTTGTATTGTATTTTTCTTTTATATATTGACAATATTTTTTTATAATGGTTATTGAAAAATAGTTTAGTAAAAATCCATTTTTGAATATATGTATCTTTTTGAATCAATTTTTGATATAAATCAACTTTGCATTATTATTTTGATTTGAAATATGTATATAAAGTTTAAATTTTGTTTTATGGTTAGTTTAGAAAAGAAAAAATTTAGGCAATTAGATTGACCCATTTTGGTATATTTTAAAACTGGCCTAGATAGATAGTTTCTTATAATATGATAATATGATGAATTTTCAATTTTTTAAAAAAACATAAGCCCATTACTTTTTTTCTTAATACTACTATCCTTGTTTTCAAACAATTTTTTTTTAAAAAAAAAGACTACAATCCATGTTTTCAAACACTCCAAATTTTTTAATAATCCTATTCAAGTCTCCAAACACTCCAATTCTGTACTTGAGTTTTAATAAGATAGATATGAAATCAATAAAACAATGATTTAAGAGTAAAATAGTTTTAAGAAAACTGCTTATTAAACTTGTAAATGTATAATTTGACTTCACAAATTCTCTGAAAAAATTCCATAAAAATACCTCAACTAAATCTCGTTAAACTTTTTAATACCCAAAATTTATTTTACCCAATTTAATATCTCAGACTAATTATTTTGCTCGTTTTAATAAAATTACTTTTAAAAATGGGCACATTTTAATACCAAAAGTATGCTCATTTTAATAATAAGTTTCAAACAAAACTTAGACAATCTCTAAAATCAAAAAGAAAATCTTAAGAAGTTCAATTTTATTTTATATTTTAAGTTTAAAAATAATTTATTTACTTTCTTCATAATTAATATTTTTTAAAAAATATAAAATATTATCCTAAATTTAGTTACTTTTATTCTTAGAATTTCCAATAAAGTTTGAAATTTTTTAAGATTTGTTTTTGAATTTTTAAGATTTTTTAAGTTTTGTATGAAACTTATTATTATTTTTGATTAAAATTAACATAGTTTAATGGATTTCTTTTTGCTGCCGGTAATTAGTTTGAGTATTAACATTGGGTATAAAAAACTTTATGAAATTTAATTGGAGTATTTCTATGGAAAGTCTTCTTTTTCTTTTTCTGGTAAAGAGAAAGTTTTTCTTTTAGCCTAGACATTCTATTTTTTAGGGAAATTAGAATGCCTACCAACCATCTATCAGCTATTTAGCACACTGCCAAGAGCCCACATTTCAGACACTGTTGATAATTATAGAGGACACTTATACCCCTATATTTCATATTCGGTGTGTATAGGAAAAATATATCCCAAAGATACGATAGGATTTGTAACAGGATTTGTCAGACCAAAATTACAACTCTTATCTTGTTTAAGATTATAAAAATCAATATTTTTCAGCTTTTTTCTTTATTCCATCATATCCGAACCAATCCAAAAAGTCTCCCAACCTCTCTCCTCTCAAAAACATCTCCAATCCATCAAACAAACCCTAGATTCTCTATCTTAAGACACCATATAGAACCGACGAACGCCAAGTAGATACCATCAGATCCTCCCCTTTGGCAAACTTATTGAGATACCTGAAAAGCCCTCTTTCTCAGAATGATTTGGTCGATTCATCATTTCCAATCAGCTAAAGGTCGCGAAGAAACATGAGGCGTGGTTCTTTTTTGCCGGAAAACTAGTAAGATTTTCACTTTGAGAATTTGCATACCTGACTGGCTTGAACTGCATGAAGTTACCTAATCGATCCAGGTAGTGCCTTGGAATTTTTTCCACCAAGTCGGAAGATGCCGATGAAGATGACGACACACCAAAAAATTCATCTGCGAAACTAAGCATGATCTCTGGTCATGCAAGAAATCGAGGCTAAGGTAAATAGTTTCAGAATTTTATACACTAAATCCGTTATCAAAAATATTACTTGGATAACTTTTTGAGTAACTGCTATTTTTAACTCTAACAATACACCTCTATATAGGTACAAGTTAAATGCATTATATGAGGCCACTGAAGATCCGCAATTGTTTTGTCTGACGAGGATGAAAGACGTTAAGATGGAGAATGTAATATTGATGTGTGAAACTGCAATTTTGAAGCCTAGCAACTTTAAAGCAAAAACCGAGAATGTGGAAAACAATGGTGTATATCTAGAATACGTTGTGAGGGAATATGACGAGGATGTAAAAAGTTGTTATAAGAATGTACCTTAACCTATTAACATATCTAACAACACTGTAACAATTTGATAATATTTCTACATGTATCATTGAATTTAGATTTTTGAGATTTGTTGTTGAATGGTTAACTTATTTAATAACAGATAACAACTTATTTATCTACTTGCTATTAATCTTGAATATGTTAATAATGCAAAATTTTATTCAAAATTAATAGCAAGTCTCATATACAGCATAAGTTAAAACTAAGTCATTGTTAGACGTCTAACTTGTGTTTTTGCGAGCTAATACTATTTTTAGCTGTCATTTGCTTGTTTTATCCGGTAAATAACATTTTCAAGTACTTCGTTTTGTTTTGTTAAAGCTAATACTATCTTTTAAAAAGACATATAATGTTTTTAGCCGGCTATACACTACATGTAGTATAACATTTGCAATTAGTCATATGTTTTTCTAATACAATTACAAATGATATTTCTAATTTGAATGTTAAAATTCATTTAACAACATGTAAGCATCATATCTTATAATAAGTAATTTACCTAATTTTATATTGATATGCTACTATTATATTTCATATAACGTAAATGATGTGTTAGCAATGGAAATATAAAATTAGTTGTCCATAGCCTAACTTAAAACAAGTTTTGGTGATACTGAGTCATTTAGACGTCTAACCTTTCTTCTTGCGGGCTAAAATTATGTTTAGCTCAGGTTTGCCTATTTTATCCGGTTAACAACATTTTTAAGTATTTTGTATTTCCTTTTGTTGAAACTAATATTATGTTTAAAAAAATACATGATTTTTTACTCTTAATAGTAATTCTATGTGTCATCTACCATTCTCTATTTTACTATTAGACTCTTGTTATGTATATTCTTCATATGTAGATTGTTAAGTGTCCCTGAGTTTGTATTCTCAAGTTGTTATCCGTGTTGGCAAATAAAGTATTGTCTATCACTTTATATGTATGGCTAAGTCAAATTGCCACCACTTTTAGGAATGATATATTTGAATCCTTTGTAACCGGCTAAATATGGTCTACGCAATCTAAGATTTAATTTACATGTCCATGATATATTGTAGCCATCCACTACTTCAACTAATAAAAAAGATAGGCTAAAACCTTTCATTTCAATCAAATATGTATGGCTAAGCTAAAATGCAAATAACCATCATTTTCAAGAATAATATTTTTGAATCATCTATACCGGCTAAACTCCTCTATACACAAGCTAAGATTTAATATATACATCCATGCTATATTGTAGCCATGTAATTATCATATTATCATAGCATAACTATTTGATATATCATATTAGAAATTTTTAACTTACTGTAACTATCATCAATATACGAATTTAACATTTTCAATACGAATTAGCTAGTTGGACCTCCTCAAGCTCATCCCTAAACCTGTTTTACAAGATTAATTCACTTCGTGTCATTGAACTCAATATAAGAAAACTAACTATGATCTTTGTGTTAGTTCACATTGTGCACTGATAAGCAAATCAATATTTTAATGTGTATGGCTAAGCTAAAATGTAAATAACCATCATTTCAAGAATAATATATTTGAATCATTTATAACCGGCTAAACTCCTCTATACACAAGCTAAGAATTAATATATACATCCATTATATATTGTACTCGTCTAATTATCATATTATCATAGCATAGCTCTTTGATACATCATATTAGAAGTTTTTAACTTATTGTAACTATCATCAATAAAAATTTAGCATTTTCAATACAAATTATTTAGAACTTCTCAAGCTCCTCTCCAAACCTGTTTTGCAAGATCAGTTCATTATGTGTCACTGAAAAGAATATAAAACAACTAACTATGATCTTTGTTTGTGTTAGTTCACATCGTGTCACTGAGTTTTTATCAAGTGGAGGATGGTAAAGTAGACCAGGTCCATATTTGATTAGCTGGCTAAACGAATAACAACCATATACACGACCAGACAGCCAGCTAATTCTGAGACGGTACCGTCTTGATTGTTGGAAAAATGACCCGGGGAATTTTTTGTACGATAGAGAATGAACTCTGGTAGAGAGAACTCATAATCTTGTTCGGGACTGTGATAATGATGATGAATGGTTGGATGCGCTCAAGTGTTTATGTAGAGGAAGAAAATGGAAAAAGAAGCAAGGAAATTCATGATCTTCTTTGGCTGTTCGCAACTCATGAACTCCTAAAGAAATAAGCAGAGAAACTTATCGGCAAATCTAATAAAATATTCTCAGAATTCACGATCTTTTTAATTTTGTTTAGATTCATCAGGCAAACGTAAAAAAAAAAACAGAAGAAGAAGATGAAGAAAGAAAGAACAATAATGAGAGAGAAAACAAGTATTTTTGTTTAATATAATCAAATCTATACTAAATCTTTGCCAAATATCGGCAAATCTAATAAAATATTCTCAGCTAACCTATTAATTGTACTTTCCTATAGGACACAAGTTCTATCCGAAACTTCTAAGGCTAATTTCGTCATTACATATCATCCATTATGCCAACAAAACTACAAGTTTTACTGTTGTTGGTACTTAGCTAATATCATAAGTTTTCTTTGGTTTTAAGCAAATTATCCCTATTTTTTATCCTTCACAAGACCATGCATGATTATTCATTTATTCCTATTCTCTTAAGTCTTAACTGGGGTTTTTAGCTTCAGCTAGTAGATGGTTTTTAGTTTTTTTTTTTTAGATTTTAACTAAAAAAGCTAAGAACTGTCTCTTAAATAAGAGATATAAAAGCTGTTTTTAGCCGAAAAGTGTAGAAAAAGACAAAAAACCAAAAAAATATCAAATCATGAGTTAAGAACCTCTAGCTAAGAGACTGAGGTTAATCATGCCTTTTGGTTTTCTTTTTGTTGACGGTTCCATCATTTATATTGTTCAAGCGCAAGACAAACAACGTTTCACACACCTTCTTCTCAGAAACATTTTCGTTTTCTTTTTTTTTGAACAAACTACTAGATTAATAAAAGAGAAAGAGTTACTCTCCACCAGGAGATATTACAAACTGGCTTAAAGCAGCCTTAGCTAAGGAGTCTGCGACAACATTACCCAACCGAGGGGTGAAATAAAAGGAGATAGATTCAAACCTAGCACTCAAAGCTCTAATATCAAACAGAACACTCTGAAGTAAAACTGTTGATGAAGAAGAGTTGAGGAGGTTGATGAGAGACTTCGAATCAGAGAAGATATTCAGCTGATAGAAATCATTAGTGACTGCATCCAAGAGAGCAGCCTTTACCGCGAGAGCTTCTGCCACTATGGGCGCAGCTACGTGACGTCGGTTAGAAGAATGGTGTTTCAACTCAACACCAGAGGGGTCAAAGAAGACCCAGCCTTGTCCACTGTTTCCAGTATTAGGGTCCCAAGCTCCATCTGTAAAACAATGAAGGCCTGATGGGATCGGACGCGCCAGCGCTTGGCAGGGGAGTCGGGTAACAGAGAGCTTGTTGGTCTGAGAAGCTTCTTCCCAGGCACGAGCATCCTTTAGTACTTTTAAGACCAGCTCCGCCTCAGTACATGATCTATCCTCAAAAATCAACATGTTTCGCGCCTTCCACAGATGCCAGTACAGCAGAGGATATATTGGAGTGCTTCCAAGCCCCGTAGGTGGGAGGTTTACCATTCTAGTGTTGCTAATGAGCAATTCCCTCATGGAAGACACATTATCTGCATCAGGTTTGAAAAGCACAGGAAGACGATCCCAGATACGGGCAGCAAAGGGGCAGTGAAGAGCAAGGTGTATAGGGGTTTCAAGCTCACCGCACCTCTTACATTTTGATTCAGCTCGAAGACCTCTTGTGATAAGGACAGATCCCACTGGCAGAGCACCATTCATAATACGCCAGAGAAATGTTTGCACTTTGGGAGGCGTGTTTAGGTTCCATACACATTTTTTCCATGGGAACTCCTCTGTTGTATGGGCCTGCAGCGCCTTCCTAGCTACAGCATAGCCAGATTTAGAGGTATATGATCCAGAAGGATCTGAGAGCCAGAGTAATTCGTCTTGCTTGTTAAGGGAGCTAGGAACAATCTGCAGGATATAGTCCTCATACAGAGGCAATAAACATTTTCGTTTTCAAAATTGCATTCTCTCGAGAAAAACATGTTGCCCATTTTTTTACCAAGAAAATTATAAACAGACGTATTGGCAGGACAGTGTCCCTAGTGAAGTTCGTTGCAATAGAAAACATATTTACTCTTTGTTTCCAGACTCATGACATCTTGCCATGTACGCCGTGAAGATCGATAGGATGACTCAATTTGGATCTGAAACGCATGCATATGAGGCTTCAGGCCCGGCTTAATTTTTGAGTGGACCTTGTGCAAGTTCTAACTTTTCAGAAGCAATAAAAATAATTTGCAAAAAAAAAGCCCTAAATTCTACAAAATTGGACCTTAAATTTTAACTAAATTTTATTTATTTTTTAGGGATCCTGTGCAAATGTGCCTTGTGCACAGGGTAAGAGCCGGCACTGTGAGGCTTATAATCACTTAATGTACAAATCCTAGTGTCATGCAGTGAATGTTGATGATAATCACCTTTGGTAATGTTGTGGAATCGAGTCAGTACGAGATCTAGTTCGTTTGTAATCGAATCGCAACAATGAATCGAGTTCGTGTGATCAATCTAAAACACCTAAAAGAACCAAGATCGTGAAAGCACAAAAAAACACAGCAAGATGTTATCCAGTTCGAACGCAAATAGCAACTCTACGTCTGGTCGAGGATCACCTCGGAATTCACTAAGCTCACTGAATCTAACGCCGCCGTATCATCGTAGTATCTCTGATTAGCGGAAAAACCCCAAGAGAAATCACTCACCCCCGTAGAAACAAATCTCTCTCTCTCTATCGCTTTTCTCTCTCACCTTGTTTTCCAGAACAACTCACACACTCTACAACTTGTCACAGACGCTAGATAACGACTGTAAAAAGGCCTCCAGCTGTGGACCCCACTCTGTAACAAACTCTCGAGAATGAAAGTGATGACTCGGCATGTATTACAATAAGATTAAACCGACTCCTAAACCGGAATACAAATTCAAATCATTCAATCAGACCAAAACCGGTTCTGATTTCCACGGAGTCTTCACAACCAACTTCCTACAGTTAAACCTACAAGAGGCACAAATTAGTGAGAGCTGTCCAACACAGAGAAAATTCTTCATTAATTGTCTTAACTATAATCGGTTTCTTTTCATGTGTTTACTCTTGAGTGTCACGCCATGAAAGATCACAAATCAAATATTCTAGAAAATCAAAGGAAAATAATATGAATTGTGAGTTCTTATTCGATTATCTTTAACCCTAAATGATTCTCAAATTAGTGAGAAAGAATGGATTTACTCCCAGACTTGTCAACTCATTCTCCTTTGATGTAAAAATTTGTTCCATAACGTGCTTCTGGGTCTACTCCAAATTCGCTTGGTAAGTTGGTGATAGTGATGTTGGTACATTGTTGTCCTCTTAACCCTTGCCTTCTTCCCTGGGTGAAGCTGGCACAAGAAAACACATTTACTTATTTTCAACAATGGCCTGAAAAAGTCTTTCTTTGTAGTGTATGATTTGGGTTTGCTTGTTTATTCGCTACTCTTTTCATTCTTCTTGTTACATTGTGGAAACATACTATTGACTTGTAAAATTCAGTCTTTTATTTTAGTGTACAATTTGGGTTTTGCTTATTTATTCACTATTTATCTCTCACTGGTTTTCTTCATTGGTAAAAGTTTTCTTCATTATTTCCTCAGGAGTTAATAGAATATGGAGAGTTCTTTCTGGCTTCTGTTGGTGCTGCTTGCAACGTTGGCCATCATTCATATTATTCAAGCTCAAGACCAAGAAGGTATCTTACTTTTTCTATATACATCCTCCCATACTAAAGTTTTTTTCTTTTGCTTGACAAAATCTTTTACAAACGTTTTGGTTTCTCAGAAGTGCACTGATTTTTATGGCTAATCTTTAAATGATGTCTGTTAACACTCAACAGAGTTCACCAGTTTAGATTGTGGGCTACCTGCGGACGAACTGTCTCCTTATATTGAGACTTATACCCATCTGAACTTCTCCTCAGACGCAACGTTCATCCAGAGTGGAAAAACTGCTAGAATTCAGATGGATAGATTAGAAAAGCCATACGCAACAATAAGATACTTTCCAGATGGAAGACGGAACTGTTACAATCTGAATGTGCAGATGGGACGTAAATATTTGATTAGAGCTTCCTTTATATATGGAAATTACGATGGTCTTGACAGTCCACCTGTTTTCGATCTCTATCTTGGACCTAATCTATGGGCCACGATAGATGTAGGAACATGGTTGAATGGTATATGGAATCATATTTTACATATCCCAACATCAAACTTGTTGCAGATTTGTCTTGCTAAGACTGGCGAAACTACACCACTAATATCAGCTCTGGAATTACGGCCCATGGGAAAAGACTCTTATACCACTAAATCTGGCTCCCTGAAAAGTCATCATCGGTATTATCTTACCAAGTCAGGTTCTGAAATAAGGTAAGTCAATATTCTTTTTTTGAATGAATGTTAAATTAATTCAGATAAAAGTCGTTTTTACAATAATTAACATTGGTACTTTTAACTCTGAAGAGGAACATGATTTTAATCGTTTTAAGCTATGGAGATTGGGCTTGTCAAATTCAACTGAACATATTAATGAAATTGTTTCTTGACATAATTAATCCATTGCTAAAAAACAACATTGTTCCCACCCTCCAGGTACTCAAGCGATATATATGATCGCGTATGGAGCCCGTACTTTAAGACGGAAAATTGGACCCAGATTTCCACTGATCTCGACGTGGTCAATTCCAACAAATATGCTATACCGAAAGATGTACTAAAAAATGCTGCCACGCCTACCAGTGTCAGTTCGCCATTGACGATAGAATGGATTCCAGATTATCCTGATGATCAATATTACTTTTACGCTCACTTTGCTGAGATCCAAGACTTGCAGGCGAATGAAACTAGGGAATTCAACGTGCTATGGAATGGAGTAGAGCAGTCTGGCCCATTCATTCCAAGAAGGCGAATCATAGATACTATCTCTAGCAAGTCACCGCTAATTTGCACTGGAGGGAAATGCAGTTTCCAGCTGATAAGAACCAAGAAATCAACTCTTCCACCTCTACTTAATGCTCTTGAATTCTACACACTTATTCAGTTTACACAGTCTGAAACAGATGAAAGCGATGGTATGTGACTTTCTTGTCGATGTTATGCATATAAGATCTATGCTTTGCTTTGCTATGTTGGTAAAAAAAATAAACAATAAATCCAATAGAGTACTCAAGAGATCAAAACTTTTTTTTGTATGTCAGTGGGTGCTATAAAAAACATAGCAGCCACCTATGCATTGAATCGAATCAGCTGGCAAGGTGATCCATGCGTCCCTCAACAGTTTAGGTGGGACGGTTTAAACTGCACCAACACGAATATGTCCACGCCCCCAAGAATTACTACTTTGTAAGTCATAAGTTCACTAGTACTCATGCACGCACCTCACTCTTCAAGATCTCCTAGTAATCTTGATCATTAACACTTTTGAATGTGGTTTTGAACATTTCACTAGAAACTTGTCTTCAAGTGGTTTAACTGGAACAATAGCCGCTGCCATTCAAAATCTTACGCAACTAGAAACGATGTAAGTATTGACATTTTAAACTGAAGGCGAGAGATTAGTATTATATGGATTGGAATAAATTGTACAAACTTTCTCAACATTAGGGACTTGTCCAATAATAATTTGACTGGAGGGCTGCCAGACTTTCTAGGCAACATGAAATCATTGTCAGTCATGTACGTTTCTCTCAGCATATTCTCTTATACTTATCAAATCCCATCTCAGATCATTGTTGTTTTGAACAGAAACTTAAGCGGGAACAATCTCAGTGGTTCAATTCCGCAAGCTCTTCAAAGGGAAGGACTAAAGCTATTGTAAGAAACTCTCCACATTGAATTATGAACTTTTATATGTTGTTATCCATAACCTGTTTTGTGCAATTGCTGATGTCCTGTACAAACATTTTCTTCTCGTAGCGTTGAAGGAAATCCAAAGCTTTGTTTCTCTGAATCATGTATAAAACCACATAAGAAAAAACCAGTTGTGCCAATTGTTGCATCAGTTGCTTCTGCAGCCGTTGTCATTGCTATATTGGTTCTTTTTCTTATATTCAAAAATAAAAAGTCAACAGTTCTACAAGGTATTTGAAAGAGACATCAACTAAGAATACCGTTGCTATGTTGCATTAAAAGAAGAGAAATAAAAATGTATATATATTGATAACATCCCTATAATGATGTACAGGTCAACCGAGGAAGTCAAGGGTGAAGCTCAAGTTTGCTAATAAAAACAGCAAAAGATTCACATATTCAGAGATTATACAAATGACAAATAACTTCCAAAGAGTTTTAGGTAAAGGAGGATTCGGCATGGTGTATCATGGTACTGTAAATGGTTCTGATCAGGTGGCTGTTAAAGTACTCTCTAAATCTTCAGCTCAAGGTTATAAAGAATTCAAAGCAGAGGTATTTTAGTTCTGAAATTTTCCCATCTAAATAATGATGTGCTTCTAGTATCACCAATGGTTTTGCCTTTCATTATTTTCTTGACATGAGTCTTACCTTAGGTTGATCTTCTTGTGAGAGTTCACCATACAAATTTGGTGATCCTCGTTGGGTATTGCTATGAAAGCGATCACTTAGCCCTCGTTTATGAGTTTCTTCCCAATGCAGACTTGAAACAACATTTGTCAGGTTATATATAGATATTTCACGTGTAGCATTAACTCAAGAAACATTTATGGATCTGACGATCTAATATACAGGAAAAAGAGGTAGATCCGTCATCAACTGGAGTGTCAGACTACATATAGCTTTGGATACAGCACTTGGTTCGTACTAAGTTAAAAATAATTCTAGGGAAATATAGTGTTTTAGTTGTGTTACAGCAACCAGTTGATAATAATTCCATTTCATAGGATTGGAGTACTTACATATTGGATGCACACCACCAATGGTTCATAGAGATGTCAAAACTGCCAACATATTGTTGGATGAGAATTTCAAGGCCAAACTAGCTGATTTTGGGCTCTCAAGATCTTTCCAAAGTAGAGGTGAATCTCAAGAGTCAACGGTAATTGCTGGTACTATTGGATACCTTGATCCCGAGTAAGTATCTTTATTTTCACATACACACACATGCTGCTCTGAATCATTATATTACCATTTCCTTGTCTTGCAGATATTATCGTACAGGTCGGTTGGCTGAGAAGAGTGATGTCTATAGTTATGGTGGGTCGTTTTATTGGAGATGATCACAAACCAACCCGTTATCTCTAAAGAGTGTAACATAGCAGAATGGGTTGGCTCTACACTTAACCAAAGTGATATAACTGAGATCATGGATCCAAACCTTGGTGGGGTTTATGAAACTAATTCTGCGTGGAGAGCTCTTGAGTTGGCAATGTCATGTGCTGATCCTATTTCCTCAAAACGACCAACCATGTCTCAGGTTATCATCGAGTTAAAAGAGTGTATTGCTTGTGAAAACTCAAGGATGAATGAATAGCAATCAAGGGTTGGAGTCTCAATGAATGAACATTAGCTTGGATAGTTCAGTAGTTCCTGGGGAAATATAGTTTTGAGTGTTCTCAATTTGTAGTACCAATAAGGAAACAACATAATTTGAAAAAATAGCCAAAGAGTGTAAAGTAGAATTATTATTGTTTTCATAAGATAACATTTTAATTTTATTACATTTATCTTTAATATCATATACTTTGTTCTTTGGCTTCTTTGGACCCACTTGTAATGAAGGGGGTCAGTTGAACCAGGAAAATTTCAAAAGTGTATAAAATAGCTGAGTGTGTGTACAGATTGATAGATGAGCACGGCATAGATAAATTTTACTCAATTTGCTACCGTAAATAAGCTTTGATTATCAACGCGGTTTGGAACAGTTCTAATGAGCTATGGCCACAGCCACAGCCTGATTGATACCCGAAAAAGAAACTAATAATTTCTCTTGACAGGAGGTCTCGCGACCGCGGTTAGCTATTTGACTTATTTCTACTCTTAAACGAATTCATTACGCTAAGCAACTTAGCCTCTACTTAATAGAATTACGAATTAAGATGTTCTTCTTAGACTTTGTCTCCTGTTATTCCTTAACGTACTGGCAGGCCTGCTCCATATTTTCCATGAATGAGTTGACGATGGTAATGTTTAAACAAGCTGTGATTGACAGATTCTCTCCAGAAAAACAAGTTGCCTATTTTTTTTTTACCAAGAAAACTATAAACAGTATTGGCAGGCCAATGTCCCTAGAGTCAAGTTAGTTGCAATAGAAAACACATTTACTTTTCGTTTACTTGATTTTTTTTTAAATATTTCCAGACTCAGGACATCTTGCCATGTTGCCAGAGGCTTGACTTTCTTATCCGTTTAGATTTTATCTATTTATACGTTGAGTTTCTCTCAAACTCGGACATTGGTGATGTTTTGACATCTTAGCAATTATGAATACTCCTTTGTTTCTGGTATTAGGAGTTTTTGCTATTATTGGTCTTATTCAAGCTCAGGATCAACAAGGTATCCACTTCTTCTTAATGCTTTGGCTCTAAAATGTACCAAATAAATTTGGTTCCTTAAATGTACACCATTTACCGAAAATATTTTTTACACGATTCATTCTCATTTCTCTATTTTTAACGAATTATAGAACACAAATTTTTTTTTTGTCAAATTTGGGAATGAACAATAAGTAGTAACATATATTCTTCGTTATTCTTATTATTTTGTTCCTTTCTTTCTAATTTTTTGTTCCTATTGTGTCTCAATCATTTTGTACTTGAAATTCTTTTATTTTTTGGATTCTCACTTTTTAGTTCATGTCTCTTGTCAGGGTTTATCAGTTTGGATTGTGGTTTACCTGTGACTGAACCATCTCCTTATAATGAGCTATCAACCGGACTACAGTTTTCCTCTGATGCAAAGTTCATACAGAGTGGCAAAATCGGTAAAATCCAGGCGAATCTGGAGAGTCAATACCTGAAGCCGTACACGAGGCTGAGATATTTCCCGGAAGGGATACGCAACTGCTATAATCTGCCTGTTGAGAATAACAGGAAATATTTGATCAGGGCTAGGTTTGTTTATGGGAATTATGATGATCTTAACACTTACCCGCAATTTGATCTGCATCTAGGCCCTAATCCGTGGGCAACAATAGATTTACAAGAGTTTGTGAATGGTACAGTGAATGAGATTATTCACACCCAAACATCAAACTCATTGCAGATTTGTCTTGTTAAGACAGGGAAAACTACACCAATGATCTCAGCCTTGGAACTACGGCCGTTGGGTAATAACTCTTACAACACAGAGTCAGGTTCCCTGAATCTTTTCATTAGGATGTATGCCAACAAAACAGATGGCTTACTACGGTAAGTAAGGTTCAACAGTTGTGGAATCCATATTCATTTATTTATTTCTTAAAATACTAAATATTTAATCAACTAGATTTTGACCCGCACATCCGTGCAAGCGTCATCTTTAACTTATATATTGTCCAAAAATATATTTTATATGATTGAATGTATATATTTTAAAAACTTATCAATATAAATATTTCTAATATGTACTTTAAACACAACAATTTGATAGGAGATATCAACAATAATTTTATTGTGTCTTCAACAGTCAATATTGTTAACCGATTATATATATATATTTATTTATTTATCTTGTTAGATTTTATTTTGTATAGAAGCAATAATGTAAATATGCATAAAATACATATTTATAAATAATTTTTATTATTTTACATAAATTGATTATTTACATGTATTTAAAACATTTTTAGTTCTTATTAATAAATAATTAGGTCTCGGATGCTATTTTATGATAAAATATTTCACATTAATTTAAAATTAACATAAAATATTTTTACGATAAAATGTTTCACATTAATTTAAAATATTTAAAAGTATATCCTATTTGGTTAGTTAAATTTTTAGATTACGATTTTGTCGTAGGACATTTAATTTTCTATTATGAAGTATTTATATAAAAGGATTATATGTGCTTTATATTTTTGTTAATGATTTTATTTGAAGCATTAACATACTTTCATTTATTTTATAGTATATATAAAAATAATATTCACATTGTCCATTTTATATATTTTGTTTTCTGATACTTATTTTTAATCTAATATATGCTTAGTTAAAAATATAGATTGTATTTGAAAGAGTATTATCTTTTTTTAGTTAATATGATAACAATAAGTTAAGGATACAGTAAGTATGTTAGAATGTCACTGATATTATGAATATTTTGTGGAGCTGATTAAGACAAAGTGTATCCAAAAGTGTAATTAATATGCATAATATATACATGTCAATTAATTCCTAATTTACTTAAATTGTAATCAGTTTTTGAAAACTGTGTTATTATAGGAATATTTTGGGCAGTATATTTTTAAAATCTTGTGTATCTAAAAATCGTTAAGTATATTTTTAAAATCTTGTGTTAAATTATTACTTGAGTGGCATTTTTGTAATTAAATAGATAGTTTAAGTTTTGTCCATCAGTTTATGTTTGTTGTAGTAGTATAGATATTCCAAAAGGGCATATAGGTACATGTTCAAGACTAATACGTTATTTGTTTCACATATAGGTACCCCGATGATGCTTACGATCGTAGTTGGTTTAACTTTCTTTCCACGAGTTGGTCTCAGATTTTCACCACCCTCGAAGTTAGCAATGATAACAATTATGCTCCACCAAAAAAGGCTCTTGCAACCGCTGCTATACCTTCCAATCTCAGTGCGCCATTGACAGTCAGTTGGACGCCGGAAAAACATGGTGACCAATATTACTTGTATAGCCACTTCGCTGAGATACAAGATTTACATGCCAACGATACCAGGGAATTTGACGTGTTATGGAATGGAGCTGTTACTATTGAAGCTTTTGTTCCTTCAAAGTTACTGATTGATACTTTCATGAATAAGTCTCCAGAGACTTGCGATGGAGGGAAATGTAGCTACCAGCTAATAAAAACCTCGAAATCAACTCTTCCTCCTCTACTAAATGCTCTTGAGATCTACACGGTTATCCAATTCCCACAATCGGAAACAGATGAAAACGATGGTACGTTATTTATTATAAAGATGTAAGATCAATTTATTATATATGTTAATCCTCGCATGTTAAACTTTCACATCAGTGGTTGCTATCAAAGATATCGAAACTGCCTATGGATTGAGTAGAATCAAGTGGCAAGGAGATCCTTGCGTCCCTCAAATGTATGCATGGGACGGTTTGAATTGTAGCTACACCGCTATTTCTACACCTCCAAGAATAACGTCCTTGTAAGTCGTAAGATCACGCATGCATGCACAAACATACTTATCTCTAGATTATGTTAACAGTCATGCTTTTGAATCACCAGAAACTTGTCTTCAAGCGGGTTAACTGGAACCATAGCGGCTGGTATTCAAAACCTTACACTACTACAAAAACTGTAAGCGTCTTCTATTGTTGATCGAGTGCAAAATAGTGGTTGTGTCCTTGGAAGTAAACTAGTTGACATTTACTTTAATTTGAATCTAAACTTTAGAGACTTGTCAAATAACAAATTGACTGGAGCGGTGCCTGAGTTTCTAGTCCAGATGACATCGTTGGTGATCATGTAAGTTCCTCAGCATGTTTTCTATTACTTATTCAATTTCTATTTGAGTCATGTGTCTTTATGCATGATGATTGCTCCTTTTAACAGAAACCTAAGAGGGAACGATCTTACTGGTCACGTTCCTCTTTTTTTTTGAACGACGAACTTTTAAATAGAAGAAACGAAAAACAGAGTTCAGGCCCGTGGGCAAAGTTACGAAACAGAAGATAATTGAGATTGGGCCTTAAGGGCCTGTTTTGCTAGGCTGTCTGCGACCCTGTTCTGTGAACGAGGGATGAGACGGAAGTCGATTGTAGCAAAGCGAGACGAGAGGCGGTGGATGTCCTGGAGAACACCGTAGAGCTCTGTGATCTGGCTTTTGGTGGTGATAGCTCGGATGAGCGTTGAGCAATCGGAAAGGATAGTGATCGTTGTGAATCCTGCTTCTAGCGCCTTCTCGATTCCTCTTCGGAGAGCTAGTGATTCAGCTAAAAGAGGGGAACTAACCGACGCGATCATCTGTGCTCCTGTGAATGGTGATTCTGATCGATCACCTGGAAAGAAGCAAGCTAGCCCTGCTCGCTTCGTGGAGGCGTCCCAAGCAGCATCGACAAAACAAGATAACTCCGGTGGTGATCTCGTGGCGTTTCGGGGTTCACTTCTCGAAGGTAAGCGACAAACTATTTCACTGTTCTTTGTGGATTGAGCTTGACACCATTCTAACGCTGCCGATACGCCTTTTGTTGCTGTCTCTATAGGTCGAGTTACCTTGTCTTCAAAGATGAGTTTATTACGGGCTGTCCAGAGAGTCCAACAGATCCAAGGGAGGACGGGTGAGACTACACCTGATGGGGGGAGGCAGAGGGCTTGTCTGAAGCGAACCAATGCCCCTTTAAAGTCTACGCCCTCAGCTATGTGAACTGGGGTGGCTAGAGGGATGTGGCTCCAGACTTCTTTGGCATATGGACAGTGGAAGAAAACATGTGTTGCTGATTCCACTGCTTTACACCGAGGGCAGAGCGCAGCAGAGTTCATTCCCCTTCGTTGGAGTTCCACTCCTAAAGGTAAGGCTCCTTGAACCGTTGACCAAAGGAAAAGCTGAAGTTTTGGGGACGTTTTTATTGACCAAATGTCTTTTTGCCAATTAAAATCCAGGTTCTGTTGATTGGTTGCAGCAAGAACACTGGGAATGACCATCTGAGGGGGGGTTGTTACTGCATTATACCCGGATTTCGTTGAATAAACCCCCGAGTCATGTTTGAGCCAGACGTAGGTGTCTTCTGCTCCTTCCTTGCTGGGGTGAAGGCATTGGATTTGCGAACTGAACTCCGGTAGGAATTGTTATATTCTGCTCTTGTTCCATTGAAGGTCATCAGTAAGGAAGTCCGAGACTCTCAGGTCAAGGGCTGCTTCAGGTATTGGGCCCATAGGTTGTAGCTAAGTGTTAGATGAAATCCATGAATCTTTCCAAACCCTTGTGGACTGACCGTTGCCTATTGCTTTCCCTAGATTCTCCCGCAGTAGTTCTCTTCCATAGAGAATGCATCTCCAACCGTGTGAGCAAACCGCTGGGATAGGAGCATCAAGGAAGCTTCTCTTGTGGCAGTACTTCCCCGTTAGTACTCGTGCCAGCAGACAGTGAGGTGAGGTCATGATTCTCCAAGCCCCTTTTGCTAATAACGCTTGGTTGAACAGTTGAATATCTCTTAGACCAAGGCCTCCTGCTGCTTTAGGCTTAGTCAATTTTTCCCACGCCACCCAACACATCTTCTTCTTCACTGATGAGTTATCCCACCAAAATTGAGTAAGCGTAGATTGGATTCTTTTGCAGAGACTCACCGGTAGCTGGAAACAGGACATTGAATACGTGGGGATGGCTGTGAGGACCGCCTTCAACATGGTGAGCTTGCCAGCTCTTGAAAGAAAGCGTGTAGACCAGTTTGAAGCTCTCTGTCTGATTCTATCCACTATTGAGGTGAATAAATCTTTTTTCTTTCTCCCGAAATGCTCTGGCAAACCTAAATATTTACCCACACCTCCTTCTTTTTGTATTCCCAAAATCTTTTTGTACTGGTCACGTTCCTCAAGCTCTTCAAAGAAATGGACTAGTGTTACTGTAAGAAACTTTAACTCCCACATATTTTTTAATATTCATCTGGTATATATTACTGCCTTTTGTGATTTAATGTCTTGAACAACACTCGTCTACTTGCAGAGTTGAAGGAAACCCGAGGCTTTGTATCTCTGGTTCGTGCACAAAAGACTCCAAGAAGAAATTTCCACTGATAATTGTTGCATCAGTTGCTTCTGTAGCCATAATCGTTATTGTGTTGATTCTTGTGTTTGTTCTCAAAAAGAAGAAGCCATCATCCGTGGAAGGTAATTTCCAGGAGATATCTCATCAAATCAAGTAACTACATAAATTAATTGTATTTTTTTCTTACATCCCTACTTGTTTCTTCTATAGCTGCACAACGTCCACCAATTACGCCAAACATTAAACCATCAATTGAGACGAAAAAGAGAAGGTTTACTTATTCAGAGGTTATGAAAATGACAAATAATTTCCAAACAGTAGTAGGCGAAGGTGGATTCGGTGTTGTGTGCCACGGTACTCTAAATGATTCCGAACAAGTAGCTGTTAAATTGCTCTCTCAATCATCTAGTCAAGGCTATAAGCATTTTAAGGCAGAGGTATACGCCTAATCTTCTTAAAAGATATTATGATCATCTTAATTAGCATCATACCCTTATGTTATCTCTTGTTTTTCTTTTCCATGGATGATTAGGTTGATCTTCTTCTAAGAGTTCACTATACAAATTTGGTGAACCTTGTTGGATATTGCGATGAAGGAGATCATTTGGCTCTTATCTATGAGTTTATGCCAAATGGAGACTTAAAACAACATCTATCTGGTAAACGCCTGAACTTATGATTCCAGAATTTAGCTTGACTATGTGTATAACTTACAAGGTTCACAAGGATCTAAAGGATAAACCATTCAGGAAAACGTGGTGGATCCATTTTCAAATGGGGCAGTCGGCTGCAAATAGCTCTGGAGGCTGCACTAGGTTAGTACTAAGCTCAAACAATGGAAGTATAACTTTTCTTCTGACCGATTAACAATATAACCACTCCTTTGAATAGGTTTGGAATATCTACATGTTGGATGCACACCGCCAATTGTACATAGAGATATCAAAACGACAAACATATTGTTGGACCAACAGTTAAAGGCTAAGATCGCCGATTTTGGCCTTTCAAGATCTTTCCCTGTTGGAGGTGAAACCCATGTTTCAACTGTTGTTGCTGGTACACCTGGATATCTTGATCCAGAGTAAGTATCATTAGTCAACAATTACAATATGCTAATAATAAATTTTCATTTTCTTCTGCAATGATTAAAGAGTATATATAATAACCATTTAATTTGCCTTGAAGATATTACCATACAAGTCGGCTGGGTGAGAAGAGTGATGTGTACAGCTTTGGAATTGTGTTATTGGAAATGATCACAAACCAACCAGTGATTGACCAATCCCGTCAAAGGTCTCACATAGCTCAGTGGGTTGGGTTTGAGCTCAACCGAGGAGATATTACTAGTATTATAGATCCAAACCTCCACAGGGATTACGAGTCTCGTTCCGTATGGAGAGCTCTTGAACTGGCGATGTCGTGCGTGAATCCTTCTTCAGCAAACCGACCAAATATGTCACAGGTTGCTAATGAACTGAAAGAGTGTCTTGCATCTGAAAAGTCTAGGAGAAATATGAATATGGACTCTCAGAGTTCTCCTGAAGTGAGCATAAGCTTTGACACTGGGATGTTTCCGAGGGCAAGATAGTTTGTTTGTGCTGCAAAGTAAGAAGACCAATGACCGTGACGAGCATATGAGGCTTATAGTGAACTGTTTTGAATCACAATTAACTGTTTACGCCTTTTCTTTTTATGAATTTTGGGTGACAAGAAAAAAAAATTTGAGAATTTCTGAAGAACTTTTGAACATGAACTTGGAAAAGTTAGTTTGTGGAGTAATTAACATATGACGAGGGCGTGTCCTCTATGTATCAGACTATCAGTACACTGTTTTGTGGTTACGGTTACAAACAAGAATAAATGAATATATAAATGGCCAGTTTATATGCAAATAAAGTTCTCTATAACACGGTAGAAAAAAATGGATTGTGACTTATTCACTACCCTTAAACATAATACTTGCGCTGACTTACAAGAGTCAGATACTAGTGTGAACTGTCAAACAAAGGCATTCGCAAATCAGTGAGAAAGAATGGAAAGTGCTCTAGGAATTGTCTTAGATAATTAATCCTCCAAGCACCTTATGCAACTTGACCATGTAACCTGACTTGTTATCATAATGTTGCTGGAAATGAATGAGAAGAAGGGCTGTATATAGAGTTTCTCCCCTGGGGAAAATTCATTGGACCAACAATAAAAAGCTACTTCGGTCATTCTCGCACAGTTTCGTGTCGTGACCCTCAGCCTGAATGCTCTTGTCTGCTTCACCACCGCTGATTTATTGTCTGAACTGAAATCGTTAGTGGTAACCTCTGCTCCAGCTGGATCAAACTTACGCATAGTGACCAGCTACTCCAGTGATCGTGAAGAGTGAAACACTTGATAGAGAAAGAACTCTCAATCATGAATTTGCTATAGGCTTGTTCGATGCAGAAACCTCGTCCAGGTCAAATTCATTCTATCAGGTCGTCTTCATACCCTCCACTTTTTTTCCTGTCGAGAGGCGAAGAAAAATGAAACAATACATCTTCAGTCTTTTTTCTTGTCTGAAAATAAGGCCTCCTCTGATTCATTTTTCCTCAGTTCTTCAGTCTTGAAACTTCTTTCGAAATCTACTGTAATCACATAATCATTTGCAGAGACTTGAGACTCAACTGCCTCTTGGTTTGAGTTGACCACAACATGAGAATCCTCTTCCTCCTGTCACTTTTCTTGTTCTGCGACTCATTTGAACATGTCGCTTGTCTATTCAACGGCTTTGACCTTGCCAAGGATATAAGTAACTCCTTCAGAATCTGCAACAGAAGCCATAGAACTTTCTTTCCCCAGGGAGAGACCATCATCTTGATTATTACAAGGTAAACAGAAACACATGCGGGCTATGAGAAACCAGCACTCATTCTCTTTTCAATAGTGCATACACGTATAAAGCCCTGTAAGAAGAACGCCAATCCAATCTAAAAGAGCATGTTCAGAGCAAAAGCAGTTCCCAACAGCTGTAGAAATGAAATCAACAAATGGAGATGTTGTTCTATTAGAGAAAACGTTATTTGAAGCCACCAATATGATCCAGAGTAACTGTTTTCACAAAGAAATCCTACAAGGCGAGTAGGGGGAAGAGCTACGCACCTCATATTTGTATTGTGAATCTGCTCTATGATTATCTTACAATTTCCAGGATCAATTATATGCGATTGAAACAAGAAAACAAGGTCCTCTAAGTAGGCAAATAAATTCTTCGAACGAAGTTATTGGTGAAACAAACAGATTGGTGCCTACTTAGGATCAGAGAGATTGGCAAATTGTAGACAAGAACAAAATCAGAAACAATTTCAATACCTATCAATTTTACTTCTCTAGTTATATAAATTTCAGACTCTAAAAAATAATAAAAATAAATAAATAAATAAATTCAGACTCTAATAACCCATTCTTTATGGAGTGTAAGCACATATAAGATTCGTTGTTCTTGTTTGGGCGATGTATTTGTATGTGCTTTCTTCTAAAAATTGATTTAGGCAGATAAGAAGAAAGGTGTTACAAAGACTAATAAAATTAGACTAATTAACGATGTGGGTTACGTATTCAACGTGGACGTTTTAGGTGTCTAATTTTGTTAAGTCAACACACACATGAGGAATTATGTTTCCTAGTCAATAGTTGGAGAATAAATGTGTTAATTTCATATTGTTGAGAAACTAAATGATCATTTTTCCAGTTGTTATCACATATTTTCCAGTTGTTATCACTTATTTTGTTGTCATATTTTGCTTATGTTTTCTATGTAAAAAATTATAGTAGAAACTTTATAAACTAATATTCAATAAACTAATAGATTTCTTCGGTCCTCAGTTGTATCGGTTCAAAATAGGACATCAATCGATAAAATAATAAGATAATATTTTTATAAAAAAATTTATATAAATATATGATCCTATTAAAATCATAAAATAAATAATTATATACATATATAATTTTTGTATAAGTACAAATAACCATTTTATGTTTGTTTATATTAAATTATTTGGACATTTTCTTAATATTTCAATATTTTGATAATAATTATTAAAATTGTATCTAAAACACATTTAAATTATATGAAACATATTTTATATACACCAAATAATATGATAAAAGCAATATGAATGTAGAATTTCTAAACATAATAGTAAAATCAATTATTTTTTATTTTATAAAAAGATATTCTAAAATAGAAAAATTTTAAAAAGAAATTTTGTAAATTAGTTACTCTATAAATTAATAAATTATTATAGTCCCAATATTATTAATTTAGAAAGTTTTAGTGTAATATTCTCATATTTTGCTTAAAATTTCTTATATTTTGCTTATGTTTATTATGTAAAATTATTATGCAAAAGTATTGATATAATTTAGTGATTTAACTGATTTCTTCACAAAGTCGGATTTGTGGCCTTCCCGATCTCCTCGTCGCTGGAACTATTGTGCAAGAGTGTGGACTCGCCAGATTTACTAACTACATCACTGCTGCGCCTCCATCACATTACGCCGTCTCAAGCATCGACAGTTCTTCACAGAGTCAACTATGCGACTTTCAAACCGGAGTTGTTGCACGTAGACCCATCGCCATATCAAGTCAGATAGGACTTCAAATTTTCAATGGTTCCTACGGTTCTAGAGCTTCTCACCTAAAGTTCTTGCCAATCAAGATTCCAACTTCTTCCTATAGGTGTATTAATGTCGTTTTCGACTATCAATTGTTCTTTCGAACAATAGCCATGGGATCAAAAGTAAAGCTTCTTTTTGGGTTTCTTCATTTCGCTGAGCATGACTCGCCCCTCGATGGTTCTATTTTTAGTTGTTTTGTATTGTTTTCTAGCTTTTTTCTACGGTCGAGCATGTTTCCGGGATCTTTTGATTCAGTTATAAACTCTCATGCTCTTTGAGCTTTTAATATAAGTGGTGTTACAAAAAAAAAACTGATGTCAAACCCAAGTTATTGGGTGGATGGGAAGAAATGGCGTTGCTTGGCACAAAGATTACATTGTGAATCTCCCTAACGGTGAGGGTATTTGGGTTGCTCTTCATCCAAATGAGAAGGAACATCCGGAGTATTATGACTCCATACTTAATGGAGTTGAGATCTTCAAGATCAACGGTTCAGATGGTAATCTTGCCTCCTAATCCTATACCTGGTCCACAGGTGATTATATACACATCCAGAGTCCCACAAGTCCGACGTGATCCGTACAAGAACAAGCTGTATGTTGCGCTAGCTGTTTTAGATCTCGTTGGTTGTTTATGTGTGATGATAGTTGATTACAAGGAGGAGCCTGCAAGTGATGTAACAGGGTGTCATCACTTCTCTTTTGATGAGATCAAAGCAGCTACTAAGAACTTCGATGAGTCCCGGGTGCTTGGTGTTGGAGGTTTTGGAAAGGTGTACAGAGGGGAGATTGAGGGTGGTGCTACCAAAGTAGCCATCAAGAGGGGTAATCCTCAATCTGGTCAAGGTGTACGTGAGTTCCAAACTGAGATTCAGTTGCTATCAAAGCTTAGACACCGTCATCTTGTGTCTTTCATCGGGTTCTGCGACGAGAATGGCGAGGTGATCTTAGTTTATGATTACATGGCTCATGGGACAATGAGAGAGCATCTCTACAAGACTAATAATGCTCCTCTTCCTTGGAAGCAACGTCTAGAGATATGCATTGGAGCGGGAAGGGGGTTGCACTATCTGCACACGGGTGCAAAGCACACGATCATCCACAGAGATGTGAAGACCACAAACATCCTGCTGGATGAGAAGTGGGTAGCAAAGTTTTCCTACTTCGGGCTGGCAAAGACTGATCCTTCACTTGACCAGACACACGAAATCTACTCGGGCTTGAAAGGAACTATCGGGTATCTCGACCCAGAGTACTACAGACGTCGACAACTGACAGACAAGTCAGATGTCTACTCCTTCGGTGTAGTTCTCTTGGAAGCTATTTGCGCACGGCCCGCTTCGGACCTCACACTAGCGGAAGAGCAAATGAACTTATCTGAGTGGGCAGCAAACTGCTACAAGAAAGGCATGCTTGATCAGATCGTTGATCCCTTTCTCAAAGGCAAGATCACACCAGAGTGCTTCCAAAAGTTTGCTGAAACCGCGATGAAATGTGTACAAGACGAGAGCATAACGAGACCGTCTATTGGAGAAGTTGTATGGAACTTGGAGTCCGCGTTGCAGCTTCAGGGGATGGACATGGATGATGATAATTAACAACGACGAGGGTTCTGATATGCATGAAGGGAGTGACTCGAGGAACAGTGGAATAAAGGAGAGTATTGGTGGAAGGAGTTTGTCTATTGAAGATTTTGATGGACTCACATTACGTGAGATCTTCTCTCAGATCATAAAATCCTAAGTGACTGTTATGTGGGTATTGGATGAAGTAAGATAAGACAAGTAATCAAGATTCAAGAGTATAATAATAAAAGTAACCAGGGTTGGGTTTAGTTACTTACTTTATTTATGTTTAGGCTTTTGCTTATATATGAGAAAGGGGGGTTTGTGAGATGGGTTTGGAGTGAAAAGAGAGAGAGTGTAATCGGTATCTCTGTTACTGTTCTACAAATCAATATAAGCTTTTCTTATTGATCTCTGTATTTTTATTACATTTGAAGTACAGTTTCCTGTATTTGGCCAGCTTTTCAATTTGGATCCTCGTCAATTTGGATAATTGTGAATCTTTTCATTGACTATCGATTTCTTGTTAGAAGTTGATTTCATGGTTGTTGATTTCTTTATCTCCCGCTGATGCGTGTATACTATGTTGAATCTGCTGGTGGTTATTAAGTCTTATGTGAAGTATTGTTTCTTGAGACAATGTGTGGAATATCCTCAATTAAGGTCCAAATTTGCTGAATGCCCATAATTATGGATAACCCAAAAAGAAGTAACTTTTTGACACTGTGCGGACGAAAATGCCCTTATGCTTTGTCGAAAACAAGTAACTCTAGATCTATCAGCTAAATATTTACATAGCATGTAACAATCTACATACCAACTAACATATCCGCTAATAATTTCAGTATCATCTAACAATCTATGTATCAAACAAATGTATCGACTAACAAATCATATATCAGTTAATGAAACTATTAACAATTAATTAGTTATCTATTAAATAGCTATAAATCTATTTGTAACAGCTAACACTTCATGTATCGATTAATAATACATTAAAATCTAAATAATAGCAGGTAAGTAATAAAATACCTACTAACGTATATATTATCTAAAAGTTGATTGTGATTCGAAATTGTAAACATTGGAATTGGGGTGAGATAATAAGATTAGCATTATGGGTGTCAAAAGAATCAGAATAAAAAAATAAAGATTTGTGTTGAATTAGAAGATGATTTGAAGAATTTGTACGAGAGATAAAGAGATTAGAATACATAAAAGGGAGGAGAGAGAGATAAACATAGGGGTATTATAGTCATTAAAAATATTAAAAAGAAGCAAGGTTATATGGCAAATTACATGGGTTTCTGGGTGTATCTACGCCAATTACTCTTGTTTCTTGTGTTTGATTGTGAACTTTGTCAGCTTTCTTGTCCTTCTCAGGCTATTAATTCGTGTGCTTTTGTGTATTCCCTCTCATAGGTTGTTTTGCGTGTCTTGTAGCCGAATGATAAATTGTTTCGCGTGATTGTCAGCTCCTGCAATGTCAAACCTTCATGTATACCTTCCTTTCCCCTTTTATATATATTATCATAACCTCAAAATATGCTATTGTCTTACTTAATCGTTTTCTTGTATTCTTTCCTTTGCATTCCTCTCTCAATGGTTTCAGCTTCGAATCTACCAGATGGGTCGGGGAGATCTTTTTCTGCTTCCTTCCTATTCTGGTGCACTATCTTCCAATTTTCATCATTCTGGTGGTTGTGATACTTATCTTGACCTTTTTCTATATTCTCGTCTGTTCTGAAACTTACATAGGACCACGGTTTTTCTTCATGCAGGAATTCTTCAGGGACTTCATATTCTTCATGGTGGCTATAATGTCGGGAACATATGCACAAGTACACTTTCATCAAGAAACTCAAGTATGAATAGCATACCTACCATCTCCTGGTGCACAACAACTTAATGGGAGTTTTTCCAGTGGAAGATTTGGTTCAAGTAACATACTTGTTGCTCTCTCTCTCTCAGCTGCAAATGGTTTCAAAAATTCTATGAAAACATCTTTTTTCTTAATATATATCTCATATTTTTCAATTATTGTTTCTGTAGTTATCTCATAATAGCTCGCATGGGCATTCCGGTATCCCAAACAGAGGAGGAATCTATGGTGTTGGCAACCTTGGACTAAATTTGGGAGCTAATAGTGGGTCAGGGTTAAGTGTTCAGGGACAGAACCGGATGCTGGGTGGTCATCCTCAAGGTGTGTATGATTTATCCTGTTCTTTCCATTTTCTATTATGGAACTATGAAAAAACTTTTATGATTATGGGTCTCTCGTAGAGTAAGTAGGAACTGCTCTTCAAATTAAGTAGAAAGGTGATTTGCGTAATAGTGGTTGTTTGAGGAAGGAATTATATTTCCAGTTGGACTTCTTTTTGCGGTTGTGATCTATTCTTCTCCAGACTCATATGAGTAAAAGTAGAGAAAGCAAACTTAGCTTTCAATCTTTCAAAAAAAAAAAAAAAAACTTTCCTCTCATAATCTTTTGGTGGGTTTTCTAGGTTCTTTACCAGGAGTTCCGCATCCAAAATGAAGACTTTCCTGCCTTACCTGGATATAAAGGTGCTACTCTTTTATTGTCAACGCATGTGTTTCTAAATGCTAGAAGCTAAACCTGCTAGATCATTCACAAGCGTAGTAGATTTTTTTGCAGGTGGTAGTTCTGATTATCCGTTGGAAATTCATCAGAAAGAACAACTCCATGACAATGCCTATGTCAATGATGCACTCTCAAAACTTTCCTGTAAGCTTTAGACTGTTTCTAAATTAGCAAAAAAAAATCTATTGGTAATTTATGTTTTGGAATATTGCAACTAATGCAGATGGCTAGATCTGGTGGTTTCAACTTGGGACGATAGGAACATATTCATCAGATCATCCACAACAACAACAGCCACAATATACTTCATCTGCATGTGACAAGCCAAGACTTTCTTTCCATTTGCATATGTCATATAATTGTTATAGTAGCTTTTGCTACTGAGAACCTAATCAATCACAAATACAATTATCTTCTATACTGATCTCCACCTCATCTCCATTCTCTTCTCATCTCTTGGACTCTCCAGTCTCTACGGGTTCGGCGGTTAATGTGTTTTGAGATTCGCGTTTTCGTTTCAGGGTTTCTTGTAGCGCGTTTGCGTTTCAATTCTGTTTGGGTACGGGTTTTTTGTGTTGCGTTGGCGTTTTGTTACATGTAGTTACGCCTTCATTTTAATGTCAGCGTAATCCACGGTTAGGTGATTAAACCGAAACGAACCGGTTACTTAATTAAATTACAGTCTACTCGTTAATCATGTACAGAAGAAATAAAAGTTTGAGCAGAACAAAGATTCTTATCGTCCTTCAGATTTAACGAGCTGTGAGAAGACTTTACTCATGGAAACACCTGAAAGATCATCAACACACGACTCTTCTTCTTCTCCTTCTCCAAACCGTCCCTCTCTAGTTACTACACCAACACTAACACTCGTGTCTCCACGGTTGTTATAATCATTAAACCGTAAAGGCAACTCACCGATCATGTTGGTACTATTATCATCTTCTTGATCACAATCAACCCCAGCTTCTTGAAGCTGCAAAGCATACTCAAGATTCCACAACACATCTCCCATCGACGGCCTATCGACTCCATAATCAGCTAAACACTTCTCTCCCGTCTCACCAAACTTCCTAAGCGAATCAGGTACGATCTCACCGCGCAGCGACTGATCAATAACATGCTCAAGCTGTCCTTTCTTCTGCCACTTCATCGCCCACTCCGCTAAGTTCACCGTCTCTCTAGGAAGCGTCGGGTCTATAACGGGCCTCGCGCAGAGAACCTCGAACATAACGACTCCGAACGAGTAAACATCTGACTTCTCAGTGAGCTGCTGTCTTCTAAAGTACTCAGGGTCGAGATAACCGAAGCTTCCTTTGACAGCTGTACTCACATGTGTCTGGTCTATCTCTGGTCCGGTCTTAGACAGTCCAAAGTCCGCAACTTTCGCCATGAGATTCTCGTCTAGCAATATGTTCGCAGACTTCACATCTCTATGGATCACTGATTTGGAGTCACCGGTGTGGAGATAATGCAACCCTCTAGCTGATCCAATACATATCTCGAGACGTTGCTTCCAACTCAAGGTAGGTAAACCAGAGCCGTAGAGATGACTCTTCAACGTTCCGTTCTCCATGTACTCGTAAACAAGAATCATCTCCCTGTTCTCGTCGCAGTAACCGATCAAAGACACCAAATGTCGGTGTCGGAACTGAGACAACATCTCGATCTCCGTCTTGAACTCCGCAAAGCCTTGTTGTGACTTGGGGTTGCCTCTTTTAACAGCTACTTGCGTGCCGTCTTGAAGCACTCCTTTGTACACTCTACCAAAACCTCCCACTCCAATAGCACGGTTCTCGTCGAAGCTGTTTGTCGCCTCTTTAACAGCTGCTAGAGGGATTCTGTAGCTTGAGTTAGAAGCTAAACTCGCAACAGTAGCTCCACTTCCACTGGTAGACAAAGGAGTCCAAGTCTTTGAGTGATTAACTCCTCTTCGTTTCTTGAACAGTATAAAGAAACCTCCAAGAACCACTAAAGCAATCAAAGAACCAACCGTTGCACCAACGATCAAACCAACATTCTTCTTCTTGGTTAAACCACCAGCAGGGAGAAACGTCCCTGTACTAAACTGACCTTTGGAGTTATTCATCTTCATGATCTCTAACCCGTTTAGAATCCCATCAGGGTAAACACCGTGTATACTCGACCGACCAATGCTCACACGGATTCTATCACTCTTCTTTTCTGATTCCGTCACAAAATCCATCACGTATGCAACGGCTAGAGCGTTTATTTCATAAGAGCTTAGATCAAGATCCCTCACAACCATCATCGAGTCAACGTAAAGATTGAAGTAGAGCTGGTTTAGCGACTTGCTCACGATATCGCAGAAATGGAACCGGAGAAAGTACTTGAAACCGGTTTCGACTTCGAACTCCCACGTCACGTTGAAATTGCTAGCCGGGTTAGCCCCGGAGTTCATCTCGCTGCAAGTACCGTATACACTTTTAGGAGCAGTCTCCTCCGTTGCGAACTCGGGTTTATAACGAACGCTTGGAATCTTAGACACGTTCTTGACTAGATTCTTCTCTACTAGAAACTCAGAATCTGTCTCCCAAGTCCTCGAAAGAGTGTCGTTATCAGGTGTAACGCGCGGACCGCCCATGTTTAATCTATGAACCGTCTCGAGAGCTTGCAATGACAACTCGTTAAAGCTCCCGTGACTCCCCGCGAACGAAGGATCACCGTTGAACAGTGTATCAGGAACCGAGACAACCTCGAGTGCGTTGACAAATGCGAACGAGTTACGGGAGGGAGTAAACGTGAGCTCGAGATGATCCGTGACTACGTTCAGATAATACTCCTTCATAATAACTCTTGACTTCACGGTGAAATCACTCAAGAAGACATGTGTCTGCGACGAGACAGAGAATTTGGCTGACTCCATTTGGAAGGTTTGGTAATGAAAAGGACTGAAATGGAGACGAAGCCAGTGACGGCCTGGAGCGACGGAGAATCTGTACTTGGAGATTCCGGTGAAGATTCTCGCCGTCTGGTAGATATCTGAAACAGAGTTGCGGTTACTTGCGGCGAGGGTTTCGCTGGTAGAGGTTAAGAGGTTTGAGGCAAGGGTATCAGAGATGAACACACGACCGGTCACAGTGACATTGTTGGGTGATCCATAGTTGATGAGGTAGTTATCCGCAGGTACGTATCCATGGCAGAGGCAGAGTAGGCAAGAAATGGATGAAACCCAGATCAAAAATCCAAACTTTTCACCACCCATCTTCACAAAACCTAGATTCAACGGATTTAGTATGAGCAAAGATGATAACTTTTAATGAAATCAACAACGACAGGGACGAACTTTTTTAGTAACGGTCTGACAAAATGAAGCAGCAATATAACAAATACGTACCTTTAAGGCAAGAAGTCCATGAGAGGTAAGAGTTGAGGATCAGCTGGTGTATTGATCTCAAGATTTGCTTGAAAACTGTATATGGAGCTCAACACAGAGGTTCCATTAGAGAATAGAGATGTATTTGTTTTTTGTTTTTTGTGAAAACATGAAAACATGAACTGTGTGTATATATTTAAGATATATTAATTTAATATTTGCATGTGTGTTTGTTGAAGCTAGCTAACAAACAAAAAATGAAAGAACTGAATTGAATTTGTCAGTAAGATTTTTCTGATGGCCGAAGACGACGAAATTTTCCACTCAAGTTTTTACCAGAAAAAAAAAACTTGCAGAAAACGTAAGTTGGTACGTTACACTAGGCCGCTTTTAATGTGTCAAGAAATAACAATATTTAACACTTTTTCCTCCTCCCGGTTTATTTTGGTTATTAATAATGATTATCATATCGTTTTCGTCTGCATCGTCACTCCTAAGACACTCTATCATAAAGTTGATCTATATATTGCTATTTACTTTTTTTCTGAAATAAAAATTAAGGTAGTGGATACATGAACGAAAGTCAGCATATTTCGTGTATTGTGAATTTTCTCAACGCATATACCAAACTTTCGATCGTATTATTGAAGAAAGCACATGAAATGTTTCGGTTTCTGTTCATGGGATTCAGTAATAGATTCTCATTGAATATGCTATTCCATTTTTGTTCTGCTGGGAGGTTCAACACAAGGTTTTTTTACATAAAACTTACAAAAGTAACTGTGTCAAAGCTTATCGATTGAAAATAAATGAAGAATGACGACATTAACCACCCCCACTATTCGCCTACATGTAACATAACATATATTATAGTTTACGTGAAAGGAGTGATAAGATCCCACCCACTATATTTTGATCAAAATAGCGGTAATATGATCCCACTATATATAATATTCCTTGCCAGTTGGGAATTTTGTAATATAATGCTTAGATATCAACCTAAAAAGACACTTATGGTGGACCTGGTGTGCCGATGAAAAAATGACACATTTAGTTCCGACACTGGAAAGTGGAACACAACACTTTTGTACATTTGTTTAATTCTACTTGAAGTGGCTGCTACTTTGATGGATTTCTTTCGTTTGTTAATGTAGTATTATTGTAAAAGATGGGTTTATTTTTTTCTATTTTCAATAAAAGATGGTTACATGACCAAGTCCTGATCAGGGATTGAAACAGTTGTCAAGTTTAGAGGACTGTATCTGTTTATAGCGATGGGGTTATGTTGCCATAGAAGAATGCATGCGATCTAGAACATCCAAGTTGAAGACATTTCATCTGATGAATTATTTAATTTTTCTATAAGTAGATAGAGATACTTTGGCTAACTAAGTGATGAATATTGTCAAAACTAAAATTTACCTTTCTTTTACATGTCATCTTAACTCCTATGATTGAAATGCATTGAATGGATGGACGTAGTTTTCATGGTGTTGAAAATATCTAACATCGTTTTCATAGCGTTGGGTGATTGATTTGGATTGTTTTACTAAATCTAAATACTACTAGCTAGTATTCATAAACAACGGTGGTAAGGAACGCAAATATCGAGTAACACGCATCTTGTCGTTTTGTTTTTTTATCATAGTAGTAAGACTGGCATCGTGGTTTATAACAAAAGTTACCAGAACCAACTCGAACAAAATTTAACCCCAAAGAAAAAAGCATGGCCTGTTAGAATGGGCCCAAACGATGGTTCCGAAATTAAGGCTTTTTTTCCTACAGAAACACACTTCCTTGTTGTGGAGCCCGTTATGACCACCTGCAAGTTCCCACGCAGGTCCTCGAATAACATCTAATTCAATGGGGAACATGGTTGGTGGAGGTAACTTGAGGAATATTAGCAGCTCTGGTGGATTGTCTATTCCTGGCCTTTCGTCGTCACGACTAAATTTGGCAGCTAATAGCGGGTCAGGGTTAAGTGTTCAGGGACAGAACCGAATACTGGGCGGACTTACTTAAGGTGTATGATTTATCCTGTGTGTTTTCATTTTCTATTATGGAACTATGGAAAGCACCTTTTACTTTTATGATTATGGGTCTTTGGTATAGTAACTAGGAAGTGCTGTTGAAGTTAAGCTAAAAAAAAAGTGATTTGCTTAGCCGTTGCTGTATGTAGATATATTAGAGCAAAGTTTTATGGAACAGGATCTCAGGTCATGTCTATGCTGGGGAACTCGTATCACACTGGTGGCGGCCCACTTTCGCAGAACCATGCTCAGTCAGTTAACAATATGATGCTCAGTGATCACTCTAACGACAGTTCACTTTTTGACATCAATAACGATTTCTCCCAGCGGTCAAGTCGTCCTGGTTCCGCTAGTGGCAATCAAGGACAACTCGGTTAGTCAATTTAACTGAAGATCTCTTGAAATTCGTATACTTAAATAAATAAAAAGTCTTGTTCCCTCATAAATCTTTTGGTGGGGTTTTATAGGTTCCGCATCCAAAATGAAGACTTTCCTGCCCTACCTGGATTTTAAGGTGCTGCTCTTTTATTGTCCAATAATTTTGTATAGTTGTAGCATAAGGTTGGGTGTTGCATATGTTATGTACTATATAGCTTACTGCATCAGAAGGATTATAAGTTTCTCCGGACGCATGTGTTTATAAATGCTAGAAGCGCTGGATCAGTAACAAATGTGTTATCATTTCCCTTGGTTGCAGCGAGCAAGCTTCAACAGGTTATCCTATGAGTTATTGTTCTACACATTTTACAGGTTTGTTTAGAGGTCAGTACTCAACATCTCATGAATCATCTTCTTCCAATCTAACACATTGACTTTGCTTCTAAGTTCTAACTATTGTTCCAGTATGCCAAAAGACCAAGCACATCTATACGCAGCAGATGAACTGTATGTTTTTTTTTCTACTAACAATGTTGAATATTCGATTCTTCTGTTGTCTTGGGCTGAATCTTTGGTTTGATTGATACGTTGCAGTTATGATAGAGGTTGGTTTTACCACAAGGAACTCAGATTATGGTTATTTAGAGATGGGGAACCTTTGGTCAGAACAGCTGTATATGAAAGAGGAACATACGAGTGCCTTGATCCAAACTCGTTCAAAACAGTCGGAAAGGTTTTTTTTTTTTTTTTTTTTGTCACAGAACAGTCGGAAAGGTAAATTACCGATTATTGAAGAAATGTATATATTTCTTGGTACTTGAATTTGCATTGTACTTAGTGTTTTTTTATTGGGTTGGGATGGTTTTATGGCAGGAAACATTCTGTTGTCCAGTACGAGCATATGGAAAAGAGACCAAGCTTTCTGCAGAAATTGACTTTAAGTAGGTTTGTTAAATTACTAGCATCTTTTACAATGTAAAGCTTCTTTCTTTTTTTTCTTTACGCAAGCTCCATTGTTTAGGAACAAACATCTTCACAATTTTCGATTTTTAACCTCAAAAGTTCTGCCTATAAGGTATATACTATAGTCAATTCTCTTCTTCTTTGTCTTTGTTTTTTAATGAATGATATCTAGTCTCTTGAGTCTTCACCAAGCATGACAAGAACGGGTAAATAGCTTGATAGAAATCAATCGAACATACTAGATTTTCCATTTTCAGTGTACTTGTTTAGTAATTGGTGTTTGTTTGTGTAAACTATAACTTGGCTCAGTTCTGGTACGTGTAGACAAAATGTCAAAATCCAGTAACAGAGATTGTTTCGAAGTATAATAGTGGTGAAATTGGTAGTATAACTAGTAAGTACATTAGTCATGTTCCAAAAAAAAAAATCTAGTAAGTATATTAGGAATGCTTTGCTTTGTAGAGGAATGGAATAAGGATTTTTGGGGGAATAAATATTGTTCTACAGACTACACATTCCTCTGTATATAGTATAGGGCCGGTCTTGAATATAGTTAAGGGTCATAGGCATAATAATATCATACAAGAGCAAGCTTATATCATATAGATGCTTTTCTTAATAGGGGACCTAAGCAATATGGGCCTTAATAATCAAAGAAGATCATCTTCACTGACCCGTATAACAGAAAACGACACGTCGTTTATGTGAGAACCAAGGAATGCACGTCGTCGCGTTTCAACATCCGAAACTTCCTGAAATGCCTCGAAAAATCTGGTCACTTATCGACTAGACAAATAAACGAAGGTTTTAGAAAAAGTGCACTTTCTAATTCAAGAAACTCGAAGAACGTTCTCTTTTCATCCTCCACTACCTTATATATATGGACCCCGTATTTGATCCGAAACATCAGATCAAAGAAACAGAACACAAATCAAGAATTAAATATTAAACCAAAGTCAAGTCATTCGATAACACAACAATGTCTCTAATCCCAAGCTTTTTTGGAGGACGGAGATCAAACGCTTTTAACCCCTTCTCGCTAGATGCATGGGATCCATTCGAAGGATTCTTCACTCCTTCCTCGTTAGCAAACGCATCCGGTTCAACCGCTCGTGAAATGGCAGCGTTTACAAACGCAAGAGTGGACTGGAAGGAGACTCCTGAGGCACACATGTTCAAAGCCGACTTGCCTGGATTGAAGAAAGAGGAAGTGAAGGTTGAGGTTGAAGACAAGAACATACTTCAGATAAGCGGAGAGAGGAGCAAGGAGAACGAAGAGAAGAGCGACAAATGGCACCGTGTGGAGAGGGCAAGCGGGAAGTTTATGAGGAGGTTTAAGTTACCTGAGAATGCTAAGATGGAAGAAGTGAAGGCGGCGATGGAGAACGGTGTGCTTACGGTTACGGTGCCGAAAGCTCCTGAGAAGAAGCCTGAGGTCAAGTCTATCGACATCTCTGGCTAAGTCACTGTCGATGAATATGAAAAACTGGATATTTGGTTTGTGGTATAAACAGTGTGTTTGGTTTGCTTAAGTGTTTGTGTGGTTTTTTGGTTTGTTGTGTGTGCAATTGTTACTTGTTCTTGAAATCATGAATGTAACATGTTAAATCAATAAACAAATGTTTCTTTAGTCGTTCATGAATCTTGGATGTTTCCTGCAATATTACAGATTCATAAGAAGATGAAAAAGCTTGACAAGCCGATTTAACTTCTATTCCTCCACAATTTTCATAAATCACTGCGCGTTACCGAACAGGCTTGAGTTAAGATGGGCTAGTGATGCTGGGTTACGAATCGGAAAAGAAAAGGAATAAAGGACCAATCAAAAACTATGAGTCCAAAGAATACAATCTCTTGCCATCAATTTAAATTTATACTAGATGACCGGTCCGCACCCTGTACGGGCATAAAAACATGACCGGTATATACCCTGTGTTCCCTCTCGGTCCGCACTTCACGAAAGGGAACACAGTAACGTCAGTATGAAGAGGCAGATATTGTGTGTATGTATAATTCCAACGTCACAAAATATTTTGTGTGTTTACGAAGATACTTTCATTCAAAAAATGAAATAAATAGTGTATAGTTTTAGAAGTAACATATTTTATATTATCATTAATTAGAATTATATTGTATATGTGTCGAAATTCTTTATTTTAGGTGAAGAATATTATTTTCCATAAATAATAAACAAACATTTATGTAGACATATTAAAAGAAAATATAATAAAAATCAAAATATTATGCATAAATAATATAAAATATGAAGTACATTTCTCGATAAAGAAAACAAATTCAATTAGAAACCTACTGATTAAAATTACGTACCGTGACTACAGAATATTCTGAAAAACTTGTTTGTAGACAACATTCAATGTTTTTGTCTGCGGCTTCCTTTCTTTACCAGTTATTAGAATTTTTAATCCAGATCTCGAATTAACTCTTGAAAGTGCAATTTTGCCTTGTATTTTGTAAGCATTTTAAAATTATGATAAATTTATTCTTTAAACAACGATAAATAATTTAAAAATAATATTAATAAACATTTTTGGATTTTGTAATATTTAAAATAGTTATTATATAATTATATTCGAACACAATTCATCAAGTAGAGTATAAAACTATTATAATTATCTTATATAAAATTTCGTTCATTGTATTTTATAGTTTATAAATATTAAAAGTAATAAATAAAACATTATTCATCTTTCTATAATTTAGAGAATTAGTTTCCATAAATTGTTATTTGTAATATTCGTTAGATTATATGGCAAGTGATGTTAAATGATTTTAAACTTATCTTAAATTTTTAGATCTAAATTAAATAAATAAAAATTAAAAACAATCCACCAATCAAATTATAACAATTTCTTGAAACTTCACCTATGAACCCCAATCTGCGATAGATCAGTCCACGAGATTCACAAAAAAAATCTAAATCCCTTACAGGTTGGATTACTTAAACGTAGATTTGTCCATTTGACATATATGCACCATGTTGGTAAGTTGACCACGATTATTGGTGGAACTAATATCCGGTCTAATAAAAAAAGGGTAGCTGGTTCGATTATTAATTTTCTAGGTTGTTTGACTACTTTGAAATATTTTAGCTTATTTGCAATTTAATATACTAACTTATTTTATGTTATGCCTCTCTCTTTTTGTTTTGTCTTTTGCGTATTTAATTTGATAATTACTACTATGATTTGATAATAATAAATAGTAGTAATTCATTAATCATTTTTTTGCCAGACGTTATAATCTCATTCAATCTAGCCTGCATATATAGTCCAATTATAATGAAATCAATCTTGTTGATTGACTGATACACACACTTCAAAAAATGACTCAAGTCATGGGACAAACCTTGGCAGCTTCCATTTCAATGCTGGCAGTATCAAGACCATCCAACATGGAAGAGTCCTTGTTAACCAAAGAAACCTTGAGAAGCAAGAAAGATAAAAAGATATTATTAGTAAACACATGATGACATTGCAAATTAAGCACCAGTAAAAAAAATGATATAAGATAGTATTACTAAATGATACTATGTAATACTTTCTCCGGACTATATTCAACAAAAAAAGAGAAAGTACTAAAGAACCTTTTCAAGAACTGCTTTAACTTGGCGAAACTTCTCAGCATGTTCAAGGTCTTCTGGATCACTATCACTATCACGACCTGGTCTACATATAAAAAAGGAAGACCATATTGCCGTTACCAATATTCAACACATGGAAAAGATAGACCAGACATGCTTTTTGGAGACAATGCACAAAGAGTTGAGTTCAGGGTTCTACCTTGTACGGGGAACTAACATTCTTGTTGCATCTAATAGGTCTTGCAACTGGACTGCACATTTTAGTTTTGTCTGCAAAAAAAATATATATATATATAAAATGAATCAAGGCTCTGATAAAAGATGGATGACAAAAAAGCTGGAGCCTCTCGCATCTCAGCTCTTGACTTTCCACCATTGTACTTCAGCATCAGGTTTAACAGTTTCTCTTCTGTAATATTTAGTTTCATCTTCTGTTTTGGAGTTCGATCGCCACTGTCATGTAATAACAAAATTTTAACAAATAGAAGTATAGAGGAGATAAAGGTGATTTATATACTAAGAAAACATACTGTCGAATAACAGCAATGACACAACGTAGCTCTTCTGAGTGCCCATTGCCTTGGCGGGTTAGTCCTTTATTAGGCTGTACAGGTTTATTGAACTTCCAAGGCAAAGTGGGTAGCAGAGTCGATGAAAAATGAGGAGCCTTTGCGTATAAACACATTTTTCTTAGCACACAAGCAGCATCGTCGTAGTACCTTAATAGTATGAGAGGAAAGATTTGTGAATAATACTTTAAAGAATGAAAAGAGAATGTTTGTATTTTAAGACGTTGGGTGTCTCATATATATATACAGTCGATTTATTTATCATATTAATGATGTACAATATTTTGCATAATAAATAATGAAATCGTTTAAAGAAAGATATTAAATGCGTATTGTCAAAAAATGATTTGCATATGATATGATTTTAACTTGCACAAGTAATCCATATTAGATAGGTAAGTTATTAAAAACAAACAACCTAATTAGAAACATTAAAACATTTTGTAAGCAATGTAATAAATATGATATCAACATGCGCAAGGTTACCGTTTGAATAATAAGGAAAGTTTTTAATATTTGTCTTAATTCTAAATCTAGCCCAATGGTAAACTAAATCGATAATATTTAATATTTTTAACTTGCGCAAGTAATCCATATTGTGAATAAGTGATTTGCATATTTAATGATTTCAACTTGCGCAAGTAATCCATATTAGAAAGGTAAGTTATTAATAAACAAATTTTGTCAATAAGTTACTTGCAAATTTAATTATTTCAACTTGCGCAAGTAATCCATATTAGAAATGTAAGTTATTAAAAACAAACAACCTAATTAGTAGGGGTGGGCACTTTACCCGATATCCGAAGTGGCACCCGAACCCGATCCGAAAATACATGTCAAGTTTTTTATTTCAAAAATTAACAAAGAGTTACATCCAAAATTTTATAAAAAATAACTAAATTAATGCATTTTTAGTTTTAAAATGTTATGTCCAAATCTATTAACCATTCAATCTATTAAAAATAAAAAAAATTAGTTAACTGAAAGTTATATTTTTAAATATAAGAAACTTGAGAAATGAAAATTTTAATTTTTTTTTCAAAATCTAAATATCCGAACCCGATCCAAAATAACCGAGACCGAACTAAAAATACCCGAACCCGACCCGAAGTACAGAAATACCCTAACGGGTTCTACACCTCCATACCGAAATACTCAAAATCCGATATATCCGATCCAAACCCGAACGGGTACCCAAACGCCCACCTCTACTAATTAGAAACATTAAAATATTTTCTAAGCAAATGTAATTAATATGATATCAACATGCACAAGTTTACTGTTTGAATAATAAGGAAAATTTTTAATATTTGTCTTAGTTCTAAATCTTGCCCAATGCTACACTAAATCGATAATTATTATCCCCTATCTATATATGGGCTTAACGAAATCGACAATAGTTTTGGGCTTCTCTACATAAGCGATTGATTAAAATAAATGAAAAATAAAATTCAGAAAAATTGACCAATAGAATTATAACAATTTTTCTGAGAAGCTCTATATTAATGACATGTAAGCAGAAATCAATAAAGTGACTTCTCTTTTAATGTATAGGAGGATTATTATTTAAATTTTATAAAATAAGTAGAAATAAAGATCAAGATAGAATTTCAAATATTTTGCTCCATAATTGTAAGTAATTTTTGTTTAATTGTAAATAACCGTTCAAAACTATAATAACTATTAGATTTGCATTTATTCTGCATGATATATTTGATCTTCACCGCATAAAATGTTTTTAACATTTAAAACTTCGGTGTTATCTATTAAATCTAGAGATTGTTTATTGTTAAGCCATTATTATTTGGTAAATCAGATAAACTATCGTTTTTTATACCAACATTATAGAAAATATTATAAGAAACAAGAAGATGACTAATCAAAAAAGATACAAATAGAGTACTGTAAAAAGGTGTTGATCACAATAGCAAACATTATAGTCTCAAAAATAGTCAACTTTATATTAAATATTAGTCAAAAATAATAAAATATATAATATTAATAAATTTCATTTTAAATATAATTTAACTTTTAAAAAATTTATCATTGCACATGGTGCATAAAAACACATAGTATTATTTGAATTTCAAAAACTATCTGATGCACTAACTTTTTGTTACAAATCAAATTTAAGGAACTGGGCAAGAGATTGAGAAGAGGGGTGTGGAGAGGTACAAAGAGTCTTCACTTGATGAGTTATAATAGAGCATTGAAGTGCCATTGTTGTAGTCGTAGGAGTTACACCGGTGAAGTTGGGTAGACTAACAGATTTGGAGTCGCTGGAGACGTCTGAGGCAAGTAGGCTAAAGAATAGGAAGCTATAAGTTATACAATGGGCTGGCTATTTTGATGGGTTTGGATGGTTTGAGACCCATCATCTAAACATTCGCGATGACGTGGTAGTTTGATTGGTAGAGAATATTTTATCCTATGTGGCATTCCTAAGAAACCTTAAAATTAGCTCCTTTTATATAGTAGGATCAGATCGATTATCAATCGACCAGTAATATCTTTTTATTTCTTAATTTCTGTGGTGGGCTTTGCCAATGCGATATTTCTGAGATCTAGACATAAAAATGATTTTTTTTTTTTTGAACTTGACATAAAAATGATGTGAAATAAAATTATTACGAAATAATGAGATTAGATCTCTTTTACGTGCTAAAATGAGATTAGATCTCTTTTACGTTTGCTTAGAATTATAACGCGAGATCTCTTTTACGTTTGCTTAAAACATGCTACAAAACAAATGAGATTAGATCTCTTTTACGTTTGCTTAGAATTATAACGCGAGGTTGCGTATCCATGTCGCCTAATACAAGTCATTAATGAGAGTACATGCTCGTGACTGATCTTAAACTTTCTGTTTTGTAATGTTTTGTACTTATTCGGTAAGCAATTCAATCTGCTTTTTGAATGCTTATATTTTAATGGTCTCATAGCTATGTGGAACTCGTAATAACCTTGGAATTATATATCATCAAAATCACATTTAGTCAAGAGACTAGGAACATAATCCAAACAAAATTTAGCCATGAGCAAATTTATATTACTTTCTTCGTTTTCGAAAGAAAGATTTTATAAAGCATTCCAGTGGTGGACCAACAGAGGAAGATGAGGTTGCACCTGACACCCCTTAAATCTCAATACATATAAGTTTGGTTGATAAAATGTTAAAGAATCGGTAGTTCTGCTGGTAAAATGCTCCCACTGACCCCCTTAAACCAAGGTTCAAAACTCATTGGTGACACTTTTTATTTATATTTTTCATTTTAATTGTAAATTTGACCCAGGTAAAATTAATCTTTGGGTCCACTGAAGCATTCACGCATATTAAAAACATAATGAATGTTTATAATTAAATTTATTGTATATTTTAAAATACATTTTTAATAACTATCGACTAATAGTATTTAAAAATTCAAATATTTTGATTAATATTTTTAAAAAGTGTAAATTTTGATTATTAATTACTAAAGTATTTTTAATTGTATTTCCTCGATAAATCACAGTATTTGCTTTGGTGCGGAGTAAACCTTCAACGGTTGGAAATATTCATTGTATTTCCTCGATAAATCACATAGTTCCAAAAAGAATCGAATGAATATTTATTAATAAAAAAGATAATTTGATACAATAATTAAACATATTTGTACACGTAAAGCAAAAAGGAGACACGATACGATCATTCACTCATTCATCACTCCGACACTTTTTTAAAACATATGAATAAGTGTCACCTAGTATTTTTTGTTTGTTAAATAACAAGTGTCATTATACAATTTTAATATAATTTATAATCAATTTCAGTTAAATATTAAATAATTATAAAATGCATTGATTTTATAAATAAATTTATTTATTTCAGACACTATTGATTAACTAGTTGTAATTAATGAAAATATAAATACGTGTCAATCATTTTTTAATATACGAGAAAGGTGTCTAAATGAGATTCTCATTCAGTGGCTACGTCCTCTCCAAGATTTATCCATAGTCGTCGATACTTAAACCCCACACATATCACGAGATTTTCCATTGTCGACACTTAAATCTCCACACATATCATTCAATGGCTAGGTTCACATTTAATGGTCCGGCTATGGTTGAGGCACTCCCTGAGCCTCTGCTTCTAAGAGCATCATTATTGCAAGTCTTTGTGCTTAGGTCCTTAATACACATATATATATATATGTATATATTATATATGCGTATATAATATATACATATACATATATATGTATTAAGGACCTAAGCACAAGGATTTGCAATAATGATGTTCTAAAGTAAAGATTCGAAAGGTAATTTCCTATATCTTCAGGGGTTTATCTGGCATTAAACGTATTTTCTCCCAAACCGAACCGGTTTATCTCGTAGAACTCGGTACAAACCAGCATGAGTGTCTGACTCAACAAGATTTTAGTCTGGTCCCTAAGTTTCGGGTCGGGTATCACCCACGATATTTGTTTCCGGTACGCCGCCTCTAACTCCTCGTTGAAGCTAGCGAACAACTCTTTAGCTATCTCCGGCTTAATCTTCTCTGCCGGATTCTCCGGTAACGACGTCAGCACTTTCCCCCACGCGAGCTTCTCGAACTTCTCCGCGTACTGATTCACATTCGCCTCGTGCTTTCACCACCCAATATTCAAGCTGAGTAAATGAAAAAAGAAAAATGAAAGGACCCATAGATATCCCATGGGCTTGATACATCCTGTTTTATTTGCTTCGTTTGTTCATCTTTTCTTCCCGCTTTACGGAGACAATATAAGCCAGAAGGAGGTAAAGTCGTAAAGAGAAACGAAAAAGATAACAACTAAAAGAAACCAAGTGAAAACACACAGCAGTAAGAATTCACAAGTGAAGTGTCACATTTCAATATTTCATGATCTCCATTCCTAATAAATTTTCTTTATTTTGTTATCAAGGGAGTTCCAGATGGAATCTCAATTAATTTTCCAAAATCAACAGAAATCCAAGTTTTCGTCACTATTTTAAATTAACTGCATTACCTAGAAACATAAATCAAGCACTTGTTGTCAATTGAAATAATTGAAAGCTACTTCTACTAGTAGAATTTTCGCATATAGTAAGTGTTCTGAATTCTGAAATTAATACTTCGCTTTATTTTGTTACTAATTTGTGCGCACTGACGACTGACGTTGATACTTGGCTAGAGTCCTTTCGATGTTATTAGGAAAGTCTTGGGGTGAACCACTTTTTGTTTGTTAGAAATTAGGATATATTTTACCACTAGTTTTCTAAACTTAGTTGATCATAAAAGGATCAAGATTATGTTAAAATTAAATATATTCGAAACGTGTAAGATATTTGAACAAACTGATAATTTTTTTTTTTTTAACAAACTGATAATGTAAATCACGTACTACTAAGTTTCCAGTAGTATTAGATCACCCTCATTAAAAAAATAGAGAATTCTCAGTAGAATTCTAAATAATTTATTACACACTATATATATTAATATGTATATATATGCATGGATTCATAATTTATTTAGAACTTGGTTGTTAACTCTGCAATAAACATGTTCAGAGCGTATCCAAACTTTTAGGCACTAAATCAAATGATCGGTTTTCATAAACCATTTTACAAGGAAATATTTATCAAACATCAATAGGCTAGCAATCAACCAGTGATGTCTTTTACTTTCTTTAGTTGTGGTGGGGTTGCCGGTTTGTCTTTCTGCGGTCTAGAATAGACATAAGCTTCTTTGTGAAATAAAGCTATAGAAAGTACCGTAATTAACGCCGACGCAGATTATATTTGAGTTGATTACATATTAAGACACAATTTGTCTTTCTTTTACATAAGAAGACACATTACACATGTGACACACTTTCTAATGGGTCCAAGAGGTTGGTTTGACAAAACAGTCCTTGTGAGAAACAAGATTGAATGTTGCTTCGTTGGAAGGAATATGTCTTGTTTCTAATTACCTTTGCTTTTAGACATTACTTTACTTAGGTTTTTATTTTTTTTATTATTCATTCAACCTTTTGTTTTTAGTGTTTTTTCTCATTTTTCAGATATATAAAACAAAAACAGTTGTTACAATAAATTGTAATTTTTTTTCTCCACATTTTAACATCCATTTTCATATATGTATTTTATATATTTTAACGATTATATAAATCACTTGAATATAAAAAATGTGGATGTGGATATCAAGATGTGGACAAACTTCTCTCTTTTGATACAACAAAACGTGGACATGGATTCGTGTAACTAAAACCTCACCAAAAAAAAAAAAAAAAGATTTTGGACGTGGACTCATGTTAACAAGATGATTCTTGTGAACAAAAGAATATATGGAGTTGTGGACATGTAGTCATGTGGACAAAGACTCATGTGGATAAAAGAAGAAAAACGTAAACATAATAGACTCATGTTAACAAAAGAATAAAAATGTGGACATGGACTCATCATATTAACAAGGAACCATGTTACCAAAATCTCAACAAAACACTCACCACAAGTTATGGATTATATCACCAAACTCGATGGCTTGTTGGAAAAATAATAATATGAGGGGATTGAGCCGGGATTTCGGTTTGTAATTTAGGCGCACGATGGGTAAACTAGGTTAATCAAAGATATTCTATCAAAGAAAGAGTTATATCATCAATATTCATTAAATACAAAGCAAAAAATAGTACAAGAAACATCTAACAAGTGAGATTGACATGAACTAAAAATCATATTGTTACCCTGGCAATAGTTTGGAGTTCCCTAGCAGTCATATCAAGAGCAGCCGCATACCCTTAAAACCAAACAAATGATGGAGGTACAAATCTATGGCATGAATTATCTCAACAAAATACTCTTTTTCATCACAGATCTCTTGAGGCTGTTTCAGAGAGTTTTCATCAAAAGCTCTTGTTGTTCCAGGGGGATTGTTTCCACAAAATTGTGTTCCTCCCTGCAATCTGGAAAAATATTTATCTCGCTTCTAGTTGCTTCAGTGGCACGATAGTGAGAGCCACATCTACCACACTATCAAGAGTCGAACTGTTTTCAACATCAGAAACATGTTGGGTGGCCTCCTCGTTCACACTAGACTCGCATTAAACAGTCTGACTTTGATCCATATCACCAAGCTGATCACTGAAAGAACTCATGGCTCTCGTGTCTGCTACCTTCATTTGATAAATCTACCATGCCAAAGGCATTAATTTGTCCGACGATCAAATATAGTTGACTAGTTCCAACAAAATCTGGAAAGAGGTTAAATCACGGTGGATTTGAAATGTCCGGTGAGTTTTAAGGGTTCTCGAGGCAGTGAAACTGTATCTGAATCCCAAGTTCATCCACTCTCTGAAACTCCACCGCAACTACCCTGAGCTCAGCCACGACGGATCCCAAGCTCAGCCACGGCGAATCCCGAACTCATCCACGATTGAACTCATCCACAATCGAACTCATCCACGATCGATTTCACTACGAGCTATGGTCTTATCATCACATATCGATCCTCTCTTGAATTTTGTTTTTGAACTCTCATCAGGAAAATCCGTCTACCACTCGGAAGAGATCCCATTGCTCGCCGTCTTCGCCGCAAGTGGAGACGAAGATATTGAAGTAGCCACCATTAACCTTCTTCACGAACTCGGAGTCGCACTTGATGAGAAACAGAGCAAACCTCTTCTTCTTCTGCTGCTCCACCATGCTTGATTCTCAGAGATCACATAAAAAGATGTTAACTTTGAGCAGAAGATGAATGCTATGTATTTTCTTATCTTCAAATCTCATGTCCACATAATCTACTGTAACCATAAGAAAGAAAATAAGATCATTGTTTAATTGAAACATAAAAATCAAAAAAAAATGTAAGAAAAAAAACTCACCTTGTAGCCCAGAAGAAGAAAAAGAAGAAGATAAATGGGTTTTGGGCTTCGAGACAAAGAAAGAAACCAGTTCTTCATTGTCTTCAAAACGAGAACTAAGAGCAATTAAGTTTGATTAGGGTTTCTGGATTTGGGAAAGTGAATTTGAGATATGAGATAAGAGAAAGGTTAAGTTTTTGGTTTGTCGTAGCATAGTTTTTAAGCAAAAATATATTAGTTATTTAGCTAGGATAAAATATAAATATATAGTTGGGGAACATGAACTGAGAACAGGTTCAGTTCCGTTCCGTTTTTTTTAAGTTAGGGTCATTCATGTCTTTTCGATGTGTAGAAGTGTCCCTCAAATGCTATGTGCTTTGAAGTGTAATTACAAAGTGCAAAAGTGTCCCACAATGTAAAAAATTCATTATATTTTAAACATATGCCATATAACAAGGAGATTAGATCTCTTTACGTTTGTTTAGAATTGTAACGTGAGGTTACGTATCCCAAAAGTCGCCTAATAAAATTCATTCATTAATGAGTGCATATGATAAGATAGCGATCGTTCTCAACCAGAGCCGTGCCCACCATGTCTTAAAAAAGGCTTTTGCCTCGGGCCCCCAAATAAATATAATCTTTTTGGGGGCCCAAATTACAAAATGTTTGTTATGGTGTAGTGGTAAATTGAAGTGTATGTGTGAGGAAGGGCCCCTAGTTCAATTCTCTCCTCATTAAATCTATTTTCTTTTAAGATTTTGCCTTAGGTCTCATCTAACATAAGCAAGTTACTGTTCTCAACCAATCTGGTTTGTTAAAAATGTATAGTAGTAGTACTTCTTAGTATCTTGTATTCGTTATGCAATTGAATTTGCCTTTGAATTTTGTTTTTATACTCTCTTTTATTGTCTCGTAACTATGTAATGTAATGTAATCAACTTTGGAGTTACATAACACCAGAACCACATTTAGACAAAAGACTCAGGAACTAGTTTCAAACTAATACTAGCCATGAGTGATAGCTACTTATAATTTGTCTTTTACGGTCGTATGTCTTTGGTGCTAATTCAATAAATATCGTATTTTCCTTCTCTCGTTGATTTTTTTTTTTTTTTGGACAAATCCTTCTCTCGTTGATAAGTCGCAAAGTTACAAAAAGAATCGAATGAATATTTATTAATAAAAAGGAGAATTCGATCAATAATTTAACATATCTGTACAATGCAACAGCAAAAGGAGATACGATACGATCATCCATTCATCCATCACTGTACCCACTTTAACCACACACCACCCAAAATAAATAAATATCGCTAATACTATTAAGTAAAATATCACGAGATTCTCATTCAATGGCTACGTCCTCCCCGAGATTTACCCGTTGTCGTCGAACCGGTTCCGGATCCAGATCCGGTTGTCGTCGAGGAACTCCCCGAGCCTCTGCTTCCAAAGTACAGATCCGAGAGGTAATTTCCTATATCTTCAGGGGTATATCTGACATTAAACGCATCTCCTCCCAAACCGAACCGGTTTACCTCGTAAAACTCGGTGCAAACCAGCATGAGTTTCTGACTCAGCGAGATTTTAATCCGATCCCTAAGGTTCGGGTCGGGTATGACCCACGATATCTGTTTCCGGTACGCCGCCTCGAACTCGTCGTTGAACCTAGCGAACAGCGCTCTAGCCTCCTCCGGCGTAATCTCCTCCGCGGGATTCTCCGGTAACGACGTCAGCACTTTCCCCCACGCGAGCTTCTCGAACTTCTCCGCGTACTGATTCACCTTCCCCTCGTGCCTCACCACCCAGTCGTCTCCGAGGAGGAGCCTCAGGTTAGAGGAACGGACCTTAACGACGACGTATTGGAGATTGTTCGCGAGGAAGAGGTAAGATAGTGCCACGTCTTTATACGGCTGAGCTTTACCGTCGATTTTGCAAAGAGTCAGAAGAATCACCCACGCGATTCGTTTGGACACCGGAGACGAGTACAAATCCTCCGGATGAGCATCGTCTCCGCCGCCGCTGATGAACAAAGACTCCGGCAAGGGAGACGGCACGGTGAGCTGCCAGTTCTCGAAGATGACGGAGATAGACTCGTCGTAATCCGCGAGGAAGGAGAGGTAGTTCATGACGTAACGAGTGAGCGGGTGAACGCCGCCGCCGACGATCAGCGTTTTCGACGCTTCTTTCTGAATCGCGGTCTCGAAATCACTCATCATGAACCTAACCGCATCGCCGAGTTTGGCTAACGAGTTGATCACCTGAGACCTAACTGCCGCGGCCGAGTCGAAGTAGAATATCGACTCGATCTCCACGAAGAGGTTCGCGAGCGACTCGTACATGTCGAGGAACCGGAACATTTTCTCCGGCGATAGTTTCTTGATCTTCGCGGCGTGTTCCGGGAAGGAGAAGAGCGTTAAGGCTCCCTCTTGTGTGATATCGGTGAAAGAAGCTTCGACTATGTTAGTGGAGGATGAGAACACGTGGTCGGCGAGGATCCTCTCCCCGAAGAAGAGTTTCCTAACGGCTAGCTTCGCAGCTTGTAGCCACGACTTGATCTTGGGCTCGAGAATCTCCCAATCCATCTTCTGAATCTGATGCAGAGTCAATCTCTCCACCGATAAGCTGTGAAGCGTCTCGTCGACGATGGATCTCCGCACGGTTTTGTAGACTTTAACGCATTCTTTAGCGTATCCCGTGGAGATCATACAGTCCGCGATCATCTTGAGATCGTCCATGGCGTCGGAATCTCCGCCGGAGAATCTATGCTCGTCGGCGGCGGCGGGGTTTTCCTCGTACGAGCCGCCGCCTTCGTCTTCAGAGTCGGAGATGCTAGTCACCGTCGAGGTGCTGAATCTTCTCGACGATCTGCAAGACCGTAGAGAGACGGATTCAGGGTGTAGGTACTGTTTGTTCTCCTTCAAGACTCGGTGGAACTCAGATTCGAGGAGGTTCATCGCGGACTGCATGAGGTTCTGCGCGTAGATGAGCTTCTCCGAGGAGGGGTTGACGGCGACCAGGCGGTGCATGGTGCTGTGCAAATGCCTGACGACTTCAACGAACTCCTCTGCTTCGCTGCGACTGTTGGTGGAGAAGAGGAACTCGTCGGAGGAGGAAGTCCATTTGGAGATGACGGTGGTGATGTCGCTCATACACTCTTGCACAGCTGTTTCCGCGAGAGATTGGTGAGCTGTTTGTTTCTCCTGTGGAGGTGATGATCGGAACAAGTGTTTCCCCATTTCTCTGAGCTCTGTGTTGTGTGTGTTGTTGCTCTGTTTATTCCCTTTCTCTATTAATTGCGTGAAGAAGATACTTTCTTGTTTTTTGTTACTCCAACAAAGAAATAAAACGTTTGGTTTGTTTGTAATCAAGTGAAGAAGATAAGAAGAGGAAGGTAGAGACAGAGAACTATTTATACAAATAACTTTATAAAAGTATTACTTAATTATATAGATACGGACGGCTGATTCAATGGAAGCAATGGAAGATCGGCATATGTTTGTGTATGTGTACGTATAGATGTATGTGGAGGAGAAATGTTCATTAATTAGTCAAACGCGGTGTCAAATACTACATGACATTTGATAAAGTCAAAGCAAAGAGTTAATTCTGTCTGTTCACCAAGTTATTTATTACATTGCCTGCATCTGCTGTAGCTGTAATTTTTTGTTTTGTAAAGTTACCGTTAACAAAAGGACTACTAGTATTAAATTATCATATTAATTGTAATTTATAAGTATACTATTATTAAATGCAGCCAAAATATCAGAAAATAATTTAAATAAATGTAATGGGTGCGTAATAGTAATGTCAAGAGCTGTACAAATCAGGACGGCAAAAACACACAGTTTTAAATGATATTAATATTAATGTTGGTCCATCAGTTACAGATTGTTTTTTTTTTTTTTTTTTGATAAAATCAGTTACAGATTGTTTCTTGGCAGTTGTTTTGCAAGGTAATTCTTAGTAGTTATACTTATAAGTTATAACAGATCTAATAGAAGACATTTAATTAGAATATGAATTGCAACTGTTAATTAGCTTTCTACCAGTACATCTGTTAATTAGCTTTCGAACAAGACATCTGTTAATTAGCTTTCTTAGGTATACTACAGTTTTGATATTTTGGGAAACGAGATTGCAAGGAAGGTTCACTTCTGTAGCTTTTCAATGTTGAAAGTGTACGCCCTGCCGCCACATAAATGAAATCCACAGTTTTCAAAAGATGTTCAAAGTTCTTAAATTGCCATTATACGACTACTATGTCATACTTTTCTCCATCTATTGCTTATAATTAATAGGAGTTAAGAGAACTCAATACCCAATTTTCCATCAAACCCCATTTACTATAATTTTAATAATCAGATGTCAAATATAAGATTTGAAGTTTTGAACTAATCAAATACTACCAAATTGATCGAAGACTCCTTAATATCTACTACTATTTTGTAAATGAAAAAGAGCTTTATTTTGAAATTAAACTATCTTTAACAATCACACAACAAATATGTAAGGGTGCATCTTATATTTCAAAATTCAGAATTATACAACTTTAACATTTTCATATATGATAGAATTCAAATTCTTATATTGTGTAATTTTTATTATGGTTAGTCATTGTTAATGTTTTAGATCATTTGAATATTTTACAATATCCTTAGTCTAATATGAAATTACGGAGTATTATTCAATAATTTCCGATTTGGAAAAAGGATTTATATGGATCGCAGTGAAATCACTAGTTGGCTTAATTTTTTTTTTCAGAAATGCGTAGATCTAAGTAATTTCATAAAATTATAGAGAATGAGTGTAATCAGCTGCAATCCATTTGACTACAAAAAAATTCAACCGACAATCGAATAATAAGTAAACTACCAAATTCAGGGTGATCTATCTGATCTACATCTGTAACTATATATCTGAAGAATACTTATGCCCCTTATTTTATATTACTGGTTCTGAAGTTAGTGAAGGAAAAAAAATACAATAATTATTTTTATCTTGTCTAGAAATTATAATATAATTCTAAAATAGGAAAAAGACAATGAAAAAGAGAATCTAAAGCTAATTCTAAAAAGTAACACGTGCCTCGAGTGGTGGGAACTTGCCGACGAGGGATGTCCCATGCATTTCAATTTCAACACATTACGTATGGTCCTCATTCCGCATGGCTCCTAGTGATTTGGATTAGACAACACTCGAGAGCCGATCCACTCGCCTTCTTTTTAGAGCACTTAGTTTTGTCTTTGTCCTAAACTCCTAATACAATAATGGAGTATATAACAATAAGATATTGACCTCTGTGACCGTTTGTTTACGGGTCTATCCAAATAACCTGTTAACGTATGGATAGTCATAGTCCATCAAAGACTACTTGGTTCTAAAGAAATATATTCCAATGATTAAAGTTTTAAGTCATTGCTAACGTTAGCAAAATTGTAGAATGTTGGCCCTGTAACCATGACCTGAAAACAGAGTGATCTGTTGTTGTTAAATTTTGATCTTGCACCCATTCTAAATATTGTAAAATTCCTCGCTTACACTAAGATTCACATTTATAAAAAAAACGAGGCAGTCTGATCCCGATGTGGTTAAACGTCCTATACTGCCATACTGGAATTCAAATTAAATTGAATCTTCATCTCCAGAGATTTAAAATAATCGCTAGTAAAACCCGTAGTTCGGATGAAGGAAATTATAGCGTAGAGTCTCGAATCAAATATATTGTTTACTACTTTGCATATAACCCCAACAAGAGTTTAACCAGTTGATCTAAGTTTCATTTAAAAAAATAAAAAAAAATCCTCTAGATAACTTGATAATTCTATCAGCCTTTCATTTAAAAAAAAAGACAATTCTATCAGCCTTAAGCCAATGCTTGAGTCTTTGACCAGCTTGTGGTCAAGGGTGGCTCTGCATTCAGGTCTTTTATATATGTAGGTAAAACCGTCCTTGTATAATAATATGCGCACCGTTTTGACTTTGATTGCGATGAGTTGAACGAAACTACGAACCTTGATTGTATGTTCAACGAATATGAATTATTTTCGAATATATACTTTGGTAGAAGGTGTGAATCATGGACCTTTCGTTTTCACGTCGTCTTATGTTTACGAATTAATAACTTCACCATCAGAAAACGTCTTCGGTCTTCTTTTTCTCTAATGTTTTTTTGTTTCATTTTCGGCTATGGTCAAATAAGACAATAGTACCAATATTCGATTTGACCTTGCACACATTTTATTACTACTTTCAGTTTCTGAAAAATAAAAGAGATATAGACAGTTAAGTAAGCATCTCTGATTACCGTTTACAACGAAATTGTCGAAGAAATTTTCTCAACTACCTCTTTGTTTGAAGTACTCAAGTGTGTGTAGAAGAAATTAAGAAGGGATCAACGTACAAGACTGATACTCCTCTGGCGTCATGACGTCGCCTATAAAAACATGTAAAGGAATACCTTATTATAATAGTGCTGTTCGTTTCACTGACACGGGTTTTTGCGGCTGCGGCTGCGGCTGAGTCTGCGGCTGCGGCTGCGGCCATTTGTTTGGTTGTTGTTCGTTTTGTAGCCACAGACTCAGCCGCAGCCGCAGCTTGTTGTTCGTTTCGTAAACGCAGGACATTGCCGCAGCCGCAGACGCAAAAAGTAGATTTAATTCTGTTCGTTTGGTTGCCGCAGACGCAATTTTCATTTATTTCATATTTTAATTTTATGAATTTTTAAAAGAGAAAAAGACTAGAATAGCACTAAACCAAGTTTTTGTTCCCAAAGTAGCACTCAAGGCTCAAAGTCACAAAAATAGATTTCATTAAAGAGGTAAATATACACTTATACCCCTTGGGTTAATTAATCCAAACCTTAGGGTTTAGAGTTAAGGGGTGGAGTTTTGGAATTAGGGTTTTAAATTTTATAAAAAATAAATACTAAAATAAAAAATAAAAATTTTAAAAACTGTTTCAAAAAGTATTTTTAAATTATAAAAAGAAAATTTGAAAAAAAAAATAAAAAAAAATTTCGAAAACAAATTTCAAAAAAAAAATTATAAAAATTTCGAATCTGAAAACATATAATATGAAACTATAAAAAAATTCTTTTTTCATTTTTTTAATTTTTTTTTTTTTTGTTTATTTATTTAATTTTAAATCAAGGGTATTAGGGATATTTTACCCTTTAATGAATGTCATTTTTGTGACTTTCTCCTTCTAGTGCTATTTTTGAGACATTAACTTCAAAAAGTGCTATTATTGACAATTGCTCTTTTTAAAATTATATTTTAAATAAGTAAAATATTCTAAAATTGTAAAATATTGTAAAATTTCATATTTTAATTGTAAAATTTCATATTTTAATTTTATGAATTTGTAAAATTGTAAAATTGTAGATTTAACAACATTTTTTTATCATAAACAAAAGCTAAATAATACATCAAGTCTTAAATAAATAAAACAAATATTTTAAATATCACATAGAACTGTTAATCAAAGTTATAAGCAAAAAAAAAAGTCATTAACTAAAACATTTAATACGGTAAACGACCTCTACCATATTCATCTGTGATGCTCTTACGCAAAGCTTCCATCGCTCTATCACCGGTCGGCTCATATACAATATGTCCACCACCACCACCACCACCACCACCATCATCATCATCATCATCATCATCATCATCATCATCATCATCATCATCATCATCATCATCATCACCTTCTTCTCCTTCTTCATCACCATCAGCTCCTTCTGCTTCTCCTTCTCCATCATCATCATTTTGCCATTGTACAAAATCATGATCTTCTCGATGTGAATCACGTATGAAGTTGTGTAGCGCCATCGTCGCTGTCACGAGCTTAATCCATTTGACTAGACCATACTTTGGATGCTTGCGATCCAAAATCCTCCATTTTGCTTTCCATACTCCAAATGTCCTCTCAATCACCGATCGCAATCCTGAATGCTTTCGGTTGAACAACTCTCGTGCACTAACTAGTGGTCCTCCTCTAGCAAACTGACCAAGATGATACCCAGTCCTGGTCGGATATCCCGAGTCAACTAGATAATATTTTCCAGGAGAAGGATGTGGGAAAAAAGCCTCATTCCTCGCACAATGAGTCAAGACCTTTGTATCATGTGCTCTACCAGGTACAGCGAGATATGTGTATATAAACTTCATGAGAGATGGAGAGCTCGAGGGAGATGGAGACAGAGAGCTCGAAATCGAGAGATATGGAGATGAAAGATCGAGAGATATGGAGATGGAGATGGAGATGGAGAGATCGAGTGGTGGTGTGAATCGGGAGAAGAGAGCTCAAGCAGAGTTGCGGCTGCGTCAATGGGAAAGGAGAAAGATGCGGCTGCGTCTAATTAGGGCTAGTTTTTTTTGTAAATATTGAAATATGCTAAGGGTAAAAATGTAAATTGATCTTCTGGCCGTATCATTTATGCCGCGATCGCGGGATTTCACGGCGTCGATCGCAGAAGGTGGCGTCAGACGCAGCGGTTAGACGCAAGTACCTGCGGCAATCAAACGAACAAAAAAATTGAAAAACATTGCCGCAGTCGCAGCCGCAGGAACCTGCGGGAACCAAACGAACAGCACTAATGTCTAGCTGTTTACTAGATCAATTCTTCTCCCTTTTTCTCTGAATCATTCTTCTGATGATGACCAGGTGGTACATATTGTTACTGCTATATTTTAACTCTCTTGGAGAATATTAAAACGTTCAAAAGCTATAAATAACGTAAACTTATAATTTTGGAAATTGCATATACAATATCCAACAAAATTAAATAAACAAAAGATGAAAAATACATCAATTCCCTAACGACTAGTTACTTCTAGCTGGCTTAAAAGGTTCCTTCTCAAGAGCCCTCAGCCTTTTCGTATTGGGGAAGTTCTGGAGGCAGCGGTTGGCTTTGTGATTTCTTGTTGTTCAGTAAGTTTTTCGCATATAAAGACCCGAAAACGATGACCTGAATCCAAATGAACTTGGTTAGTCAAAGAATCAGAAGTATAGTAGTTGGAGTGCCTAAGTTTGTAGTGGAGCTAATGGTACAAATTCCAAAAGAAAATGTAAAGAGGGTCGAGGATATACCGATCCAATACATTGCTCCCAGCTAAGCGGATGAGAGAACCAAATGCATGAGAGCATGATGCTTGCAAGCTTTATTAAGATGAATAATTCGAGTTAGAAACGGATTGTGTTAGCTACTTGAGTTGAATTTAGATCAGGTTTGTATTTTACCTGTCTCGTCGTCATGATAGCAGCGAATGTTAGAGCACCAAATGTCCTAATGGTGTAAGAAATGAAGAACTGGCTCGCTGTTGCAACCTGCACATTAGTCTCTTGTAAGTTCAGTGGGGAATAAAAGAACAAGAAAAGAAGATAATATCCGAGTTGTTGTAAGCATGGAATTGTTAGTAGAAACTAAACTCAAACTCTGTTTCATAAACTATTCATGCCAACTTGACGTTGTAATCACTACGTAGAAGAATAGAGGAAGCTGAAACTTACAGTGGAAAGCAGAGCGATGTCGAGTAGACAATCTCTATGCCGAGAAACAAAATCAACAGCTAGTAGCAAATGGCCTTGCAATATTAGTCCAGTGAAACTAAGAACACAAGAACAAAGTGCTGTGTAGAATATCTGGTTATGTATCTCCATATTATATCCTTTAAAGAGTTTGTCTTGGAATGTGCTTGTAAAGCCATCGAACCTGTGAGATAGCCAATTTACCATATACACAATCATAATTCATAATCTCAGTCAAATCACATAAGCAGTGAAACGAGTAACATATATAAGTGGATATACATACCCAAGATAACCGGCCATAAGGGAAACACCCCAAACAGTATTTTCCCTTCCCTTATTGTACGGACTTATATCATCTCCTGCCTACAGCTCAGATTTTACATTAAAAAATCATCATCTTAACAAACCGAAGCCATTGAAAAAGATTTGAGTAATGCATATAGAGCAGATTAATACCGGAAAAAGAATAAAGACAGAGCAGCCGAGAGTCACCAGAAAAGCCACAAAATAGTCAAACCCCTTGTACTTTTTCTGCATGATGAGAGTTCCCCATACCTGAACAGAGCAGAGATATAAGAAGGGTGATGCTAAACCCAAAAGCCTCTACTGGAAAAAATAATGTTACAACTTACCATGACTGGTATCATTTTGGCACATTTAGCTAGAGTTTGGACTGGGAAGCTCACATACTTGAGAGCCTGGAGGCATCTTACATATGGTATAAGCAATAATGCATTAAAATGTAGAGATAGCAATAGTTATAAAAGTAGACATACTAAATCCTACCTCATATTGGCATGTAGTGGTTAAAATGTTAGTGACTGAAATAAGGCAATACTTATAAACCGGAGCTACAGGATCCAAAACTTTCTTGCTTGCCTAACAAATTAAAAAGCCAAACTCAATTCATGAATCATTAACACAAGTTGGGTTCTTCGCTGGTAAGTTACCAGTAAAGCAGCAGCAGAGACAGCTGAAGTCGTGAGGCGATTGCAGAAAACGAGAAACAAAGAGTACTTAAAGAACTCTTTGTTCAACCCATAAGGAACTCTCATTATCTTCTCCTACAACACATTTACAAACAAAACCCACAAAGAAAGTTCTGACCTTTAATTAGATTTCCATAGAACAGAAACAGCATGTATCATGACAAGACAAGAAACAGACCTGAAGAAGACCATAGATGACAAGAGTAAACATAATGCCCGAAACCGCGAATACACCTTTCCATAATTTGTTCTCCTCCTTCACTCCGTTTACTGTCTCCGCCTCCGCCATGTCCCCCTCCACCACCTCTCAGTAACTTCGTTTCTTCTTCCTCAAGAACATAAAAGCTAGCTCACATTAACCAAAAGGATGAACATAAGGATGAACAGATATAATGGAACGGCTGATCTGGGGAAATCGGAGAATAAATACCTCTATCGCTTACAGATTAGCCGGAGTAAATTCTCCGGCGACTCTCCGACTCGATCCGATTTTGCTCCACCGTCCTCTTTTTTTTTTTTGTTAACGTTCAGTTCTTGAGGTTTTCTATGGATCCGCCACGTCAGCACTCGAAAATACGCATGTCAAAAATAATAATGAGTCAAAAGTCAAAGAGACCTTCCCACCGAACAAGAGGGCTTCCATTTAAATAAAGGAATATAAAGAAATGCCACTCACTCAGTAAAAACAGTACGATGACTGACGCGGCGAAAAGACAAAAGAAAAAGAAAGACAATAATCCTAATTCTAAATTTTGTTTTCTGAATTTGCATACTTGGGTACGGGGAAACACACTGACACACGTAAATGATTTTAAAGCCAGACGAGAGTGTGTTATGTGTATGGTGTTTCTTTTCAAGCCCTTATCCTCTGTTTTACATCCAGTAGATGGATTATGCTCCATTAATTCAAAGGTTTTAATCGATGTTTTCGGCTCATAACGGTATGACTGTGGAAACCAATTGGTGGACATAGCCATGGATCTAATCGAGAAGAGAGCGAAGACGTGTGGTTGTGTTTGCATCTTCGTGGCCACGACACTGTTCAGGGGTTTAAAGCCCAATATCATTTACAGGCCCACGAAGAGTTGTAAAGAAGTTGCGCTTTTTTGTCTTTGGTTTAAGAGTCCCACATCGGGTAACTGCGAGAAGCTAGCAACAGAAGTAGCGTTATAAATAAAGGTCTCCTTCACTCTATTCAAATCACGCAGCCATGTGGTGAGCACAAAGCGAACTATTCTTTCGCCTTTTACTAAAGAATACCGTGTGCTCTCCACGCTAAGTGGCATACGCCTATTTTTGGAGGGTCCCACTTTCGAGTGGGCCCAACAACATTCAGTTTAATATTTTAGTCGAATATATGCCAAAGTAAAATAGTTATATTTTTAATTAGGACGAAACCGTGGCTGGTATCCGAGAACAAATTTATCCTTAAGTAACCAAGTCGTACATATAACCGAGCCGGTCGAACCAGAGATAGAATCAAAAAGAAAGGACAATTAATCAGTTCGCTAATCTAATCTCTGCCTCTTCCCGGTTAACATCGTTTGATCGATAACCGAACTTGAACTCAACCCGAATCTCATAACCGAATCATAACACATCAGTGAATCACATCGTCCTGACGCGCCGCTACTACTGACATCATCGCACCCTTTAAACGAGACAGTAGGAGGTAATTCAAAACGCTGCGATTGCGTTTGAGGCGGTGGGTTTACCCATTTCGGAAGTGGCCCCGCCACGAGAAGCGTTTGAAGAAGCGGTCCAGCTTCCACCACCGCTTTTAAAAGCTTTCCCGTTTCTGGAAAAGCTTTACCCATAACTAGAACGTCTAGAGGATCGTGCTGGTGATGATTATGAGCCGTTGGACCTTCGAGACTCATCGACGGCTGATGATGATGAATGTCTAGGAAGCTGGAGAGTTCGGAGGAAGAAAGGGAAGAAGAAGATCCGTCACCAGAGAAGCTGTTTGATTCAGTGGTGGTTCTTGAATTAGTGTTTTGGGTTTGGATGAGAAACTGAGATAGTTGCTCTCTAGCTTCATCTCGTTCTTGTTGAGTGGACTTGAGTAGAGTTAGAAGCTGATTGACTTCTTCTCTATGTGTTCTTGATTTCTCATTGGCTTTCATTTTCAGTGTTTCTAGCTCGAACAGAGTGTTCTGCAGATTCTGGCTTATTTCATCAATGCTCTGCATCACAAGAATTGTAAACAGAATATATATTTAGAATAATATTCAAAGGAAATCAACGAACCCCAAAATGAACATGTGATGATACCTCTTGGTAAAGCCATATAGAAGAATAAAAGTCATCCATTGATGAGTAACTGTGTTTTGTTATACTCTGTTTTGGACTAAGAATGATCCCTTTGATTGGTTTCTTTACCCTATATATATAGTATATACATGTACAGTCATAAACGTAATCAATGCAAATATCAGTGCATTGCTTGGTTTTAACTTTTTATAGACCCATCACCCATGTGAGACAAAGGAAAAATGATACAAGCAAATAAAAACTGGATTGTTGAACTTCGATTTATCCGCATACTTGTTGGAAAATGTTTGATTTAATTATATCAAGAAACATAACCTAGTTCTTTTCAACATATTTAAAAGCTCTGAAGACTATAGCTATTATTTTTCACGTATGATAATTGCATATACTATACGTACTATATAGAATTATTCAGGGGGAATCGCAAACAATATACAGTCTATTTTAAGTTTTTAACTATCGATGTTGTAGAATTTTTAACACGACTTTCATCCCAATGATAGAATCTAGGTTATGGAGACCTCAACGATATACGGTGACTGTTCTCACGGTTGAAGACTCTTTCGACTTGTTATCTCTGTTTTTCTACTGTTTGTGTTAGAATTTTTTATTATAATCGCACATCGGCGTATAGATATTACTTTTATCTTTATAACCGGTTAAGAGTATTAATGAAATTGTTGTGTTACAAGAAAAAAAAATTATATCAAGAAACATAAACTAATTTGTTTAATGTATTTAAAAGCCCTGAAGACTATAGCTATTATTTTTCACGTATGATAATTGCATATACTATACGTACTATCTCTATTATTAAAAGAGAAGTACCAATATAAATTATCCCTTAGTTTTAAAAGTTATTTACATTCAAATGCCACTGAAGTAATAAATTTACCTACCTTTTAGTATTTTTGTCTTTTATAGTTTAATTAATGCATTTTCCTAAAATAAAGTATAACAAATTCTGTTTATTTATTTAAAAAAATCTTTCCTATAATCTAGGTAAACAATAAATTATACTTAATCAATGTCAAAAATGCAACAAGATTTTATTATTACGAGGTGGTTATTTTTTATTTTGGTATATTAACTACGTCTAAATAACATAAAAGTGTTATAAAAATACATAATATAAACCATAAAATTTTAAATAATATATTGAATTATTTAATCGTATAAATCAAATATAAAAATAGATAACCATTTAATTTTACATTAAAATTTTGATCCATAAAAAATACATTTGGCCGAATACACGAGTTATATTTTAAAAATAGGGTTGTAACAGTTGACGGATCAAAAAATAAAATAAAATTTTTCATTATAAATTCTAAAATGATTGTGTTTAGAAATATATTAAATAATTATTTAATATATATATATATATAAATTTTAAAAACATATATTACCATTTATATAAGATAAATATAGTTTTTTTGTAAACCAAAAATGAATATCCGCGCGGGTGCGCGGATCAAGCTCTAGTATATAATTATTCGGGGGGCATTGCAGACACTATACTGTCTATTTTACATATCGATGTAGAATTCTTAACACATACTACTAAGAAATACTTAAATGTTTTTTTTTCATAACTTTTAGTTGTATTAGAAACAGGCATTAGTAATTAGCAGGAATATAGATGATAGTTTTTTTTTTTTTCCATGTAAAACGAAGCATTATGCTAATTTATAAAAACAATTCTGTCAATCATTATAGTACTGTATGTCTATATGAGACGTAAAATCAAGATAAAGAAAACTATCGTCAAAGAAGAGTCACAGTATAAGACATCTAATATCATTTATGTTTCATGTGACTCGAGCTTAGATCAAAAGTATTATCATGTAGTAATATATTGAATTGACTTACTGCACATTTCCTAAGCACTATATATTATTCGTTTAATTACCCAATAATTGTATTGCAGAGGATTCTCGTGCACAAACTTACAAAAAGATATGCAAAATCAGACAAGTCCAGTTTAGGTTGCAGTGTTTTCTTTTTGTAATATATGCATTTTGGTTTGTATGCAAACTTTAAAATCTTGTACGAGATTGGCTTGTGGACTGCCCAAGAAATATATTTGATATGTACTGCGGCATACATATTTTTTTTTCCTACGATAAATGTACATCTATACTTATTATATATACTTAGTCCTTACATTAGCTAGCTTATGTAGATTGTTTACTCTACTACATTGTTATGAAAATATTCTTTACTCACATAATACTCAAAACCACTATTATACAAACACATTCTTATCGAGCTTCGTGGTATGAATGTCCATATTTTATAAGGATTTCGATGTTTGCTCCACTTCAATTTTTAAAAATTTATAATTGTTTAGTTCCACTTCAAATATTATTATAAATTTTATAGACGGCTCACGGCACACTTCAAATAAAGCATATATACATAAAGCTCGACTCTTGTTATAAATAATATATTTCATAAAGCAAGTTTCTGATTCATTAATTGTAAAAAAAGTTAGTAGTACAAAGGAATATCTAATTTAGGGGTGGATATTTTACCCGATATCTGAAGTGGCACCCGAACCCGATCCGAAAAACACGAACTAAATCCAAACCGAAGTAGCAAAATGCCCGAACGGGTATTGAATAAGGAGAGATTGGATACCCGAACCCGAACGGATAAACCCGAACCCGAATGAATATCCGAAGATAACCGAACATATGTATAATTAACCTTTAGTTTACATCTCTCATTTTATATAAAATATTTATATTGATACTACACATACTTTAAACTCATATGATATACATACAATTACGGAAAAAATAATTTACTACTCACTTAAAATGCATGTCAAATTTTTTATTTCAATAATTAACAAAAAGTTACATCCAATTTTTTTTAAAAATAACTAAATTAATGCTTTTTTAGTTTTAAAATGTTATGTCCAAATCTATTAACCATTCAATCTATTTAAAATAAAAAATTAGTTAACAGAAAGTTATATTTTTTAATACAAGAAACTTGAGAAATGAAAATTTTAATTTTTTTTTCAAAATCTAAATATCCGAACCCGATCCGAAATAACCGAATCCGAACTAAAAATACCCGAACCCAACCCGAAGTACAGAAATACCCGAACGGGTTCTACACCTCTATATCGAAATACCCAAAAATCCAAAATATCCGATCCGAACCCGAACGGATACCCGAACGCCCACCCCTAATATAACTAAAGGGATTAGGCTAGTGGCACTTGATGGATAATTCCAATACGGTGAATCCGAGTTTAATTTCCGTTGGCAATTAGAAAATTTACAAATATCGGCATCGCTGGGTCTATACAGTTAACTTCGGTCGCTGGACACTGTGATTAATTAAAAGAAAAGAATATTTGTACTTCGGGTAGGGGTGGGCGTTCGGGTATCCGTTCGGATTCGGGTCGGGTATTTTGGTTTTTCGGATATTTCAGTATAGCGGTGTAGAACCCGTTCGGGTATTTCTGTACTTCGGGTCGGGTTCGCGTATTTTTAGTTCGGAATCGGTTATTTCGGATCGGGTTCGGATATTTAGATTTTGAAAAAAAAAATTAAAATTTTCATTTCTCAAGTTTCTTGTATTTAAATATATAACTTTCAGTTAACTAATTTTTTTATTTTTGATAGAATTAATGGTTAATAGATTTGAACATAACATTTTAAAATTAAAAAGACATTAACTTAGTTATTTTTTTAAAAAAATTGGATGTAACTTTTTGTTAATTTTTGAAATAAAAAACTTGACATGCATTTTAAGTGAGTAGCAAATCATTTTTTCCGTAATTGTATGTATATCATATGAACATAAAGTATGTGTAGTATCAACATAATTATTTTATATAAAATGAGAGATGTAAACTAAAAATATAAGGTTAATTATACATATGTTCGGTTATCTTCGGATATCCATTCGGGTTCGGGTATTATCCGTTCGGGTTCGGGTATCCAATCTTTCCTCATTCAATACCCGTTCGGGTATTTTGCTACTTCGGTTTGGATTTCGGTTCGGGTTTTTCGAATCGGGTTCGGATGCTACTTTAGATATCGGGTAAAGTGCCCATCCATATACACTAGTATTCGACACAAAAAAAAGATTGAGAAACATGTGGTGAGCTTAACCAACAAGTGAAAAAAAGTCAATATACATCTATATAAATTTAGATAAGTGAACAACCCATCACATATAAAAAACCCATCAAATAAACTAGATTAGTGGTTATTACAATTTTGTGAGCTATATGAATTATTTTCTTGCTATATCTTTGTAGTTGGCTAGCCAATGAACCTTATGGAACTCGTGATTTTGGCATTTTCTTGGACGGCACATGGAAACATGTAGAAGTCGCATATAGACGATGCTCATCTTTCATGACTTGGAACGTAAATTGAAAACTATTTTACACGTGTCTGTGAATGATTTCGTCTAAAAGTCGACTTGGCGATACTAAATGCTATGACCACCAGATCCAACTAAATTGAATTTATCTTCAAATGATTGTCACACAATATGTAATTTCGACTCTTCCAAGGATGATTTTGTTCCGTTTTTAGAATGGCCGTGTGGTCCACATCAGTTGGCACAATTTGATTTCTATCTCAACTATCTTTGCTGTCAGATGGTTCAGCTCCAACCATATTTTCTTGACTATTACAGTGATTTCATCCTCTCCCTTCAAATTTCTATTTAGGTTCTTTCTTTTTGCAAAATTAAAAGTATGAACACTTTTTCAATATTAACTGCGAACACATACCTCAAGGTGCACGAGTACTTGTCTGGCAATCAAAGCTGCAGGTTGCAGCAGAGGAAAGCATGTCGTTCCATCAAATTTTAAATACAGTATAAGGAAAATACTAATTGGTTACCAAAACGAAAACATTTAATTAGTTTGACTGAAAGACGAAACTCTTGACTGAAGACGAAACTCTTATCTAGTTTTGATTAGTATAGAAGACTGAAAACAAAACTTGTTTTTTTTTTTCACACTGAAAATCATAATAATACATAGGATGTGATTATCCGAATGATTACAGGCTGACAAAATGTAAAACAAAATGTAAAACTAGAGACATTAACTAAACAAGTGTCTAAGCCATAAGGGAAACCTAACAGCAATGTATGAGTGAAACCGATTCCCTTTGATCACACTATCAGCAATAAGCTTAGCTCCTTTAATGTCTTTAGGAGTGTGAAATTGAACATTCCAATCCACAAATTGATGGAGCAAGGCTATAGTCTTTGAAGAATAAAACTTTAAGGAAGGCCATGCTGAAGGTTTAGAGATAGCAGTAATCAAAGCATTATCTTCACTAGCAAATACGATGGCGTTAAAGTGAAGCGTTTTCAAGCAATCCATGGCCCATTTCCAGCTTTCAAAAGAGGCATCAGCCTTACTATATGTGCCTACAAAAGAGTTCCTTCCATGAAGAAGAACTTTACCTTCTCTATTACGAAGGATCCATGCCGCTCCACTTTGATTATTGATCTTGTCCCAAGAAGAGGCGATGTCACACTTTAACCAACCTATTGGAGGAGGTTTCCAACCAAAGCAGATCTTCTTTTTCCTTGCGAGATCAATGGATTTTTCTTGAAATTCCAAGGTTTTAATCATAAACCAATGATCAACTTATTCGAAGATTTCTTTGATAAAGGATGGACCCAAGGAAAGATTTCCTTCAAACAAGAAGGAGTTTCTGTTTTTCCAAATCGACCAAATAATCCAAGGTCCACTTCTTCTGATCTTCTCTGGGATTAAATTATTCCTTCTTGTCTTTGAACATAAAAAATGTTGGAGTAGACAGAGGAAGGGTCAAAGCCAAGTTCAAGGTGAGGAAAGTTACTTTCTGCCCAAATTTGTTTCGCAACCGTACAGACAAAGAGAGTATGATTTAGAGATTCTCCTTCTAGGCCACAAATCTGACAACGTGAGTCAATCTTCATACCTCTTTCAATCATATTATCAGCAACAGGGATGGCTCCACTTATGACTTTCCATAGAAAAATTCTAATTTTTGGAGCAGAGTCTGTAGACCAAATGAGATCTTTGATACCATTTAAGGAAGGAAGGAAACCACCTGAGATAAATGCATCTTTCTTGGCTTCTCTTTCTGCAAACCAGTAGCCAGATTTAACCGAATATTCTCCAGAGCGAGTATGATTCCAAATGAAGTAATCTGGAGAAGTTAAAACTGGTTTGATTTTTTGGATGATTTCCTTGTCTTGGGGAAAGAAAAGATCATCCAATAAGTTTTGATTCCAAAGATGAGAGTTAGGCAGCAAGAGATGATTAACTCTGAGATTAAGATCAACTAAAATGTTCTTCATCAAAGGAATACGCATACGCTCACCATCAACCAGCCAAGGAGAAGACCAGACTGAAATTGATGAACCGTTCCCAACCATAAGCCTCAGACCTTTAGAAAGAAGTTCTCTGCCAAAAAGTATACTCCTCCAAGCAAACGAGGGTCTAGTTCCAAGAGAGGCAGGAAGGAAAGAGCCATTAGGAAAATATCTACTCTTTAAAAACCTACTGAGAAGTGAAGAGGGAGAAGACAAAATCCTCCACGCTTGTTTGGCAAGAAGAGCTTGGTTGAAAGTTTCAATATCTTTGAAACCCATTCCACCACGATCTTTTGGAATGCATAACTTGTCCCAGCTTAACCAGTGAATCTTAGCTTTATCTTCCGAAGATCTCCACCAGATGCTGGCCATAGCTGAAGTGAGGTTTTTACAAGTGGTTTTAGGTAATCGGAAGCATGCCATCGCATGAATAGGCATTGCAAGTGCAATAGATTTTATAATAATTTCTTTTCCTGCTTGGGAAAGAAACTTTGAATACCAACTCGACATTCTTCCTTTCATCTTGTCATAAATATAGTTAAGTAGTTCTACCTTAGAACCACTAAAACACTCCGGAAGACCAAGATAGGAACCAGCTCCACCTTCTGAGAAAATTCCAAGCTGAGTCTGAATCTGGCCTTTTAAGTGAGGATCAATGTTTTTGCCAAAGGTGAGAGAAGATTTGGCTAAATTGATAACCTGACCAGATTCTTCTTCATACTTTTTGAAAATCTCTTGAAAAACTTTACATTGATCAATGTTAGCTTTGAAGAGAAACAGACTATCATCTGCGTAAAATAAGTGATGAATTGCAGGGCCATCATTAGAGAATTGAATACCACTTAACTGACCATTATCAGAAGCTTGTTTGAGCATATGGGAGAGTCCTTCCGCACAGAGAACAAAGAGGAAAGGAGATATGGGATCGCCTTGTCTCAGACCACGGTTGGGAGAAATGAAACCATAAGCTTGACCATTGAAAAGAACCGAATATTTAACTGTAGAAACACATTCCATAATCCAAGCAACCCACCTAGGATGAAAGCCGAGAGATAAGAGAATGGCCTTCAGATAATTCCATTCTACTCTGTCAAAAGCTTTTGACAAATCAGTTTTTGCTGCCATAAAATTGCTTGAGACAAATTCATGGGTTCTGAGGCTATGAATTGACTCATGAGCCAAAATAATATTGTCCGAGATTAGTCTATCCGAGACAAAAGCAGACTGAGAAGGAGAGACTATTTCTGGTAAAATAGATTTAAGTCTTGAGGCGAGAATCTTGGAAATGACTTTATACATCACTGAACATAAGCTGATGGGGCGGAGATCAGTCATCAAAGTTGCATTTTTCTTTTTGGGGATGAGACAAAGCTGGGTATAGTTCCATTCCGAAGGCACTATACCAGTCTCAAAGAAACTAAGGATTTCTTTGGTTAGCTGATCACCAACTATATCCCAATAAGACTGAAAGAAAAGACCGGACATACCATCAGCTCCCGGAGCACTATTTGGTTTAATAGAAAAGACAGCTTCTTTTATGTCTTCCGGAGATACTTCCCTAATTAGAAGACGGTTCATACTTTCTGTGACTTTAGGTGGAAGATTCCTAAGCAAAAACAAATAATCTTCCGAATTTGACGAGTTGAAAAGGTCTTTGAAGTATTGAAGAGCTATCTGAGCCTTTGAAGCTTCCGATCTATTGGTGATTCCATGATTGTCAATAAGTTTGACAATGTCGTTTCTTGCTCTGGAAGTTTTGACTGCGGCATGAAAAATTTTGGTATTTCCATCTCCGTAAAGGATCCAATCATCTTTGTTTTTTTGTTTCCAAAAATTTTCATCATCTCTATAGGCAGAGATAAGAGATTTCTTGAGGGAAAAAATCTTGATGGAGGAGGGGTTTAAAGAGGATTCTTCACGTTCCAGATCTTCATGAAGAGACAGAATTCTTTCTTTAGAGTTTGAATTATTTTCTTTTTTCCAACGGCTAAGAGCCTTCCGACACAACCTTATACGAGAAGAGATAGTGGAGTTGACAGGCTGACCCGGCTGATTCCAAGCATGAAGAATTGCTTCTTTGACAAAAGGTTTGTGTAACATTCTCTTGTCAAAACGAAAAGAACCCCGATAAGTGTCTTGGGATGACAAGAGTTTTATTAGTACCGGACGGTGATCAGAGCCACGCTTTGCTAGAAAGGCTTGATTGGAGGCTGGAAAATGCTTAAACCAATCAGTGTTGCCGAACGATCTATCTAATTTACATTGAATCCAAAGATTGTTCCTACGACCACCCCAAGTGAAACTATTTCCAGTACTAGGAAGCTCAGACATTCCACAAACATCAAGCATGTCAGAGAAGGAATTGAAAGTGGAGTCGCTTCTTCTAGGACCACCAATCTTCTCCGTATTGTTTAAAATCTCGTTAAAATCTCCAAAAATACACCAACTGGTCTTCCTATTTACCCCAAAACGAGAGAGACGTTCCCATACTATATGACGAAGGGTAACTTCAGGATTACCATACACACAAGACAAGTGAAACATCTTATCTTCATATATAACTTTTACATCCAAAAGATTCTTGTCAGCATACAAGATAGATACATCCACACTGTTCTTCCAAAAAAGGGCGAGACCACCACCAATATATACAGGGTCTACAGTGTAAAGTCTATCATATCCTAGCCAGGCTTGAAGATCTACTAGCTTATTCCTAGAGTTCATGGTGTCCATCAGAAAAAGGATCTCAGGGAAATACTTACGTCGTAATTCCATGAGTCTATGAACTGTCAGATCATGAGACCGTCCCAGTCCCCGACAGTTCCAACTGATGAAACTCATTTAAGCTTTGGACGGTCCCTCCATTGGGACCATCTCTGATGCAATGCGCTTAGCAATCTTGGATGCACCGGCCAAATCATCTTCCGCCTTACGTTTCTTCTTAAGACCATGATCAGCAGTAGTAGAGTGTTGATTCTTTATTGCTGACTTCGAATTTTTCCTTTGCGATACTGGAATCCTTTTGTACCTTCCCGGCTTCCTCTTGGCTTTTTCCTTTTCTGTTGTCGAGCTCGAGAATTCAACGAAAGGAACCGTGGGTAGTTGATTCTGATTGGAGGAGCTTGGAGTAGTTGTCATTGAGAGCCGACAGAACACATTAGTTGTAGAGTTAACCAGAGTGTGACCAGCTGAGATTGCCGACTGCATCAATTTAGGCATCTGAGGAGAAGAACTTGCGGTCTTGGAGTTGAAAAGATTTTTTTCAAAATCATAGACAATTCCTTTGCCTTTGTTGATTTCTGTTGTGATGATCGGAGGCGGAACCAGTTGTAACATCGTCCTTTGAGAGATAAGATTTTGTTCAGCTTCCTTAACTGAGAAGATAACCCTTTGCTCTCTGATATGTCTATCTTCCTTACTAGAAGCAAGAAGGTAGTTGCGCATTTCTTGAAGAACTTCAGGATCGATGCGAGGACGCCCAGAGATAGGGTTAAAACCCACTTGATCCTCCTTTAAAACTCCAAACAGAGGATCATCCTCTGATAAGAAAGGCTTAATCTTTGAAGAGTGAGGATGATGTTGAATACTTGCTGAAGCCTGTTGCATGTCTGGATTATTGATGAGAAAAGGACATCTTGGTTTTGCATGTGTGAGTCTCTGACAATAAGTACACCTTTTCTGAACTTTTTCATAAAAGTAGAAGATAGTCGTTTGATCTCCTCCAGGAAGATTCAGAGTTCTTGATTTCTTAAGAGATTTGGAGACATCGATGCGTATCTTGACTCGAACGTAATCCTGCCGCTGAGATTTTTCAGGATCGAAAGCTACAAGCTCCACATGTCCGATCAGCTCTCCGAGTTCTGTTATTGCTGGAACCGTGTAGTGATTGACTGGGATATTGCTGATCCTAACCCAGATTGAGACAAACTGAAGATATCCATTCGGAGGCCTTGCAACCCATCTTTCTAAAGCCAAACTCCAATCATTATAGGTTTGCATGCCTTTGTCTAGGACGTCTTGAAGGTCATGGTCATGAGAGAAGATGAACTGGAATCTTTCCCTTGTAAGAGCTATTCCTCTCACCCGATTCACTTTTTGCCATTTCCTCGGCATATCGAGAATAAGATTGGCCATGTTTTAAAATTCAGGGTTGAGAATACGGCCAATAAGACTGCATGCATTCCTTTCTGAAGCATAGAACTGAGGAAGGTCTGGAAGATTGAAAGGTATATCCTCATCATCTTTTAAAGAAAGAGCTAAAAGAGCTTTATCCATATCAAAAGACATATGAACCGAATCTGAAGGTAGAATTTGAAAGAACAAGGGATTTTGGAAAATGATGATTAAAGAAAAGGAACAAGCGTAAAGATTAAGCTCTTTCTTGTTGTGGGAATCAAGAAAGAGGGTCCAAAGCTCTAGAAAGGAAAATCTCTAGAGAGAGAAAATGTGATTCAAAGACTAAGACGGCCAATAAACTTGTTATTTTAACCCTTCTTGCAACAAAAAAAAAAACTTGTTATATTGTTATGACTTTAGGGCTTTGTGATATGCTTCGACCTTGTTAACAAAACCAAAATAAAAATGTAACTACTAGATCGTAAAGCTATCTTTATCGAATCATATCGTTTATTGAAATAAGAGTTGACGACTATATATCCTTTATACTCATTTGTTTTCAATAGAACTAAGAGTTCAAAATGTTTGGATTGTAAGTTTTTTTTTGGTTAAAAGTATAGTTTAAGAAAACATATAGAAGCTTATATATACTTAATATTTTGTACTAAAAACATGATCAATCATTTGTTAATATGTAGAATCAAAATCAATATTAGAAAAGTTTCTTAAGCATCGTATAAAAAAAGGAATGGAATGAGATATTTTGTTTTACCGTGTTTGTTTTTAGATTATTGCATCATGAAGCATGCTACATAAAATCTTAGAACAACATGGAATTAAATTAAGAAGTTTGGATAAAAGAAAACTACACTAAATGTAATGTTGCAGCTTCTTGGATCAACTGCCACAGGAACTGTGAAGCTGCCTGGATATTAAGGATCATCGGGGAGAGACTATGTTTGAGTGACAGCCGTAGTACTTGTAACTTGGTCCTTAATAGTTTCCTCATTTGAAGCAGATCTGTTGAGCTTACTATAAGACAGTGGAACGCCGATTAAGCAGATATGTTGAGTTTACTCTGGACAAAGGACGATTGTGTTTGAGATATCATTGCAAAATGTGTGTTGAAGTGATTGAAAATTCCAAAAGTACCTTTTTCGACACTCAACAGCTGAAATTCACGGTTATATCGAAAACTCTTGAAGAATAGACAATAAATTATATGCCAGCAAATGGAAACATTGTAGCAATGGAGACAGCCAGGAGTGTAATATCAGTCCTATACGTCAAGAGATTATTAATAATGGCTGTAAGATCTTATTATTTCAGAAACTAGGGGACCGCTTAGAGACAAGTTCCCGGGAGACTCATCATTCCAAGGTTTGGAGCTCCTATCGCAATTTAAACAATGTCATGCCCTTGCATATCTTTTTTTTTAATTGACTAAGAGGTTATTTTTTCGGAGAGTAATTTATGCAATTAAAACTCAAACCATGTAATTTGTTTTTTCCGGAGAGTGAAAAGTTTTCAATGTAAATCAAATTCATGAACTGCAAAATTCCTACGTGAATCGGTAATCAAGTGGCTTAAGCACTAAGCCAACTCATCTTTGGCCCCCTGCTTCTCTTTGCTTGATAAAATTTTAATCGAATGGAAACATCAATTAGTTTTGTTAATTTATACAGTAGGTGAAAATCCACAATATGTGATCGATAAGAAGATTGTTGAAACGATGACTGAAACGTTTACTCTTATTCCTACATGTAAACCATTATAAGATAAAACTGTAAAATGTGTTTATGTAATGATGTAAACGTCAGAATAACGAAGTTTATGATGTTTTTCTGCGGGTAATATAGTATTACAGGTACTCGTAAGGGTAAAGACGAATCCTATGAACTTTGTTTCTTAGAAACTCTGGCAGATATCGGCTTAGGTTTGTTTTGTTTTAGAATTTCAAAGAAAACATTCAATGAACACTTAATGTTATCCAAATTGTAATTCTTCTTCAGCAAGCCTTTCTTACAAGATATAAGTCATTACAATGAAATAGAACCTAAGACATTAAAATTCGAAGAATTTGATTTGAGCTAGGTAGCTTAAATAGTCGACTCCAAGAAGTTTACAATGTTGCTTCCGTGAGACCTAAGCAAAAGGTGGCGAGAAGGCATCAGCTTCTGCACCAAACCCCTAAACAGATCAACCCTATTCGTCTCATGCGTGACTCTCAGTGCCTTGACTACCACGAAACTCCCATACTCATTCCTCGCTAGCCTCATCAACCTGCCTCCTTCGCACTCCAAAAGCTCCGTTACCACCACAGCCATCGACTCCTCAGTATCTAGAAGCTTCTCTACAATGTAGCTTCCATACTTTTTAAACGACAGATCAATGCAATGGCCACGAAGACTAACCGCTACGTTGTGCGTGCAACGCAAGTCGTAGAGTGTAAGCACGTGTTGGACAACGAAGTTCCCTGAAGGCTCGTTGCTTAGGCAGCGAGCGTTGCGCGCGACCAAGTCTAGTAGAAGATTTCTGTAGAAAGGATCATCCGCGTCGGTTATGACCTCGTTAAGCGCGATGCAACCGTACTGATTACGCGCGATGTCGAGCGCGTGGTGGAGAAGGTGCTCGTACATTACATACTTCTTCTTCTTGTCGAAAACGAGCATAGCTCGAATGACCACGTAGGATGCGTACTTATCGGTTATGATATGGAAGAACCGGCGCAAGATAGCGGCGCAGAAGAAGGCGTCCATGTCGTCTGATATTCCGAGGAGCTTCTGGACGCGTCTCGACCCGTAAATGTTTCGGACAACCTCCGTGAAGTAATCGGAGTCTGACGTCAGTAACAGCACCATCAGCTGAAGCTCTTTTCGGTCAGACTTTGAGATAATGTCTTTAAACTGGGACACGCCTTCGCAACTAGTCATTACGTTGAATAGCTCGTTTAAGCGGGCGTTAGCTACGGTGGCGCGTGGGGCGAATCCCGGAGGAGGAATGTAACCGGAGATTCCTTTAGGGAAACGAATACGTTGTAAGCCATCGGACATGGTCATTGCCATTTTACAAGAATTAATTTTTAACTAGAGAAGGATTAAAAGTTTGTATGATTTTTTTACCAAAAAAAAAAAAAAAAAGTTTGTATGATTTAAGTTTGGAGAAGTTACGTTGGAAAGATTTTAGAGTTGTTGTTGGATTAGGATCTGTGTGGGGGTAATGATATATTTATACATGTTCTTTTCTCGGTGACAATAGTATTTTCCTTTTAAGAAAAAGGAAAGTTATCACGAGTTTCCTTTTTTTTTTTTTGTACAACTATCACGAGTTTTCTTTCCTTCTTTTTTCGTAACTAATATTTCTACCGTTAATGAAAAAAGGAAAAAGGTTGTGAAGTAGGTCAATTAAATAAATTATTAAGCTTATCAAAAGAAAGGGTGAAGGAAAACTGGAAAACTTTCAATTGGGCTATAAATTGAAGCCTAAAAGACTTTCTCAATTTAACTATCTAATTATCATGGCCAGATATCACCTTTCTCAAACTTACAATTGTGCTCCAAATAGAAGGCCCAAGGGATATATAGCGAGGCAAGTTGAAGCATAGTGAGAATATCTGATCATCTGCATTCAAATCCATAGCTCAGTTAACACACTGAGAGATTGGCAGTGTGATTGTTGCTATTTAAAAAGGTTATACAACTAGTTGTATTTAACATCATTGTTCCACCTAGCTAGACAATGTTCCATTCTGTTAAAGAACTTTCTCTCAATCAACTCTAATCATTGCTAATATACGTTCAAAGGTCTCGCTGACATTCTCTCAGCATGTTTCTTTTAAACTATCACAATTGGGATTGGGAATGTTTCACAAACTTATCACTGCCTTATTGTAGTAAAAGATCTATAGAGATGTGAAAGATCATTCAAACTCACTCTAGCCGAGACACCAAGCTACAAGTGTTATCGATAGCCATGGAGAATCCTGGACCTGAAAAGAGGAATGGGAAAACAGATAAAACCAAGAAAACATCCTTCTTATAAGACATACGCAAAGCGGAATCCCAGTGGAAATTAATTATATAATTTGAAACGACAATTAGGCCTTGTTTTATTAATCTCAAACTTGGAGTGATTCTACTGTTATGTTTTTGTTGCTAGTGGTTTGGCTCTTTCCGTTTTCTTGGAAGTGGAATCAATTCCAAGGTAATGAATACTTTGATTATAATCTATTGCTGATTTTAAGATATGCATGAATTCATATCCACTCCACTTTTGGTACAAACTCTTCCAATAACTTTGGGTGGAAAGGGGATAATCTTATTGGGTGTTTACTTATGATATTTATTGATGGATTTGTCATTTGTGGTATGATTAGGACTTTAAGATAGTTGAGATTATCACTCTGCATGTAGATCTTATTTTATCCCCATCCCTTTGTTCTTTGTTTTTGTTCTTATTGGGCGCAAGGTAGGCAGGTAAAATCATATGAAGAAGATATATACTTAATTGTTTTCTCCGAGCTTTTTTTCCAAGCTTCCCTTATATGCCTATTATAAGATTCAGGTAACCTTATTTGGTGAGAATCAGCCAGTCATCTCATATCTGCTTATTATAATTTACTTATTTTGTTTGTATTAGCTGACTATTATCAATTAGTCTTTCTTCTCCACTTTTTAATTGATAAATAGTTATTTTTGCATGCTTTTAAGCAGCCATCCTTCTCTTCTTTTTACTTATCCTTTTCCCATTGAATTTTTAAACAACTTTTAAAAGGTTGAAGCTTTAGTCTCTGTAGTGGCTCATATAATAAAGAGATAGAAAAGGATATCTTACCACAAAGACTAAAGAGTGGGAACTGATCTTTTATCATGGAGCAATTTCTTAAATAGAAACACACATACTCGATTTGATCAACAAGATGATAAAGCAGAAGATTATATTCTGTTTTGACAAAGTTGGCTTGAGCTTTACAACTCAAACTATTTCTCTTGATTATCTAGCAGATGAATATGCCTTGTTCTGTCACGTTGCTACTTGGTTATTCTATTTCTCTTCTTTCACACCTCACGGTTTTAATAATGGATACTCATTGATTATCATCTATCAACATTGATTTATATACAAAAATTCACAGAAACATTAAAATCTATTCATTTTGAAATATAGTTCTCACTTATATTACACATAGTATCCATGAAAACATATTTTTGAGAAAAAGGGAGATGGATATGATAATACATATAAGCTTCACATATAAACATTCAAATGAATCAAATCCTAGACTAAAGACGACCATGATGATCTAGCATGTTCAAAACTGAGAGGAAATTGATCAATGGCAAAAGAAGACATCTTACTCTCGTATGCATCCATGTTCCATGTAGACTCCAAGGAGCTTTCCCATGTTGGAGAAGCCAGAGGAAGAGGAGGGAAATTAAAGTAACAGCTTTGCTCTGAGTAGTAGATGTCTTTTACCGGTTTAATAATGTTTGCTCCAGATTGATCAATCTCTCTCCATATGTCATCCATAGAGTAGTTTCCATCATCACATTCTTGATTCATTTTCCCATTGGATCCTCCAGTGTCTTGGGTCATAGAGGATGAGCAGCAGTTTGAAGATGAGGAAGTTGGCGACATAGGTCGCTTCTTCTCTTGTGCCTGCTTCCTCATATGAGTCCTCCAGTAATTCTTTATCTCATTATCTGTTCGACCCGGCAATTTCTTTGCGATTTTTGACCACCTGCATATGAATATTTCCAAAGTTCATACAACAACAAAAATAAAATAAAAAAGGAAGAAAAAAAAGAGAAGAAAGTTTTGAGGTTTCTCAGTTTCTTGCAGATATCTTCTGACCTGTTTCCCCATTTGGCGTGAAGCTCAAGGACAAGACGCTCTTCTTGATGAGTCATCTTACCACGTTTGAGGCCAGGATGCAGGTAATTAACCCACCTTAGCCTGCAACTCTTTCCTGTTCTGTTTAAACCTACAACCAAAACTAGGTCAGACTTTTAAAATGGAAGGTCCTTTCCAGAGACCGCCCATTTTTCCAAACACAAACCCTATACCTATTCTTATCATGTTTCTCCCTCCACCTTCAAACCTGAAACTTTGGCTACAAAATCCCATCTTCGATCTCCGAAAGCGTGGACAAAGTTGACCAAGAGGATGTCCTCCTGTTCTGTCCACGGTCCTTTACGGTATTCCTCTTGCACATTTTTCATCTCTCTCTTCCTTTTTTAATTTTCTCTCTGAATAGAAGGAAAGTTACTTCTCAGTTTTGTTTTGTGGGAACTTATGGCATACTCTAGACCAATATTTATATGTGAGCCAACTTGAACAATGTGTTGTTGTGTCTACGCGATATAGCACTCACATTATTAAAATTCTCAAATGATTTGTCTTTCTTATCTTTACCGTCCATATATGGTGAGAGATTATGCTGATGATAATGTGGGGGCCTGTTGTTTTATGATGCCATCAAGCCATTATAGCATTAAAAATGGAAATGATCGGTAATAGGCGATTGATGTACACTGATGCAACACTCCCATTAATTCGGCCTTTTATATGTCTCTTTTTTTGTGTTGCAATAAGAACACTTTCTTATATTTTCTTTTGGTAGATCTCAATAGTTTCTATTGCACTATCTGTAAAATATTCAGCGGCTATCCCAAATCAATCAAGAGAGGAACTGAGGTAAACTATATAATCTTATCATCTAAAACAAAAAAAATATGCAAAATATTGTTTTTCCTTTATGGTTTTAACAATATGGAAGGAATATATAAATTTGTGTGAGCAAAAAAAAGGATCTAACATTTTTCAACTATTTTGTGAGGTTATGATTGCAGTTTGTCCTTTGACTTTATTAAAGGTTAATCTAGATATCACTGTAGAAGCGTATAAAAGGCAAAGAAAGAAGAAAAAAGCATATAGCAGAAGGGGTCGAATTGTTTTGGGTGTCTGATAAGTGGCCTTTTGTATCTAGCAGCAGCGCTTGAGATTGAAAGTTAAATACTTAGATATCTTATTAGGATTAGGAATTCATTAAAAAGACCCAGCAAATTATTTATTTAGTAACTGAGAAAGGCCAATTCTATTTGCCTTGACATTGTGAAATTTCTCTTGGTACTCTGTTTCATGTCTATGAAACTTTGGGTTTTTTTTTTGGTAAAATGAAACTTTGGGTTTTTTTTGGGTAAAATGAAACTTTGGGTTTTAGTATATAATCTTTCCAAATCCTAATTCATTTCTTTAATAATAATTTTCCAGGATGTATATTTATTATTATATGGTTTATCGTGTAATTACATTAACCTTACAGTTACAGATTTGGTCACGTGTGCAATTTATGTTGCTTGCGTCTTCTAGATGCCTGGATTGTGTGTAAGTACCTGGTGTGCTGGTCCATAGAAGCAGAGAATAAAGAGTTTATATGTTCTTGTTTTCTCTGCGATAACTCTAATTGGCAAAGAGTTCCCAAGATTCTTCAAATTGTTTTGTTCTGTGGAAAACTATGAAAATGACCTACAGGAATCTTAGAGAACTATACTCAGATTGATGTTGCATGGTGTTTATTATAAATGCTAAAAAAGTTCCAGACTGGTGGACAAACCTATCAAAACTGGTTTTAAGGACATCTACAACCCTACTATATTTTTCACTCTAAAATAGAGTTTAGAAGAAAAATGTTCCAATAGTATTCTATTTTACACTCTATAATAGAATGAAAAATAAATTTATTCTATATATAAAGTAATTTGTTTTTTCTTTGTTCATCACTCTATTTTTTACTCTAAAGTAGAGTACCATTGGAATCATATCCAACTCTATAGAAGAATTACTTTATTTTAGAAAAAAATAAAGTAAACCAGATCGTCTAAGATTTTTTGGGAGGCAACATGCGCTTTAATAAAGGTTTTAATAATTAAAAAAAATAATAAATTTGGAAATCAATGTATATAATTTTCTTCAGAAAATTTGAAGTTACAAGCTGATATTTATTTGGCTATTTCCAGGACCTGCCATGAAACCTATTGAAGTTGCGTCCTAATTCTATTTTAAAAGCTGTGGAAAATCAGTACTTGTTTTATAACGACCCAGACAGAACTGGCCAAATCCATCATAGTTCTTGTGTCTTTTGGATGGTTAATTGTGGGCTGGCCCTTATAACCAGGTAAACCTAGACGAAACCGGGACAGAAAAAGGAAATAATCTTAACTTAAACCGTTTTATTAAAAACATAATCTTGCTTAACCGCTCACAACATCCCTTATATAGTCCTCTTCAATTATCTTAGATCCTTAAATTAAGCTAGCGCTCTATGTTTGTAAAAAACTATCTCAACTGTTTGTTTGTGCTACCGTGTTTACTGTATACATGTTTTATATAAAGACTGTATACCTTTTCTTAACAAATCAAATCTCTTTGTGCTTGCATTTTGCCAAGATATAACTAAGACCCGAAAAAACGCTTGTGTTAAAAAAAATAGTATTTTTTGTTACAGAAATTATTTTTGAAGCTTTCTGTGATACTAAGTGTTATTATTCTGTAGTAAAAAAAGATTGGTTCCCAAATGTGTGGTGTCTAGTGATAGTGTAAGGGATTTGATTCTTTTGTGCCTGATTCAAACTTACTTTGATACAAATTATTACTTCTTTAATTGGAATTTTGAAGACGGATTCTCGGATCTCTTAGAAACACAAAGAGTTATAAGAACAATTTTTCTTATTAGCTTTAGAAACTACTCAAAACTAAAGCTCTCGATATATTTCACTTAGATCATATGGAACAATTCTCCATTAGACCTATATTTATATGAAAGACAATTTCCTTTAACATGTGGGATATGAAAAACACAAACCTAACCTAAATAAAAATTTCATTTTTCTATTTCTAAGTTTTTTTATTGTGTTTATCTTAACATATTAAACATCTAATAATATGTTAAGTTTTCACGAGCTTGGAATTATCCAACAGATTCTATATGTAGAGGGATGAAATAGGCTCGAAATTCACACGGTCTTTAGAAATTTTTTTATGGCGAAACCAAAACTATATATATATATATATTTGCAGATTTACAAATTACAACTTCACCTCTAAATTCCAAGTTGGTCATTTTTAATATGGGAGTTTAAACAATTTACTTTAAAACATACATCATACATGGTGAGATGATCTTATAACGATTTGATTGGCATATTAATTTCTGTGGTTTTATTTTCTTGGCAGGAGAGCAGGAACAGAGTCTCTTATTTTTCCGAAAAGGAACTTACATGGCCATAGGCCCATTACGTATTTGATTCGCAATAATTGCATCAACTAGGTCATTACGAAAGTTACAAGGTCGAGAGGTACCATTCCGTTAGCTCTAAACATTGCGTATCAAGAATTAGTAACTCAAAAAAAAAAAGTCTTGTTACTATGATTTTCTTCACTTTATTTTTGTTTTGTTCCTAAAGATTATGTGGTCGTGCTTGTAATGCTTTAAATATCATCGTGTGAAATATTTGGGGTTCTAATGTTTTTGCCTGTTGCTTTCAAATTATCGAATTGTCCATTGTCCAACATCCATTATAAAATTCTACACACCACCATACTCCGAAAGCTACTACATATTGCCACGATCTGAGCCGTCGATCAATTAGTAGTTGGATTTGGTCATTTAAATTAAGCGGTAAATAATAACAATTAGATTAAGGGGCCCCGTAGATTAATACATTTGGAAATATATGATTAGTAGATATGATTGAGGCAAAAATATTCAAAGTAAATATTAGTATTATTTTGATAGTTGGGTTTGGTCTCCAATGTTCTCAGGATTGTTAATCGGGCGTTCGGGGACCGTCTAGACAACTTGATTAGTTTTTGGAGATATGTTTTTAGTATATTTTACTCCTATATGTTTAACAAAGATAATATTTACCAATATATTAATGGACACCTAGACGAATTTAATAGGCTGCATAAACATTACCTTCACCAAAGTAACATTGACCTTTATTAACAGCTCAGACACCTATAGCGTCCGATTTTAAATTCTTCTATGATATACTATCATAAATTAATTATCCTCGTAAGGAATTTAGTTGACTAAAATTGCAGAATGCAAGAATCGGACATTCTTTTCTGAAGCAGTCTTTGTAATGGAAGACTCAAAATTACGAAGGAGTGAAGTTAAAGACATTTCTAAATTCACTCTAAAATAGAGTTTATAATAAAAATGTTTCAATGATATTCTATTTTTCATTTTATAGTAGAATAAAAAATAAATTTATTCTATATATAGAATAAATTATTTTTTTCTTCATCACTCTATTTTCTATTATAAAATAGAATACCATTAAAGTATATCACAACTCTATTATATTACTGTATTTTAGAATAAAAAATAGGAAAAACAATTGGAAATTATCTTAAGTAGATAGAATGAAGACATAAGATGGAGTTACATGGACGCCAACACTTCCTCTACATATGGCCACCCCACTAAGTAAGATTTTCCCCCTTCTTTTAACAGTTTAAGATAAGACCCTTTTTTGGTCCCATTCTTTATCTTTCTTTTTTCTTTACATCTTTGTATTTCAGGATCCCATGAATTGTGCATGGCCTCACTTTGTTTGATTATGCAATATTTCATTGCATGCGTCTCCACTCTCTGTGAAAATACTCCCCATGCATGCTTATATATACATGCACCAGGGTTACGTTTGATTCAAAACTTATAAGAGCAAATTAGCTCAATATACTTAAAAGGGTGAGATACCATACAAATGAGGGAAAATAGTAATGATGGGGGGAAGAAAATTAGAGGGATATAGGGTATGGAGTGCAAATAGGGGATATTTGGTGTGTAGGGAGTACAAATTCTCAACTTATAAACTATGTTCTTCCGTTGACATAATTTAAGACATTAACATCACTAACCAAGTGGTTTAACCCTAATGGTTAACTATCATGTCTATAATTGGGTAAGATTAGATTGTGACTTAGTAATCCATCCACATGTGTTATATCAAGGTTTATGATTTTTAACTCTTAAATCAGTTAGCAGTATGAGGTTGAAATAAGTTCCATTCTATTTCATATTTGATATTTTTAACTGTTTTTCTATTTATAAGTAACTAGGGTTTTGCCCGTAAGGCGGGTTAGTAATCGAAATAAGTATATAGTATATCATAAACTTTATTGAATATTACAGAATGTTTAATTTAAAGGGATAATTTGCTCAAAAACAAAGGGAAATAGTGAAACTAATTAAGTGCCAAAAACAGTGAAAGTAGTAGAGAGCTTAATGACGTGGTGCAATGAAATTGTCGAAACTACCCCTTTAATATAGCGATGTTTCTGTTTCAGAGAATGTAGGGCAAGTACTATTAGTATATTCACATATCTTGCCAAGTACAATAAGATTTAGGAAAGATTTTGGATTAGATTTAAAAAAAAATCTCGTTTAGAGAGAATGGATTATGCTCTCCTGCAGTGAAACCCTCTCCACTCACTATCTGACACATTCGGTGCCCCAGCAAAAAAGAATCCAGCTAAAAAAATTGCACTGGTAACATACGAAGCTTGTGTAATGAAAAACTTGTACTGTTTAACGTCGTATCACTTTTCCAATGGCACAGTCTCAGAATTAGCTGGCTGTCTGGTTGTGTATATAGGTTTTATTTGTTTAGCCAGCTAATCAAAATATGGACGTGGTCTACTTCACCACCCTCCACGTCATTCATTTCTACGTTACCGTTGAGATTTCACAAGAAGTTAAAGACTTCTAATACTGTAATACAAAGAGCTATACTATGATAGTATGATAATTAGACGACTACAATAAATCATGGATGTATATATTAAATCTTAGCTTGTGCATAGAGGAGTTTAACCGGTTATAAATGATTCAAATATATTATTCTTGAAAATGATGGTTATTTACATTTTAGCCTAGCTTTACACATTTAAAAGTCTAAAATGGACAAATATTAATTTGCTTATTAGCGATGTAAACTAACGCAAAGATTATAGTTAGTTGTCTTATATTTTGTTTACTGACACAAAGTGAATTAATCCTGTAAAAAAGGTTTAGAAATGAGCTTGAGAAGTTCCAACTGAATATGATAATTAGACGGCTACAATCAAATGGCTATGGAGATCTCTAAGAGTGTAATAAAAGATCGCATATGCCAATCTTATGTGGCTTTTCAAGTCATGTATGGCTAGAGGCACACATTTTTCGAGATGTGTCTGAGGCTCACTAAAGCCTAAGTCATACGAAAGCTGTCTTGGCTATTTCAGAGTCGGCATCCTCATAAGACTTATACATTTCACTATTCATTATGTTTAGCGCAACTATCGGATGTGCTGTTTTAATTTCTGTTTTTTTGTTTCTTTGTGCGATGGTTGAAAACATTGAAGTTGAATTTCATGAATGAAAAAAAAAATAGACATTTCCATTGGAACATTAATTTTCTTTCTATATTTACTTGTAAAATAGAATGATTCTATTATAAAGTAGATTTTATAGAAATTTTACCATTTTACTTTAATTTTAGAATAAAACAGTTACATTTCTTTATATTTTAATTTATAATAGATTAATTTTATTATAGAGTGTTATATTATTGGAACAAATCTAACTTTTTAATAGGTAAAATATAGAGGAAAAAATAATGTTATGTTTCTAGTAACGGTGTAAGAAAGAAAAAAAGATGACAATAAATATTATCAATCCGTTAGAGATATATCGATTGGCTCTGTTTTGTTTGCCTATATGTACTATTCGATTTCAACATTTTAGCAATACTATTTGTTTGCGAGGCTTTTTACTATTCGTAATAGCTGGTTTACTATTTTCTTTGCTACCTGCATTAACTGTTTTACTGTTTGTTTAATTGTGCATAGACTCAGTCTTGTTTCCCAAATCTCGTTCCAAACGAAAAATACATTCTCGATTGGAAGGAAGCTTGGTATCTTGTTTGATACTTCATTTACCAGGAAACTCGTATTTAGGTTGGAGCCAGCAGGTTGCCAAAAAAAAAAAAAAAGTTGGAGCCAGCAATAAATGGCAGGGAGATAGGATGTCTTGGGTGTATACAAAACTACTAGTAGTAAATATGGATAATAATTTATTTGTAAATAAAAGTACTATATATTTTGTTGAGTGGCCACGTGAAATCAAAAAAAGGAACGGGTGAGTTTGATTATCAGAGCATGATTATCAACGTTCCAAAGGCCATCCTTAACTATTTTCGGATTTAAAAAAAATGAAAAAGGGGATTAATGTGTAGAACGGCCTTAGTTAAGAAGTTTTCTTAACCGTCCCAATGAGACACGTGTCGGCTGAAGGGAGTAAACGAAAAGGGGGTAGGGCAAAATCGAGTCAATTGTGAAACCATGTCTTTCTCGATCTCTCTTGTCTCTCGATCTCTCATCTCTCTTCTCTCTCGATCTCTCATCTCCGTCGCGTTCTCCGGTTATCTCGATCTCCCCACGGTGCTCTTCTCAATCTCTCGGCGGTTCTCCTCTCGATCTCTCGTGGATTCTCGTCACGGCGGTTCTCCTCGGCGGTTCGACCATCTCACGGCGGTTCTCCTCGGCGGTTCTCCTCGGCGGTTCGACCATCGCCGGTTCGACTCTAGATCTCTCGACTCTCGGCGCTCGCGATCTCTCTTCTCTCTCGATCTCTCATCGCCCTCGCGTTCTCCGGTTATCTTGATCTCCCCACGGTCCTCTTCTCAACGCACGGCGGTTCTCCTCTCGATCTCTCGGGGGTTATCGTGTCGGCGCTTCTCCTCTCCGCGGTTCTCCTCGGCGGTTCGAGTCTCGGCGGTTCGACTCTCGGTGTTTCTCCTCTCCATCTCTCCACGGTTAGTGTCTTGAGCTTTGAAAGTAATTTCTGCTATAAATGTTGATTGAAATGTTGATTGTATTCTTGAAATTAGTCGCTTGTATTCTTGAAATTACTCTATTGTTCGTAAAATTGTTTGTCATGAAACTGTTGTTTGTATTCTTGAAATTGTACTCGGTTGTAGACATAGAACTGTTGTTGTTCATAGTTTGGCATGTTTGTTTGCAACTAGATAGTTTGGCATGTTTGAAATTTAAGGCTAGTTTGATTGCGATTCAACTTAGACTTGGACTCTAATGATAACTGAAAGGGTAGTTTGATTGCGATTCAACTTAGACTTGGACTCTAATGATAACTGAAAGGGTAGTTTGATTGCGATTCAACTTAGACTTGGAGTCATGTTTCTTTAATGACCTTGAAAGGCTAGTTTGTTTGCGATTCAATTTATAGATCGACTCTAGTTTGTGTAATGAAGAGGGCTAGTTTTTTTCCATTTATTGGTAATTTGACAGTTTGAAATGAAAGGCTACTATGACATCTTCACCAAGTCTATTTACGGGAACTTAATGCAATTGTGAAGTTGGTTGTGTAATGTGAATTAACTGAGTTTACTTTGGTAGTTAGGTAATTAAACATGTCACTTAAGTTTACCTCTCCTATTAAACCGAGAATGGTTGTAGTAATTTTTACACCATCATCTTCTTTCTCTTCGGTTCTTTAGTTCCTTCTCTCTTTATTTCCTACTATGAATCCATTGAATCAGCATAGTCAGTCCTCTGGCTATATGGGTCTTCTTCACCGTCAACAGAGCGGTGCTCTGCATGAAAACTCTCCTTATGAGAGTTTTCATTCCGAAGCTTCTGACTTCCCTCAATTCAGTTCTCAACAAGGCGAGGCTCCAACTCCACCTTCTGATACACCCGTGGAGCGTGGGAAGAGACACAGATGGAGTCCAGCGGATGACGAACTTTTAATCAGTGCCTGGTTGAACACGTCTAAGGATACAATTGTGTCAAATTACCAAAAGGCTGGGACGTTCTGGGAGCGAGTAGGAGATTATTTTTTAGCAGCACTACTTAGTAGAGATGGTCGTCAGAGTAGTGAACATCTCCACTATAAACAGAGGTGGCACAAGATCAATGAGCAAACTAACAAGTTCTATGGTGCATATGCGGCTGCGGAGAGGCAACTAAGGAGTGGTATGAATGATAACGATGTTCTTAAGGTGGCGCATGACATCTTCTATTCTGATCACCAAACGAAATTTACACTTGAGCATGCTTGGTGTGTGTTGAGGCATGAACAGAAATGGCTTAGCCTCAACACCACTAAAGCTTCTGCAAGTTCAAAGAGGAAACCCGTTGAAACAGACTCCCAAACTTCCCCAATCAATGTTGGTGATGAAGAGGTACGACCGGAAGGGGTAAAGGCAGCAAAAGCGAAGAGGAGTAATGCAAAGGGGAAGACTGTTGCTGATGTAACCACGGTCTGGGAGATGAGAAACTTAGATTTGGACAGGAAAGAGAAACTGTCAAAGCTTGCAATCTTAGACACTCTCCTTGCGAAAACCCATCCACTAACTACGGCTGAAGAAGAAGCCAAGAACAAGCTGCTCGCGCAATATATCTAGATAATCATTTAGTTGAAGAACTAGAACGCTTCTACTTATTCCCAGCTTCTTTATTTTTAATGTCTTAAGTACTCGGCGGTGATGGTTTAATGTCCACCTTCTCTATGTTTTAAATGTGGTTCGTTGTGGCTTTGTTTGTATCGCAACTTTCAAAATATATATTTTCTATATTTTAACCTGGTCTCCACTATGAATGTTAACTGTTAAGAATGTCTATGTTATAAACATATATTTTAAAATGCGCAATGTTAACCTTGTCTATGTTTTTTTTCAGGTTTCAGTAAAGATGGGGCGTTACAGCTATAGCCAACCTTTCCAGTCTGACACTTATGGTGGGGGTCACTCGGACAGTGACTCCAATGAAATCGAAGCTTTGATTCAAGAAGACCAAGCTCAGTTAGAGTTGGTGAACGCTCAACAGGTTGTCTATCCTCCACAGCCCGAGACTGAATTCGGTTTTCCAAAAGCATGCTACTGTGGGACTCAACCTAAGATAGCAACGTCTTACAGTAGAGTCGATCCAGGTCGGAGATACTACACATGTTCTAACGTGGACGATGGAGACTGTCATGTGTGGAAATGGTGGGATGAGGCAGCAATGGAGGAGATAAGGGCGACTGAAAGACACACACAACTGTTGGCCGACAAGGTAGATTCTCTTCTATCATTGACTGACTATGAGACTAAGCAGAAGCTTGTTAGACTAGAGAACATGGTGTGTGAGTTGGGCAAGAGTTATGCTAGGTGTAGGTCTGATTACTTTGTTGCTGTTGCGATTATGCTCTTAGGTTTCATTGGTATCGTCCTCATCTTCATCTAGACTTTGATGCTCTGTTACGGTTATGCTCTATGTTCTTTAGCTATGTTGAACTCGACCTTCTAAGGTGTAATGTGTACTAATGTGTACTTGTCACTCAATGTTTTTATGTTTTGAGATATTTGTAATGTTAAATTTGTACTATGTGTATTTGGATTCCATGATGTTGTTTGTCACTTACTGAAAAATTGGAAAAGCTCGTGACTATTACTTGTCACAGACTTATAACTATACAACCCGTGAGATTCTCCTCGTGTTAGAAATCACTAGGAGTCAAAAAAGTGGTTTCAATCCGTGAACAAGTACATTCAATATTCAATCAATATTGTATCACAAGTCGTGAACTTCTTCTTCTATAAATAAGAGTTACAACATGTTCGTTCAGATCACAACCTCTTTACTTTTCATTTCAAAACAAAATCTCTTCAACTCAACTCAATATGGCATCTTCTTCACATTATCATTATAACATAAAAGATGATGATGATAATGAATTTGAGACTATGGTTGAAGAATTTTTAGAAATCCCTTATAATATTTCCGAACCAAAAGAGCGAAAAAAAAAGATTTTTATCGAGAGAAACCGAGAAGAAGGCCACATGAAACTTTGGAATGATTATTTTAGCGAGACTCCGACATACCCGCACAATATATTCCGAAGACGGTTTAGGATGAACAAGAGTTTGTTCTTGGCTATTGTCGATCGTCTCTCCCAAGAATTTGAGTATTTTCAACTCAAAGAGGATGCATCCGAAAGGTCTAGCCTATCTCCCCTCCAAAAATGTACTGCTGCAATTCGACAATTAGCGTATGGTGGTGCCGCAGATGCCATTGACGAATATGTTCGGATGGCTGAAACCACAGCTAGAAAATGTTTGCACCATTTCACTGCGGGGATAATCCACTTATTTGGCGATGAATATCTAAGACATCCAACACCGGAGGATCTTGAAAGACTACTAGCTGTGGGAGAACAACGTGGATTTCCGGGAATGATCGGAAGCATCGACTGTATGCATTGGGAGTGGAAGAATTGTCCTGCCGCTTGGAAAGGAATGTATTCACGTGGAACCGACAAACCCACAATCGTGTTGGAGGCGGTAGCTGGACAGGACCTCTGGATATGGCATGCGTTTTTTGGAGCTCCAGGTACTATGAATGATCTTAATATTCTTGATCGATCACCTGTTTTTGAGGAAATAATTAATGGAAACGCTCCGGAAGTCCATTTCCATGTCAACGGAAGGGAGTACGATTTGGGTTACTATCTTGCCGATGGTATTTACTCGAAATGGGCTACTTTTATTCAATCAATCCGACTCCCACAAGGTCCAAAACCTTGTTTATTTGCTAAAAGACAAGAATTCGTGCGAAAAGATGTTGAGCGTGTCTTTGGAGTCTTGCAAGCTAGATTTGCGGTTGTTAGAAATCCTTCTAATTTATGGGATAAAAACAAATTAGGAAATATTATGAGAGCATGCATCATACTCCATAATATGATTGTCGAGAATGAACAAGATTCCTACCTCCGCACATCAGAATTTCAACAAGGAGAAGATGACGATCCCAGTTTTGTAGTCAGACGGACTACAAATATCCGTACTACATTGGGACGTCGAGCAGATGTTCGGGATACAGCAGGCCATCTACAATTAAAAGAAGATTTGATCGAACATATTTGGGATAAATACGGACATTTACCAAATTTACCAAATGATATGTAATTTTTATGTTTGTATGAAATTAATAAAATGTGTGTTTGTTTTTTATTAATAAAATGGGATGTAAAATGTTTGTAATATAATGTTTGTAATTTTCTATTAAAGTAATAATTTAGTTTGTTCTTATATGTGTTATTAAATTTAAAATGGAATTTTGTCTTAAAAAAATTAAAAGTTAAGGACCCAGAAAAAATCTCACCAATAATCATCATTTTAATAAAAAGTCCTTAACAAAATCCTAATCTACAAATAATAATTAAATATTCAAAGGACTTATCAATTGGGACAATTGATAATGATGCTCTTAGGCCGCTAACTTGGACGACCGACCGCAACTTTGTTTTTATTTCATTCTTGTTGGCCATTGTTCTGTCACTATTTTCTCATACCATTAAACCGACACCGAGTTTAACTGATTTCACTATACGCTGGAAACCTGTATCAAAACAAGAAAACACTGTACAATTTTTTTTGTTCGGTACAATCTGCTATGCACATGTCACATGTGCATGCATCTATTCACTAGGAGCATCACAACAATGTTTCTATTCAAACATGTGCATGCATATATATTCACTAGAAACATCACAACAGTATTTCTATTCATTGATTAGGTTACTTTTTGACCCAAGATACCATTTTAAATCAATGGAATTGTACTTGTTATCCATAATCCATATACATTGAAAAGGAGATATGAAACACAACAACAAACAAGATATCAAGAAAAAACAACGAAAGTGAGATGCTTATGCATGACTATTAATAAGCGGCGTGCTGATAAATCTCAGTCAGAGTATGAGAGCCGTTCGATAAATAGGAGAGAATATTTGGATTTTATGAAGGGAGCGTATCTATGTCCAGTGACTGACCGTATACAAATTTCATAATGCAGCTGATGAAAGAATCATCTTGATCCATCTCAACCCTTCATCACAAAATCTCTTAAGGGACCACATTGATACATTGTCCGTGAACTCCTGTCATGAAAAGTAAGAAATAAAAGTCAAAGTATAACCTTTTTTCCTTTGAGCAAGCCATAATCATTTAATTGGATGATTTTCTAATGACAAAACACGTCATGGATTCAATTCATTGTGGCCCGCACCGAACAAAAGAAAAATATAATACATACCTAAAAGTTCAATTTCAAATGTGGTAACCTAGCGTAGCCATGTAGTTGGAACAATCACTCGTCGTGGTCGTGTGGATGATGTTTTATGTAACATCAGTTGTGAATTTGTGACCAAAACGTTCCATTATGTATTTTCTGTTTGTACTTTGAAAACATTGGATTAGTTTTTGCCTTATATCTTCTGTTAGGTTTTGTAAGATTTTCTACGAGTTACTCTTGTTTTTGACCCAAATAGTTTTTTTGCTTTATGTTTCTACTTGAAAATGTAAAAGCTGGAAGGTTTGACACAAAAAGAAAGTAAGAACTGGAGTATTTATCCTTGAATATCCATTTAACACAAAGATAAAACGACAGAGACTGTAAATCTCGAACATTAAGTCATTAACTGCCTACCGCTAGTGCCTACCATCGTTAAATATATCTTGCAAAAAGATGTTAGAAGTAGATTATCTCCGTTTTTATATTTGTATCATAGTTTCATAACTATAGCCGTATAGGTCCACAGAAATCAAGTCGCTGAAATGGACGACACATTTAAAATCGTCGTCGGTTTCATATTTTGTAGTCAAAGTTAGGTGTGAAGAGGGTTCTCTAAGTGGTCTCCTTTAGTCAACTTCATTAGCATTTTAAAATCTTATAAACTGCATTGAAAACGCTCTAAACAGCGTCGCTTGACTCGATATCCTGTACAAACCTTATTATATTAGTTCACTTAATGTAGTTATATGCGTACGATCAATTTGGATTATTCAGAATGTAACATTTTTAATTCTAATATAGTACATATGGTTTGCCTTTCATAGTTTATTTATCATATGCATGTGTACATATGAGTTATAAAATCAGTATAGTTAAAAGGTATATAATGACAAAATAAGATCATTAAGGCTATGCTCTTTTCCCCAAAGGCGCTTTAACGTAAACAAATTTCCAAATTATTTACATAAAACAGCAAGGTTTTGAATTTATTAGGTTTTTATTAAACTGATATTTAGAAAAGGTACAATTTAAACAAATACACATTAAACTGAAAATCTAGATTTTAAAAACTCAGAATTTTTTGTTAATTTTTTAAAAATATCTAATGTTCTATTTGGGCACCCTTCAATTTTTCAAAATCTAATGTTATTCTATTAAATATTAAATAATTTAGCCTAGTTCAATATACAAACCTCCTAATAAGTCTAATATATAAATACTTTATTCAAAATCTCTACCAACTTTATAAAAAAATTCAAATTTGAAAAGAAAATACTACCCTAAGAAAGTCACAAAATAATTGAATTAGTCATTAGAGGAATTTAAATTAAATTGACTTTAGAAAATGCTCTTTTACTGGCGTAAGTAAGAGCTGGTATGGTTTGTATCAGAAAAGCCAGAAGCGAGAGAGATAGAGAGTAAAGTTCCATTTGTTGTGTAGCCCTTTGTCTCTCGCATCCCATTTTTCATAAAAAAAAAAAAAGTCATCTCTCTCCCCTCTTCTTCATTTACTTTCTATAAATCCAAACTCATAAACAAAAGATTTTGTCTTTCCATCAACATCACTTCCTCATAACTCCCCAAAGAAACTCTCACTTCGGGTTCTTCGTCTATTCTTCTTTCTTTCATTTCCAGAAAACAAACACACAAAAACAGGATGAGTTCAAGAGTGTTCAGAGCAACACCAGATAGCAACTATCTGGTCCCCAGGAGATCTAGAGACCAACAACAAGACACCAGTCCGGACCGGAACCGAATCTGGTCTGAGCCTCGTCATAAACCGGTTGCTAACCGGAAAGTTCCCGTAGTCTATTATCTCTCCCGGAATGGTCAGCTTGACCATCCTCATTTCATGGAAGTCACACTCTCTTCCGGCGATGGTCTCTATCTCAAAGGTATAACACAGAGACCCAAAAATCACGTACTTTTTTTTCTGAAATTTTCTTGATTTGTAACTGAAAAAGACAGCTTTTTTTTCAAAAAAGTTACTTTTTGAGTTCAAAAGGTTTTGAAACTCTCTCTTCTCTTTGGCTGTTTACTCTTTATTACCACTGGAACATAACAGTGATAAAGGCGGCAACTTTCAAATTGTAGCTTCAAAAAAGTTTATTGTTTTTTTTCTTCCAGATGTGATAAACCGCTTGAATGATCTTAGAGGCAAAGGCATGGCTAATCTCTACTCTTGGTCTTCCAAAAGGTTAACACTTTCTTCTCCACCGTCAGAATCTATTACTCCTCCGCCTTTAAATCCTAACCGTCCGATCTTATGAACTTTCAGGAGCTACAAAAATGGATTCGTCTGGCACGATCTATCGGAGGAAGACTTCATCTCCCCTGTGCAAGGCCAAGAATACGTACTCAAAGGCTCTGAGGTTCTTGATTCCTGTCTTCTCTCTAACCCTCGGAGCCTCCTCGGTACGACGTCGTTTAGAGACCCGAGATCTTTAAACCCGGAGAAAAACTCCGGCGACGATATCCCGCCGGCGGTGCATCGTCGGAGAAACCAGTCGTGGAGCTCCATCGATCTCAGCGAGTACAAGGTGTACAAAGCGACCGAGTCGAGCGCCGAGTCGGCTCGTAGACTCGCGGCGGACGCTTCTACTCAGACGGACGATCGAAGGCGGAGGAGAAAACCGGCGAAGGAGGAGATAGAGGAGGAGGTGGTGAAAAGTCCGGCGGGTTGCGAGAATCAGAGCGTTGAGCTGAGCAGAGACGAGATTTCTCCTCCACCGTCGGATTCGAGCCCCGAGACTTTAGAGAATCTGATCAAAGCGGATGGACGGCTGATATTGCGTCAAAACGAGAGCACTAACGATCATCGGACGGTGGAGAGTTTATCTAGCGGGAGAATGAGAGCTTCTGCCGTGTTGATGCAGCTGATTTCGTGCGGTACGATGTCGTTTAAAGAATGTGGGCCCGTTTTGTTGAAAGATCAAGGGCTGTCGTTGACTGGAGGTAGCGGGTGCACGGTAACGCGAGGAACAGGGGATAACTGTCTTGAGAGGGCAGAGAAGGAACTACAGAGTTTCGGGAGGGTAAAACTGGAAGATAAGGAGTATTTTAGCGGCAGTTTGATTGAGACCAAGAAGGAACTTGTTCCTGCTTTGAAAAGATCTTCTTCTTACAATGCTGACAGGTAAACAATTAATGGGTTGTGTATCTGTGCTTGGTTTTGTTTTATTTTTGTTAACGTACATTCAAATAATTGGTATGGCGTGGGTTGATTGAAGAGCTGAAAATGGTAAAAAAGTATACAAGTACGTTTTGGTGCGTCTTTCAAATGTGTCTTCATTGTAGATGTTTATGTATGTACCAATACGAAATATAAGGGTTATAATAATAATTATTTGTTTATTTGATGATGCATTAGGAGTTCAAGAATGGGACCAACGACGGAGAAGGATGAGGAAGAGGCGGTTCTAGCTAAATGCATTCCGAGAAAACCAAAGTCGGTGGGTCTAAGGAACAATGGTGTGCACCAGTAACAAAAGAAACGACACGGAGGCTAACAAGCTTATTTTGGGTTTAAGAACAAACAAAAAAAAGAATAGGGAATGATGAGTAGTTATAAGCTTTTGTGATATGTGTAGGTAACTACTAAAAACCCTATGGATGCTAAATAGTAAACATGATGTGTACATATTTAAAAATGTTTTAGTTTGACCCTATGTGTCTTCTGAGGTTAATTTCAGATTCGGTTTACTTCACCTATAGTTATTGGGAATCTCACTTACGAATTTTCATTTTGTTTCACTGCTAACTCTACTACCCACATTGGAGTAGGAACGAATGAGTATTGATAGAATCTCTAGTAGTGGTAACGTGATTCTGAGTTTTAGCAATTAACTGAAGGTTATAGATATTTATGATGCATTTTTTCCTACGAAATATTTTCTAAATTTTAACAAATACAGTATTATTCATTATTTTACAAATTGACTCTAGTTTGGCGTGATCTGTTTAGAGAAGAAAATTGAATTATATGTTACTGGAAATTGCATCGAAAACAATATATTATAATCGAATAAATGCCATTGAAATGTGGTAAAGTGATATTTGCCCTTGAAATTATAACATAGCGTAGAGTCAATGCTGGGGTGGTGCCTTGAGGTTACAAATTTATAATTCAGAAAAAGTTTCTATGCCCTTTAATTTTGGCCTATTTGTACTTTTTGGCGTCAATTCCAATTTCAATTTGTAGCACGTACACAATATTTTAATAGTCATATACCAAAAGAAATTTCAATAACCAACAATGTTGTCTTTTGACTTTGAAAACTTAGAAGTTTCCACTTACCTATTTCTAGAAGTGTTAAATAGCACTGATATTCAAAGTCTTCGTTCAAATGCATCACAAAACTCTATTCTAAAGACTACACAAAATCATAAAAGTATTTGTTAGAGTCAACACATCCAATGTACTTTGAATCTTGTTATCAAGAAGCGAAACTGGGACACATATATCACTAATTTCGCAATAATCAGACTTTTTTAATTGACAGAAACACATGATTATTTAGGGGGAATAGTTTTTTCATATATCAAGATGTTTAAACTCTTTAAAATTTCACATCGAAAATGAAATGGAATATAAAGATTTGACATGCTGATTATAATAAATAAATATTATTTTTTTATTAAAAATATATGAATCACCACATGATATCAAAACATTGTTGATCTTCTATGATGAAGTTTTTTTTTTTTACTTAACTTTGGACTGTGTTTTTCTTTTACTTTTTTTTTTTATTTTGGGTTTTTTTGTTAAAGAAGGAAAAAATCTGAAAACCCCTGGAATAACTAACTGATTTTTTCTATGATGAAGCTTTAAACACAAATTTTAGAATTTAGACATGAGCCTCTGCTGTGTTGTAAATTGTAATTTATTTCAATCCATAAATCCATATAGTGTTTGTGGTTTTCTTCTATAAAAAGAAAAAGAAACATTAGGTTGACAGAAGAAAAGGAGAAAGGTTTAGACGAATCTTTTAAATAAGTTAATTGTATACAATCTAGTCTATCAAAGGCTCTGTCTTCTTGATGTAAATTCAAGAACAGATAGAGATTATATAAATGCATAAGATCTTGCAGACCTTGCAGTAGGTGACTGACTTCACTGAAAGTGAATTAATATTTTTGGTAAAAAGAGCCTGCCATTGCGTGTACACACTCTACTTCACAGTTCTATTATTTTATGTTTTTAGTTGCATTTTTCTTTTTTTTTCTAAACCATTCACTGCATAACTATTATACCTCGCATGGACGATCAAACAACACCCTCTCAATCTAAGATACCAAACTTGAGAGATACTAGTTTTATCTGTGTTGGTATGAATGTATGACCTTAACCACATGGTGGTGGGCTAGTGGTCTTGAGAGAGCAAAAGCCCTAATATGGACCCTGCTTCGAAACCCCGTATGGCCACCCAGACTAGCGTTAAATCGCAAGAATACGTGGAGTGCCGTGGACTTAGTCGGTTGACCTCGGTCGCCGAATCCCCACGGTTATCAAAAAAGAAAAAAAAATGAATGTATGACCTTCACTATTTATATTTGGCGCTTATATTTGAGAAGTTGATTAAAAGTGTGAAAAGAAAAAAAAATAGTGAGAAAGAATATATAAAAGCAGTTTTAAAATCACATTAAAAAATTCGAGGAATTCTAACCATTACAAACTAACAACATACAACATTCTCAAGTTACAAAAAAAAAAACATACAACATTCGATTTACTCAAAACTTAATGTGAGCACTAACATACCTACCCGATATAGCAAAATTCGGTTCACACCGACTATGGACAGGGAAAATCTGGAAAACCGGTTATTAAGGTCGATTATAAACTAGACCGAAATATGAACTTCTTGGACTGGAGAGATTACCGACCGGGATATCTTGTTAAACAGTAAACCATAAGTGATAAAACCGACAACAAAAAACGCCAAACCAAGGACCCAGATTTTGGTTAAAAGCGGTCTTGGATCAGTGAGACAAAAGCCTCAGACCATGTCTGTTTGACAGAGCTAGACACGACCGAGCCGCTCACATGCGCACTAAACATGTTTCCACCTGGACCGTTCAGTACCCATTTAACTTTCTCTGGTGGATTTTCGTCAACAACAACGGTCTGAAACCCGGCCTGATTCGGGTTAGCCAAAAATTGAAGAAAAACACCATCAAACCGGTATAGTATATAAACGGTTCATAGTACCTCTAAATAGTGTAAAAGCTTTAGAAACTTACGGAAAGCCGCCCGGAAGGCACCATGGAATTAACCGAGTCATCTGTACCGTTCAAGTATCTCTCAACAGCAGCTAGAGAACGAAATCTATTCCCCGTTCCTGGCTCAATGTAAGTCTGCAAACAAACAAACAAACATCACTAACGGTTGGACCATAACACGCAAACCGAAGATAACCAAACCTACAGATGTGTGTACCTTGTCAATTTGACTGGAATTGCTCCGCGGTTTCCCCTCAACGATCCATCCATCAGGTAAACTGAAACCTTTGGAACGGGGACGGTGATGCTCTATAAGCATAGGCTGCTTATCTGCACGCTTCCCGGGATCTTTCAAGTATCTCTCAACGGAAACAAGGGAACGGAACCGGTATCCTGTTTTTCGCTCAACATAAAACTGAAAGGAAGTAAGGAACCAATACATACATTGTTTGAGATACAATAAAAAAAAGAGTTAACATAATAGCTCTGATAAGCTCTACATAAGTACCTTATCAATATGATAGGAGTTTAATCTAGGAAACTCCTCAACAATCCATCCTTTAGGTAAACGGAAACCCTTGGAGGCATATTCTGACCTGCGACGATCCTGTAAAAACAAATAAAAAACGAACACACTGATATATATATATTAAAGTTTTTTGATATAAGAACCATGCAAATTCGAATCTAAATCAAGTGACCTGTTTGGTTCTGGATTCTTCATAAACCCTTGTCCTTTCATTGGAGAAGTGTCCTGTTAGAGTCAAGCGTCTATCATGTACTTCTCCAACCAAGTGTCTCTGAACAGATTCTAGAGACGGAAACTCTCTACCAGTTCCTGGCTCGACAAAGTACTTACCCACAAACGCACACACAAAAATAAAGTAAATATGAGCTTTTTTCAAATAATAACTCTCTAAGATCTATCTTTAATACAAATAGTCAAATACTTTGAACCAAGAAACCATATGTAAAAAAAAAAACGAATCATAGAACCCTCACATGCAAGATGCAACAAACAAGAGCTATGTGACACAATAAAAATCATCAACTTGATACCAATCATACACAGGACAATCAAGATAGGTCAGCTTTCACTTACAGTATCGACACTGCCTTTGCGGCTAGTAGATGACGATCGCGGCCGTTTCACAATGGTCCACCCCGGCAAAAGTTTTCGGCTAGAAGAAGTGGGGTCCACGATCTGCAGCAGGGCTTCGCGACCGTGAACCGCCGGAGACCTGACAAAAGGAACCAGGGCAGCCGAGGATGATGATCTCGTCTTCATCTCTTCTTCGTTGCCTAAACGAGAGTGAGTTTATCTGCTGGTCAAGATCCAAGACACAGCTTATGTGGTTAGTACACTTTGTCACTGGGCATGCAAGAAGCACCGTTAAGTTCTTGCTCACTCATACTTCCACTTGGCAACATATTAAGTTGCACAACATTATGACATGACATGTAATATTATCTTTCTAAATATTATATAGTGCCTATAACATGTTTTTTAACTATTAAAATTTTAATATTATCCAAAACAATATAAAGCCTGATATGATAATGAAAGTGAAAAGATAGATTAGTAGAATGATGTATAAAGTGGCTAGAGGCTGGCTTGAAAGTTCGACGACAATGGGACTACTCCTAACGTAATGCTTGGGTAGTCACTGACATAGGGCAGAGGGTCATCTGAAAGATCTTCTCCTCTCCAACTTTGTTCAACTTGAGCTGTTTGGCCTCTACGGAGACTTTAATAAACGTTCTTTAATAAACTCCCATAGGCGATCGGAAATGGGCTTTGTAGTGGTCGTAGGCGGTCCAACGTTCTTGAGTTTGCGTGTGAGGTGTGACCGTGACAGAGTCCATGAGATTAGGGAAAGTGATGGAAGGGTAGTTGAAGTCTAACAGATTGGCTCCTTGGCGACACATCACACATGTATTGTGGATCCTCAGCTTTGTAACCGATGGTGCAGAGGAAGTCTAAATATATAGACGTTGTGAGCAAAGCACACTCTTTCTTTGTGTCCTCTCCGAATCCTTCTTCCACAGAGAAGACTTGAGAACAACGCCTTTTTTCTCAAAAGCATGAAATTAAATAACTTTTTTTTTAATGTAGGATGAAGAGCTGAAACTGAATCCTGTCATTGCGTTTGATTGCGGTACTTTGTTTATCTTTATTTTTTGCCATATTATCAATCATGTTGGTTAATTTCTCTCAGTCGCATTTTTAATATCATGATATGCCTGAAGAAACAAAAACTTAAAGCCTATTGATTACTACAACTTGGGCTGAGCTGTAATTAGGTAACAATAGCGCAAATAATTTTAGTATACCGACTTTGTGAACTAAGCTTAGAGATTTACCCTGTGTTATGTTCTATGAATTTTGCATGCTGATGAAGAGAAAATTGCATCTCCTTTCTTGGTATACATCCTACCTAACGAGTGTTGTTCAATTCTTTCCGAATTTGAAGCTGAAATTAGGGAGCGTGATTGGTGCAATGTGGTTACATACATGCCATATGGATACAGCAGAAGCATATGTATGGAGCCTTCAGAACTTTGTTCTTAGAGAACATATCCTCAAACCATGCCCTGATAATCCAACACTTGCCTTTCTGATTTTTGCACGATCTGTTATTGAACTCGAAATGTTGCTTGTCTTACAGGCTTGTGCAATCAGTGCGTGTGGAAACTTTGCTGTGGTCGGAACTGCCAGTGGCTGGATTGAGAGATTCAACCTCCAATCTGGAATCAGCCGTGGTAGCTACTTGGATAAGTCAGAGACTAGAAGTTACTCTCATGATGGTGAAGTGGTTGGAGTTGCGTGTGATTCCACAAACACACTCATGATAAGTGCAGGATACCATGGTGATGTAAAGGTTCGTAAAGTTTCCCAGTTGTCTTATGATTGACTCGTGCTTATATGTCTGGTTTATATCTCCAAATAGACTGTAATAATATCATTTCATTTCTGAAATGCAGGTTTGGGATTTCAAAAAGAGGGAACTAATGTCCCGGTGGGATGTTGGCTGTTCATTGGTTAAAATAGTGTACCACCGTGTAAATGGTAAATCTGCTACCATAAGGAGAGAGTAATCTTCCTTATTTATTTCCGTTTTTATTCCTCTTTTCTTGGAGTTACGTTTGCCAAAGATTTCCTTCAATAATTTTTTGTGACAAATAGCACAATAAAGAAAACTATGGTTGGCAATCTATTTTTAGCAATACACCTTTTTCGTAACAAATACTCTATCTGTTTCATAATAAGTGTCATTTTAACATTTTTTTTGTTACATAAAAAATGTCACTTATAATTCAAATGCAAATTATATTTACTTTCAGCTGCAAATTATATTTACTTTCAGCTGAAAATTAATCGCAAACTGCATTGATTTTATAAATAATTTTATTTATCTCAAATACTATTAGTCAAAATAATTGTAATTAGTGACAACTTATATATATTTCAGTAACTTTTTTAATATGTGTGAAAGATGTCATAGTGACATTTATTCAGAAAAAGATGGAGTATCAGTTTCACAAATTGGATCCACATGTAACTTTTTTTAATTTTGTCAATTTCCACATGTAATAATAGCTATTAATATGTGTTATCTTTACAACTGGCTATCAATACTAATTTCAAAATCATTGAATGTCTTCTCCGTACGTATATGGAAATAATTCATTAGACCATGAGCATTAGTGAACCCCTCTTGGGGTTCACAAGTATTTTTTAATATTTTTTATGTGGGTCCATAAATAGTTAAGAACCTGAACCTCTTGTTTTCTGCATTAGTGAACCTAAAGAAGAAGTTCATAGAAATAAAATAATAATATTTATTATTCATAATAATTTTTTTTTTCAAATTTCTAATTATTGAGAAAACATGAATAAAATAATACATTAAAATATATTATAAATTTTTTTAAACATTTTATTCAATACATAATGAGTAGAATACATAAAACAAGAAATTCAATAACATACAAAGCTTATTCATCGTCATCACCAAACTTTTGCCATATATTTTCCATTAAATCAGCTTTAAGACGAGCATGTTTCGCTGGATCTCGAACTTCTCTGCGCATGCCTAACATATCGACATGAATACTATCCCTCCTTGTCACCCTCGAACTTCTACTTGACTCTCCTGACTCGAACTCAGATGTGTCAATTTGAGCGTATCCGTGTCGTTCGTTCTCCACTATCATATTGTGCAATATGACACAAGTTCTCATTATCTTTCCTATCTTTTCCTTGTCCCATAGTAGAGCTGGGTTTTTAACAATTGCAAACCTTGATTGTAATACTCCAAAAGCCCGTTCGACATCTTTTCTGGCGGATTCTTGCTTTTTTGCAAATTTCTCAGCTTTAGGACCTTGAGGAAGTGGGATGGATTGGATAAATGTTGACCAGTTTGGATAAATTCCGTCAGTAAGATAGTACGCCATACGATAAGTGTGGTTGTTGACCTTGAACTTAACTTTTGGTGCTCGACCTTGTACGATGTCATCGAAAACCGGTGACCGATCAAGAACATTGATATCATTGAGGGTACCTGGTAATCCGAAAAATGCGTGCCATATCCAAAGATCTTGTGATGCCACAGCTTCTAAGACAATTGTCGGCTTTCCCGTACCACGTGTGTACTGACCTTTCCAAGCGGTTGGGCAGTTTTTCCACTCCCAATGCATACAATCGATGCTGCCTATCATCCCTGGAAAACCGCGTACCTCTCCAATATCGAGCAATCGTTGAAGATCCTCAGCTGTAGGGCTGCGGAGATACTCATCTCCAAACAAATGTATAATTGCATTAGTGAAATTTTCCAAACATAAACGTGAAGTACTGTCAGCAAGTCGGAGATACTCGTCATATGTATCTCCTGATTGACCATATGCCAGCATACGTATAGCTGCCGTACACTTTTGAAGTGCAGATAGCCCATACCTTCCGCAAGCATTTCGTCTTTGCTGAAAGTATGGAACTTCATTACTTACACGTTCGACAATGTGGAGGAACAATGGCTTGTTCATTCGAAAACGCCTCCTAAACATTTGCGGTGGGTATGTAGGATTTTCTTGGAAATAATCGTTCCACAGCTGATTGTGTCCTTGTTCACGATGTCTTTCGATATAAGCCCGTCTTTTCTGCTTGTTGGGGTGAGCATCTATCACTGAGTCGATGAAATTATCAACTACTTGGTCGACCATTTCTTCTAAAGCTTCATCAACTTCATCACTTGATGAGGAAGACATTAGTGAAATTTTTTCCTAAAATCAGAAAACGGGATGTGTTCATTATTCAATTATATTATTTCTATCATATTTTTCCTAATCTTATTTTTTTTTCCCATTTTTCAATAATATTAATCAACTTCATCACTTTTTTTTTTCATTATTCAATCATGTTTTTCTTAATCTTTTTTTTTCATTATTCAATTATATTAATTCTATCATATTTTTCCTAATCTTATTTTTTTCCCCTTTTTTCAATAATATTAATCAACTTCATAACTTTTTTTTTCATTATTGTATCATATTTTTCTTAATCTTTTTATTTTCATTATTCAATTATATTAATTCAATCATATTTTTCCTAATCTTATTTTTTTCCCCTTTTTATTTTCATTATTCACTTACCTTGAGTTTGTTGTTGAGTGTTTGAAGGTTGTTGTGGTTTCAAGCAAGTTGAGTTGTGAAGCTTGTTGAGGTTGTGAAGGTTGTTCAAGTTGAGTAGTTGTTGTGGTTTGAAGCTTGTTGTTACACGATCAGATAGAGCACCACGATCAGAAGAGAAAGAATAGAGCCTAGAATAGAAGAGACAATAAAGAAGAGAAAGAAGAGAAAGAATAGAATAGAAGAGAAGTTTGTCAAGGGAGAGAGTTCAAGTTTGCCTTGTTCTGTACAATAACCAAAGACCATACATTTATATAAAGGGAGAGAGTTCAAGTTTACACATAGATAAAGGGTACACAACCATCCGTGAATCAACAGCAACATTACAACCATAGTACATGAAAGATGTAGCATGAAACAAAAGGCTACACTTTCTACCCGTGATTAAAAACTGACATCAAACCCGTGGCTTCAAACAGAGAAAAGACAAGAGATTCCTTCACCTTCAACACCCGTGACTTCAAGACACTTTCCCACCCGGTACCTGCAAAAGAAAACACAAGTTCAATGAACACATTCAAAATGTAATCAAAACAATTAGACAACACATTCAATCAATCATATTCAAACAAGTTCCTACACATGAGACGTCTTCACTAGGGGAAACAATTACACAACACATTCAATCAAGCATTTCAGAGATGAGTTTCTCCTTCAGAGCTTCTTCACTAGGGGAAAGTGTGTCCTTTACTAGCAGACGATCAAGGATCTTTTGTCTGGAAATGGTGTTTTTATTAGCTAGGATGCTATGTATTTTATCATAAGCTACGTCGTCTGGCTTCTTGCGTTTCCCCGCTTTGCAAGCCTTAATGCCTGGAGGCCTAACCTCTGCCTCCTCAGCCACCGGCTCCGCACCAGATTCCTTATTTTTCTCCTTCGGCTGAGAGTGTGACTTCCACTTCTGATCAAACCGAAGTTCCCTCCAGCAATGTTCAAGCGCAAACTTGGCATTATAATCATTGAAATAGATGTCATGAGCCGCCTTCATGACATCATTTTCACTTTCCCCACTAGCTTGCTGCTTCAGAGCGGCCTCATGGGAACCCACAAACCTACAAACCTCCGCATTCACCCTTCCCCACCTCTGCTTACATTGACCCCACTCTCTAGGAATGGAGCCAATGAGCTGAGGACTAGCATTGAAGTACGCCTCAATTCTCTTCCAAAAAGCCCCTAACTTCTGCTCATTACTAATTATTGGATCTTTGCTGGTGTTCAACCAAGCACTAATCAACACAAGATCTTCTTTTGTGGTCCACTTTCTCCTTTCCGCTGGTTTAACTAACCCGGGAGAGCTAACAGGTGCCTCAGCAGAGTCTACGTCTATTGTAGGACTGCTCTGCGAAGCTAACAAGTTAACAAACCCGTGAGAGTTTTGGGAAAAAGGGTCCATTGTGTGATTTAGGTTTGTTGTTAAGGGGTTTGTGTGATTTTTAAGGTTTGATTGTTTGTGTTTTTAGAAGTGAAATGCCTATGTTTTAAACTAGTTTTCGCATTGCTTTATTACACAACAACTACTGCAGTAAATTACACAACTACTTAACTTAATTACACAACAACTTATTCACAGTTACCATTCATTACCAATCAAATCACTTTTAAAATTTTCGATAAGTTTTTAAACATCAAGTACGAGTTGTACTCTACCTAGTGAAGAGTTTGAAAAGTTATTAAAAACTATAAATGTTTTTAACAGATACTTTATTAAACATTTAATGCTCTACTCAACCTAATACAATCCTAATTCACTTCTACCTATGACGTAACCAACATCTACTTGCAGTTCTGTTCTAGTTCAGTTAAGTTTGAGTGTTTACCTTTGCTTGTTAGTCGAAGCAGAGCTTCTCCAGCACCGACACTTGCACCGTCAGGTTGTAAACCTCCCCAGTTAGTCGATCAACCTGGTCACTCAGCCCTTTTGCCTCGGCCTGCACATAGAAACTCATTTACTCACTCATTACAAAAATTGCAGCAATATAGGAGACGATATACAAACTCATTTACTCACCTCCAGAGTCTCAATATTGTTTTTGAGACTCGGCACCCACTTCATCACCTCCTCAGCCTCCTCAAGACGCTTGAGTAAGCGTTCCATCTGCTCTTGGACACCAAACACCCAAGGCTGACGGTAGTGAAACCCATCAGCCTTGTTTGGAACAAAACAAATATCAGAGGTGGTTTTTCAAGAAATATATACAATGTAAAAACAAAATCAGGAGGTTCAAACCCACATTACCTCGTAGTTGACGCACGTGAAGAACCTCTTCCCAGGAAGAGTGTCGTACTCCTCCTTGGCTCGAACCTCGTCGATGATTCTCCCACCACAGGAACACCTTCTAGGAATCCCATATTCTGAATCACAAGTGTATTGTAGCATGTCAAAATACTCCTTTTGTCTCTTTGAATGGCTTCTCTCATCCGCGGGATCCATCTTTGAAAAAACCCCAATATATTAGAACATTATAATCGAAACAATATACTAAAACGTCCCCTATATCGAGCCCTCTCGAGGAATTAAAACTATAAAACGAATCAACGAATCAATTGAGAACCCTAACTCCAAACCCCTCAATCGATTTGAAATCTCACACAAACCCTAAATTAAACGCGCATGTCGATTTACATCAATTAATCGAAACCCAGTTATCGATTTACATCCGAAACTCGAAAACCCCAAATTGATATCAAATCTCAGTAAACGATTTCGACCAAATTAAACGAAATTAAACCGTCGATCTACTCGATACTTACCAGAGGTCGTGGAGAAGACTCTCCGTCGTCGATTTGAACGAGAATCTCGTGAAGACTCCGCGTCACTCGTATTATCGCCTCTCACACAACAAACCCTAGCTTTTGTTTCGACAAGAGAAAATGAGAAGAGACACGGGGAAACCCGTCTTGCCTCCCCCTCTACGCGGTTTCTCTCGTCCAACCAGGAAATGACGCGTGGCTAAATCCGCTTCATAGCGGATCAACCGTAAGGCCCGTTTCATCGACACAAACCCATTTTTAATTGTTTTTTAATCACTCCGGCCTTAGAACTCGGGCCCGTGAACCCGTCTAAAGCCCCTGATGTGCATGGTCTTATTAATTCAATGCGTACGTTGCGATATGGATTAAGTTCTCGAGATTAAATTTCTGTCATGTACTAAAATAGGGTAATATATTCATTTCTAATGTAAATATTAGTTACTTTCTAAATCTGGCGCGAATTTGTCCTACATGCATCAATTTTTCGTAAAGAAAAAAGCAAAAATAATAAATCTTTTGTCAAAAAAGATAAGTTTCATTTTGATTTATCATATGATCTGGCGTGCAAAGCAAAATGGAAAACTGATAGAGATAGTCAACCAAAGAAAACAAAACAAGTCGGTCATATATGTTTTATCCTTTTATACGTTAGTTGGTTGTTACTCCTATAACTCAACAACCATGCCATACTAGTCTAATCATTTAAACTGTTTAATAGACTTTTATAATTGACCAATCGACTAGTTGTGGATTAGGAGAGGGAGTGTGTGAAAACAAGAATATTAAGGTATAAAGAATAAAGAGTTTTATACAAGTAACGAAGTTTAGAACCGCGTGAAAAAGGTACTAGAAGAAGAGCTACGTCACTATCTTTTTGTTTTTTCTTATCTCTTCTACTTGCTTCCCACGTTTCCAAAAGTTTCCGTACACATCCTCTCGCTATTTACTCTCACTTACTCCCCACTCCACACGCGTTCTTTCAACGTGCACGTCTCACGCATATTTGTGGTGTCATGCCTTCGCTGGGATTTCATTTTTTAAGAAATTTCTAAAAACAATTGTTTTCTACTAAAAAGAAAGAGAACGCCTTTCTATTTGTTACGTTAATCCGATTACCATTTATATTAATGTAAATAGAAATTCCTAGGAAGTAGGAACCAAATAAAAGAGACTTAGTATACAAACTCATTACCAAAAAAAAAAAGTTTTGATGTTTAAAACTCTTGAAAAAAAATTAAGTAAGTATATATCATGATTTGTTCCATATATATTTTGTATATATACTTCTAAAAATATCTAGAAAGCGTTGATTTTTTAAAAATATTTAAATATATCTAGAAGACGGCTGATTAAAACACGCGCCGCGCGTAGTAAATAAAAGACCAAACTGAGAGTTTAGTTAAGTTATGTAATAAAAATATCTAAAAATAATAAAAAGGTTCGAGAAAGCACGAGGAAGATTCTCATCCAAACGACTCTTTCGTTTTTATTATACAGTCTCCTAAGCTACGCGGTGTCGCAAAACGTGACCACACAACCCGCATCTTCTTTCATTGCCCCTTGTTTTTCCACGTAATTACGATAGTACCACACTCCTTCCAAGCCACTTCCTTACCCACCAAGTCACAAGGGTATATTCGTCCTTTTCACACACGTCTTCAGTCCACACAACTCGATATCTATAAATAGATCCCAACCAGACACAAACACAACATCAACAACTATCACACAAACACATAAACTCAAAAATCTTATTCTATTTGTTTCGTTTTATCATCAGAAAAACATAAACATGGTTGCTATTTCAGAGATCAAGTCGACGGTGGAGACTACGGCGGCGAACTGTCTGATGCTCTTATCAAGGGTCGGACAAGAAAACGTTGACGGTGGAAGCGCAAAACGCGTTTTCACATGTAAGACGTGTTTGAAGGAGTTTCATTCGTTTCAAGCGTTGGGAGGTCACCGTGCGAGCCACAAGAAGCCTAACAATGAGAATCTCTCTAGTTTGATGAAGAAGACGAAAGCTTCGTCTTCCCATCCTTGTCCGATATGTGGAGTGGAGTTTCCCATGGGACAAGCTCTAGGAGGACACATGAGGAGACACAGGAACGAGAGTGGCGGCGCCGGCGCGTTGGTTACACGCGAGTTACTGTCGGAGGCGGCGTTGACGACGTTGAAGAAATCAAGCAGTGGGAGGTTGGCTTGTCTGGATCTGAGTTTGGGAATGGTGGAGAATTTGAATCTCAAGTTGGAACTTGGAAGGCCTGTTTGTTGATTTGTTTTTTCTTTTTCCTTTGTGTTCTTTTTTTCCTGGATATATTAATTAGTTCCTCTCATTCTTTGATTTGTTTCCTTAATATTTTAGATTCATACATATACATCTGCAGATTTAGGAAACGTTCATAGGGTATAATTTATTTCCTTTCGTGGTGAAAATATACTTTACTTAGCATTGGAGATTTGTTATATATGATATCTTTCAGTTTAAGCGTATCACATGCTATTTAGTTTGTACTTTACTGTCAACACTTATCTTGCTACTATTTACCCCAACCACGAATAATAACAATCTGAATTATATAAATAAAAATGAGTGTGTACTTTTTGAAACACTTTTTTTTTGAAACACTAATGAATGTGTACATGCATCGACTTATCAATATGGAATCACAAAAGGACTTTAATTATTTTCCCTGAATGAAGAAGATAAATAAAGGTTTCATGATATTTATAGGATTGTGTGTTAACCCCTCTCTAAATATCTGAAGTTGGAGTCTGGAGAAAATTTCTAAGCTAGCTATACGAACTAAGACCTGCCAGAAAGTAATACACAATAACATACGCGAAAATTCAAGGCAGATGATTCATTCGAAGGTGGATTTAATTAGCGAAAACTCAAACACTTGGTGTGCTAACTAAAAAAGGTCACATATGCATGTTGCTTTATCCCACAATATGTATATAAGTAGAAAAGGTAATATATAATTAAAATTATATACAGTTAGGGCATGTGTAATTAGGTTATCAAACGAATTTGTAGCTGAAGACAATTATACTGAGAGTTCAAAAGGAAAATTTGAGATGATAGCACCAATATTTCTGAGAGGGAGAATTAGGGACAGGTGAAAGTGAGACTTCGTATAGTTGAAAGCTAATCTTCAAATGAAATTTGCGACTTTGAAGCGCACGTAATAGCCATCGAGGGTTTTAGCAAATTACTTGGGTTCTGTTCATTAAAACTTTATTTGGTAAAACTGAAAACAAACACTAAGAATATATATTATTCAGATTTAGTCACTTATAGGTTTTTAGTTCTCAAAATATTTTCAAACTAAATATTAATATAATTTGCTATATATATTTTGAGAGTTTTAAGTTATAAAAATCCGTAACAACGATGTTGATGCTCTAACGCAAGATAAGAGTGGTCAATTCTCACTTGGAAGAGTCACTTCTGACATCAAATAGAAAGAAGGAAGGTAGTTTGGGCGGACAACTCTTAAAGAGATGAACGGTCAGGATTAGACGTCACATCACACGCGTAAGATAAGCTTCGTGGTAACCGTAACATCAGATCATGTGATTTTTGGCTTCTTATGCCTTGAAAAAACAGAAAACAAAACAAAAACTGAAGCAATATTCTGAAAAACAAAGATTTTTACATGAAGTCTTGGTTTGTAAAATTGCATTGAAACATACTAAAATTCAGGAGCTTCGAGGTGTCATCAATGGATCTGGTTATCTCTGAATGATTAACAATACTCTAGTTCTATTCTAATCATGCAAAGGTGCTTAACGCGTACGCATCTGAGAGACACACCGGGTGTAAAACTTTTCTTTTAGTAAGTGAGCTAAAAGGGAAAAGCTTTAAGAATTGATGATGTAACAGAGAAAGCAAAAGACAACAACGAGATTTGAGTTTAAACAATTAAGCCACAGAATCAACTTCAGAGATCGAATCTATCTGAGAACGAACGAACGAACGATTTCTTCAAGATTCTATTACCATCATAAACAAGCTAAGAATGCCAACTTAAACCCAAATCATCAAAGTAAAAAGAACTACAAAAGCACCCAAGATCGATCTGTTTTTCTTTTTCACTTCACTCACCTCACATTCAGAAATTTTGCGACTTTTTTAAGTTCCACAGCATGCAGACTTCTGCGTAGCCTGACCAGCTCCAGCTGCCTTGTCTGTTTGGCCGATCTTAATCGTCGAAGGCTGCAATAAAAATTATGGAGTTGTGAAAAACAGAAACAAGGTCTTAAACTACTTTTGCACAAGTGAAAGAAATGCAGTAAGGAGAATGTAACAAAGTAATTTAATAACCTCTGCCCTGGAGTCAGTATCTGTGAGTCTCTGCTTAATGTCCTTTGCAATCGAGAAGAAAACTTCTTCCACATTTAAATTTGTTTTTGCACTCTGTCATGTAAAATGACCTATTAGCTTACTGTAAGCAAATAAATACGACCAATGTAGTTAGTCTAAGTTGTTCTCATGAGACAATGTTTGGCTTACCGTTTCAAAGAACTTGATCCCATATTCATCAGCAAGTGCTTGACCCTTTGCTTTTGGTACAGCCTGAAAAAAAAAAAAAGAATCACCAAACACGCTATTAATCACCTCGTGAATCAGGCAGTTGTAAAAAGGATGAAACTCGCTTGTAATGTACTGTACCCTCTTGCTCTCGTCCATATCGGCTTTGTTGCCTACCAAGATCTTGTTGACATTATCCGAAGCGTGCTGTTCAATGTTACGAATCCAGTTCCTAATGTCTGCAATAAGGTCAAGAAAACAGGTCCAGAACAAAGCAGGAATGTAAAAATCAAAGATGTTAGTTGTAGACATAAGAAAGTTTACTGTTGAAGGATGACTCGTCAGTGACATCATACACCAGCAAAATCCCCATTGCCCCTCGGTAATAAGCTGCAAAAGCATTAAAAAAGAGGTCAACACAAACTCTGCAAACTAGTGTTGCAACAAAAGAGGCTTTTCAGTTTACACCAGCATCAGCCATAACGTTTAAGTAGAATGCATGCACAAACTAAAAACATATCCTTTTTAATTCAATTTCCAGTGGAGAGCTAAGCGGCTCATATGAAAAGAAGACTCACCAGTGGTGATGGTTCGGAAACGTTCTTGACCAGCAGTATCCCAAATCTGAAGCTTGATGCGTTTGCCATCAAGCTCAATAGTCCTTATCTTAAAATCAATCCTGCATCAGAAGAACCACATGATAACTAAAAACACATCACAGTTACTCTAATCACTTGAACATGGTTGAGGAAACACAAACCCAATGGTGGTGATGAAGCTAGTGGTGAAAGAGCCATCAGAGAACCTCAAAAGCAAACAACTTTTACCAACACCTGCAACAATCAACCCTTTAATCTACAGAGATCTAAACACATACAGAACGATCCTTAAACAAATTTTCAGAGATGCTTCAACACGACTGAGTTCGAGATTTTGCAATTGAAAATTAAATTTGATTCGAATACGTACCGCTGTCACCGATAAGGAGAAGCTTGATGAGGTAATCGTAATCGGCTCTAGCCCTAGCAGGTGGTGCAGCCATCGAAATCTAAATATGAGGAAAAAAAAAACTCAGAGGTCAGAGATCAAATTGATTCGGAGATCAGAAATGAAAAGAAACTTAAGAGTAGATCGCGAAGAATGCTTTTACCAGATCAAATGATGCAGAGGAGAGAGGCCTTCGTTACAGTGATGAGCAGAGAGAAGAGAGCGATGGAAATGGCGGACGGCTAAAGTACGCCTGCCCGGATTTTTAATTTGTCTTTTGCTTTCGCTTGCTTGTTTGTTATTATACGCCCTTCTTCTTCGCGTGCACGATATTACATCCGGCGTAATTTAGAACTCGAAACCGCCGCGAAGAGAGGCCCAGAAAGTATGAAGCCTTATGGGCCTCTTTCGATTTACGAATTGCAGAGCCAACCTGAATTAGACACGTGGCGTGATTCTTGGTGATTCCATAAATTTATGAAGGATCCCACCAAGGAAAGAGAGTGTTGTTACAAGTGCTGCAAACGATAAGAAAGCAGATGCAACTTGGGTTAAGTGGAGATATGCTTATAAGCTACTCTTAAGGGACAAAAAGAATTGAAAATTTACTGTGGATTTTGTGACTGTCAAATATTCACTCCGTTTCAAAAAGATGAATATTGTTGAGAAAATTTTTGTTTCAAAAAGATAGTAAATTTTGTTAAACTAATAATAAAAAATTATTGAGTTCGAAAATATTAATTGTATTTTTTAAAAGTTTTATTAATTTGAAAATATAGGAAATATAAATTTACAAAAAAAAAACTATGTATTTATGACTAAGTTTTAATATATTTTATTAAAAAATATAAAAATTATAAAATATGTATTATTTTTGATACGGATTGAATTACTTTTTACTAAATTTTCAGTAAATTAAATATATCTGGACATGACACACACACACACCTGTATGTGATTTGTTAGAGAGACCATCTAAATAATAAAGTGAAGAAACGCGACTTATACTTCTTAAACAATTGAAAATATAAGATGGATGGGAGTTTTATAAGGAACAAATATATAAAAACATAAATATAGTAATCTTAATTTGTATATAATTATGTAAGCATGCATACAAAACATATTGCTAAAGAGTTTAAGTACCGAGAGAACCGTTTTACCAAAATATATATATTTATATAATGAAGTTGAATCCATCACATTTGTCAGCCTATCGGACAAGAATCATATAAGGACGATATATAATGAAGTGTCACTTCATAAATATAGTGCTAAGTCGGTGGTCTATCAGTTTCGTTTTAACTGATCATGAATTCGTGATCTTATAATAGGACCAGTGGCGGAGGCAAAATTTTATTTTAGAGGGGTCAATATGATAACAAATGTATTTTGCAAGGGTCAATAGGCTAAATTCACCAGATTTTTCTTTGAAAATACAAGTAAATTTTTGTTTTTGCAAAAATTGACATGGGTCAATTGACACCCCTCATAGCACACTGGCTCCGCCACTGAATAGGACTCCCATGTAGTGTTTTCGTTTTGGTTGACATCCTAAAGTGTGAGATAAGTATAGATGCACTACGTTAAAAACAACCAATACATTCTCCTGGAGTGTTTATCTTCCAACTTTTCTATATTTTTTGATAAAATATTGAATATAACAATGTTAGTAGAATTGAGAGTTCTCTGGAAGTTCCACTGCCTTTAGGTTCCTATTACGTGTGCGGTGTGCCACTCTTGTTATAGCTTTAACGCGATGGTCGCTCAACGTGAACGACATTGTGCGTTCGTATCTCTCATTTAAGAAAGATAATAATCATTTGATGTGTATACACGTATCTAATTTCATTATAACGACTGTAATATTGTGTAACACATTTAGATTACGGCACGCAACGATGAAAATAATAGACTCTTCAAACCAAATCTATTAATTATTATCTTTAACAGTATATGGAAGCTTGAGATATTTAAATTATATTTACCAAGTTAACAACTCAAATATAAGTCAACATGTAATTTACTTGGAATAGCATCTGAGTATTTGTTTTGATAAGATCCCACATGTTAACAATTTATGGGAATCTCAATATACGAAGAATTAAAAACTTTGTTTTTTGTCAGCAAAGAGTTATAAACTTTTAAAATTGTATTTAAAATATGTTTTAACAATAGTGTCCAAAATATTTAACCTTTAAGAATGTTAAAACGTGATATAGTGTCAATCTAAATTATGAAATACATAGTTTATAGTTGTTTTATTAAATACACAATAGATAACATGCATTTCACCTACCATAATATTTTTCACTATAAATAACTCCTTTTTGTAGCCTCACTTCGCTCATTCCAAACAATCAGTTCATTTTCATTGTGTGCAAGCTTTCAGTTTTGTTTTTTCACCTTCCTAAACTCTTCTCAAAGTTGCAAACCTTTATCGAAGCAAATAATTTTAAAAAGAAGAATCAACCTCCCTAAGAATGAAGATGAAGTTGGTTGTCCTTCAATTCTTCATTATCTCTCTTCTCCTCTCATCTTCTTTGTTTACGCTTTCAAACGCAGATTCATGTAAGTATATAAATAATTCATTTCATTATTTAGATAAATATTTATTTGAATCTCACTGTCTAGATTTATATTTGGAATGATACATGAACTAGCACCATGCAATGGAAAATGCAATGCGAGATGTTCAAAGGCCGGAAGACAAGATCGGTGTCTCAAGTATTGCAATATATGTTGCGAGAAGTGTGATGATCATTGTGTTCCTTCAGGCACTTATGGAAACAAAGATGAGTGTCCTTGTTACCGCGATATGAAGAACTCCAAAGGCGAACCTAAATGTCCTTGAACATGTCTTGAAGATCATCCTCTCATAGACATCATATCTTTATACACACAAATATTTACAATTGTTGTTGACACATGAAATAATGAGTTTCATATATTCCTATGTATGAAAAATGTGAAAGCTCCTGACAATAAACGAAATAATTATAATTAGTTATATACTAAAGGTGAAGTTTGTGTACATATATATGTATGAAGTATACATATATAGTAGGTTAATGAAAACAATATATTGTATCAAAAGTTTATTACCGTGACAAGTTCAAATTAAGGTGATAATTGTTTTGCTAGTTTTTAGATTTTGGTTTTAGGTTTTGGCCTTTAGTTTTTGCTTTTTCTATTTTAGTTTTTAGTTTTTGGTTTTTGTATTTGTAGTGGATTTTAGTTTTTTGAAAAAACATGAATAGTTGTTTTAGATTTTAGTTTTTGGTTTTTATTTATTTCAATTAATAAAATGAAAATATTAATAATAGTAACATGTTTATTCTGAAAAAAATATAAAAAATAGATGACAAAAAAAGAAATGCTATTGTCAACAATTAACATGTGTTGATTAGTTAAAAAAAACTTACGTAAGTTGGATCATGAATTTTTTTATTTGTATTAAAAATAGTTGTAAATTTTTGTAAACAACAAAACTAAAAATATTGTATTTTGGTTTTTCTTTTAGTTTTTTTTTTGAAATTTTAAATTTTGTTTTCTAGATTTTTATTTTTCTAAAATTTGATTAATGTTTTCTTTTATTTTTCTGTTATTTTTTAAAAAATTTAACTTATAAATTTATTTTTTAAAACAAACTTAAATTACTAAAGGATTATATCACAAATTTTCAATAAATAATACCAATAGATTATTAACAAAACATATAAACTTTACATAAAAGTAAAATTTAAATAATTAATTTTATTTTATTGACAAGTTTTAGAAATGTTCTTATTAGAAATTTATTTTTGTATTATATATACTAAACCAATGCTTTTTACTGAATCTTATTTGCTTATAGTAGTTACTGTTTTATTTGTTTTCCTGTGTTAGTGCATAAATATTGCAAAAAATTAATTAAAAAGGAAACAATTGAGAAACTGCCGTTAGATTTTGAAAAAAATCATAAAAACTTGGATTTTAGTTTTTTTATAGAAAAGACAGTTATTTGAAAAAAAAAACTAGTTTCTGTAATCTGAATCTATTTCTTTAAAAGTTTGATCGTCTAGAAATGGTTTTTTAAAAAAAAGGCTAAAAACTAATTCAAAAACTGCAAACATTAATTAAAGGTATTCACGAACCATCGAAACAGGATGGTGGAGAAGTTTGCTTTACTATGGTCTTGAGTCTCGATGTAACACGTTTGCAATATGGCGTGACATGTAAGTCAATTGCGATATATTATTTATGAGTCACAACAACACACCACGGCTAGAAGATGGCAAACATTAACAAAAAGACACAAGTCTCCGGAAGTGAAGATAAAATGTCTTAGATAGATAACTGGCTAAAGAAAAAAAAGTTTATTGAAAATTACTGTCTACTTTGAAAGTCTTCAGAAACTTTTGCGCAAACCCAAAACAAACAAAATTATCTAGGAAAACAAGAGGAAAAACGTCTACTGCCCTCTTAGCTCTGAGCTCAATCGAATTCATCATCTCACCATAAGGAGAAGCAGAAGTATTGACAGGGCAAAGAAGATTCTCTTGAAGTTGTTGCCTTTTCAGTAAAAGAAACCAAGAACTTTGCCACCAACATTATTTCTATTCTAATAGTTTTTTTTTTCTTTTTTCTTTTTTTAGTATTATGATTTTATTCTGGTTGTTTTTCTCTAAGTTTTCGGGGATTTTTCATTTCGCCGGTTTTTATAATAAGAATTATATTCGATTTGTTTCGATTTTTGTTGTAATGGATTCTAGAGTATTTTTTGGAAGTAATCTCTTCCAGAACAGTTTTAACCAAAGATAAGATATATTTCTATTTCAAGAACTTTTATCGTGTAGGTAATAAAGGTTTGATTTGAACATGTTGTAATGTGAGAAAGCACTTGAATTGTTAAAAAGCGTAAAACAAGATCATTTTGATATTAATGTACTGTCATCATCCAACCCACTTTCGGAGCATATTTCTCAGATCATATTTTCTATGGGTAAGATTATTTCAAAAGCTTGTTTTGTTTCTTTGATGTGATATATCTTATAACATGTTATGTTATTGTATTTGACAGATAGTATTGAATTTTTTTAAAAAAAAATAGACGAAAAAATTACTTGGTTAGTCTCCAAGTATTAATTTTAATAAAAACTAGATCTTGATCTCCACAACCGCGAAGGTGTTATTTTCAGTTTTATATGCATATATATTTATTTTATATAATTAGTGATATATATTTTAAAATTTTAATCATATATTTAAATGTTTATATAACTATTTCAAATACAACAATCTATAGTTTACATGTCATAAATAATCAATTGTTTTAAACCGTCACATGTATTTTTTGTTTTTTATTATATATTTATCTTGTTGTATTTTCATTTAGTTATTAAACAAATTAATATGTGCATGAAAAAACATATTTGAAAATTATTTTGTATTTAAGTTATGTTAAATTTTTAGTCGCCCTTCAAAACTGGATTTTCTTTTAGTAATATTTTTATGTCTATTCATTTTACATAATATATTATTGTATGTAAAAAAATTTAAGATATGTTAATTTTTATACATGTATTGTAGTCTACTAATGTTAGGCTGTTCTGTGGAAGCACGGTAGCTTACTGGTTAAGGTTTAAAGGCTTCTACACCTAGGTCTTGGGTTCGAATCCCAGACTACGCAATTTTTTGCAGATTACAGGAAATTCAGGTCTCAAGTCTCGAAGAAAGCGATTTATTAATAAAGACTACATACGAAAGGCTTACAAGAGATCTTCAATATGATGCAAGTAAATATGGTCTTAAATGAATCTTCATAGGACGGCTCAGATGATGCAGTTAGGCGTAGATCTTCGTAAGATAAGTACTATGGTCGGTTGTTGAATCATCTATGTAATATTTTTCATAAATGTAATGTCATAATAGATCAGCGTTATAAAACAACATAAATATTTTATGTTTATGAAAATAAAATTTATAAATCTATCAATTTAATATAATGGATTATGATTATAAAATAGATAAAAGTAGGATATTTTTTTTTAATTTTATAAACAATAATTGTATATATATTAATGCATAATAATAGTTCATTGCTAATTACAAAATTAGTGAAAATATTTACATAAACGTTTTAAAAATTATGATATCGTTAAATTTTGTTTTTTTGTACAACAACACAGAGATTCATATAGACTCTGAAAACCAAGTGGGTAGCTCTGCATCCATATGGACAACGAAAGAAGATTGTCTCCTCGCACTCCGTGCTAGGCTGTCCGCCTTTTTATTTTGCGTCCGCGAAATATGAATGATTTGTGAGCTGCTAAAACTATCCTTCAAAATCTTGAGGTCTTCCAAATAAGCTTCAAAAACTGGTCATTTCTCTGGTTCCGAAACCATCTTCACCAATATTGTTAAAATATTTAGATCAGCATAATAATTTTCTTTTAATATGATTGATTGTGATCATATAATAGAAAAAAATATGATATAATATTTATTTTTGATTTTATAAATGATAAATAAATATATTAATTTATAATTATATTTCAACACTAATTACGAAATTAGTGAAAATATTGACATATAATTTTTGAAAATTAAAATTTTGTTGAAATCTTTTTAAACAAGTTTTTAGAAATGTTGAATATTTATATATATATTTATAGTTTAATGAAAAAATATAAAAATATTATGATTAAATTATTTCAAATATTATATATATTATTAGTTTTATTAAATATATTTAATAAAATTTCTTAATAATGGTTCAACTTAAAAATCACATATGAAACGAGATTATGACTTCTATTTTAATAGAATAGATTTCCGCTTCCTTTTTCCATTAAAAACATACCCTTAATTGTCAACAATATATGGAAACTTTAGATATCTAAATAATATTTACCAAGTTAACAATCCAAATATAAGTCATAGTCAACATTTAATTTACTTGGAATAGTATCCAAATATTTAAACATTTTTTTTTTGAACTGAGGCTTAATATTAGTCAAACATTTCACCTACGCTGATATTTTTTCACTATAAATAACTCCTTTTTGTAGCCTCATTTCTCTCATTCCAAACAATCAGGTTCATTTGCATTGTGTGCAAGCTTTCAGTTTTGTTTCTTCATCTTCCCAAACTCTTCTCAAAGTTGCAAACCTTTATCGAAGCAATTTTTTTTTTTAAAGAATCAACCTCGCCAAGAATGAAGATGAAGTTGGCTACCGTTCAATTCTTCGTGATCTCTCTTCTACTCTCATCTTCTTTGTTTATGCTTTCAAACGCAGATTCATGTAAGTATACATAAATCATTTCATTATTTAGATAAATATTTATTTGAATCTCACTGTCTAGATTTATATTTGGAATTATACATGAATTAGCATCATGCAATGGAAAATGCAATGCGAGATGTTCAAAGGCCGGAAGACAAGATCGGTGTCTCAAGTATTGCAATATATGTTGCGAGAAGTGTGATGATCATTGTGTTCCTTCAGGCACTTATGGACACAAAGATGAGTGTCCTTGTTACCGCGATATGAAGAACTCCAAAGGCCAACCCAAATGTCCATGAACATGTCTTGTAGATCATTCTCTCATAGACATCATATCTTTTTTATACACATAAATATTTACAATTGTTGTTGACACATGAAATAATGAGTTTGATATATTCCTATGTATGATGATGTGAAAGCTCTTGATAATAAACGAAATCATTTTAATTAACTAAATACTAGAGGTGAAGGTTGTGTACATATATGTATGAAGTATACATATAGTAGGTTAATCAAAACAATCTAAAGTTTATTACAGTGACAAGATCGGATTAATAGTCATGATTCACGAACAAAAGATAATGGTGAAGAAGTTGCTTTATCAATCACAACAAACCTCAGCTAGATGATGGTAAAAATAACAAAAAGACACAAGTCTCATGAAGTGAAGATAAAATGTCTTAGATAGATAATTGGCTCAAGAGAAGCAAGTTTTTCATTGAAAATTACTGTCTACTTTGTATGTCTTCAGTAACTTTCGAGCAAAAACCGAAAACAAACAAAATCATCTAAGATAAAAACAGAGAAACGTCTACAACCCTCTTAACTTTGAGCTCAATCGAATTCCTCATCTCACCAAAAGGAGAAGCAAAAGTATAGCCTTCTCATGAAGTTGTTGCCTTTTCAGTAAAAGAATCCAAGAACTTTTCCACCAACATTCTTTCTCCTCGCCTCTTCGTGGTCCATGATACCGGCGGAGGTTGTAAGAACAATGTAACCAAACTGCACAATTACAACAAAAATGATGTCAGATACATCAAAACAGAGCATAACTAAGCTAAGATAAGTCAACAGCAACTGAATTCACCATTATATATGATATATAGAACATGGGTTATCCCTAGATGCTCTCATTTAGTCATATGACCCAAATCAAAAACATAGACCGCAAGAGTAAAGACAGACCTGTCTGGAAGGAAGAAGACGAGCGGTCCAACCTTCGATCTCCTTAACTCCGACATCGAAACGGGGACTGATGACACCACATTTGTTCAGTCTTCCATTGAGCTCAACGACAATCTTACCAGACCTGTGGTCATCAACGTACTCGAACTCGCCAATGTAACCTGCAATTTCAAGAAAAATTTAACAGCTGAGCCAAACAAAACAAAAGGAAAATGAATATATAAGTTAGATACCGTGTTTCTGCATGACAATGAGAAACTTGATGATGACCTTAGACGAAGGCCTGATCATGACCTGCCTCTTGCCTCTCTTCTCCGCATTGAACATACTCTTCAGAGCATCGTTAAGCACACTGATTCTCACCATCTTTCAAAGCTCAAACACTAGAATCAAAATTAAAAAACAATTAATACAGAGCTTAATAAAAAACTTAATCGATAAAACAAAATAACTAATACACAACAACCAAACACAATCACTTCGGACATAAGAAAGACATTTCAATACATCTAAGTGTATGTGTGATCCTAATTATCAATCGAGCTCAAAATTTCGAAACTAAGAGAATCTTAGAAGATAATTTACATGATGCGATCGAGCAGACACGAACACAGATCGGAGAATTGGTCTAACCTTGAAATCGAAGTGGCAGCCGCACAAAACTCTCCTGCTAGAGACGAAGCAACAAAGTTGAACTAAATCTAAATGCAACTAGTGAACTAGGGTTTTTGGTTTTATTGGTGAGACCTTTTGAGAGTGGGGTTAATGGATCTAGTCCAGGCTTAGTTTAATGGGCCTACCACAATTGGATGTTATTGGGCCTTTTGAAAAACCTCGCTCTTTACCAATCCAATTCTCTTCACTCACTCTTAACAAAGATTGGTGTCGTATGTAAACTCCGTTCTATAAAATGTATTAAGAGTATAACCAAGATTGGTGTGTTTATGCAATTCAAAAATGGTCGGAGCTTCGCATTTGTCTGTTTTCAGGTTGTTAATGATTGATTAAGATTTGTAGAAGCTGAGAAGGAAGAACAAGCACCAACAACGAATATGAGGACAGTAACAAATCTTAGAAGAGGACACACACAGTCGTTACATAGACGACTTAAGACTCTTCACCAAAAAGATTATTGAGTTCTACACTGTTACAAATGGAAAGAGTGAATGCAGTTTCCCTGAGTTATGGTGGTGCTTCACCAGCATATCTAAAGTTTCAGTTGCGTTGAGAAATCTAGAATTAATTCGGATTCTGATCTAAACCTCCTTTAGGACGAGCATATTCAACTCTAATCTGTCTGCCTTCGAGTAACTGACCAAAAGGCAGAACAAAGGCAAGTCAGCACACATCTATATATACTAAAAAGTAAAAAAGATTTCTGTTTGACTCAGTTTAGTGTAACAAACCTGATTGTTCATGGAAGCTAAGGCACTTGCAGCTGCTTCTTCTGAATCAAATAGCACAAATCCATAGCCTTTTGACTTGCCGCTCACGTGATCGCATATTACTCTCACTGTACTTTTCACATTCAACCGAAACAAAACTCAGTAAATGCCATTTGTTTATCCATAGAGTAAATTTTGCAAATAAAACTAACAGATTTATTATACCATTTATAACTTGACCGTATTTTTCAGACTCATTCTTCAAAACAGGTTCATTTGTGTCGTAGTTAAGCCCTGCAGTGGTGTGTATTTACACATTCAGTGTTTCTCTCACGCATATAATCGAACACTTAGAGTGCACTTTGTATCATGGGTTAGTAACTAAAACTATTTTCTGTCCTAAGGCCATACAGTTGTCTAAAACAACCAAATGGGTCCATTTACAAACATAACGATTAAATACATTATTAATCAGGAAGCGATTAAATAGAACATCGACAGATATACCTCCAACGAATAATTTTGAAGAACAAGAACCTCGAGATGCTATACATCGTAATGGCGATGCTAAATAACAAACACGATGAGATAATCTAGTAAGGAACATTTGATAGTGTCTTCGAACGATTAGCTCAGCTAGGAAGAGAAACAGTGAGGTGACTAAACGAAATAAATTTTACTCACTCTGTTGCGGTAAGTTTTTTTTTTTTTTTGCGTTGGGTAACAAAAGTTGCGGTGCTTTTAGTCCAAATGATTTATAAATCGTTACTAGGATAAAATTGGATCTGAAGAGAACTCAAATCCAAATTACATAACTAAAAAAGTTTTCTACATAGTCCGTCCCCTCACAAAGTAACCAAACACATAACTAAACTGGTGAATTCAAGTAACGTCGAGATGATTAAGCCTTCTTGGGAGATTTGCCAGGCGACTTGGGTGCAGCATCCTCGGACGACTTAGCAGACTTCTTAGGCAAAAGAACAGAGTTAATGTTGGGCAAGACACCACCGTGAGCGATCGTGACTCCACTGAGAAGCTTCCCCGGCTCTTCATCGTTCCTAATCGCCAAAAGAAGATGCCTCGGGATGATTCTCGACTTCTTGTTGTCTCTCGCAGCGTTACCAGCAAGCTCCAGAACCTGAATTACAAATAGTTCAAATCAGCAAATGATTGACACTGTAAGCAAATCAGATCTGAGTGAAGAAAACTTACTTCTGCGGCGAGGTACTCGAGAACGGCGGCCATGTAAACCGGAGCTCCACCACCGAGCCTCTGTGCGTAACGTCCTTTCTTCAGGAAACGAGTGATTCTTCCCACCGGGAATTGGAGACCGGCTTTGATCGATTTCGAGACGGATTTGGTCTTGGGGCCACCGGCTTTTCTTCCTCCGAAAGCCTTCTTCACTTTTCCCGTGGTTTCCATTGCGACAAGTTGGATTGTTGTTGTTGTAGTGGAGAGTGGTATGAGATTTGTGATTTTTTTGTTCGCGGTCGTGTGTGTGGTTTTATAGTGAGGACGAAAGAAAGAAAGATGATTTGTATTCGTTAGATTTGAGTCTTATCGACGGTAGAGAATAAATGAGATAGCGATCCTCGTGACTAGCGGATTAGCCAATCAGAAACGTTTTCATGTTTTTCTCTTGAAACGGCGCCATTTTTTTATTTTGTCTTCGTTCCGAAAGTTTTGCGCTTACAGCTACTTCTCTAGAGATTTTGCAATTTGCACTAAGCAAAATTTTCAAAACAAAATTAGCAACTAAAAACTAGATATTTGTAAGTATTTATATGATTTTTTAGGATAGTTCAATGAAACTTCAAAATCTATCATATACTAAAAAGAGAGAATAATTTACTATAGAAAATTATTTTTTTGTGTCAGCTCTATTTAGTCTTCATTGCTTTAACGTATCTTGATTATTTCAGAGCCGCTAATAAGTTTCCAAAGGTATGATTAATTTACTATACTTAGAAATTTATGTTTATTCGACAATTAAAATATGAGGTACAAACTTGTAATGATCAATTTTGCATGAGGGCTCATATTGGCTTCGTTTTTTTTTGTGGCACAATATTGTTGAATCTCTCTTATACTTTCCACTGAGAATCCTTTTGACAATACGAGTTAAGATGTTTAGCTTGTGGTTTTGTTTGAAAAAGTGAATGCGTATGATATATGGTTAAGACCGTTAATCAAGATGTTAATAATTCTTAATGTTACATTGTTACAAGGACGACTTGATTGTCATTTTAATTGTTGATCGTAATTTGTTCTGTTGAGTTAGTTGGGCAATATTGTTGTTTGTTCAGTGAATATTATGAGTAGTAACATTAACAATGCTATTTTTATATTATCAGGGCATGAGTTTTGGAACTACTACCATCTGAGAGCCCATCGGTAAGTTTTTCCCAACTAGACATTTAAAGAGTTTTGTTGGGCCGAGAAACCATGGAGGATGAACACATCTTCATATACGACTTATCAGCTCAGATTTGATCTTTCAACTTCTCATTATCAAGTGTTTTATATGGAGTTTGATGGTCATGGTGGACTGGAGGCATCACTTTGCATGAAGCAGAATGATAGAGCCAAGGTATGATATTATTGATGAACGTAGAACGATTACAATCACCGTGATTGAGCCCAAACCCAAGAGCAACCTCTTGAGATCCTTTTACAAACCAAATCCAAGCCAGGTTCACAACGAAGAAGAAGACTTCCTTTTACAGACTCGATCTTGACTCTAACGGCCAAACCAGCTCATCACCTTATTATTTCTACACACTTGCAGTGCAGTGTTATGTCAGGGAGTAGTGTTGTTGACATGTGCTTCCATCACAAATCAACATATGAACCAGAACGTAGGCGGATAAAGGATGTAGGAGCATACTTTGAGGACAGTCAAACAACGTAAGGCAAGTACTGAGGAGGCATGCATGGTGGTGACCCTTACAATGTGCAATGGAACTTGGGAAAGAAGCATTGAGGCTTAACTCATCAGATTATCTGACGGTTGTGGTAAAGTGGTTCTGGCAGACCTCACCAACCGCAAAGAAAATTAAGGTTATGTGTTTTTGATGAAGCTGTGGGGACTGAAGCCATTCTCTTTTTGCAGTATATATAAAGAATGATCGTTTTTAGACAGGTCCATCAATTATTTCTCTAATTGCAATTGGTTTATCAAGAATAGAGACTTACACCAAGGTAGTGAGGAAGGGACGTGTTTGTAATATATATATATATATATTTTTTTTATCTTTTTGCTCCATTTCATTTGCATTAACCTTATGTTAATATCTTCATTTTTTTAATTGACACACTTAAGAATTTAAAAAAATTATTTGTGTTATTTTTTATAATTGAGAAAATATTACTCATCTATTATTTTATATTACTTTGATATCTCTTAGTTAAAATGATGCTAGTTAAATTGAGCAAATATTTCAATTGTGTAATTCATGCAAATTCTTGTATTTGCGTTGGTTATTTTAAAATGATATAAACTATTATTGATTTGTATCATTTTTATTTTAAGTGATGTTAATCAAGTTACTATTAAACACATCAACTATTTTAATGGATATAAAATCATATATTTTGGTTCCAAGTAAATCAACCCAAAGATGATGTAAGTAGCGCGTGTAAGCATCATTACACATGTGTGTGGCTGGCTGTCACTGAAAGGAATAATTACAGCTCCGCTCAGCTGGCTTCCATCACAGGTTATCATGATCACTGAGCCGAAAGTGGAGCCACCCACACCTGAGATGCCCAAAGAGAGCCACATATGCATTTTCGACCTTTCATTTTATTCTTTCCTTTAAAAGATAGGAAACTATTCCTCTCTTTTTTTTGTTCTATCGACAATGAGATAAAAAAACTTATGAGCTGTACTTAATCGGTGTGATTCACATAATTAAGTAGTCTATGATATTATTATTAGTAATAATCATATCGTAATTTTCCATATAAAATGCAGCACTGTAGAATAACAGGAGAACTTTGAAATAAAACATACTACAATATTGGGTAAAAAGTGGTTGTAATAAACTAAAAAACACAGTAGAATGATATCGTAATTTTCTGAACACAAATGACAAAAGAAAGTGTCACATTCATTTCATAATAATATTAGTAGTAAACAATTAGTCAATATAATTAATGGATTTTGAAATAGATTGTGCTTGAAAAAAAAAATAGATTGTGGTTTTTAATCATGCCTATGTATTAAAATAAAAAATAAAATAAAAAAATAATCATTCGGACTAATAGGCTTCCGCATAAATCTGAAGGAAAAGGAAGAGAAAAGACGCACACCGAAGAAAGACTACTCCCATCATCTCCTCCAGCTTCTTCTTCTTCGTCTCTGAAACTAGTTTGATTCAGCCATGGTGAGAGCTCCCTTTGTTTTCTTCATCGTTTATATTTATTTATCTATCTCTGATTTCTCTCGCTCAAAGTTTTATTCGATTAGATCTGGAGATATACTCGTTGCTTGGTTTAGATCTCTGAGATTCATGAGTTGTATAGTCCTGAGAGGGACTGATCTAGGATATGAATCGACAGTAACAAAGATCTGTTCATGGTTCACTTACATGTGTCACTAGAGACGTTCCATTGATCTAGATTGAGTGGGTGTTTCAAAACGTTTTGTGGTCTTATTATTATTGTTCTTTTTTTGTTTTGTCTGTAACAAACAGGCTAATGCGGCGTCAGGTATGGCAGTCCATGATGACTGCAAGCTCAAGTTTCTCGAACTCAAGGCTAAAAGGACTTTCCGTTTCATCGTTTACAAGATCGAGGAGCAGCAGAAACAAGTGGTTGTTGAGAAGCTCGGCGAGCCTGGTCAATCCCATGATGACTTTGCAGCTTCTCTTCCTGCTGATGAATGCCGTTACGCCGTTTTCGATTTCGATTTCGTCACTGCTGAGAGTTGCCAGAAGAGCAAGATCTTCTTCGTCGCATGGTAAGTGTTCTGAAAAAAAAACAGTTCCGTCTTGCTTCGCCTTGTTTGAAACCCTCATGTTGTTGTTGTTTTTGGCACAAGGTCTCCGGACACAGCAAGAGTGAGAAGCAAGATGATCTACGCGAGCTCTAAGGACAGGTTCAAGAGAGAGCTTGACGGAATTCAAGTAGAGCTTCAAGCTACCGATCCAACTGAGATGGATCTCGATGTTTTCAAAAGCCGAGCCAACTGAGGAATACATCCTCCATAAATGAATTGGTTGAATCCAAATTTCTCCTACTATTACTGAATGATATATGCTTGTTCTTTAAGTTTGCTGTGAAGGCACCACCAAACCAAAACAGCTTCATTTCATTGGTCTCTGTCTTCCCTATGTCTTTTATATTTTTTTTTTGGTCCTCGCAGTGTTTTGCTTAAAACTTAAGAGATTTGGCTTGTGCTCTTTTACCATTTGTGTAAGAAACCCCCAAACACTTTACCAAAAGATGAATCTTATTGGCACGTTGTGTCGTATCTTAGTCTTTGCAAATCTATGTATCTAGTGATCCATGGATTTAAACAATAGTGTGACAACATGACAAAATAAGTTAGGATATAGAATAATCGATCCTCGAGATGCTTTGTATGTTTTTATTAATTAACATATCTTATGGATCTCCAGATTTGTTATTTGGCACATGACTAGTGACATTTTATAAACTGGGATACATTTCATGCGTAAACTTATTTTTATATGGTTTTGATCAATACATCAATTTAAGTTCGAATGTTAAATCCAAAGAATGAAATGGCTTGCTCAATCGAGTATGGTCCAGAAAATATTTTGAAAACATTAAGCTTATAGTTGTCACTTATGATTAGTTGAAAATAGATCCAACCACTGGCAACTGTCCACTATTGCTCATTTTAAGCAATCTTTCAACTGTCACAACAGAGCTGGATCTTGATGTTTTCAAAAGCCGTGTCAACTAAAAGAGACTAGAAACTCTCTCTCTTTGAACAATCTTCATTTCTTTTCTCTTACAGTTTTATTGCGACTGTTATAAAAACCTAACACCCTTCATCTATCCATCTGGTATTCTGGTCTGTCTTCTTTGTCTTTGTTACCAAACAGTGTTTCATCTCTATTGCAATTATCCCAGTGTCTGTGCTGTTGCTGTATTCTTTGTGTAAAGATGATTCCTTTGAGCGTCCTTTATTACAGGGTGGATGAGAAATGCAAAAGGAACACATATTATTTTCTATTTCAACTGATTGAGATGTCAATGAATGTTTCAATGTATGAACTAAAGTTACAAAAAGGGGTCATGATTTCGAACTAGAATCATTCAAAATACTTGTTCCTGAGGTTTTGGAGTTAGGCTTCAAGCCTTGTCTCAACATCTCACTCCTCAATTCAATCGCTTTCTCCATCTCTCCCAACACACAACAACCGTGTATCATGGTGTTATACGCTACTCTATCCGGCCTCACCCCTCTTTCCATCATCGAGTTCCACAACTCAATCGCTTTCTTCACATCGCTCTTCCTACAAAACTCATAGATCATAGTTGTGTAGGTTATACAATCAGGAGAAACACCATCCCCTGTCATCTTCATTAGAAGCTCATAAGCTTCATCCATTCTCCCTTGTCTACAAAACCCACGGATCAACATATTGTACGTAGCGGTGCTAGCTAAAAGCCCTTTCAATATCGCATCATGGAGCTCCACAGCTTTCTTCATATCTCCTTCTCCTTTGGTGAGAATGTCGAGAAAACAACCGTATGTTACTTGGTTAGGAATCAGCATTTTCGAACGTAGAATCTCAGCTTCGTTCACAAACCCCGCTTTGCATAATCCATTGATAACAGCAGTGTAAGTGACTTCATTAGGCACACATCCTTCGTTTATCATCAAATCCCATATCCCAAACGCTTCCTCGAAATCTCCCGTTTTGCTCTTCGCATCAATCATACTTGTATACATCACATCATCAGGCTTGAGTCCTTTACAATGCATCTCCTTCAAAAGTCCAAGAAACATCTTCCGATCTTTGTGCTTTAAACTCCCATCTATAAGAACACCATAGCACACAAGGTCTAAATCCACACCTCTTCGTACCATCTCCTGACAAACGCTTAACGCCTCCTCTAATCTCCCTTCTCTGCAAAACCCATGTAAGAGCGTGGTATAGCATATCTCGTTGAGTTCATGGTTCTCCTTGTGGAGCCCATCCACGAACTCTTTGGCTTCAGATGCTCGACCCGTTGAACACAGTCCGTGAATCAACGATCTATAGGTATACGTATCCGGTGCAATACCTTTCTCCATCATCTCACTCTGCATTACAAAGGCTTTACCCATGTCTCCTTCCTCGCAATAACCTTCGATCATGACGTTATAAGTCACTCTGTTCGGTTTAATGTTCCATCCCTCCATCTCGTTGAATAGCTTTACAGCCTCACGGACCAACCCGCGGCGGAAAAGACCTGATATGAGCGTGGTGAATGTATATAAACTCGGCACGATACCTTTCCCTGTCATCTCATGATAGAGCCTAAGAGCACTATGTGTTTTCCCTTTGCTGCAATATCCACCCATCAGTGATGTGTACGTTACCACCGTCGGCTCCAACTTTTTATGAATCATCTCCGCCATGAAATTCTCAGCTGCACTAATGTCACCGAACTTGCAGTGCCCGTTGATCAGAGAATTGTATGGATACACAGTTGGTTTCAAACCGGAATCAATCATTCTCCCCAGGAAACTAAAGGCAGTGTCAAGTTTCCCTCTTCTGGAAAACATATCTATCAAAACTGAATAGGTCACACCGTTTGGACACAACCCAATCTTCCCCATCCTATCAAATACCAACTCAGCTTCCTCAAACTTTCTACATTTGCACAATAAGTCAAGCAACGCATTATACACAAATAGATTAGGCGGCAAGTCACTCTCTGCTATTCTTTTAACCAAGTTAAGCGCCTCTTCAATCATCCCCCTCTTCCTTAACCCTTTTACCAAACTTGAAACTGCAGATTCGCTGGGACTGAAGCTCAAACGTAACATCTCATCCATCATCTCCAACCCAACCTCAAACTCTTGCACTTTACATAACCCGTGTACTAAAGTACAATATGTCACAACGTCTGGCTTCAGATTCATTCTAAATAAACTCTTCTTTACCTCAACAGCCTCCCAGACCTTCTGCTTCTTACAAAGCCCATTAATCAACACATTATACGGAACTACACTCAAATCACACCCACTCTCCTCCATACGAACAATCATTTCCCTAGCTCGAGAGAGATCTTTCAACTCACACAAGCTATGCACCACTCCTGAGTATATATACACATCAGGACGAACACCCGCATTGATCATATCCTCAAACACCTCCATCGCCAAACCGTAATGCCTACAATGAACTAAACCATGTAACAACGCACTCAAGGTTCTCACTTCAGGCACTAAACCAGCTTTCGTCATCATCCTAAACACCAAAACACCATCTAACGCCTTCCTACTTCTTACATAATGCTGAATCAACAAATCAAAACTCGAGCTTGAACTCGAACTAAGCTTACATTTCTCGTAACAGCTATAAAGCGCGTGAAAAGCCTCACTTGGGTTAAGCCCACGGAGGAGAAGCGTCTGCAGGAGAGACGACGCTGGCCAAAAGAGATTAGCTTTGACCAAGGCATGGATCAAGATGCAGAACGACGCCGTCGAGTGGTCGAATCCTCTGTGCAGGCCGAGGAAATTGAAAAACCTCAGAGACAGTTTGGGTTCGTCTAGGGTTCCGATCAGGATCTCTTCGACGTGGGTGGGTTTCAGTCTCCTCGAGACGAGGTCTCTGCTCAATGCGATCTCCCAGCTCCGTTTCCCGCGCACGATTCTTTTGACGGCATCGATGAATTGCGAATCTTTTTGAGCGGAGTCGATCGCTGAGCTTGCGTTTCTGAAGGTATGGAGAAAATGAGAGGTTGAGAGTGATGGAATCGTGCGTGGGAGCTTCATCAAAGAGGTGGTTCACCGGAGAATGTAGCATTTGCTGTGTGTTGTGATTCAACAAACCGAGATATCTGGGAACCGGGCGGGTCAGGTCGGGTCGGGTTCAAGTCTCAGTCTCACCAATTCAGAATGGGCCTTAGGCTGGATTTATTATAAATAGATGGGCCGTTGTTAAAAGGTGGCCCAGAGCGGGAAAGGAAAATTTCCCGAGCGCCAAACTCGACACGTCAACGGTCCCACGAGTGAGAGCTTTCGTTATTTTTATACGCTTCAATTTCAGACCGTCGATATAAAGAAGATCCAACGGCGCAGACATCGATCCGCGTCAAAGTATTTTATCCAATAATATCAATCCTTTCGATGTGTATAAAAGCAATCTCTCAAGCCTTTGTAGATATCACGCAATACAAAGCATCTTGCAAACCTAATCTCGAATCTCAAATCTCAAATTTGTGCTTTTCACCTCTAGAAAGAATCAATGGCGCCCAAGGCAGAGAAGAAGCCCGCAGAGAAGAAACCAGCCTCCGAGAAGCCGGTTGAAGAGAAATCGAAAGCCGAGAAGGCTCCGGCGGAGAAGAAACCAAAGGCCGGGAAGAAGCTCCCCAAGGAAGCCGGCGCGGGCGGAGACAAGAAGAAGAAGATGAAGAAGAAGAGCGTCGAGACGTACAAGATCTACATCTTCAAGGTGCTGAAGCAGGTTCACCCCGACATCGGAATCTCGAGCAAAGCGATGGGGATCATGAACAGCTTCATCAACGACATCTTCGAGAAGCTCGCTGGCGAGTCCTCCAAGCTTGCGAGGTACAACAAGAAGCCTACCATCACTTCTAGGGAGATTCAGACCGCGGTGAGGCTTGTGCTGCCTGGAGAGTTGGCGAAGCACGCTGTCTCGGAGGGAACCAAGGCGGTTACGAAGTTCACGAGCTCTTGAGCTATGAGTTAGGGTTTTTCTCTTTGTTTCGAATGTCTGAATTAGATAATGGTCCATGTTTGGTTTCCCAGTTTTCACGTTTTGTAAAGTATCGGTATTGATGTGTTTGGAATCATTGTCATCTCTTTTGTGTCTTTAATCCTATGCGTTGCGATTTGTATTTTCTCTAATAGAATTGGGTCCTAGCAGTTATGGTCATACGTTATTATGAACTATGAGGAGTATAAGTTATCTCAGTTGTCTCTATCGTAGTTGTTGATTTAACATGTTTGGAGGTATGTAATGGTTATTGATTCTGAAATCCAATTTGTGTCAAATTCAAAACCGTTGTTTGCTATTAGCTCTGTAGGAAGTATTTGTGTGTTCTGTGTTGATGCTCATGTTTGGTCTCTGCAATGAGTTATATCGTGTATATGCTACTATAGAATCAATTTGGAGTTTGCAGCGAGTATAGTGTGAATGGTGTGTCTTAATTTTATTTGTTTGCATACATTTTGGATGGTGTCCGCTCAAGACTAAACCCGTTAATGTATTGAGGCCCCTATGTAACTTGCACTAAACGGTGAATCGCAACATGCTAAGTCTCTCGACATCCCTCGTTCGTATCTCTCGCTCTCTCACTCTCTACGGAGAACCTCGCAATGGAACCCAACGTAATCAAGCTGCTCAACCCCAAGATCCAGAAATCGCGTCAGATTAGGCTCGTGCTCCCCAAGGCTTGGCGATTAACGGGCGCGGTGAGAAGCATGACGCTAGCCATTGGGATCCCTGGGGATTACAGAGACCATGATGTTTGAGGAGATGTCTCGGAGATAGAGAACCACGGGCCTGTTGTTGTGAGGCGTGTGGAATTTGAGAGTGATGATGAGCCTGTTGAAGTTAGGTTTGTTTATGAGAACTTGAAGATGTTTTGTCAAGCTTGTGGGAGTCTTAAACATCACAAAGCTCAATGCCCGTTTCCAAGAGCAAACTGATTGTTGTGTTCGAAAATCAAACTAACTTCGTCTGTGTTGGGAGTGAGAGTTGTGTTTGTAAAGATCTCAGTAAGCAGGACCGTCTTAAACTATTTTATAGCTTTGGGCAAAATTTGAAATATGGATTCTTTCTATAAAACATTTCTTCATTCCATTGCCTTGATCGTGATCAATTCTTTGACGAGTATCGTGCCCACTCATTTTTATGACATGAAACAATAAACTATAAGAGAGTAAAATATATAGATGTAATCAATTAAACAAACCTCTACTTTGAAATGGGATCACACTAACTGATCAATGAATAGAATATATATTTTGGTTTGATTGGTGTTGTTCACTTTTGCTGGATTCGAGAGCTTCTCTTTTACCATCAACGGTAAGATTAGAAAATAGGAAACGTAAAGAAATTTTTCTTGTTTTGTGTTTTTGTAGGTTAATTAGGTTTAGCTGATTATGAACCTTTTATTATAGATTTATTAAACTATGTGGTCCTTTAACAAACTAAAATGGACCTTTTACTATTAGTCAAATTACATTAAATTTTTTGTTGGACCCTTGGGCCCAGGGCCATTGCCCCACTTGCCATAGTCCAAAGCCGGGACTGTCAGTAAGTAGCAGCCAGAAGGAAGCTTTTTTTTTTGGGAGTTTGCAGGAAAGCCTAATGAATGTCTGAAGTTTCTTGTGTCTGTAGCAATGTAATTAGCTTAGTACCACTATCTAGTATCTGGAGTAACATTTTGAATGTTCAAATAGTTGCTATGTCTATCTTTGAACGAGTATTTTTGTGAAAACAGAGTGTTATTTATAATAAGTTTGATGGCCTGTAAATATCATAAAACTAATGATGTGAAACTAGAGAACGCAGATCAAATGTACTATTCAGTACTATACTCATACTAATAATATTGGACAAGAATGAATAATTGAATTTCTTGCTGTAACGGAAAAAGTTTGTTTTTAAGAGAAATCAAGAACTGTGTTGTTGAACAAAACAAAAAGAAAAATAAAGAATATTAGACCGGTAGTAAATAATGTTTAGTTCAAATTAAAACAGAATCCTTGTTTATAAAATATGGCTTCGCCCGGGTTCGAACCGGAGACCTTCAGTGTGTTAGACTGACGTGATAACCAACTACACCACGAAACCTCAATGACTAGTTTAACCCTAAATAATAGAGAATCATATAACTAGTTTCTTCGTGTCGGCGCGAGTTTTCCTCTTCTTCCTCTCTCTCTATTAATATCTCTCTCTCTTCCTCCGCCGTCCAAAGAGAGAAAATCGGAAAAACATTCAAGATGTCGACTGGATTAGATATGTCTCTCGACGACATGATCGCCAAGAACCGCAAGTCCCGCGGATCTGGTCCCGCCCGTGGATCTGGATCCGGATCCGGCCCAATCCGCCGCAACAACCCTAATCGGAAATCAAACCGATCTGCTCCATACCAATCGGCCAAGGTCCAAATCCGTTCTTCTCTTCTTGTTGTTCTTCTTTCTTCTCAGATCTGCCCGGGGAAAGCATATTCTTCTTTAAATAAAGCAAAATCGATTTTGGTGAATCTCTCAAAAGAACAAACGGATTGATTTGATTGTATAGGCGCCGGAGTCCACCTGGGAACACGACATGTACTCCGATGGCTCACAAGCTTTCCCTTCCCGTTCTTCCGCCGGAATCGAAACCGGGACGAAGCTCTACATCTCCAATTTGGATTACGGCGTCATGAACGATGACATCAAGGTATTAAAACTCGTTCCTTTTGCAATTAGGGTTTGTGGAAGGAATCATGTTTGTGGATCAGATTTTAAGTTGATTGGTTTTGTATGCAGGAACTGTTTGCTGAAGTAGGAGAGCTTAAACGCTACACTGTTCACTTTGACAGGAGTGGAAGATCTAAGGTAGACACTTATCTTTGTTGACTATCCTTTATTTTTGAGTACGTGAAAGACTAAAGCTTGTTATGTGCTTATACTGTTAGGGAACTGCTGAAGTTGTATACTCTAGGCGTGGTGATGCAATCGCTGCTGTGAAGAAGTACAACGACGTTCAGCTCGATGGAAAGCCCATGAAGATTGAGATTGTGGGCAACAGCAATCTTCAGTCTGCTTCTGCTCCCTCTGGTAGACACGGGAATGGAAACTTCAATGGTGCTTCAAGGCGGTGAGATTTATAGACTGGTCATTATATATTTTTATATGCAAAGGCTTCGTCGATCTTGTGAAGTGTAATGAAAGTGTGTTTATTGCTGGGTTTGCAGAGGAGGACAAGGGAGAGGTGGTCCACAACGTCGTGGTGGTGGTGGTCAAGGAGGCCGTGGTCGTGGCAGGCGTTCCGGCAAGGGTCCGGCAGAGAAGGTATCTGCTGAAGATCTTGATGCGGATCTTGATAAGTACCACGCAGGAGACATGGAGACAAACTGAGGGACGTAGCTGGTATCTTCTCAAACCGCAAGTGGGTGCATGAAGAGGAGAAGCCAGAGGCTTTGCTACTTAGCCTCTTCGTGGCCGTATGTTGTTGATTTGTTTTATTAGAATGGCTTTTTAGATCTGCAAATCTGTTGTTTAGACTATGAGATTGTTGTTTAATCTTAATACCCTCGAGTACAAGGCAGAGAGGAACGAATACGACTTTACCTTCTAATCTTATGCAGAGAAAAGGGCTTTTCACAAGCTAGGTTCCTGTTACAAACAAGAGTATGACTGATGATGATTTAGTTTTATTTTGCCTGTCACCTTGTTCCAGCCATACAGTTTTTGATTGATTGGGTGACAGATAAAGATTGTTCACATCAAATCTTGTTAAATCGAGTCTTGGGCTCAACATCTTAAGTTTCTCTCGTCACCCTGTCGTTTATGTCAAATTAATACATAACTTTGTATGACTTCATTGATAGCGAACTTTGTAATGGGTTCTCACACATACAATACAACTAAAAACATAGAAAGAAGAAACGTGTGGCTACATAGAAAGGTTCCTGGTCAGAATACATCATCCTCTATAGCAGCAAAGTACCAATTTAACAATAACAACAAAACACACGTAAAAGGCTATTCCATGGGATTTTCCTGAAAACGGATTTTATGTTCTCCATAGAACGCAATACAGGTAAAAAGGTAAAGTTCTCTGGTTCGCCTCTTGTGAGTGAAACCACATTATATACACAAGGACTGGATTCCTACTACAGGCTTCATCAACAAGTACAAGCTAATTAGCTCTGCCTTGGCTTCTCTCGCCGTGAAAAGATGAGCCTTACGATGGAATAGAGTACCGCTTTAATGCAAGAAACCACAAAGTTCCAGCACGAGGATGGCCAGTACCACGGATAGAGCAGTCTGAAAAACAGACTAATGAGATGCCTTGGGTAACGCCCCACCTGCAAGGCAAGAGTTTCATAACGTTACAAGCCATGCCTACCCACATCTGAAGTCTTAGATGATATGTTTCTCACGTTGGATCATGTAAGAATCACGTGATTTTATTGCAGGGAAATACTTACGGGAAAGAGGGAATCCAAAGCATCCCAGGCTGCATGACGGACAGCTCTTGTCGGGTACATTGGACCTCCGGGAGAGGTGAAACTGTACAAACACGCCTTTAACCTCGTGCTAGTTGTCATTCTCAGCTCCATACCTGTAGATATAATCCAATAGTGCTTTAGGTCGGGCTCTACGTTAGAAGAATATTTCTTATGTAGAAGAGGAAAAGGTACCTTGAAGAATCTTCATCTGAGAAAGATAGTGTAGCAGCACTGGTTCTACTTTCAGTTTTTGCAGCTGCGCCACAATAACATGTTAGATGAGCGATGTGTGTCACCTCAACTTTGTACTTAGTCAAAGAAAGCCTTTGCTTCAATACCTGATCAGTAAGTTCTATAACAAGGAAATCTCCAGCTCCTCCAACCAAGAAAGCATTAGGAAACTCCGGGAAGTTCCTCAAGAAGCTATCTAGTCTGTCCACTGGAAAAAAAGACATAACTGTCAGTATACAAGAAGAAACTTGGTTCCAATAGTAATTTCGCAGAAAACAGTTGTGCTACCTGAATTGTAAAAGAAAATGAAGCGTGAGAGCAACAGATACAGTTCCCTCTGAGCCTGAAAATTGGTATGGGAGAGAGTTAATCTCCAGGCTGAAATCATTTGAAACGTCATGAAAAAGGAGAGAAAGCCCTCACCTGAATGGGAATTTTCTTCAATCTGGTCGGCTCTAAAGCAACTTCCTCGAGAAGATACTAAGAGAACAAAGAGACTGTTAGTTACAGTAACAAACTGGTATTATAAATTAGCCCGATCGACAAGTACAAAAGAAATATCTTTTGCCTAGAAGATCTATCAGAGGTAACAACTAGAGGATGTGAATGATCTCTAACATGTGTTTATATACAGCCAACTAAAGAAAGATGAAACTATGACATATGTGAGGAAAAGAAGGTACCCGGAAGAGAGTTTGGAAGCGTCTTGTATTTGTCTGGATGTCTATCCTGTAATTTAAAGGAGTAGAGATTAATCACATGCTACCCTCTTAATACTTGGCAAGCCAATCCAACGTGGGAAGAAAAAAAAACTTGGAAAGACTATCAAACCACTTAACCATTGAAAAATCACAACTATAAATAATCAAAGGCAGCTATACTAGAGATACATGACTGAACATAGCGAGGTATACCCACTGAACCAAGTGATTTAAATCGAGTGAAGATGTTAATGTTGCTTTAGCCAAAGTTGAAAGAGTTTACCAAAATACATTTGTAGCTCCCTGCACCAGAGCAGAAGAATATCGCAGGAGTATTTCTTGATTCTCAAGCTCAACCTCAAACAGCTGAGAAGAATCATAGAAACATGTTTTAGCACATTATGGACTCAGGTTGACAAAATAACATTCGAGTATAGAAAAAAACGCAAGGATTAAAACCTTTGGGACTGAACATAACACTAGAGAGAGATATTGGTAAAGATTTGCAATACCCATTTATGGAACAGAAGAGAGAAAATGTGCGAGGCAAAGGACTGGCTCCAGAGCTGAACCATCAAATCAAGTATGTCTTTCCCTCTCTCAGACACTTTGACATAATAATCAGCAAGCACGTCGAAGAAACATAACGGACCATCAGTATCTGCTTCATCAGAAATCACATCCTCCTCTTTGCTAAGTAGCACATCTACATCAAAAATCCCATCTCGAAAAGTTGAAGTGCAGACACTGAATAAAGCAAACTGATTACATGAAACAAATCACACAAAAAGAGTTTACCTTTGGCACGCTCGTCAACTTCGAGAGCTATATCAGCAAACAAGTCTTGTAACAAGTTGCGTGTTTGTGCTGGAGAGACAACAGCCTATGACCACCAAAAAGATCAACACTTTATAAATCAAGGCGTGAGAAACTGAAAACGATTATCGAATTGCATGAGATTTTTATCTGGAACCGCAAACCAGATTCAGATTCTTTAATGCATGTTTGTTACGCGAAGATCAAGCAGCGATGACGAAGAAGATTAATTAAAAAAAAAAACAGATCTTTGACGCAACAAAAAAGTCTAACCCGAGTAAGCTTCTTCTTAATCTCTTGTGTAAGAGCTTCCAGATAAGCAGACCTCCGTGAAGAAGACGGCGACGAAACTTTCTCCATTCCCGAAATGAAACAGCCTCGATGAATCGAATGATCGGTATGAGAAAATCGAGACTTTGGAGGAGATTGATGACAATGATTGTTTCTTCACAAAAGAGTAAATAAATTCAAGAAAATCAAATTAAATCGGTGGGGTCTCTATATCTGCTTTTAAAAATCGTGGCGTGAAGCAGAACGCAAAAGAACACTTTGCTTTTCTTTTTTTTCTTTTTCTCACTGTGAATTCGATAGAGACGAGAGATGATCTTGTATGTAGATCAATAATGGCACTTGTAAACGACGTCGTTTTAAGTGAGTTTCCAAGAGATGACGTGTCGCTCTTATAAGGACACGTGTAATTTAGTTACCCCTCCTGGTTAGTTATCTCTTTTTTCTGAAAAACAGGGAAAGTAAAGTTTACGCGGTAATGATTAAGTGTAGCACACGTAGGATTTGACTTTACGTTTAGTCGTCCCGATCCGACTAGTACATTGTTCTTAATGGCCCATAGATAATGTATTGGGCTCAAAACTGTTCGTTTTATAATGCCCAAAATAATTGCTTATTAACGATTTATCTATACGTCGTCGTTTCACAAATCGTTTCCCATCATCGTCGGCGAAGCACTAAAACCCCCCATTGCTTAAACCCTAATCGGAAACTCTATCTCCGCCGTCACTCATGGCGTTCTTCGACCTAAGCATCCCCTACAGCTACCCATCACCATCAGGCGGGAAAGAACTCATCGTCCCACACAAACTCCGCGTAAAGCTCGCCACGAAAGCCATGGAGCTCGGCTACGTCGGAATCGCGCACAGCCACTCGATCGAAGGCGCAATGTCGGAGAAAGACTCCTGCACGATCCCTCTCCTCACCCTCGGATCTCTCGTCAAGGCCGCTCCGCGACTAGCTTCCTCCGTCGCGTTCCACCGCGGCTTACTCAACGTCCCTCGATCCACTCCGTTTCGGCAGTACACGCGCGTCACCGTGATACTCGAGAGCAAGGCTCAGTGTCTGGCGTTGAACTCAGGGAATCCTGTTTTGAAGAGCTACGATATCGTTGCGGTTAGGCCGATGAATCAGTACGCGTTCGATCAGGCTTGTGCGAAAGCTGAGGTTGATGTTATCTCGATTGATTTCTCGAATTTGCAGTTTCGGTTGATGCATCCAACGGTTAAAGCTGCTGTTAAGGTTTGTGATTGGACTCTACACATTGTTTGATTCCTCTATATCGCATTGTCTTCAGCTTGATGAAACTTTCTTATATGCAGCGTGGGGTTTACTTTGAGATCAAGTACTCTCTTCTCTTGAGCGATGCTGAGAAGAGGAGACAAGTTATATCCAATGCTAAGGTGAGAAACTCTGATTGATTGAGGGATGATTGTGTGTTATGTGCTTATACTTTGTTGTGATATGGTATTACTAGTTACTGGTGGATTGGACTAAGGGGAAGAATCTGATTATATCGAGTGGTTCTCCTTCAGTCACGGAACTTAGAGGTCCTAACGATGTTATTAATCTCATGTCATTGCTTGGACTCTCTAGTGAGAGAGCCAGAGCTGCAATTTCAGTTAACTGTAGGTAAAGGTGTTCTAACTCTTCTAGCGAATGAGCTTTAGAATTTTATTGTCGATTTGAGGATGAATTTTTTGAATTTTGACTCTTCAGGAATATGATAGCCAAGGTTTTGAAGAAGAAGCGGTTTCACAAAGAAGCTGTCAAGGTTGAGTTGCTTTCTTCAAGTGAAACGTTTAGCCTTGAACAGCCTCTGTCTGGAGATTGTATGAAATGGGATCCTCTTTCGAGCGGCGAAGGTGACTTGCTTTTGGAAGATCTCGCAAAGGCTTTTGAAGCCACCACACGTCCTCCTGTGGCGCATAAAGCGTTTGATTTCACTTCTGATCGTAATGGCTTGCCGTCACGTGGTTTCCGGATCGGTAATATTCTAGGAACTGAGCCTTTGACTCAGTCACCTGCGGCTAAGATTATTGACGGACCAGTTCTCTGTAAGAATCAAGTTTCTGAAGTGTGTATGGCTGATTCAGTTTCATCTGTTGATAATCTCGGGGAAAACGAAACCATTAGCCAAATTGACATGCTGGTTTCTGAAGATGACAACAAAGTGGAACCTACAACGAATGTCCCACTGTCTAGCCAGGGACGGGGAGTTTTGGTGCAAGATGAAGCAGCTGCATTATTTTCATTGATAAGATGTACAGAGTCAGATGCAGCTTCTGATGTTAACATGCAGACTGAGTTGGATTCTGAAGATAAATCAATGTCGCTATCAAAAAGTGATCACGGGATCCAACAAAGTCATGTTGAAAATTTAAACATGGAAACTATTGGTGTTGATGATGAATTCCCAGTGGACGGAGCCAACAAAGAAGGAGCTGGTTTTTGTCATGCTAATATTGAGCAACCTACATCCTCTGGTGTTGATGAGATGAAAATCGATGGTTCTTTGGAAGCGAATCACAACGAGTACATGGAGGTGACAGTGGAAGACGTGACGCATGAAACAGGTGACAATAATATTATTCTTCCTAACTTATCCTCCTCTGAGACTACCGAATTACTAAGAGAATCGAGTAACTCTCTCATCAGTCCAGAGGCGGTTGGACAAGACCATGACCAATTATCAAGGTTAGAGTTCAGTGAGACAGAGCTTGGGGAAGAGCCATCGGTTCAATACGATATAACCATGGAAGACAAGAAGGAAACCGAAACTAATCAACAAGCCCATGTCAAGTACAATGCCAGAAACTCAGGTATGGACCTAAATTTCATCATTTGGAAACCTTAACCAAGCACACACGCAAGTTTAGGACTAAGGTTCAGTCTTATGTAAAAATACAGGTAAGGCACGAGCTAAGAGGAGTTGGGTTAGATTAACGATACTACAACCTTTGAAGCCTTTTCTACTACAACGTTTCAAACGAATTAGTAAAAGAAGAAAACATATAAGAGCTTGATGATTCTTAAACGATAGAGAAGTTTTGTTCACTGATTTACACCCACGCAAGTCTCGTGGTATTATTATTGAACCGATCATCAAAGTGGGGGAAGAGAAATTATAATTTATTCTTTAAAGTTTAGAGTTGGTTTCTTCGTATACTCGTGTTCAAGAAAAAAACACTATTAACTAAAATACTAAAAAGAAAAAAAAGGTGAGAAAAAAATGCTAAGAGTGGAGAGTCGGTAAATCCACCGCCGGCCGACAAAAGTCGAATACACGGTCGCCGGAGGGCCTACATCTCCCTCCTTAGCCTTTGTTAAAGAGCTACTTTGTTTAAACTGAAACATCCCAAATTGTGTAATAAATAAGACAATTGATGTTAGGTTGATTACTTTGGTTTAGTTTATACGAGTGGAACCTTCTTTGGTTTCTTAAGGATGAATAAGGTATTAAATGTATGCTTGCTTTTGGAGATTGCTAGTACTTTGTAGCACGATGAGTAATCAACGTGAGAGTAATGAAATCATCAAAGTAACATGACCATGTTCATTACATGATTTCGATGCTAAAAGTCATCAACTTTTTACTTTCTGATTATTTTTGTAAATCAAGTTGGGAAAAGAAAATTTGAACCGTTAAGGAACATAATAAACTACGAATAAACTATTTACGAGCCCATACGTGTTAATGATATGGAATGAATAATTTGTTTCAGTAGGGAACAAACTGGAGTTCTACATAACTCATAACACGCAGATTACTAAATTTAAATATAAAACATAACGAGGGTGATTGGTTGGAGTAGAAACTTTACCATAAAATTTATGTTGTAGAATTTTTTTATTTAGTTGTAAGCGACGTAGCTTTAAAATTGATTTTTTACAGCCAAAAAAATGAGGCTTTAGAAAATAAAGTTTTTATAACTATTTTTCATTTTTTTTTGTAGCTTTAAAAATAAGATAAAGCATGACTGGTGATTTAAAGACTGTAAATTAATATTAAAGTTAAAGTCAGCTTATACAGTTCAAAATATAACATAAATATTAATAGATATAAAAAATTGTAAACTGGTTTTGTTATTCTGCAAAATAATTTTTGAAATATCTTAATTTGGTGTAAAAATACTACACAAATTTATACCAGTTTAGTTATAATACAAATCGGACAAAGGGCTAATTCTATTTCTTTTCCAAAAAGTTTTATACTAGTTATATTTTAATATAAGTGATAAGCGATGCTTAAAAAAATCACATTCGTTATTAGATAAAACCTGTCATAATTCATCACACTATCATTTTCAGGTATTAATATACGATCTTATAGCCAGAGGTTTTGCTTTAAATATCTATACTATTAAAAGAAGAATACAAAAAAAAATAGTCCTAAATTTTCCTTAATAATTATAATCTTATGCCACTGAATTATTAATGGTCTTTTGGTCATTTAACACAATGAAATATCCAAGTTTAATTATACTCAACCATTAATGCTGATAAACCGGATTGCAATGGCTTCTCTCTTCCCTCCTCAATGAAAAATCTCTTCTTATTTTCATATATTAACATCGGATTTCATTTCCGATTAATGTTTTCTTCTGTTTTTTTATTTGTTTTTTCTCTTTGAAATTAGATTTTCTTTCGATCTCTTGAAAAATCTCTCAAAAAGATCGATCTTTTGTTTTTATTTTGATTAAAAGAATCTTCCGATTTGAAACATAGTTCTAAGTCTCTATGCCAATCTATCAAAGAGGTGTTTAGTTTAATCAGACGACGTCTCTCTAGCGGGGGAGTAAAGTCACCTTCACTTAGGCATCATGTCTTCTTGATTAGTATGGGTTATTGGTGGATCATTTTAATTGGTTCGTTGGGAGTAAGTTTCCTTTTAGTAGTTAATAATTAAACTGATTTATGTTTTAGGTTTTGGTTTAGATCGATAGAGGATGTTGAAGAGATTTAGAAAGCCTGGCCAAGATGACGATATACGACAATGGTTTTTTTTCCGGTGATGAAGTGCGACAGAGAAAAGTTAGAGAGGTGTACCACTAATCATGAACTGCTTAACCAAAATTGAAATGGTTATGTTTATTTCATTTGCAATTTTTATTTTGGGTCATTCGGCTTATGTTTAATTTCATTTTGAGCTATTGGGCTCATTCACAAGCTAATGTATCTGCAACGGTTTCAGATATTTGTACCAAAAGTAATCATATTATCAGATTCAGTTTGGGTATGTTTTATTCAAATTAAAAATAATCTAAAAATAACCAAACATAAATTTGGTTCGGGTTCGGTCATCATGTACTGGAACCCAACAAATATTTAAATAAATAATATTAGTTATATGGTAATACATCAAAATACATCATACTAATCATAAAAACAAACATCAATTTATAAAAAAAAGTCTAAATTAATAGCTGTACGGGCGTGCGGATCAAACACTAGTGATATATTGTTTTGAGTTATATATATTTAACTAGATTTTGACCCGCGCTTGGAAAGCGCGGAATTTTTTGGATTATATTATAATTCAAAGTCTTATTATATCGAAAAATATAATTTTTAACAGTTATATAATCTACGAATTAGTTTATTTGAGATTTTATATGTACACTTTTACATAAGTTTCTTTTAGACATGTGTATTATATCCGGATCAAAAAAATAAACCGAACCGATCCAAAAATATATGTTTAGTTCATGTTCAGAAAAGATAACCTATTGGTTTTTTTTTTGACCCGCATGTCTTTGTTTGAGTCTGGGTCCTACCCTAGACCTCATAATAAATATGTTGTGTTTATTAGGTATATTTGGATATTTCGAATATGTTTCCGGTATTATGGATATTTTTTTTTAAAGTTTTTAGTTTATTTTTGATTTCGGGTAAATTTTCAAAAAAAAAAAAATTGAGTATTTTTCAGTTCATCATGTGAGATTTTAAATTTTTAGGTATTTGAATTTTTTGCGTATTTGTTTGGAGTTTCGAATATTTTTCAGATTTTTTAGATATTTTAAAAATTTTAGGATCCTAAATACTCGAACATATTTGGACCCATTACGTCCATATCAGCTCTAACAACCTTTTGATATAGAGTTTTAACGTTATTGTACAAAAACATGGTTGATGAAATATTTTTCTGAGTAAAGGTATCATAAGGAATAATATTAGGATATGTTAAAAATATTTAAAATATTGTATGGTTAGAATGATTAATGGTATTATAAAAAAAAATAGTTATAGATGACTTCAACAACTTTTTTATATTAGATTTTTTAAGATTCTTTCTATTTTAATAGTGTTGATTCATTTTTAAGTGAAAAGTATATAAAAATATAATATCTAAACCAATAATTTTCAAAATCGTGAATAATCAATACTGATATCGTGAAGTCGGGTTAGCTTTAACAGAACCAATGAATTTCTACATTTTTGTGAAGGTACCATGAATATTCAGAAAACTCATTTTTAAATATTAAAATATTTATCAAACTATAGACGGTTGAAATTTTAGTATATGATATTAAATTTTAGTGGAAAAGTTTATATATTATATGATTACTTTATTATAAAGGAAAGATGAAGTTAAAATGTACACATATATGTCGTGTAACTTCTCTTGCTTTAAATCATATATTATATGATAAAAGTGATAATATAAAACATTAGTTTCAATACTTTTACGATTAAAATCAAAATGGTAAATATAATACTAGTAATGATTAAGATTTATGAGTGAGATTTGAATAAATAAAAGAATTGAATAAATTATTGTTAGAGAAATAAATGGTAACATATTGTTAGTCTAAATTTAAGGTAAGACCAAAAAATAATGAGTTAAATGTAAAGGTCCAAACAACTTTTATAGGTAGATTTTTTAAAACTCCTTCCCTTTTAATAGTATTGATGATTTCTGTTGGCATATCGTTTTGTTTTCCCTTAAACTATGGACTATTTCTTTCAATTAGAGAACTTAGGATCGAACACCATACCAGCAAAGTGGTTTTATAAAACCACTCGACAGAAAAATATAGCCAGTGAAGGTCAATTTTTTTTAGCAAAAATCTCCGAACAAATGTACAAAATATGTTATTCTTATTTACAGTGGAACTCAAAACCTATATGACTTTAGCAACATGGTGAAACCTTGTAAACCAGAACAAAATAAGTGCCATATAAACATATAACATATAGAGGAGATGAAAAACATAAACATAACTAAAATAAATTAATTAAGGAAGTGATTAGCAGAGAAAGATTCAAGAAAAGATGCCCACGTATCAACATCTCCAACCACGGCTTCAACTACATCAACTTGTTCTTGTGACATTTCATCATTCCTTGCAAATCTTCCTCTTATTCTTGGCCGACTGTCCGCTAATGTCTTCCTGCATTCATACTAATGAAAAATAATATATATTAAATCCTTCTCAAAATCAGTGTGATATCTATAGGCCTCTTTTTGTAATAAATGTTTGTTTTTCTAAAAGGTTTCGATGCACATAACAAGTGATATATACAACATATTGTTCATACAATTGTAACTCGAGCAGAAAACATTACGGGTTGCATATGTTAATGTAACATATAAAACTTTGATTAGGAATGAAAATCGAACATGAGCTCATGTATAATTTTTCTGTTCCCGGATGAAGTAACCCGGGATATGTTTTTGATACTTGGGGACCTGATAAAGATAGTTAATGGAGGTTGTCCAAGCAAATAATGGAAAATAAAACTTGTGGCAACCTTTGGAGCTTCATGTGTCTATCTCAAAAGATTCCTTACGACCAAATTTGATGTGACATAACATTGTTTCTCAGTCACATACTCATATATGTCAAATGAAATTCTATCTATGCTTGAAGATAAGATTAAAATATATAATCCAAATGTTATTTTTAGTGATAAGTGATTGATATGATATATTAAGCCATTTTTTAATCTTTGTGGTCAACGAACCATTTAGTTTTATATTAAACTGAATTCGAGTCTAAGAAAATTATTTAGATCTAATAAATTTGATTTATAAAATAGGTTTCTGCGACTCGCCGAATGGCTTCTATTTGAAATTTATAGAATTAATTATTATTAGTTGATTAATAGAGAAAGTTATAGGAAAATATATGCTTGATTTGAAAATGAAAGGATTAGCATCAACACCATGTTCATAAAATAATGGTGGACTCCACAAATCAACAAAAAACCGGTAACAAAAGTGATCAAATAAGGATCGATTTTTGTTGGTTTCATGTACTGTTCTCGGACCCCACTGACACGTGGCAGCCCCACAATTGGTTCTTCTTTAATTTATTTTTTGGACAAAAAATTCTTTTTTTAAGAAACTCTTAAACCCACTTTAGTGATAATCATGCTCTAAGTATGTAGATGCATATCACTGTTTTATACAAACGACATGTCATGTCTCCATATATGTGTCACACATATAAATTGAAGATAAAATTGCTTCTTAAGGACATGATTAACCCCGATTTCTTAGCCGAAGTTCTTATGATTTGACACTTTTTTATATTTTTTTATTTTTTTTTACATTTTCGGCTAAGAGACGGCTCTTATATCTCTTATTTAAGAGACGGTTATTAGCTTTTCTTAGTTAAAATCTAAGAAAATCTAAGAACCGTCTCTTAGCCGAAGCTAAGAAACTCAGTTAAAAAATTGGGGTTAATGATGGTACATGAAGACATAATTATATATAAACACACACAAATATATATATAATTTGTAAGAAGTTATAAATTACCTTAATCCTCTTGTTGAAATTCCTAAGATTGCGTTTGCTACGATATTTTTCGATCTTTTCTTTCTTCTCCTCAGGACTATACTTATAGGCTTTGGTCATTCCTTCGATTATTGCATTACTCTCACTCCACACCGTGCTGCTCTCTCTTCGGCTACTCCTCTACATACATGTCAAAACGTACATTTGTTTTTATACTATACCAAAAGTTCATTGAATATTTCGACCAAAAAATGAACACTACTTTAGAGATATTGCGGTTGAAACCGATAGGAATCAAAGCTCCAAGTGTCATTTTTGTATTTGTTTTCAATATTGTAATCATCTTAACAAAAAACGCAAACATAGAAAAGAAAAACAAATATGTTTGAAATTATCAATACATGTCATGAAAGCAGTGTGGAAGGTGTGTATAGTATTAACTTACCGGCGGATCTCCGGCGCTAAGGGACTGTCTGACTGGCCCATCATGATCGCTAACGAAATCGTGGGCCGTCGTCGGTAAATTACCATAAAAGCCATTATGGCTACTAACACTCCTGTGCATCATAAGACTGTCTCCGCCGCTCCCCATCGAGCTCGGTGAGTCACAGCTGCTGCTTCCGCCGCCACTGTTAGTGCCAGAACCAAAGTAACCAAACCCTGAAACTGCCTCGGCCGCAAATAGTGAGTGGTGGCTCATCATAAGAGACGGCGGAGGCAGGAACAGATGATGATGATCAATATCATGCGGCAGAGGAGGAGCCACTATGTCCTCGGAGTATAGGAAACATGGACAGGTATCGCCGGAGGCTATGGAGGGGCTTACGTGTCCACACATGACGTGTTTTTTATTTTGTTTGTGTTTATGTATCTGTGTTTATGAGAGTGAGTGAAAGTTGGAGTGGTTTCGTTTCTATTTAAACTGAGGAAAGAGAGACAGAAGTTGATGGTGACGTCATTAGTCGTCATCGTCCGTCAACTGACTTAACCGCTGACTTCTTTTGACTGACAACAATAAGGAATCTTTGTTTATGAAAGAATTGCCTTTCATTTTCACGTCGCTTCTCTATCTCTCATCCGTCATTATGTCTTTTAGCTTACTTTTAGGCTTTAGCTTACTTGAAGTTAACTAGATAGTGTTAGGATTTTTAAAAAGTTTTATAGTTATGAATAGTACTGTAGATATATATACAACATATATGTAGAAGAACATTTAATTTTGTATTTTGCCTAAGGAGAAGATTTAGCTTTTAATATACTTTTATTTCTTTTTTTCCATAATGTAGTTATAAAATAAAATATACTCGAAAACATGTATCAAAGTTTAAATAATTAAATATCTCATTTTTAAAATAATATTATAGATTAACCTTGAAAACGAGAATGGAATAAAAATATCAATTTATTTTTTAATATGTGTAAGAAGATAATATTTAAATTAAACCACAAATAATATAATTTTTTTACATTTAAAAAGTGAAATAAAATAGCATTACATATTTGGTTTAGTTTGTAGTCATGTAAAAAGAATACCCTCGTTATATTCTTTGCTGAAGTGGAGATTTGATTTATTTTGAGTTTTTTTGTGTGTTAGAATTTGCATTTTAATTCATTTTTATTAGGTAATAATGATAAATTGTAAAAAAAAATTAAAAACAATTTTGTTTGAATTTTGATTGATTAAAAATTATGGAAAATAGTTTGCATTAAATATTATATTTATAATCAGAATTTTAAATGATTTCTTAATGTTTGTGAAATCTCCAAAACATATTTTTTTTGAAACGAATAAAATATTAAATAGGTTTGGATGGTTCCGATCAGTATTTAAACAACATAGGTTGTTTAACAAGGTAACTAGTGCTCGATTTCCAATACTTTTTAATACAGTATTTAAGATGTTAATATATATCGCATCAATGATCATATGGAGGGTTGAATATCAGTCATCCTCCTAAAATGATTAGACCGTAGTAAACATGTGATAATTGGATTGACGATCATCATAAAATATTCTTAAATATGATTTGTTTTGTTATGTTTTTTTTTAAACTTTGTTCAGTACTTGTTAAATTCTGAAAACTATATTTAAATGATAATATTATTAAGTTTAAAATAACTAATCTCTCTGTTTCATTTTAACTATCATTTTAGATTTGTATACCAAGATTAAAAAACATTTAATTTTGTATATTTTCTAAATAATACATTATTATCTATACATTTAATCATATTCACTAATATAAAAAAGTAAATTGGATAATATAAAAATTCATATATCATATAAAGTTAATAAATTTTGCATCGAAATTTTAAAATGAATTTATTTTACAAGTACATTTAATAAGAAACAAAGGGAATACATTTATAAATAAGATAAAATCATCTATGCAATAATAAGATACAGAAATTAAATCTCTTGCTTATTTAATAAAATAGCTATATTGCTTTGATTAATAATCCACCGATAATCTATCGATATATATGCACACACAAAAAAAATACGAATTTGAATAGTCATTAATTATATGAGGAAAATGGTCATTCTACTAAGTTTTCTAATCTGCAGACGTTGTACCTTTAAAATTAAATGTAACATAACAATTGTTTTAACGTTTGGGAAACACTTGTTTAATAATTTAATTCTAAACAATGATTTAATGTCAAATATGAAAACTGTCTGATATTGCATTTTTACCACGAGTCAGCTTTGTTTTTCCGAGGACATGATACAAATTCTTACATGTTTTGTTCTTAATTTGGATAAAATTGTCAAAAGGACATTGTTGTAAACACTAATTAGCAGTAGTTAAAAAAATAGGAATCCCAAACTAATTCCTACTCCCTCCTTGATATTCTTAAGATTTTGTTTTTCAAATTAGATAACGTTTTCAAATTCTAATGTAAAATTTATTAGTTTTATGTTATTTTACTACTTTTATTATGAAATATATTATTTCCTCTGTTTATGAAAATATCATTTTAACATTTTTAATTGTTACACAAAATGTCATTTTAAAATTTTAATATAACTTTAAGTTTGATATTAATTAAAATACATTGATTTTATAAATAATTTTATTTATTTCAAATATTATTGATTGAATATTTGTAATTAATAAAAACGTAAATGTATTTAACTATTTTTTAATATGCGTGAAAAATGTCTAATTGATATTTTTGTGAAACAAAGGAAATGAGTTATTAGTTAATTTGAAGTTAGATAAATACTTAATAATGGTTTTGTATAGAAAATAAAAAAAATAAATGTTTTATTAATCTGTGTACATAAGTTTAAAATATCATTTAATAAAAAAATCGAGAGAGTATAACTTAAAATAAGTTCTTACCATTTAAGATATTAAGTTAGATAACAATAAATAATATCTCGTGCAACATTCTTGATGGCAAACGGACAATGTATACAGATAAATAAAGCAAAAGAAAGACACGACTTAGCTTTTTAGCTCAAAATGTAGGAGAGACAAAAAGATGGTTAAAGGCATTATTTCACGCAAATCCATGTGAGCAGCATACAAATCTACTTTATCACCTAATTAATCATGTACTTATTATTTTTTTTTTTTTTTGAACACATATTAATCATGTACTTAATGAACACTAATTAAGCTCAAAATTTAGATGTGCTTTGGTCGTGTTCACATTATCAGAAGCGATGATACATTCACTTATTGTGCTACTTTTTTCTTACGGTTACTTGTACAGCTTTTGACTATTACGAATTGTTACAATCTTTTAACTCTCTACCGTTTTAAATTTCGAATCGAGTTCAATAAAAAATTCAGTTAAAATATCATCAATTCAGGTAAAATAAAAATTATCATTAACCCAAAATAAGAGTTATCATTAAACGTATTAAAAAAATTTGAACTAATTAAATGTATTAATACTTCATTTTTTTTGGTTTTCCTCAAAGTTCTTAAATCTTTATTTGTTGATACTTCTTTAGAATCATAAAATGGTAGTAATACATGACTGAAAATAAGAAATATGTTTAATTATGTCAACATCACTATAAACGTGCATTTATTAAATTCTTGAAGTAATATTAAAACCTAAGATAAAATACGAAAATAATACGAGTGGATTTCTTGTTGAGTCGCTTTGATGATCTGTTTGTATATGTGAATTGATATTTGCTTCCATCCATAATAAGTCACGTTAGCCAGATTCTCTTTCGGGTAAAAAATCGATTTTAGTAGCAAGATATCTCAAACAATTATTACCTAACCTAAGATATTTGTTACTTTACGATTGATCCATTCCAGTATGGCATTCGAATAGTAGGATTACTGCATATATACCAATATATAGTAGGAACACGTTTTGACCAAAAAAAAAAAGTAGTAGGAACACGTTAAGTCGGTAACTATATCGGCCTACATATCATCATTATATATTACTAGAGATTTTACCGCGCTACGCGCGATTTGTTTGTCTATAAATATTAAACTTTAGATTTTTTAAAGAAAATTAAATTTGTTTTTTTAATATTATATCATTTATTTGTTTCGATATATATTTTTGTTTGAAATATCATTAATTTATGTTTAACATATTAAATGTCTCTATTAATCTTTTTGTAACCATGTTTAAATCTTTCTTAAAATTTAAAATATTCTATATTTAAATAATAAAAAAAAATTTATATCATCTTATGTATATTATATATTTTCTTATATATCATCAGATTGATTTTGAATTATTTTTTGAAGTATAGGTAAATAACCTTTATTTCATATAAATATATAATTTTATAAATGTATAATAATTTTAAATACTTAAATCTGTAAATTTTGATAACCAATAAAATGATTCAGCAATTCTTTAAGTTTTGAAGCCATAATTTATTTTCAATATTAAACTTTTTGGTATTTATTATTTTGTAAATAATTTTTTGTTATAAAAATGTGAAATATATAGTAGATTTCAATATGAACAATTCTGTATTTAGTTACTACATAAAAGGATATTGAAAACCATTAACATATTCACAGATGATCACTTATTTAATTAATCTTATAAATTATCTCTTAACGTTAAAAAATTTTAGGTGTTGAGTTTCATGATAGAATCTTGTTAACATATTCTCTCTATGTTAGAAAAAATCAGAGACGTGTATGAAATCGGAAGCATAATATTGAAATATGGACACAAACCTCTTCATCAATCATCAGCATCTCTGGCTGAGAAGTATGCCTTTTTTGGAATTATTGCGAGCTTCCCATAAATGGATTAGCTTAAAAAGCAACTGGGAATCTCCAGATCCTGGTGAAACCTTATTGAAGAAAAGTGGAGAAGGAGCTTGGGTGGTGGTGACTGCCGTTTGATTTGCCATAAAGCTAGGAATGGATTTGAGGATCTGAGCAATAGATTTTTTTTGGCTTGAGGAGGCATTGGTATGATTGATAAAAAGGAGGGATGCGGAGAGTTAGACACGGATTTGTTTAGAGGAATAATTAAGTAGCTTTGATTCGTCATTATAGCCGTCGCAGACGTTATACGGAGGAGATAAGAAGACAATGAGTTATGGAAGGTCTTCTGTAGACGTCGTAATAAAATTAGATTGGAATATGAAAATGGCAAAACAAATAGATCATTAAAGCTAAATGACCTATTACACAGAACAGATTCGTAGTCCAACAACTTAACATCCATGATGACATGGACAAATGATTGGTTGCAAATATTTTTGCTGACGTGGACAGCTTAAAAGAGTTTCATATTCTCCTTTTAATAGTGTAAGATTTCTAATTGTTTTTTCGAACACATATTATCTCTCGTTTGAGATCAAAATAATTTCTGTCAAGCCACTCTATCCACAATTAGAATACATAATTTATCCGCTCTCCGTATTTGTTTCGTTTAAAAATTTATCCACATAGAGATAATATTTATTCGCTTTATCCAATGCCCATCGGCCATCGCGGTTGAACCAATCCAAAATTAAACCAAAATATATGTCAAACAAGTTTGCAGTTCTATAGTGAATCACTTTATATGAAAACGTTAAAAATTAGATAAATTATTACAAAAGAAAAATTAGTACAGTACTCCTTACTTTTCAAAATGTAAAACTGAGCTTTTTGTCATCATAAAACTAAAATAATTATTTACTTCTTATATTTATGTATACTTTGATTTATGTTTTTTGTAATCCAAAATGAGTATTTTTCACATAAATATTTTTCACTAATAAATTTTCAGTATATAGTCGTTCTTTGAAAATGCATTTTCCCAGAATTAAAGGAAATCATTGTTCCTCTCCATGTCCTCTATATTTATAAAATGGGTACGTTAATAAATGTATCTGGAGATTGTCCCTTCGAATTCACTATATATTAGTAATTTTTAGAGTCAATACATAGTTTTATTTTATAGAGGGGGTGAAAGGTCCAACGAAAGCATTCTTTTCATTTAATCGGCTCTGTAGGTCCATCAGAATCATCTAACTAAAGATGCTTCATTTTATTTTTTTACTAAAAATGCTTCATACAGTATTTGATTATACATATGTAAAATCTGGCTAAATAGATGTATTTGCGTATTATCCGTAGTATCCATTTTGCATAAATTGCTGGAAGCCAAATGCTATATATTTGGTAAAATCTAAGTCAACTTTTACGAAACACCATACTAATTCACATATGAACCCTTTTTTTTAACAACCACATATCACATATGTAACCTAATCTCATCATGTTGCATATATCTACCATTTATTACATTGCAGACAATTCTAAGGCAAACGTTTCAGACATTTCAAAACATAAAATGAAAGTCAATGAGAAGGTGCCCCACTTAAAGAGGAGACATACATAATAATTCGCAATCGTTACGAGGACATTGGATCTCGATTCCTACAGTGGATAGATGTACTATGGGACTACTTAGAAACATATTTTGTGTATCCTATAAGGGCAAAATTGCCACAAGTTGATGGGAAAGGTCATGCAGAAACAAAATCTATATATCAATCGATGACAATGAAGACTTTTTCCATGTGGTGGTAAACTTTGTTGCATATTGTACCAAAACCATACGTTTCATGCTGTCGTTGGTTCATAACTAGTTTCAAGTAACGATCCAATATGAAGAGTTAATTTAATTTTTTTTTAATTTGTATCTTTATGCACCTTTATTTTTAAACCAGAAAATTTTGTGTCGAAGTCTGTAATCCTCATAGGCACTAAACCATAAGCGTCACCTAATTCTGTGAATTCTAAGCTTTGCCTTGTATGTGTTTTTCAGTTGAGCTAACGACACTTAGTATCTATATGCAACTTTTATATACGTTTCATAATAGATAGATAAATAGCTAGCGTATAGTATAAAACTTGTTCATAGTAATTACTAGGAATTATTAGTTGCCTTGTACGTATCAAAGAGACAAATATATTTTCATGTCCTTTTGTTTTGGTCTACTGAGTTTATTTTTGGTCCAATCTAGTATCTGTCTGGTGGTTCTAACCACATGCAAGTCCACAGAAATTCTGATTTCGAATCTATAGTCTTGCATTACTTGAGTAAGTAAATAAAAGGGCTCAGCGGGTCCGGGACTATAAATAATGAGAAGTTTTATCACAAAATGTTAATGGCAGTATGCAAACATTCTAGTCCATGCCTACAGAAAGCAATGATAGTAGCATAAATGTAGGCAATGAGTACACAAAGAGTTTATGATAAAAACAAATGAAATGTGTAGGGTTACTTCTTGGTTGAAAGAAAGTAATGTTATGACAAATCAAAGAATAAGACGGTCTGATTTAGATGTTTTTAAGTGATCCCATCATTTTGTTTTGTTATCTCTTTTTTTTTTTAATTGTTAATTAGGAGTCTCGTGCATGTGTTTCTATGCGTTTGTCCAATCTTTTGGAAAGGAGAAAAGGTCAACACGCACAATAGTTTCTCCACCATTTTCACATACCCTCCATTTTCCATCTATCTATTCACGTTAAAATTTTTAAATTTGGATTTTTTGTTTTCTTTTTTTAGTGGCCTTAAATTTTTCCTTTTCATCATTTAGTTTTTCTAGATTCAGAAATGTTATTAATTTCTTGATACGATATTTAAAATATTTATTGATATATTTATGAAAATCAAATTCAATAACTATGCCTGTTAATTTTAGGATCGATTTTACATCAACTAATCCATGTCAAATTGTGGTTAAAAAGGGAAATAGATTATATTTAAATAACTCTATTCTGGACGATTTTGTGATTTTCGAGATTTTCTAACATAATTGGAAGCCAACAAACTCGTTGTGGATTTACGAGCTTTTCAATATTGTTAATATTGTTATTAGAAATCTTGCAAAACTACTACATGAAGGATTTACGAGCTCTCCAAGTACAACCGCTTTAAATCCAAAAACATACACAACAGTCGAGTTTAAAGACCGTTTATCAAACATCATCTCCTATAATTAGAGTAAACCTCCGAAATGCTTACTAAATCCAAAATATACCCAACGAAACTAAAAAACATATGAAGGAGAACTCTAACCATCTATTTTCATTTTTTTTTGTGCACCTACCATCTATTTTCATATTCCTTTTTTTTTGGGAAAGGGCTTTAATCTATTTTCTGTTCCTTTTTTTGGTAAACAAATCTATTTTCATATTCTTTATGGGGTTTGTATCATGTCTGCCCTTCTTTCTTACAATATTTTGTAATTGTTGACAACGATTAATAAAAATCAGATTAGCCGGAAAAAAAAAACAGATAGAAGTTCTGATCTTTGGATTGAACTCTCCACGTAAATCTCTATAAACTCATTTTTATTAAAGCAGGTCTAATTTAGGTATCGAAGAATCTTCGGATAAAAATGTTCAATAAAATCTTTTATTTTTCATTCTGCCGGCCGCAAAACATTTTTTATCATGTGCGGAATTATATTTGTGACCTTCAAAACCCATGGAGACTGAGCTCGAAGCTCCCTCATAAGAGGTTGCTCATAATCTCTCCGAAAAACGAACACCTATTCTACACTTGCCAATTAAACCCATAAGACTAAATGCCTATACTATTTTCCAAACAAAACCATTCAATCCCAACTTTAATAATATATAAAAATTTTTTTTTTGTAGAAACTCAGATTAATTCTTCAAATTTTTAATTTAGAAACTCAGATTAATTCTTCGAATTTTTAATTTTCAGATAATTAAACTCTATAATAGGCACTAAACAAAAATTGATCACTGACCATGATGAAATCACACTTGATATAATGTCAATACTGCTTTAATTTTATCACTTCAATGCTATAGATATGTAACAATGAGTGGATGTCTATCTCGAGCACGATATATATATTTGGCCAGATATAGGAAGACTCTTAGAACATTTCCAAGGAGACTCTATTTTTTTCTCTATAATTTACTCTAAAATAGAGTAACTCTATTATGAAGTTGGATTTGCTCCAATGGCTCACTCTATAATAGAGTTACTCTATAATAGAGTGAAATATAGAGTATTCTTGTTTTTTCACTCTATATTGAGTTAAGAAACAAGAATACTCTATATTTCACTCTATTATAGAGTAACTCTATTATAGAGTGAACCATTAGAGCAAATCCAACTCTATAATAGAGTTATTCTATTTTAGAGTGAAATATAGAAAAAATTATAGTGTAGCATTGGAGATTGTCTAAGGCCGAAATTAAGAACAGGATGAACAAGTAACTTTCCAAAACAGGTAAAATGGGTTAGGCTTTGAACGTAATGATACCTCTTTTGATTTGGAAAGTCAGCGGGATGCAATTGCGGTTTAGTGAATTTGTAATAAAATATGTTATTCCTTTCACTTTTTTAACCTTTTTAGGTAACAAGCAAAAAACTATAGCCAGCTTCTTATTACTATCTACTTAATTTGTTGACAACACTTTTTTGTTAAAGAACATATATATCTCATAACTCACCAAATTAGTAAAACACATATATATCGGAGATTAAGACTATTTCCAATCTATCTTTATTTTCATCTTTATATTTTTCGTTAAAATAAAAAAATTCTATTATAGAGATAAATTTTCTCCAATGTATATTTATATAATATAATTCTCTTAAACTAGAAGAAGTCTATTATAAAGTTATACAATTGATTAAAATCACTTCTATAATAGAAATCTCTATTTTAGAGAAAAATATAGAAATATATATTGGAGATGCTTTAAAATAAATGATATGAAAACTTGATTACATAGTAAGTGTGTTGACACCAAAATTCATGCTTGAAGTATTAACCAATAGTAATAAACAATGATATCCTAATTTGCTTCTAGTTTGATGGCATACAAAAACCTATGACAGACAACACATTTGCAGCCTAAAATTTTTACATCAAAAGTTATTATACAAAAGCATCCTAAAACATATCTTTTTGTTTTCTATAGTGTTTATATTTTAGAGGGCTTGGAAGTTAATGTATTTATATTTGTTACACATCCCAGAATGAATTTTCTTTTATTGAAAGCACTAGTTCGTGGGATGTATATACATAAGATCAATGTCAAATCTTCAAAATCAAAACCAAAATGAAAACTTGAAGGGCGGAAAAGAGGTGCGAAGTTGACTAACAGTGACAAAGAAAGATTGGTGTGGCAAAATGCACCTTCTCTAAGATAATCCTTCTCCATCGCTGTCCTTTTCTTTCTCTTCCCTTTCCTAACCTTTTTAGTCTTTTTAATTCTTATCTTGTTTCAGGTCTAAAACTAGTTTTCCAAAGAAATAACAAATCGCCAGTCAGAAAAGAAAAAGAAAAGAAATAACAAATCGAGTAAAACTACCAATTTTTTCTTATGAACTTATATTTTGTTATCCCATTTGGGAGTCAAGTTTATAAGCTAACCCAAAAAGACTAATCCGCAGTAAACTTAGAAACATAAACGTTTGGGTGAAGAGAAACCAAAAGAGATAATCAAACTTTTATGAGGTGAAAAGTATTGAAAAGAAAGTTTGAAGAATTTTAAACGAAATTATTTAAAACACTTGAACGAACGTTGAAGAATATCAAGTCTACTTGATTCTGATTGATATAAACGTGGGGCAAAGTCAACGAATATCCGACCTTACAGTGGTTGGTTAGATATGTACTCTTTAAAGTTCTAATATACAAATACAGTGAAATACTAGCAGTCTAGCACACAGAAGAAGACACACACATGAGTGTATATAAACACACACATGATACCGTAGCATATTGATAAGAGAAAAACTCGAAGTGCTTTTGCAAAAACATCAATGAAAAAAATAAGCGTCGCATTTGCAAAAACATCAAAGAAAAAATTAAGCGATAGTAGTCAGTGATAAAAGAAAATTTGAGGTAAAACACAGAGCCGTGTTTATAGCCTTTTGAAAACGGCATTTGCCTAGAACTCCCAAATTTTGTAAAAATCTTAGGGTCCCTAATTATAAAAAGTTATTTTTACATAGTAGTTAACATATTTTCTTGATTAGATTTTTATTCGTATTTGATTCTGAATTCCATTCTGTTTAAAATAACTAGGTTTATGATCAATTTTGCTATATTTATAAATAAAACTATAAAGATTTTACTTCTGAAAAACTGTAAATATTTGATCCACATTTTATCTTTTTTTTATATGCTATGAGTTAGATTTATTTTATATATGTTTGATAATTTGGTAAAAGAAATCATAAAAATTTGAATATTAAGAAGATAGAAGGCATTGGGACCAATCTAGACAATTGAAAAACTGAATTGCCTTGAGTCCTTTACCGGTTTACTATATTTAATTTAAACGATAAGATTTGTCTTTTTTAACAACCACCAGTATTCCAATCCAAAACCTGCATCTTTGTTTTTATACTATAAATTCATACTTTTTTATCATGATTTTATTTTTTTTCGTTTATAAAAGTTTGGTAAATTTTTTATGTAATAGTTCAAAACTTTTTAGTGTCATATGTGTATATATATTAAAAAGATATCATGTAAAATGTATTTTTTTTAAATTCGTTTTAGGCCTCCAAACACCTTCGTATGCCACTGGTAAAACGTAAATCTATCGGTTCGGGATTCAAATAACTTCAGGTACTAAATTGCAATTTGCTTAACCAGACAAAATAGAACCTTGCTTACGCCTCATTTAGAAAACCGGAGATCAAACTACTCGTCCGCTTCCCCTGTTTAAGATTTCAGCGCAGATCCCTAGTTACAGCAAAACATAATGACAAGACAATAAAAGTTGAGTTATTTTTGGATTCACTCTAACCTATAGAATTTCATTATTTTATATTTGATATCTTTAAAAAAAAAATAAAATATTATCAAGCTATACTATGTTTTTAAAACAAAAAGGTAAAAAGTAAATAAAATAGCAATAGTTACAAAAAAATATTTAAACATTTTTTAACGTCGTCAGCAAAACATTAAACCCTAAACTTAAATCTTAATCCCTAAACCCGTGGGTAAACTATAAATTCTTAGGTAAACTTTAAATTCTTGGATAAATCCTAAACAATAAATCAAAAACACTAAAACACTCAAGGGTTTAGGGTTTACGATTTTAGGATTTCGATTTTTCATAGAAAACACAAAAAATACATCTTTGTGAAACAAACTTTTTTTTAAAAAAATCTATCTTAATAAAACGGAAGGAGTATGAAATAATGAAATTCTATTGGTTGGTTAACCTATAATAAGTCATAAAAGTTTAACTTCTTATATGAGAATTAAAAAAAATATATTTTTACAACACTGAATCTGAATCTAAAAATCTGGATGCCAACCAACAAAAAAAAAGTTATATCTTTCTTATTAATATCTCGTTTCATATAATAACTACTGTAAAAATGTTCAGCGTTTGAAACTTTAATAACTACTACTGAGTATAGCGACTTGTTCGACCTTTAGATGTCATAATGTTAGTGTGCTAGACACACGATTTCGTGAATCATACGGTTGACTATATCGAATGGTTAAATACATATATTTACGTATTTTAATTTTGACATGACATGCCTGAGCATTGTCGAAGATGCAATGTAACAGATTTTCATAACATCCACTATTTTTATATCCATATATATTCCTTTATAAAATTTTGTAAGTTCACACTAAGCTTGTGGACATGATAACCCAATATATATATGACGAATATCAATATACATAAGGCTATCCTTTCTAGGCTTTGCTTTTAACCGTTACTCAACTTAATGGCCTGATAATCTGATATGATAATTAGAATTTAAACAAACTAATTAAGGATATCGTAACATTTTCATTAAACCGAAAAAAGATACGATTTGATAATTCCAGATGATCGGTGGTCATATATCCTCTTGTTATTGTTGCAACGATTAAATCCATCGTTGTCGACAAAGGATGATAAACACCGATCTTTACACTCCAATTAAAGCATCTTTGTCCGTACAAAACGTACGGTTTCTAGTGCCACTTGAAACGTGATTCGCTGTAAAACGTTCCAACGCAAATCGTTGGCTCATTGCTGTCACACTATAGATCCCACCGCCTTCTCCGCAACGGCATTGTCGCCGGCATGAGTTGTGGGATCTCTCTCGTACAACTTTTGCCCTAACGATACGAATTTGGACAGCCGCGCGAGGGGCCGTGATAAACAATAAACATGGTAGTATCGTCACGTATCTACTGCTCATTGGATATGAAGAGAGCAGCGGCACGTGTGTCTAGAAAAGAGCATCAGGGTCATGATCGAGATTCGGAACCATTATAAGAGCGTCCACTATTTTGATTTCAATGGAAAAAGTTCGTTGACAATTGGAAATGTATCTCTTTGGTTTCTTAAACCTAAAGTTATTCACTACGTCCTTTTGTTATTTTGTTTTGTTTCTTGGTCGTATAATCGCTACGTTTATGGATTCAAAGATGATTTATAGTGGGATATTAATTCATTTACAATTTGTTAGAGACTGGTCTCACAAAAATAAGTATCGGCCCATGAAAGCCCGATTAAGGGGACAATCAAATTGATTCATGTCGTGAAATCTCACTTTTGTTAGAATTCAATATTGCTCGAAACATTGCAAAGAGTGTTATTTATGAATTATGATGTACGCTATCTTTCCTATCTTTGCCATGGGATATGATGTCTTGATTGGAGACACGACCGCGTTTTCGTGGAAGCTAATCATGGTGGCGCTTGATTTTATTTGTTTCTTTCCTTTTCTCCTTATGGCTGATTCATTTGTTTTGTACTCTTTGTTTTTGACATTTTTGAAAATTTAACTCAAGACGGCAAAAGTAAACATTCTATTAGCACTATATAAGTCAAATTGAGAAGTTTCTTACGTTTTATATATAGGTCCTTAATTGGTCTGTGTGTGTTTGACCTAAAACGATGCCTTCCTTCGGACTTTCTATTTATAGTAATCTCTTCATGCGTACTCAGTCTCAACTAAATACACTAAACACAGGCTCAGTGCCTCTCCTACTTTTTCTCCTGATCAGCGAATAATTCAATCAAACCAGAAAAGAACAATCTCATAACAAATAAGATCTCCGACAATTCTTCCATTATTTATCAGTACCAGAGAAAAAATCAAGAAAAACAACAGTCTAAATGGATGTTAGAGTGTGGAGATCGATTCAATGGGTGACAGTTCGGCCAAATAGCCGGACATAAACGTCAAAAAGAACGAAGGTGGTCTGAAGAAGAATGCGTCAAGTGTGGGATCGATAATCCGCACGTTGAGCGTTTCAAGCTGGAGAAAGAGTGGTAATCTTGAGTCTCCAAGCACGAGGAAAAGCGGCAACCTGGGGCCTCCTGACGTCGAGGGCCCTCCAAAGAGTAGAGAGGACAACATCTAGCGCCGCTAAGGGACTCCAGCGCTTACGGTTTCTTGATCGGACGGTCACAGGAAGGGAAAGAGATTCATGACATCGTTTGAGAACCGGTTTAATCAGTTTTCTGTTTACGGAAAGTTGCCTAAAGAGAATTTCGTGCATTGGTATAATTAAACCAAAAAGATGCTAATAATTAATTAATAGGTTAGGGATTTTATCAAACAGTTGATACAATTATTATCATTAACGACATAAAAGGACACTTAGCTTTTAGAAATTTCTTATCATTTTAGGAATAAATTCATTAAAGTGTTTCAGATCAGAAATTGAAAATGATCTTAATTAATATATAAAATGATGAGTCAATCAACTTATCACTAATTAGTTTTACATTGAAAGTTTATCTAAAATAGTATGCATTAATTATAGAAATAGGGAATGCAACGGAGTTTGCGGAAGAATTTTATGAAAAATTGGGTCGGAAAAGACAAAACAGAAACAAAAAACGTAATCGACAAAGAACAACTCAAGATGTTTTGAGATGACATGACCAAAAGGATCTGAATTGTCGATCCTCTTCGGATCTTCTTCGACATGGAATCACTTAAATCACAATCTATTAACATTTTCCCGTAAAAACTTTGGCCGAAACACAGAGTTAGACCCGATAATTTGGGAGCCCTAAACGAAATTAAAAAAATTATCTAATTTTATCTAATTTTTCAAAGAAAAACTAAATTTCAATTATTCTTTTTAAACAATTGTAAATTTTTAATTTAAAAATAAAATATTTTTTTAATATTTTATAGTTTTGGTAATATCAAAATTATAATTTTACATCATTTTATAAATTACCTTTGTTATTTTCTCTTGCGTTTACATATTTTATACATTATTATACAAGTTTTTTAAGGGACACCACAGATACAAATGTTTCGAATGTGTTGGGTCAAGCCCGGCTCTGCCGAAACGTTACGTCTACTATCTCTTATATATTAAAAGAGAAGCATTGTAATAAATGCATTCACATTATAATAAATATGTGGCAGCTTCACAATGATTTGATAATAAATGTGCTAACGCGTTCACATTATAATCATAAATGTGTTCACACTAAGTAATTTATGCTTTTTAAATATAAAACTCACATACATGGTTCCAATAAAACTCTAGATTTTTCGGTTCAAATAAAAATAGATAATGAATCAAAAGCCAAACTATATATATATTATTTTTATTGTTTACGGATAAAATTGAGTAAAATATTCATAAATTTTGATTCGATTCGTTATCCGTTTTGATTTGAACAAAAAAATCTGGATATTTGAAACTCTAAGAAACAAATCAAATACTAAAATACAATATCCAAAAAAGAAGCAAATCACAAATACCAATATTTTTAGGAACACATATCTAATTCGATCTGTTATATGCATATATATACATATATGTAAAGAATTAAATATTTTGTGAATTAAATTTATTATATTAGGTACTAGAATTTAAAAGGTTATATAATGTTTTATTTTTGTAATAAATTATTATTATTAAATTATTTTTAAAATTTTATTTTATTTACGGATCAAATAGGATATTCTTTAAGATTCTAAAACATTTCGGATATCCGAGTCACCGAATATCTTGGTGGCTAAAGATCGAATCGACAAGAATGCTTCCAAATACCCAAATATTTGATATGTGTCCAATCCTATTTACGGATAAAATTTTATTTTCTTTATATGAAAAATGACTAATGTCAAGGCTTTTTTATTTTAAATTAATTTTAATTTTATCTTTCATGTATTATTTTGAACAAAAATGTCATTTAATATTAATTAACAATATATTTATATATTTTTCAATTATTTTTATATACTTTTTACGTAAACATACATGTGCACGGTGCACCTTGATGTGAGCATCTTCTACCTAAGTATTAAACATATATGTGCACCTTGATGTGACCACCTTCTAACTAAGTATTCACCACAACTGAAGTATCTAATTTTTTTGAAAGTTGAAATATTTTTTTATTTATGTTTCTTTCAGTACCGACCAAATTGTAGTGAAATGATTTGTCTTAATAATTTTCTTTTTTTTTTCTTAAACTATTATCTGTTTAAAAACTACAATATGAAACTATTGGTTCGACATGACGACTATCTAAAATTCATAACATGAAAATAAATAAATAATATTAATTTTTGGTTTTTATCGAAAAACAAAAAAAATCAAAGATTTTTAACCGAATAAACTAAAATGAATATTAATTTAAAATAATAGTTATATTTTAGAAGATTAAAAACCAAAAAAAAAACATAAACCAATATCCAGATTAAACAGATTTAATGTCTTTTTTATTAAAAATAACGAAACTAATAATCACATCCCGCGCAAGGCGCGGGTTATTACCTAGTTTGTATATTAATCAAAGTGCTGTGTTTTTTTCGTTTTTTCTTGGTAAAAGTTTGATAATGAGAAAAATGTCACGAATGCACCTCCTCTTTTTTTTTCTTTGTTAATGTGTCACTACCGTACCACTTTCTCATGTGTCATTTTTATGATTTATAAGCTAATATCGACATGTTATACATGTACAAAATCAACTATATTAACAAAAACAGAAGAGAAATACGTTAGGATAGTACTAAAAAAAGTTTTGGTCACAAAAAAATACCACAAAAAAAAAATGACCAAAATGTTTTATTAAAAAGATAAATATACATTTATATCCCTAGGATTAACTAATCCAAACCTTAGAGTTTAGAGTTAAGATGTGGAGATTTCGGATTGAAGTTTAAAATTTTATAAAATAAAAAATAAATATTAAAATTTTAAAAATAAAAGTTTTAAAAATAGTTTCAAAAAGTAATTTTGGGATTGAGGTTTAAAATTTTATAAAATAAAAAATAAATATTAAAAATTTGAAAATAAAATTTTTAAAATAGTTTCAAAAAGTATTTTCAAATTACAAAAAGAAAATTTGAAAAAAATAAAAAAAAATCGAAAAAAGTTCAATTTTTTTTATAAAAAGTTTGAACTTGAAAACATTTAATCTAAAATTATAAAAAAAGATTTTTTTCTTTTATTTTTTTAGTTATTTTAATTTTATTTTATATCTACAGTATTAATATCATTTTACATATTAAATGAAATATTTTAGTCATTTTTCTCCTTCTGGTATATTTTTGTGATTAAAACTTGAAAATGGTTTATTTAGGAGAATTGCCTAAAACAGAATAACTATGTTTTTATCATATATAGAAATAACTATGGAGCTGATATATTATACAAGTTATACGCATGCATGGTTATTACAACTATCATAAATGTAATACAATATGTATAACTAATAACGTTGTATGAAATCATAATTCGGGGAAATTTCATGTTTACCAATTTTATGGTACCACTTTTCATCTTTATCACCGTTAAAGGGACATTTTCAAAAATACATTCTTCATTAAGTGGCAAAAGACTTTTATACCCTTGTTCTCTATATATATAATAAATTATTATTTAAATAAATAAAAAATAAAATAAAATATAAATAAATAAATTATTTTTCATGTTTTCGAATTATACTTTTTCAAATTCGAACTTTATTATAATTTTTCTTGAATTTTTTTTTATTTTTTCAAATTTTATTTTTGAAATTTGAAAATGATGTTTGAAACTATTTTGAAAATCTTTTAATATATTTTAAGTATTTATTTATATATTTATTAGAATCATAAATTTCATATTCTAAAAACTCTACCAAACTCCCTCAACTTTAAACCCTAAGTCTAGATCAGTTAACCCTAAAGGTATAAATGTCTTTTACCCTTCATTAAAAGTGAAGGTAAAAGTAATTAGGATAAACATGAAAAGTGATACTATGAATGTGGTACTTTAGTCAGCATATCTCTATGGTATAGATTATAGTTTTTATATGTAAAATATCTAATTTATAGCCTTGTCTACAAATACAATAATATTATAATTTAATTAATGTTTGCCATTTTTAATTTAAAAGACCTTGATTGATACTCTAACTCAGATAAGTACGTATACGGGGATGATGATTAAAAAGAACTTTACTATTATAATTACTTCAAATCTTATTGTCTTTTTATTTGTAGTTTTCTCAAAGTTATAACCAAATTCTAGTGATCCTTTTGGCAAATCCACACAAACATCATAATTATTTTTCAATCATAACTTTAAAATTTGAATACGAACACAATTGTTGATATACTAAAAACAAAATGAAAGTGGTTAGCAGAAAAGAGCAATGAAAGTGGAGTAGAGTTGGTCATATGAGAACGAAATGTATGGGAGAGTCCACCTTGTTAAGCAATAGGTAGTTCGCATCATCGCATGGCTAAATCATGGAGATATCCACATTATGTTTTTTTTTTGTCGACAATCCACATTATGTATCTTCCGAATAACATGGATTCTATACATTTTTCCAAAGATAAAATAAAATTATAAGAAACGTACAATTATGCAAAAATTTGTGTTACTGTAGGTAAAATTCCTCTCCTTTTGAACTAACTGATCTTATGACATTCTTGTCTAGTGATAAAGACATATCAATTTGAAAGTCGTTATTGTTGGAGGTGGGTTTTGCCTCCCTAGCGTGTATTTAGGGTCGACAATCCACATTATGTATCTTCCGAATAACATGGATTCTATACATTTTTCCAAAGATAAAATAAAATTATAAGAAACGTACAATTATGCAAAAATTTGTGTTACTGTAGGTAAAATTCCTCTCCTTTTGAACTAACTAATCTTATGACATTCTTGTCTAGTGATAAAGACATATCAATTTGAAAGTCGTTATTGTTGGAGGTGGGTTTTGCATCCCTAGCGTGTATTTTTGACGTTATTTAGGATTGGCTAATCTTTTGTGCTTGTGGTAAAGCATCTTAATTAATCATCATTAATCAACTAGAGTCAAATCTATACTAATAAAAAAGATATTTTGAGGTTCTATGGAGCATTTACATCAGCAAAAAAAAAAAAATTCAGAAAGATGACACGTGACATTATTACTAAAAAAATAAATATACATATAAAAAAATAAATAATAAGTAAATACACAATATAAAAAATATAAATACTACATTAAACAATAATAAGTAAATATAGAATATAAGAAAACATAAATAATAAGTAAATATATAAGAAATATAAATATTACATTAAACATCTATAAATAATATTACCATTTGATATAAAAATAGAATAAGTAAATATACAATACAAGAAAAAATAAAAAATAAATAAATATACAATATAAAAAATGGAAAAACTACATTAAACAACTATATGAAAATGTATTATTTTACATTATTATTTACAAATATTTTTATAGGTAAATTTATATACAATATAGGAAGAAATAAATAATAAGTAAATATACAATATAAAAAATAATAAATAATAAGTAAATATAATATATAAGAAATAAAAATATTGCATTAAATATATATCATAAAATATATCATAATATAAAAGCAAAAAATTTAGAATAAGTAAATATACAAAATAAGAAAAGATAAATAATAAGTAAATATACAATATAAAAATAGAAAAACTAAATTAAAAATCTATCTGAAAAATGTATAGATAAATGGAAAATGATAGTTAAATTAACAATAAGAAAATATACATTATAAGAAATAGAAGTATTACATTAAACATATATCGTAATATTGCCATTTGATATAAAAACAAAAAAATTAGAATAAATGAATATACAATACAGAGAAGGGAAATTGCCACAAATAGCACATTCATAGTACAACTTTTCATGTTTACACTAACCACTTTTACCCTCACTTTTAATGAAGGGTAAAAGACAATTATACCCTTAGGGTTAACTAATCTAAACTTATGGTTTAGAGTTGAGGGGTGGGGTAGGGTTTTTGGAATTGAAATTTAGAATTCTAATAAATATATAAATAAATACTTAAAATATATAAAAAAATTTAAAAAATAGTTTCAAACATAATTTTTCGTTTTTCAAAAAGAAATTTGAAAAAAAATAAAAAAATTCGAAAACAAATTTCCAAAATATAAAAAAGTTTGAATTTGAAAAAGTATAATTCGAAAACATAAATTTTTTTTTATTTTTTATTTTTGTTTATTTTTTTATTTAAATAATAATTTATTATATATATAAATAACAAGGTCATAAGAGTCTTTTGCCACCTAATGAAGAAGATATTTTTGAAAATATCTCTTTAGTGGTGGTAGAAAATAAAAAGTGGTACCAGAAAAGTGGTAAACATGTAATTTCTCTTACAAAGAAATTCTCTAGGATAGCCATTTTTAAGTTTTTGTCACAAAAACAATCTTCAATAAGAAAAATGACCAAAATAAATTTTATTAAAGAGTAAAAATACATTTATACCCTAGGGTTAACTAATATAGACTTTGAGTTTAGAGTTAAGGGGTGGGGTTTTGAGGATAGAGTTTCAAAATTGAAAAAATAAAAAAAATTAAAATTAAAATTTTCAAAATAATAATGGGATATTTTGGTCATTTTCCTCATTGAAAGCTATTCTATGACCAAAAAAAACTTAAAAAGATCTATTTGATAGAGTTGCCATACAATAATAATTAAATTTACAATATAAGAAATGTAATATTATATCAAACATCTATCTGAAAATGTATAGTTTTCTAGTTTTTTCTAAAGAAATATGTATTCACACAAACCTACAATTCATAATTTTGTTGTTGTTCAGAATACAACGTCCAAAATAATTGCTATATAGTTAATATTTGAAAATCAAAATATCCTTTCGCGTAGCGCAGATTAAATCCTAGTGTTAATAAAGAGAAGATTGAATATGCATATATTTACACAAGAGAGTATATATATAACGAATATTGTTAGTTCAAAATGGAAAAATACCCAAAACAAAGCTTTGCGAACATAAGAAAGATTTATAGTACATGCTATGTTATGATTTTGGGTTTGAGAAGACTACAGATTTTGGTACATAATAGCGTGATAATTTTGTAATATATATTAAAAACAGTGTTGAAATATACATTGGAAACAAATATCCAACTAGAATAAATTTTAATATATAATTGATCATACAGTTTTCAATTTAATTGACATTCATTCAAAAATATAAAGTACTTCTATTTTGAAATACATTTTTTAAAAAGTTTATATTTTAATTGTAGAAATATATGAACACACAACAACAACATTAAAAAAAAGCCAGCATGATAACAATGAGCGCGTGGTTAATACTTCTTTAAAATTAGACATCAACTCACCATATAGACGCATCCATGTATATATACTAGATGTTTTACCTGCCATGCAGACATAATTATCTTATTAATATTTACTAATAAATATATTATTAATTTAAAGTTAGACCAACAAAATATTTTATTTTCATACACTTACAAAATGACTAACAACTTTAACATAAAACTATTTATATATGATGCAGTCTTTCACTAAACATATATATATACATATATATATATTTTATAAAAATCACAAACAATCATGTTTTGTAAATATTGTAAAAATCTTTATATATAATTTTAGCTGAGTTTTTTTATTTTAAAATTGTTTTCGTTAATTATCAAGATCTTCAGTTATATTTATCAAAACATAGCTAATATATAAACATACAATTATCGAGACTATTTAGTGATTTTTTTAAATTCAGGATTCAATTTTTATTCGATAAATATATGTTCAGAGATTTATCTACTGAAAATAGTACATATTTGGATAATAATACAATATACATAGTATTTTTTGTCAAAAAATGTTTTTTCTTTTTGAATATTTTTATTATAATCAATACATGTTTAATGGTTAAAATTATAAATTTATATAAAATAAATAAAATTATTCATTAGAGTTAACAACGTATTTAATCAGTTTAACCTTTAACGTGAAGGTTCAAAAGCGAAAAATCACTTTGCAAATAATATTATATATATATATATTATTTTTTTGAATCGCATGCATATATTTTTACGTGAAACACAATGGTTTTAGAATATTTTATAATTATTAAAATGTTTATATATCCACGTATAAGTTGGCTTGGCTGTCACACTAATGTACATATATTCGTATAGTATACGTACTATATATGTTTACATATGTGCTTACAGCTTACATTTTACTATATATTGTTGTACATTTCAATATATATTGTTGGAATCTTAATTATAAATCAAGGGTTGGTGCATGCAACTACAATATATATGTGAAAACCTTTTCTCAAAATATATATGTGAAAAATAAACAATAAAACCGTACATATACCTTTCAGTCTAATCAAACTCGCTTCACATACCAATCATGTGTATATCATACGCTCATATATATAAGGTATACACTTTTGAATGCTAATTTATTTCGTGAAAATAATAATTGATATATAGTGCCCAACGTCTTTGATCAAGAAAAAAAAATATAGTGTCAAACTGTCAATCTATTTTTTTTATCATATCTAAGTCTGAGTTCAAGTCCAATAATTTCATCTTGTTAGTAGAGATCACCAACTGATTTAGTATGTATTCATTTGTTATTTAGACAATTCATTTTTTCTATTAATACGAAGATATTTCATGCCTATGAAATTTCTCAAACTAATAATTTAAGAGATGTAACAGTTTAGAGATGGACTATCTCTCCGAATATTCAAATGATGCATAAACAATAGGTCTCTATATCCATGTGGCCACACGAAAAATGTAGTGGAGTATTTTCAAACTCAGATTGCTTATCAAGCTCGCCACTAGACTACATGTATTTCACACAATTCATATACAATGTCTTTATATCAAAAGTTAATTCAGGTTTCAACTTAATGTCGATATTTAGATGGTGAGATTGAAGTATGTATCAGTGTCTAAACTAGAGATCGTCGAAATTGGTTTGATGTCTGAATACCTAAAAGGTCATATATGTTTTAGAACTACAGTGGAACATTTAAGATATAATAGTACTTCGTTTTCAAATAATGTTTGGAATAATCATGTATGTATTATAATAAAGCTCTCGTGTCACGGAACATAAACATGCCTAGTTAATATATCTATAACTATATTTACTACTACTGATTGTGAGTTACCAACTAAAATATTGTTAAAGACATACTAATGGTTTTGAACTACATACTATGATGTGAACTTCTGATTCATCGTTGTGTCATTCAACCACTTAATCAATTTATAAAATTATTTATTGTTTTCTTTTCTTTCTAGAACTAACGTTATTAAAGAAAAAATCATATATCTTAATTACCGACTTCGGATAGTTAGGGATAATCTGATACCTACTTGTTAGCAATCTTGTCTACATCATATTTTGATTGTAGATTGACTTTAAATTTCATTAAGATTATAAATATGAAAGACGGATAACAAGCAAACAAATCCCATATATTATTAGTGCAAAAACAAATATTTGTATAAAGAGAAGCATGTATAAGTGGCATGGCTTTGAGGATACGAACTTAGAAAGAAGTTAGGTCACTTGCTTGGGAAATAAAATTGCGAACCTTAGTTTGAGATTTTCTCAATGTTTTTGTAAACCACGACATGTTGACAATAGCCTTCATGGATTTTGACATCTAACCCTAAGCGTGACCTTTCTCTGATAGCTACAATCTCCCTCCCTTTGCTTATTCCCCAAGCAATTTTAGCGTACTAATGTTTTGACTAACTCCAACATCGGTTAATCTTCTTAAAAAGTTCCCACCTGCAAAATAAAATAAAATTATTAATAAGCAGATGAAGTACTTATCACTTAACATGCTTATGGAATGATGAAATCCATTTAGTAAAACCATAACCTTTAACCACATACGTTATTCTTCTAGAAGTTCCCAAGGGTTGTAAATTGTTTTCACAGACACTTTAGGTCGATCAAGAGTTGTTGTTTGTCGGGTCTAAACAACACTTAGCTAAGGATTATATAAAACAATATTAACTGCCACATTTGGTCCGAGTTACTTACTTTCTCATGTCAAAATTTGAAGTTTAAAATACTCAAAGCAGAAGAGGAAGAGGAACTATCATATCTAAGAAACTAAGACTGGCAACTTTGCATTTCATATTTAGAATCTACGCCATAATCTTGAAAAGGAAACTATAGTTTTTGAGGGATTAAACACGGTCAAAGAGATTGACTTATCTTTGACACCACTCAATTCATAAGCTGTTCTCATATATCTTCTAACAACTAGTCGATATCAAGAGTCTCCAATTACACAAACTTCTCTACCAATTATCTTTTTGTTTCTACAACTACTAAAATCATTTTCTTCAATATTTCCAGCTCAAGCAAACACCCCTTTCCTTTCTATATATACACTAAATGTTGAAACAATGAATACACAATCTACAGCAAAAACAAAACAGAAATATAATAACAGAGACAGAGCATTAAGTATCCGTACCAGCTTTAATCAACGCCTCAAGGTCCAAGTCTCCAAGCTCCCTTAAAAAAAAAGAAATGGCGGTTTGGCTTTTCTTTGCTGTTGTTCTCTCTTGTCTTTTTCTTCTTCCTGATCCTGCATTTGGGATTACAAGGCATTATACACTGGACGTATGTGAAAATTAGTATATTCTGAGTAAATGTTGAGATTGTATATGACGAGCTGTACATGATTATTATGAATGTTTTTTTTTTGACAGATCAAAATGCACAACGTAACACGTCTTTGCCACACGAAGAGTCTTGTTTCTGTTAACGGACAGTTTCCAGGGCCTAAGCTTATTGCTAGAGAAGGTGACCAGCTTCTGATCAAAGTTGTTAACCATGTGCCAAACAACATCTCTATCCACTGGTAATAATAATTATCATTTAACACACATTTTCAGCACTATTAAGAGCAATGTTTGATTACTAACACTTGGCTTTAATCTCAGGCATGGGATCAGGCAATTACGGTCAGGTTGGGCTGATGGACCAGCTTACATAACCCAATGTCCTATTCAGACAGGGCAAAGTTATGTCTACAACTACACCATTGCTGGCCAAAGAGGCACTCTGTTTTACCATGCTCACATCTCATGGCTAAGAGCAACAGTCTATGGTCCTATTATCATCCTTCCCAAACGCGGTGTTCCTTACCCCTTCCCCAAACCTCACAAAGAAGTTCCCATGATCTTTGGTGAGTGGTTCAACGCAGACCCTGAGGCAATCATTCGCCAAGCAACCCAGACCGGAGGTGGGCCTAATGTCTCTGATGCTTACACCATCAACGGGCTTCCTGGCCCGTTGTACAACTGCTCAGCTAAAGGTAATCGTTGCTTCCTACAAAGTAGAACTACTTATGGTCGGATAGTAATAATCAATGATGTTTAAAACAGATACATTCAGACTGAGAGTGAAGCCAGGAAAGACATACCTTCTAAGGCTAATCAACGCTGCGCTTAACGACGAGCTCTTTTTCAGCATCGCAAACCACACGGTTACAGTCGTCGAAGCCGACGCGATCTACGTCAAGCCATTCGAGACGGACACCATCTTAATCGCTCCTGGACAGACCACAAACCTCCTTCTGAAGACCAAACCAAGTTACCCTAATGCCTCTTTCTTGATGACCGCTAGACCGTACGTCACAGGTCAAGGAACTTTCGATAACTCTACAGTCGCAGGCGTATTAGAATACGAACAACCTAAACATGCCAAGACCTCTATCAAGAACCTTCCGCTCTTCGCACCGGTGCTTCCCGCTCTAAACGATACAAACTTCGCTGCCAAGTTCAGCAACAAGCTGAGAAGCCTGAACAGCAAGAGATTCCCAGCTAACGTGCCTCTGAAGGTTGATAGAAAGTTCTTCTTCACGGTAGGATTGGGAACGACTCCGTGTAACCATAAGAACAACCAGACGTGCCAGGGTCCAACTAACACCACGATGTTCGCTGCATCGATCAGCAACATCTCCTTCACGATGCCGACGAAAGCTCTCCTTCAATCTCACTACTCTGGGCAATCGAATGGAGTGTATTCTCCAAACTTCCCGTGGAATCCCGTAGTCCCGTTTAACTACACAGGCACTCCGCCTAACAACACCATGGTTAGAACGGGGACGAACGTGATGGTTCTGCGTTATAACACCAGCGTGGAGCTGGTGATGCAGGACACTAGCATCCTTGGTGCGGAGAGCCATCCTCTTCACCTTCACGGCTTCAACTTCTTTGTTGTTGGCCAAGGGTTTGGGAACTTTGATCCGAAGAAAGATCCTAAGAACTTCAACCTTGTTGACCCGATTGAGAGGAACACAGTCGGTGTGCCTTCTGGTGGATGGGTTGCTATTCGATTCCTAGCAGATAACCCAGGTAACAGAAACTATTACTCTCTCTGTTTCATTTTAGTCTGTAGAGTAAAATTTTCGTTTCAAAATAATTGTGGTTTTAGAATTTCAATACAAAATTTATTAACTTTATATTTTTAGTGTATTTTTATATTGATTGAAATGTGGTGATGTTTATAGGTAGTGATATTTTTATTTAGAAAATATACAAAATTTAATGTTTTCTTAATCTATGTGCATAAACAATAATTAAAACGAAACGGAGGAAAAGATATACAGCTTTATGTTACTCTAATCTAACATGAAAATTGTGCCTAAACTTACAAAATGTTTTGACAGGAGTGTGGTTCATGCACTGTCACTTGGAAGTACATACCAGTTGGGGTTTGAGGATGGCTTGGCTTGTTCTTGATGGAGATAAGCCTGATCAGAAACTTCTTCCTCCTCCTGTGGACTTGCCCAAATGCTGATAATTTATGCTTCATGATTCATGTCCTTTTTTCTTTTTGTTTCCTGTCTCTTCTTTCTTCCAAGCTTGACGCATTTTTTTTCTCCCGGCCAATTATCAGTTTGACATGAGGTCAATTCCTGTTCAATAATTTGACACGAGGTCAATTATTTACTGCTGCAACGCTCTGTTTTCTGTAAGTGTAGATCAATTTCATGTAATACCATGCTAAGTTAATATATATTATACACACTTTAATTTGCAAAAGTTGGGCTTACCTACTGTAGTTATTATCACAATCTCTGTAACAACTAACTGTTGAAGATAACGCACAAACCATTTGAATCAGATGGTCCATGTAAACAATGATACAACACCAAATTCTGCAAGAGAAAGTGGACACGAGTTGCAGTAAAAAATACCTGTGAAGGCCAGATTGTATAGCAGTTAACAACATGACTCTTTCACAAGTTCATGGGAAGGACGATTTCCACAGATTTTTGAGATTTTCCTATATGTACGCGCTTTAGTCTTCCTCAGCTAGCATCAGAGGTAAGCTCATTATATGGTAAGCTCAATAGTAGCCTACTTATCAATAAGTATGAAGCTGAATCATAAGCAACTAATGAATCATGCACTAACATATATGTTTGTTCTGGTAGTTTATGAAATAGAGCAAAGAACCATTGTAATAGACAAAAAGCATGTAAGACTTACATACCAGATAATCTGAGGATCATCTATATTTGCGCAAGTTTAGTTAAACAGAAGCAGGAAGTCCTTCCTTGATACAAAGCATCAGACTCTCAAATGCCTAAACAAAATTGAGTTCACATAAAACATTTCTACTTTATTCCACAATTTCAATACGCTAAACTAGAGTAAATGCTAACGCTTTTTTCGAGTGCTCATCTTCAAGATCCAAAGTCTAAACACTACTTGAAGGTTGCAACTTTGCATTCAATAATTATCCAAACAGAGTAGCGGTTAAGAGGGCAGTATCAGACTACCAAAACAGACAGTGAAAACTATAACAGAGAGTTCTCACAATCAAAATATTTCATATTGTTAAGTGTCGCTAAGGGACATGCCCAAAACTTTGAAAACTCCACTAGAAAATTGTCAGGTAAAATCCTAAAAAGTAGCCAACTTTGACCTTAAATCTCGTTTGATTTCCTCTTTTAATTTATCTTCCTCTCCTCAAACCAATCTCTCCATCGCTCTTCCTTGTCTTCACTACTTTGCTCTGGTTCCAACTTGAATTCACCTTCTGGCCAATGACATCTTCTTCTTTGTTCTTCTTGCAATGGTATACTGCTTCTCTTCGTTTATTCATCATTTATCTCATTCTGTTTCCGACCAGAGTTTCACTTTTCCCGGGAACGAATCTTCTCTCCGTTTACCACCAAATCATCAACCACCCATTTAGCTCGACCCAGCTCCTTCCGCTCACGCCTTGCCTCTGAATCTTGGCTTCGTTTATTTAGTCTCACACGGTTGAAGCTTTTTTAGTTCGGTGAAGGCAGCGGAGGCGCGTCGGAGGTAGGAGGAGCTAACGTCAAAGTTAATGTTTTCAAAAATATAATGAAGAAAATCAAAATTAATTACATGTCTTTTTCTATTTTGCACGGCCAGAACAAAACCACATGAAGTATTAGTTTTGGTTAAAAAAACATTGTAATAAATAAATAATGTGCTGAAGATATGAGAGTGGATATTAGTTCTGACACCATATCTTAGGTGATATCTTTAGTTGATAACTTGATATATATAGGAAGCTAGACTGGTAGGGACTAAAATTCGCCCCAATTTCTCTAAAATCTTTAGTGATCCTACTATATAAAAGGGACTAAATTCAAGGCTTTTGAGACTATCCACCTCAGCCAAAATATTCTCATCCAAAAAGAATTAAAGATAAATGTCATTTAGAAGATAATTAACTAATATAAAACTTTTGATATTTCTAAAAATTTCAAATTTGTAACTGCTAATTTATTAATAGAATCATATATCTATATTGAATTATGTTCTATTTTTAATCGTTACTTTAAGAGTAAATAAATTATTAATTTATAATATATATATATAGTTTATAACTTTATATTGTAGTTATAAATAAATAGAAAATAACCGGGAAAGGTGAAGAAGCTCATATAAAATTATGTAATTAAAATGGTAAAATGGTGAATATGATGAAGTGAATCTAAGAAAATTTGTTGTACAAATTATGGTGCTTTCTTCGTCCACTATAATGATTTAAAATAATATATATTCATATAAATAAGTCAATATTTGTTGTTTTTTTTGTAAGATGTTAAGATTATCATTTTCTGAAAGGTTACACTGATCCAAAGAGATTAGTTTGTGGAGCTAACCAAACGATGATTATAGTGTTTACTTTGGAAAAAGTAATAGGTTGAACGATAGATGGCGTGCGTGTTTTTTCACATGGAAATCTGCACATATATTAAAATTGTAAGATTTGAATCATAGAGAAAATATAGTGTATATGACTGAAGTTGATTCATTCCGAAACTAAAGATGGCTAAAATTCTTCTTTGTCAAAATGCATAGATGTCAATCTTATATGAATAGAGTTCGCAATTGCTTATAGCAGTGTAATAAATTCCGTGTGTAAAGGAAAAAAAATGTTATATAAGTGAAAACAAAAATTATGATTTTTTTCTTGAGCCTATAGGCTCTTCGCAATTTGAAGAAGAAAGAACATATTGTGTGAAAATCTTTGGCTCGGTCAAATTTTATCGAGTTGTTTATAAAACTGTTGTTATATGATTCATGTAAATTTTCAGTGTTGATTTAAAAGCCCAAAAAAACCCATCTATACTGACTTTTTGATTTTTTTCTGTGATTTAAATTTAAAAAAGATAAAACTTTCGATAAGTTATGTAAACTCAGAACAAGTATTTAACTTTAGAAAGCATTTACATGTTTCAAACTTATAATATATACATATATAATGTTTAAAATTATGTATATAAAACCTGTATAAAATGTGCTTAAATATGTTTCTCTTCTTTAATGTGTTAATTGTACTATATATAACATTATTTTAAAATTTCAAAAAGTTTATGTCACATACAAAAACCATCAATAAAAAATATAATTCTCCATCTACAACCAGAAAAAAGAAAAACTATAAACATATAAATTTAAATTAAGAAAAACTAACATTGGAAAAACAAAAAATTAATGTAAAAGAAACAAACCGACAAATAATATTATAAATAAAATAAATTTATAAGACACAATCCGCGCGAAGCGCGGAAAAAATCTCTAGTATAATTAATAGATTGTATAAAGGATATTTAGACAATTCAGCAAATTTTGGAAAATATACCGGAAATATTACGTTTATACTTTCTCATAAAATATATATTACGTTATACTTTACGCATAAAACAAAGATTAATGGGCTTTGAAGCATCAAAAAACAAACTGTAAACAACTCAAACTCAATATTTAAAGAACTAACAATTAAAAATAAGGAAATTGCACTCAATAACTAACAAAAAAAAAACTTAAATTAAGTAAATAATCAAAATCTTCTTCAATCTCTCTTCTTTTCTTTTTAGTTATTTCACCAATTATCCCTTAAAAATATCATGCAAAAGATTTTTTACAAAAAAACAAATATCATGCAAGAGATCTAATATCTATTACCATAAGTTGATTCTGTAGAATCTGTACTGTATAGAAGTGTCAAATAAAAAAATTCGCTTTGTAACACACGCACTCTCTCTCTCTTCTCAGTTCTCACTGTATCTGTTTATAAACCCCTCAGGAGGGGAAGAAGAGACACTTGTCTCTGCTTTCTTGAGAAATAAAAATGTTAACTTGTTCGTCCTATCTTACAGGCAGCGACCAAGCTTCTCTGCACTCAGAGATCTCTCTTTCTAGTAGCGTCGAAAACCTTCTCAAACGAATCTACAGTAAACACAATCATCCTCAGATAAAGGCGGAGACAAGACGGAGACTTTCTTCTGTTTCCCAGGAACTCGCTTCGGAAACACTCAGAAAAGTTTTCAACGCGAGCTGTGTTAAAAGAACCCTTGATGGGTTCATCAACTATCTTCTTGACCAAGCAGTTTCTTCTGTTTATATCTCTCCAAGGCGGTGCTCCGGCGGGTCTCCGGTCCTTTCTCCCAGAACTCCTGGGAAAAAAAGTTGCAGGCTTTTCCATGGTCAGTGTGGTGTCTGTGATATAATGAAAAATATTTTTTTATAAAAGAAAACTTTGTTTATGACTATGACTATTGTGGCAGATATGTCTCTTCTTGATTCTGAAGTTCCTTCGCCTAAGTCTTTGAAACTAGAAGTCCACGGAGGTTCTCAGCTCTTAGCTTTGGGTGAACTTGAGTTTAAAAAGGCGTTTTTGTTGCTTTCCTATATTCCAGGGTATGTTTATGCTGCCTTTCTTTTTTTTTTCTCATACCAATCTATTTTTAAAAGTGATCTGTTTTGTTGACAATTAATAATTACCTGATATTATCAGGCAATCTTTGGGCCAAGTTACAACTGCTGAGAAGATCAGACAATGGAATAATTTGCCTATGGTTGAATACGAAGCTGCAGTCTGGAACCATTTGGGTCGGTTTCATTGTTCCCCAAAAGACCGAAGAGTTGTATGTCTGTTCCTCTCTTCTGTTCCATTGGGTGTTGAGACTTGTTTGTTGGAAATTAGACATTCTTTTCTACTTCTCTGACTTTGTTGTACTAACTGCTTCTTCTACTGTCCCAGCCGCTTGAATGGGATAACGGGAATACTCGTTATTACCAGTGTCTTGTTACTCCCGACGGTAGCTACAGATTCAAGGTTTAAACCACTCCAACAAATGTTTGCATTTTGTACATGTGATGCATATGTTGTTCATGCTTTTCTTTGTTTTAACAAAACGTCTCTCCGAGTTCAAGGTCTAATCCATTACCATTATTTGTTTGCAACTTCTTAATATCATATGTCTATGGAAGATCATGTGCATCCCCCACTGTAAGGATGAAGTCCTTGATTGTGTTCACAGGGCCCTCTTGTGGAGAAATCTGGAACACACCTGCACAATGTTTTGGGTGATGAAAATGTTTTAACTGTCAAATTCGCGGACGTGCCAGGCCAGGAAACCTATTGTAATGACATCTACTCTGCATATATAGAAATTGCCAAGAATGGTATCAGGGTTGGTTTACGCCGTTATCAGTTTTTTGGTAAGGTCTTTTGCCTTTTATTATTTTCTCATTTTATATTAAATTGCACATACAAAATTGGTAAGGTGCTAATGCCATGTCTAGCAAGCAACATAGCAGATAGCTTGTTTACCTTTCTTTTTATACAGTTTTCAAAGATGGAGGAAAAGAAGAGAAGAAGAAAGATTTTTCTACCAAGGGAGTGAAGTGTTACTTTATACGCACAGGCTCTACAGCTTCCTATGATATGAGGAACCCCTATATCTTCTCTGGGAAGTCAATTCATGAAGCCCGTATGCATTTTATGCACGTCCATACATTGCCGACTTTGGCCAAATATATGGCAAGGTACTCTTGTTTCTTCATCTTTAAACTCTTTTAGAGGATGTTTTCCTTTGTAATCAGAATCACCTTTCTTTCTATGATGCTTTCTCTAGGTTTTCCTTAATTCTGTCAAAGACTAGGAAGCTTGAAGTTGACATGAGTGGGATTACATTACAGCAAATTGATGACATACACTGCCATGTACTTCCTTAAAGTCTTGCGTCTCTTTTTTAATCGGCCTTTAGTTGTATTTACTAATGTGCTTTGACCTCTTTTTTTCCCTCTCTCCAGGATCAAGATAGGAATGATGTTCTTGATAAGAATGGAAAACCTTGTATACATTCAGATGGAACTGGCTACATCTCTGAGGACCTCGCTCGGATGTGTCCAACAGATCTTTTTAAAGGAAAACGCATCAGAAGTGTTAATAATAAGCAGGTCTTTATTCCTACTTCCATGACAATTTGATAGTTTCCTTCTGTTCACTCTGGTTCTCTTATCATAGTTGTTCCTCTCTTTTTTTTAAAGCACAGGCAAGCAATGTTAAAGAACCGGTACGTAGTCTACACTCATTATCTTTTCAGCTCTATTCTTAACCTCTTAACACAAGTAGTAACAATAATGTTTCTTACAAAACAGCCTCTGCTGATCCAGTTTCGGATGTTTCACTCTGGCTATGCTGTTAAGGGGACTTTTCTCTTGAACAAAAAAGTAAGTGGACTCTCTTTCATGTCAGCAAGTCAGGCTTACTTACAAGCTATTTCTAAATATTTTGTTTCTCCATTATTTGGCAGCTTCCTCCTCGGACAGTCCAGGTTCGTCCTTCTATGGTCAAGGTGTCCAAAGATCCAGCCTTGTCTGAGTTCAGCACCACCTTTAACTCCCTGGAGGTTGTCACCACAAGGTAGGTAGCTGCCTCGAGGATCTTTTGTTATTTTGAAGATGAACTTGTTTCTTAATGTTCTTTATTTTGATGATCTTCCATCTTGCAGTAATCCACCAAGAAGAACGAAGCTATCGAGGAACTTGGTCGCGCTTCTGAGCTATGGAGGAGTTCCTAATGACTTCTTTTTGGATATATTGCACAACACGTTGGAAGAGTCGAAAACAGTATTTGAAAACGTACATGCTGCGATGAAAGGTACTTAGGAAGCTTTCCAAATGAAAGTTACTATTAGTAAGTTTCAGTGAGAAGATAGTTTTGTATGTGCAGCTGCTTATAATTATGGGGAAATGGACGAGTTTAATGCATTAAGAATGATCATGCTGGGTATGCCACTTGATGAACCACACCTGAAGGATCAACTGTCTATTCTTCTAAAGACACAGAGGAATGATCTCAAAGCAGGAAAGCTTCATGTTACCGAGTCATACTATCTCATGGGCACAGTTGATCCCACCGGAAAGCTCAAGCAAAACGAAGTCTGCGTCATCCTGTATATGCTCTCTACTCAGTTATTCTCTTTGCTCTTTGAGTGCATATGGTAATACTACTTTCTTTGTTGTGGCTTTTGTGTAGCGAGTCTGGACAAATATCTGGGGATGTGCTAGTTTACAGGAACCCTGGACTACATTTTGGAGACATACATGTACTTAAGGCTACATATGTTAAGGCCTTGGAAGAGTATGTAGGAAACTCCAAGTATGGTGTGTTCTTCCCTCAGATAGGTCCAAGATCTTTGGGTGATGAGATTGCAGGTGGTGACTTTGATGGTGATATGTATTTCGTTTCCAGAAACCCCAAGGTAACCAATTTGAAAGCAAATAATTCAACGCATGAGTCACCTGACTAATTATGAACCGTAAATTTTTCTTGTGTAGCTACTCGAACACTTCAAGCCAAGTGAACCATGGGTTAGCTCTTCTCCTCCTAGTAGAATTTATGCTGGTACAGCGCCAAGTGAACTTACACCAGAAATGCTGGAAGAGAAGCTTTTCAGAATATTTTTGGAGGCAAGATTTAATTCCAGGTACACAATTTAATTTGTGCTGTACTCGTTTTTGTATTGGGTTTTATGTCTTTTTTTTTTGTTTTTAAATATGTCTCGGTTTACAGCAACGTTGTAGGGGCAGCTGCTGATAGTTGGCTAACAATAATGGACCGTTACCTCACGTTAGGAGATGAGAGAGCTAAGGAAAAAGCTGGGAGGAAGAGACAAATTCTCAAGGCTATTGATGTATACTATGATGCTCTTGATGCACCGAAAAACGGGGCTAAGGTCTATCTCCCATTAGACTTAAGGTTCGAGAGTTTTCCACATTACATGGAGTATAAGCATAAGAAAAGTTTCAACTCCACTTCTATTCTTGGATTAATCTATGACACCGTCGTATCTCAGAATGAAGAGGAACCCCCTCCATGTGGTACGCATCATCTTCTTCTTCTTACTATCAATAATGAGAGTTTAATAACGTCTTAACTCTATGTCACATTTCAGAAATCAAGAAACTACCGTGTTTTGAAGATGAGCTGGTCCCTGAGTCTCACATGGAGAAATGGGGAGGCTGGTACGAGAACTATAAAGATGAAATGGAACAAGCGATGAAAACAGATGAGAATAATAAAAAGGAATTAGCCAGTGAAGTCATCAAGAAGTACAAGCAGGTAAGCTCCTCTATCCATTGACAACAATATTTTGTTGATTTACAGGGCCAGATTTTGGGGGCTATAGATTGTTTAAGAAGGATTTCTTATAGGTCTGACATTTTTTCTTTACAAATTTGGGGTCTATTTATATAAGAAAAAATTCAAAAATTTTGGGGTCTGAGGCGAATGTTTCATCCGGCTTGGTCCAGGACCTGGATTGGTATTGAGGAAGTGTAATCAACAAGAATCAATGTAATGGCTTTTATAAACAACTCATCTGTGGAACGGTTTCTTCTCAGGAGTTCTATGGTGGTGCAGAGTTTAAAGACATAAAGAGAAACCTGGACGCATTCTACCCACAAGCCTTGGCACTTTACAACATCGTTTACGATTATGCCATCTTAAAGAACAACGTACGTTATTGCGGGTTTGTCTGGAGGGTTGCAGGACGGGTCCTCTGCGATTTTTACCTTGAGAAGAAGGTGGATGGGGAGGGGGAGGAGTCATTCTCTGCTGCAGGTTCTGTGGTCAAAAAGCTCTATGGTTGAAACTCTTATTTTTCATGTTCTGTTCTGGTAAAAAATAAGCCTTGTGTAGTCTTCATGTGTCATAAAATGTGTGTTAAGCATCTTACCAAGTAACCTAATTTATAGGCTAATCTGTGTGGTGTAGTGTCATATGCCTTAGTTCTAAATCCTTAGATGTCCCCTCTTGTGTACAAGTCCGGGTGTATATTTGTTTATGAAATAAAAGAAAAATAAGAATAAGCTTGTATTTTATTTTCAACTAAACTGTAAGTGGTGACTTGTGAAGTCCATACGGTGTACATAGCAAGCTGTCTTCTTCATTGTGACATCTCTCTGCGTCCTCAACATATAAGTCCTCCATGGTCACATAACTCCTTGGATGTTAACCTCTTTTTTTAAATTAACTTGGATGTTAACCCTAATTCTATCTATTGTGACAACCAAAGAAGATCTGCAAGTAAAGCTTACTTGCACAAGAAGCTTCTCGCTGTATTGTATGAGCAAGAGTCCAGAACTTTTACAACATGACTTGTAAAGTTGTAGAATCATTCATCAGATCCACTTGACTTGAATCCAAATCTACGCATCGAAGCCTAATAAAATTCCAAAGGTAAGAACAGGGAGATAAAAGGCAAACAATCTCAAACGTTGATTAACAGATGGCATTGTCTCAAAAGTTCACAACCTGATCTCATCTCAAATCATATATAAAAGAACAGTTGAAAATCACCAGCTACACATCCAAACAACTAACTATATAATGCTGCTTTTCATGAAAACCAAAAAAAAAAAGCAGCCTATAAAACTTCCTAAATCGAAGACCTCTTGGTCACTGGGAGCCACTCTAGGGCCTCATAATCTGCAGCGTGACGAACCATCAACTCCACGAAACGCATAGTAGGCCGTGCGACTACCTCTTGGTCCAAACACATCCTCGCCACATGAAATAATCTGACCAAACCTTCAGCCGAAAACCATCTAGCCAGCGCAGCATCAACAACCAGAGGCATACACTCTTCTATGTTCAATACTGGCATTAACTGCAAACATCACAAATTCACATGTTACTTTCACCACAAGAAAACTAACCCCTAGTACTCAAAAAGTTTCCTTGAGACAACATACCCAATCAGTGAGCGTCCTTGCTGGACCAAGTTCTTCAATATCAAAAGCTTTCCTTCCAGTGAAAAGCGTCAACAGGAAAACTCCGTAGCTGTAGACATCAGACTTGCTCGAAACCAAACCGAACCACTCTGTTTCGGGTGCTATGCATCCCGTACTTCCCTTGATCCTACTGATCTCGCTCTGCTGCTCAACACCAGCTTCATCTTCAACGATTCTTGTCGCTAATCCAAAACCACTCAGCTTCGGCATAAAATCCTCATCAAGTAAAACCTTGGAAGCCCTAACATCTCTGTGAATCATCTTCAACTCCTCGTGTACGTAAACAAGAGCTTCAGCTACACCCACTGCGATTCTCATCCTTGTGTACCAATCCAAAACCTGATTGGTTTTATTACCAGCAAAGAGGTAGTGATCGAGAGAGCCTTTTGGTATGAACTCGTGGACGATGACGCAGTGTTCGCGGTTGACACATTTGCCGAGAAGTTTGACCACGTTCGGGTTATTAGCTCTGTGTAAGGCTTTGATCTCTGCCACGAACTCAGGGTGAGCCTCTCCGTCTTGTAAATCTCGAATCTTTGCAGCTCCGACCTAAATAAGTTGAAAGAAAGTTACTAAATTTAGCAAGTGGGTTTCGGCTTTGGACCACAAAGGAGGAGAAGACTTTAAACCTTATCAAATCTTGGGAAATCGCAGAGATAGACTTGGCTGGAGTCGCCTCGACGGAGCAAGTTCGTGTTGTGGAGGTTTTGTGTTCCGTCTAAGATCTCTTGCCATCGAAACGTGAAGTGAGTAAGTCGTGGTGGAGATAACGGATGAGGATTCGCATCTGTACTTAGCGTTCAAGAAAGAAAGATATTGATTAATCAAGAACCCTAATCTCTTGTGGCATTAGCGGACAGTGTACTTGTGGCACAAGAAATCAGAAAATGAGATTGTCTTCACTCTCTTGCGGCATTAATGAACCGGTTGATTTCACAAGATCCAGACTTGTTTCGAAAACAAGAACAACTATAATACGATTACTTGCAGGAATGTGCAGAGTAAGAAGTTAACCCTAATGTAACAGAGTGCTTGTGGTACAAGAAATCCGATTTCAAAAGACTTTTTTTTTTTAAAAAGAGGAGAAATCAAAAGGGGACCTTGAGGATAAAGATTGTCTGGGATTGCGATATTGTAGAGCCAAGCGTGGTTGAGGAACTCGTTATTGTCAAATGGGTCTTGTTCATCTAAATCGCCGCCGTCCTGGCCGTTGATAGTTGCAGACGAATCCATTGATTCCGATGATTCTTGTGAGTCTTGCATTACTTGACTTGAGCTTGCTCCTCTAAAACAACACAAGACCTCTAGAGAGAGAGAAAAGGAAGATCTCGCTGGAGTTGCTCTTATAGAGGCGCCGGCTTTATATATGGATCATTTTTTGAAAAGATTATCAGAAAAATTAAATAATACGCAAATTAGTTCCATGGGAAAATTCCTTTTTAGTCTCGATATATGTTGCATGGAAGTCGTTTCCGAATTGGAATCTCTTGGAAACTACAGGAAACTCGTTTTTTTAAATTTTTGTCTTTCTATTTTAGAAACTCGTGTTTCTGTTTTAGAAACGCTAGAACTTTTTCATTGGTTATGACTTGTTGTTATGATTTCTAGTTTAGTTAAACTATTTAGTATCTAAGTACTGGGTTTTTGTTATTTTGAATTTTTAATAATGATTTATTTTATTTTCGTCTGATTAAATAGAATGATTATTTGTTTATTTATATTTTAAAATATACTAAACATAATAAAAATAAATACAAATATTAATCAGTTACATATATATAGACGTTTCTAAAACGTTTTCAAAGCAAAAAAAATCAAAAATCATGTTTCCATGTTTCGAAACGTTTCGTTTCCGAGTATCCATTTATGTATTCATGCAACCTATCTCGATTATACTATCAGGCGAAATTAAAAGTTTTAGAGTGTTTAAATAGTTTTTATTAACTAATGAGAAAATGACTTTTAAAAGATAAAACACAAGATTTAAACAAGACTACTTATTAACACATACAGATTCTCACTCACGGCAATAAGCTAACTATTCAAAAATAGCATTATTTTGGAAGCTTTGCAGTCTACTAGTCAAGGATTTAAAGACTTTTACACAAAGTTTTGGGTTACATTACCAGATGTAATTTATTACCGACTATAATTTTCAAAGTTTATAAAAATTTCAGTGCTAAATCATAACTGTTCATTGTGATACAATACTACGAAAAGAACTTATCCATCAAAAATATTGTACATGTAAAACCATTAGGGAGTAAATTACATCATAGAACTTTGTACGTAAAGTCGTTTATAAATATTGCAGATAATTTATCATCAGTTATGAAATTGCCTTGTAATTTACTGTTCTCGTGGAAATAACCTTTAGAGTATGGACTCTTACTTGAAAATTAAAAGATGAACTTTAAAAGCATAAATCATAGAATCCAAAAGGCCATCAAAGAGACTCTGTCACAGATACATTCCACTTTGATCTTTAGATCTTCGAAGTGAATCTCTCTTCAGTCTTCTTTACCAATTTTGCTTGAACTGTCGTCACTACTCTGACACTCATTTCCTGATTTAGAAGCATCCATCCTAAAGGCAAACGACTTCTTGTGAATACATTACAATCTAGAGACTTTGAGGAAGAGGGGGAGGAGGAATCTTACTTGCGAATGAATTGACCTTTGATGCGAGGCCGTTGCTCAGCTAGTTTCTTCCTGCTATGGTACCTTACCTAAAAGCAAAACACACCAAACAAAACCATGCCATAACTTTCTTGCCTCCCAAGAAATGAGAGCTTAAGCTTGTTTAGAGATAAGATACCTTCTTCTCAAAACATCGCTCTTTACGTTTAAGGCGAAACTTCATCAGAGCAGCCTCTCTTTGTGCGGCTCGGTCGCTTCCACTAGACTGCTGATTCGAAGGATTGTCACTGCTTGAACTGGAACCAATTATTTTGGCAACGGAACTGTCTTGAGGAGAACAGCTTCCTACGTTTTCTTCTGGAGCCTGCTCAGCAAAGTTTAAATCCTTCGATGAAACCGGCATAGATTTCAAAGACGACACTAAGCATCGTAGACAAAATATACCTTGTTAGCAGAAGTAGCACCGTTGTTGTATCTGCGTGTCACACAAGAAAAGAAAAAAAAAGAGCTTCAAATCACTCACAGGTTCGACAATCCTTTAGGAGTTGAGGTCAAGAACTTACTTTGAGAATGCAGAGTGATTTGAATGCCTCAGAACACTTCGATCACCACCGACTCTCTGATCTCCAGCCTCTTTTGGTTTTGTAAAAGTAAGCTCTAGTGATTGCAAATCTTCAGGGTTAGATGAAGGTGTTTTGGTCTCTACTTGTGAGTTACCAGAGGAGCGATTCAGCAAGTCATCATTGTTTCTCTCCAAAGCTATAACAGCTTTCTTACTCATACATTGTCCTGCCTGCGATCCCATGCCTACAGTAGCATCATCTAAAGTCGTCAGTTTGAAAAAGGGAGAGAATCTTGGAATGGTTCCATTTGATTGACTAATGAGTTGGTGCGTTACCTATTTGTCCATTCTCATCTTCAACCTCCTTCAGTTTCTTAAGACGTTCGCATTCGTTGCCATAGGTTCCCACGTTAACATCACTGGCTCTTTTGGTCCAAGAGCTCTAACATTATAATGCAAAACCAATAAAAATTCACAAAGAGATACCCTCAGATATTGTTATAATCTAACGCCATAGAAACAGATTACCTGAGTTCCACTCCCATGATCACTCCCACCCTCTCCGTTACTCAATCCATTACTCCCATTATCATCATTCCCGTTATCTTCATCACTCATGCTGGCATCATCTTCTGACCCTTCATCAGTGCTTTCAGTTTTCACTGACTTCTTGTTGTGTATCCCACTCTCACTCCCGCTGCCGCTAGACTATTATATCAAGGAAACGCATAAGTAAAAAGAAATAAAAACACTGAGTAACTTTTGTAGAAACATGTAATCAGAGAAGATGTCTTACGCTGTGGCATCTTCTCCAGACATGCTGCCAAAGATTCTTCAGCTCGTTCTTTCTAATAGGTTTCACGAGGAAATCAACAGCACCATTCGACAAACACTTGAACACCAGAACCATCGAATCATGAGATGACATCACTACAAAACGTGGAAAATGATCATCACACACATACTGAAACTAGATCAAGCCAATAGAATGAGGATTTAAGTAAGTACTTATGACGGGGATGTTCTTAAGTGTCTGATGGCTCATAATCTTGGACAACAGACCGGTTCCAGAGTTCACAGGCATAACAACCTCCGTTAAGACAAGATCAATGCAACTGTTCTCGTCTTCTAGGACTTTCCATGCTTCGAGAACATCCGGAACAGCAGTAACTGACACAAAAGTTTCCAAATTTTGGTCAAAAGCAACAACATGAGTGCTGATAAAGAAGGAAGATTCAATACCTTCGTAGCTGCAATTCTTCAAAAGAGCAGTAACAATGTGGCGAGTTGAGTCATCATTCTCCACCAGGAGAACCTTAAGCGATCTAACGGGAAGATATCTCTCCCAGTTAACAACAGGAGCTGAAGGCTGTTGTTGTTGAGTAATCTGTAACAAATTGTTGGCGTTTCCAGCTGTATCTTCTACTCGAGAATCATCTTCTTCGGATGAACCAAACGCTTGTCTCTCGGTTACCACTTCGTTTGTAATATCGTTCTTATTGAAACACATTGTTATTAATAGTGAACTTCTCGTTGAAAGTGTGTCAAGACCAGCCTCCGTGAACAAGATAGAACAGAAGCAGCATCAAATAACACCTAAGATTCTGTAGAAACTTTCCCTCTACTCTGACATAGCACTTGCACATTTCTTCTTTAGCCAAAACTTGTTTTAATCCCTTCACCAAAACCTCAATCCAATAAGGAAAAAAACATTTAAAACTAAATGTTGGAATAGTAACACAATAACCAACTTGTTGGTTCTCTCAAATCAGAAGCTAAGAAACATTGAACTATCAATTTTATCTCAGATCTTGGATCTTCAACTTTCTCAAGTTCCTACAGATTCCTCAGAACCCAGATAGAAAAATCAAACTATAAGCCTAATAAGAAATGAAACTAAGCACAAAACTGAAACATCACCAGATTGTAAAAGCGACAATACAGAACACAAAAAAGATAATACCTTTGTAACTTAAAGCTTATCCATAGATGAACACCACCAGAATCTCTCACCATATCTTACTTCAAAAATCATATATCACGAGAAAGAGCATCTTCACAGTGCTTAATCTGGTTTGCTTAGCATTTTAATCATCCAATAAATAGGGACACTATTCCTTTTTACCAAAACTATGCAGAATCAAGTTGCTACTGAGAGAGAAGATCAAAGGATTGAGACTTGAGAGACTCTGAGCGCAAGTGGGTAAAGGGAAGAAGATATTTTTATTTTTTTGGAGTGTTGCTGACGTGGCATTTATAGCTTACGTGTCATATGGGACCCGATGTGCGTGTTGCGATTTGCGCGTTTCCGGATTGGTGACGTGGACAAAATCAAAAGCTGGGAGCTTGAGAAATGATACTCGGTTTGCCACCCTAAACCGAATCTTTCACGGTGGATCGATTGCGAGTGCGCTAACGTTTATAGAACGACGACGTTTGTTTCATTCCCGAGACTTTCCATTTTTAAAATAGGTAATTTATTGGTTACGAAAAGTGAGGAAAAAAAAGGAAACTACGGATAATTTCCTTTTTCTAAACTTTCCTTTTTTCCTGAAGGAGCAGATGATGTGAGTATAAATATATGACTACCCCCATGGATCCAATAATCATTCGAAACAATCTGTAACACTTGTCCAATATAAACACAGACTCTATAAGATTATATTCTCTGTTCAATGGCAATTACCGATAACAATAATCCCTTTTCCATGTCGACCATGTCTAATGCATTACAACACATCCCTTTCTCTAAAGGAGTCTCCGGTTCCATCCCTCCTCCGGGATTCGCCCCACGCTCCTCCTCCACCGTAGCAGACACTCGCTCAAACTCTCTGTTCAACGTTATGACTAGCGGCAAAGGCTTGGCCCAGTTTAAAGATATCATCTCAAAGTCTGACCGAAAAGAGCTTCAGCTGATGGCGTCGTTGCTTACGTCAGACTCCGATTACTTCATGGAGGTTGTCAGAAACATTAACGGGTCGAGACGCGTCCAGAAGCTCCTCGGAATATCAGACGCCGTGGACGCTTTATTCTACCCCGCTATCTTGCGCCGGTTCTACCACGTCGTGACCGACAAGTACGCATCCTACGTGGTGATACGAGCTATGCTCGTTTTCGACCAGAAGAAGCAGTATGTAATGTACGAACACCTTCTCCACCACGCGCTCGACATAGCGCGTAATCAGTACGGCTGCATTGCGCTCAACGAGGTCATAACCGATGCGGATGATCCTTTCTACAGAAATCTTCTACTAGACGTGGTAGCGCGCAACGCCCTCTACCTAAGTAATGATCCTTCAGGGAACTTCGTGGTCCAACACGTGCTTGCACTCTATGACTTGCGTTGCACGCATAACGTTGGTGTTAGTCTTCATGGCCATTGCGTTGATCTGTCGTTTAAGAAGTATGGAAGCTACATCGTAGAGAAGCTTCTAGATACTGAGGAATCAATGGCTGTGGTGGTTGTGGAGCTTTTGGAGTGTGAAAGAGGCAGGTTGACGAGGCTGGCGAGGAATGAGTTTGGGAGTTTCGTGGTGGTCAAGGCATTGAAAATCACGCAGGGGATGAATAGGGTCGATCTGTTTAGGGGTTTGGTGCAGAAGCTGATGCCTGTTCGCCACCTTTTGGTTAGGTCTCACGGAAGCAACATTGTAAACTTCTTGGAGTCGACTATTTAAGCTACCTAGCTGGCCACAATAGTCGTGTATGTCTGTGTGTCTGTCTCAAACTAGTTACACAATGCTCAAACTGTTCAAATTTTGATGTGCTATGTTCGAATTTTATGGTAATTGCTAATATCTCGTAAGAAAGGCGTCTTGAGAAAAGTTATATGAATACATGAGTGTTCATTTTTTTGTCTTTGTTTCAAACTAGCTGCAGTGGTCAAATGGTTCAGATTATAACGTGTTAGGTTCATTTTCAATTATTGAGGTATTTAGGAAAGGCTCGTTGAAGAAGAGTTGCAATTTGAGACACAAAAAATATTCATCGACAGTTTTCTTTAAAATATGAAATTCCATAACTAAAACCTAAACATAAGTTCTATCATGTCTAATTAAAATTTTAAACAAAAAATAACTATAAACATAGGTTCTATCATGTCTAATTGATCCACCAATTTGAAAATAAAAAGTATCGAGATAGTATTAAATGACCTTAAGGTAGCTTAAATTAAATAAAGATATCAGTCTTAAAAATAACTTACACTACCAGGGATGGCTTAGTGCAAAAACAAGGAAGGAATCAGTGAGCATCTCCAACTTTTCCACATTCATTTTATACACTCCCACTTTTCCACATCCATTTTATACACTCCAAACAGATTATCTTCATCAGATCTCGCACATGCAGTAACATCGAAACATCTTCGAACGTCTGGTTCTTAACTTCCTACATTAGCACGAGAGCCTATCTTGAAATTTTAGAATACATAAACAATTTATTAAGAATTTTAATAAATTAAATTTTTAACAGTATATAGATATATGTACATATATATTAATTCATATATTACTTCAAACATTTTTGGATATTCAAAACCAATATTTCATTTAGCTATGTTAGGATACGTCTTCAGCATGACGCATGCTATTCATCGCCAAGAGAAGAATGTGTGTGCGTTAATTGTGATGTACCATGGATAAGCGTAAGAGCATGATTAATCGGAGTTCTTATAGTAGGATTTTTAGTGTAATATAAGATACGCGTTTTATCTTTTAATTAAGAAACACTAAGAAACGTCTTCTAAATAAGAGATATAAGAGCATGGGTAACGCTGGTCTCTTATTTGGAGTTTTCAACTTATGATTTAACATTTTTATATATTTTTTTTTGGTTAAGAAACGTCTTATATCTCTTATTTAAGAGATGGTTCTTACTTTTTCTTAGTTAAAAACTAAGAACCGTCTTTTAGCCGAAATTAAAAACAAATTAAAAAATCAGAGTTAATCATTGTCTAAGAGACGTTTCTTAACAAAAAAATGTCATGTTCTAAAAATTCCAAATGGGTCTCTTCTATTAATCATGCTCTAAAGGGATAGTTAATGGATGGTTTATGATGTCTCTGGATAAGCCGAAATCATCAAACTAAAGATTCTGATGCAACCATTTTCTCTTCTCTCGTTCTATTATTTAGATCCGGTTATGACCGATTTCTGCTCATTGGATGATCTTTGCAATGAGAAACGCTTGCTCATGGATCTCGAATCCATGCTTGATGTCCCTTTCTCAATTTGGGGAGACCAATAATGCTAGTTTACAGAAAAAAAAATCATGGACTCTTGTGATGATTTCAAAACATTTTCAAATTTCTCTATTCTGTATGTATATACATATATGTTTATATTGAAGATAATGTAAGTGCCAATTCCTCATATATATACATATATAAATCTATATTACATTTTGATTCAACATGTGTGAAAGGGCACAGCTCAATTAATAAGCGAACCAACAAATGGCCAACTTGTTCTTCCCGTGTCACATCGTACCAAAAGCGATATTTAATATTTCAAATAATTGCTCAACCTCAATATAGTAACCACGTGGTTTTGGACATTGTGGAAAACCATGATAACATTATCTATGATATATATTAGGTATGGAGAGCTTGCCAAAGAAGAAAAAAAATCAATTTCCTTTAACGGGTAGGACGGCGTCCACGTCTTCAACTCAACCTCGTCTACCTTATATGATTAACATATTATAATTTTTAAGATACGAAAATGACAGAAACATGAAAAGGATATTATAACATATGATTTAAAATACTAAACAAAGGACTTTTAATAATAATTTTTATCTAAATATTTAAATTTCAGATATCTGTTGTACCATCAATTTTTTTATCATAGTCCACAAATGAAAAATGATTGATATATTCAGTAAAAAAATGATTGATATCAACACGGTACAATGCGTACTTGTCCTGAGAACACTATTAACTGAAAGTCTGGAACATTAAGAAGCTGGTAATAAGAAGAACTTGTACAGAGTTGACATGCAAGACATTGGCGATTCAACACCGTAGCTGTAAAGAGGTAGGAGCAATACTATTATTATTTGTTTTGACAACAGAATTATATGTTAGACATAATTTTATATTCTTATAATTTCTTCATAATATTTAGTGGTGTTTTTTTTTTGTCACTATATTTAGTGGTGGTTTATGTCCAACATATGGCTATATCACCATTATATTGATATATACGATAAATCTCAATGTAACTATAATATAATAATTAAAGTAAAATTTTATAAGTATAACTAGATTTTAATCTGCGCTTTGAAAGCGCGGGATATTTTTCGTTGAAAAAATTATTAATCCATCTATTTGTACACTAATATGTTTAGGCACGTGTGTTCAATTTTTACTTCGACTGTAATTTGTTTTTTTTTTTTGTTTCTGTTTCTGTTTCGGTTGTGATTTTGTTTTTTTCGAATTAAAAAATAGAGGGACCATTTGATTATTTGTGAATTTAGGTTTAGTTTAGGATTAATTAGTTTAGCTCTCAGTTTGATTAGGATAAAAATATTAAAAACTCGATAAAGTTTTGAGTTTAATTTGGTGCTGGTTCGGTACCTGTTTTTTGGATAATACGGTTAAAAATCACATTTTTATATTTTTAGAACAAAATCTTCTAAATTTAAATATTTAACATATAATATTTTTGTGATTTCGTTGTATTGGGATATCCGTATCTTACATAGTAATATTTCTTATCTTTTTTAAATCTATTTATAAGTTGATTTTAATAATGAAAATAAATTATATTTAAAACTCTTACAATATATAATAACTTCCCGAAAACTAACAAGTTTTTTATTTATTTTAAAATTAACATTTATAATACAAAATAAGAGCCATTTTAAAATTAATTCATAAAAATAACCATTTTTAATAAGAACAAAATTATCCAAGTTTATGTTAACGAATAAAAAAAAGTAAAAACAGAGCTTTAAAACCTACATGATCAAAAATTACATGAAGAGTTGTAGGTAAATTGGGCTTACAAATCAACGACCAACTTTTGTTTTCTATAACCCAACCCAAAACAGGTTTAAGTATCCTAAAACCGACAAAAGAGAATGCTTAGGTTTTAGGAGAAACGTGGAGAGAAAGTTGGGGGATCTTCTCTTTATTATCAAATATCTCTATCTTCTAAGATTAATATTCGAAAAATTCAGTTACCATGTTAAAAAAAAATATTATCTGCGTGTTCATCAAGTTAATTTAGTTAAATCAGAAAATTTTGTTTCTATATATTATCTTTTGAATTTATTGTATGTAGCAATTACGTAAATGGATGTTATAGAGAATATTTTTGGAATTTATTTGATTTGAACCCAAAAATCTATGAGTTTCTATTTATTATGTTTTATATTAATATTTATATACAAAATTTGGTAAATATATTATATTATCTTTTGAATTTATTTATATTATCTATTGAATTTATTTTATATAGAAATTACGTAAATGGATGTTATAGAGAATATTCTTGGAATTTATTTGATTTGAATCCAAAAATCTATGAGTATCTATTTATTACATTTTATATTTATATACCAAATTTGGTAAATATAAATATTTAATTATGTAAATATTATTGGCTGTTTAAAAGGTCAATAACATTGAAAACCAATGATTTCGAAATAAGCTAACCCTATAATATAATAGTATAATTAATATTATTTAAAGATAATATTTAATATATTTCGGCAACTTCATAGAAGAAAATTTTAAATAAGACATAGGTATTATAATAAACTCCAATATATTTGGTATATTTTTTTGGACAACGGATTTTTGATGGTGTAAATAGAGTTTGAATAGAGTTACGGTTTGAATAGAGTTTTAGGGTATAGGGTTAGAACACAAACGAATATGGATGAGTTAACAAACATACACGAAATGGGTTTAAAAAACAATGGATAGATTGTTTAAATTATTGGGTTGTTTTGTTTAGTTGGACATAAACATACTAATTTCTAATTTTATTGGGCTTTTAATTTCTGAAATTCATTAAAAACAATTAAAAGAGTAATAGAAATTTTTGTAATTAACTGGAAAAGTGAAGGGCATAATCATAAGAAGAATTCTGATTTAATAGTACACTAGATTTTGACCCGCATTAAAACGCGGATGATGTTTATTTTTATAGTAATTTAATAACTGATAAATTAAATTATTGTATAATTTAAAATATTAACTTATATGTTTGGTTGTTTAGGGTTTGTGTTATTAATGTGATGATCGATCTTATCTGATTGTGTCCGTGACAACAATCCAATATGTTAATAATTGACATATAATGAAACAATTTGTTGTCTATAGATAAATGCTCGTATAGCCATATATTACTTGATACAATGCAAATTTGTATTTTAAAGGTAACTAACATATATAATATATTCTATTAATTTAAGTTATAATCTTTTATAAATATGCTTCTACATAATATTTGGTATAAAAATTGTATTTTAAAAATTTAGATGGAAATCAATTGTTAAATACTTAATATTTGAAATCACTTATTAACCACCATATGTTAAACAAATTTTGGGCCAACTAATCAATTTTCTTCCTGGCCATATTTTTAAATTTGGAACAGGTCTAAAATATAACAGTTTACCCCACGAGAAGAAAATTGTGTTTTCATGTACATATTTCATTCTTTTTTGAACGATTTTTTTATTGTGTTAACTACGTGACTTTATGTGACTTTATGACATTGTTGGTTTCAATCTCTGACTTAAGAATTGTGTGTGCTCTCTAGTTCCCATGACATCCTTCACTACTCATCATCTAGAGGTTGAGTTTATAGGGTTTCTCCACATTTTTTGCTGCTTTTGTGTAATGTACACTCTTAGCTATCCTATATTTATTTTTGGCTTGACTGCTGTGGCATATGTTATCTCTTGTAATAAAAATTTACTCTATTGTTAGAGAGTAACCTATTTATTAAAAACTTTAATTGATTAAAAAGAAAACGAATACAATTACAAATGTAGTATAGCTTATACTCAATTTTAATAAGATAATTCATTAGTAATTCCAACATGAGAAAAATATGTCTGATTTAAATAGAGACTGTCTAAGATTAAAAAAATTGCTTAGAATTAAGAATGGTTGTGGTTGAATCAGTGTTTTAAAAACCGGACCGATCGGACCGTGACTCGACCTTTTAATCGGTTTTGGGTTGCACTAAAACCCGGATTTCAGTTAAGCCGGCAAACCTAGTTAAAACCCGGTGAAACTCGTTAATACCGGTGACCTTGGTTCAATATAAAAATCAATTTTCCAAATTCAAGTAAAAAATATAAAATATGCAATTTTAAAAATATTTTGTAAGAAAATCATAATATTTTAAAATATCTATCTAAGTAAATTATTTTCCATAATATTTTATATTATTTTTAAATTTTTCATTTTATTTTCATATCATTTTTAGATTCTAACAATGATATAAAATTTTATAAAAATAATTCTATAGTTATATATATAGCTACTTAATCTAAAATTTAAGTTAAAATTTAAAACTCAGTTGAACCAGTTGGATCGGTGCGACCATTGACCTAACTACAATGCCGAGTTAACGTTCGGTCCGGTTTTCAAAACATTGGGTTAAATTATGATGGCATCTCTGGGTTTAGTTAAATAAAGGTTGAGGCACTACAAGAAAACGTATCTTTACCGAGGAAGTTTAACGAGGAAAAATAATCCTCGTAAAGAAACGTTGATTTTGCGAGGAAAGTACGTTGAGAAAGAAAAGCATCGTTATTTCGTCGTAAGGTAACGACAAAAAATATTCGTCGTAAAGACGATGTAAATTGACGTGGCTTTTACGAGGAAATAGTTTTTCCTCGTAAAAGCCACGTAAATTTCGCGAGTGCTTTACGACGAAATATTTTACGTGTACTTAACGAGGAAATTTTGAATCCACCAACTTGGTAGGTGGCTCACGTTTTTTTTGGCCATACAATTAATTTTCGTCGTAATTTCATAGTAAAATTACAACTACCAGATTCGAAATTTTCTATAAATATGGATGTTGGAACATCATTTTAAACACACCAACAACAAAAAACGTGAAAGAAAAAAAAATGGCTGGCTCTGAGACTATTTACGAGTTGCGGAATTGGATGTATATGCATAGAGATGCTAACGGGAGAGTGACGAAAGAATACCTTGCGGGGCTGGAGACATTTATGCACCAAGCAGATTCAACACCGCTCGCCCAAGAAAGTGGTAAGATGTTCTGTCCTTGTCGGAAATGCAACAATTCGAAATTGGCAAACCGTGAAAATGTTTGGAAGCATTTAATAAATAGAGGTTTCACGCCAAATTACTATATCTGGTTTCAACATGGGGAAGGTTATAATTATGATCAGAATGAAGCTAGTAGTAGTAATAGCAATTTTCAGGAAGAACCGGTTAATCATCATTTGCATAATGAACATAGTTACCATCAGGAGGAGATGGTAGATTATGATAGGGTTCATGATATGGTAGCTGATGCATTCGTAGCTCATGATGAAGATGAAGAACCTAATATAGATGCAAAAAAGTTTTACGGAATGTTAAACGCGGCGAATCAACCACTTTACAGTGGTTGTAGAGAAGGTCTCTCTAAATTGTCGTTGGCTGCTAGAATGATGAATATTAAAACTGATCACAATCTACCTGAAAGTTGCATGAACGAATGGGCGGACTTGTTTAAAGAGTATTTGCCGGAAGACAATGTGTCTGCTGATTCTTATTATGAGATTCAGAAATTAGTTTATAGTCTTGGGTTGCCTTCGGAGATGATAGATGTCTGCATCGACAACTGCATGATCTATTGGGGAGATGATGAGAAGCTAGAAGTATGTCGATTCTGCAAGAAGCCACGATTCAAGCCGCAAGGACGGGGACGTAATAGGGTACCGTACCAAAGGATGTGGTACCTACCAATTACAGACAGATTGAAAAGATTGTATCAATCAGAGCAGACTGCTGCAAAGATGAGATGGCATGCCGAGCATACTCAGACGGATGGTGAGATGACTCATCCATCAGATGCAAGAGCCTGGAAACATTTCAACAAAGTACATCCGGATTTTGCTAGCAATAGCCGGAATGTGTATCTCGGATTATGCACAGATGGATTTAGTCCGTTCGGAATGTCAGGGAGACAATATTCATTGTGGCCAGTCTTTCTTACGCCATACAACCTGCCACCGGAGATGTGCATGCAACGGGAGTTGCTATTCTTGACGATATTGATACCTGGTCCGAACCATCCAAAAAGGTCCCTGGATGTTTTCCTACAACCACTGATAAAAGAGTTGAAGGATTTGTGGTCAACAGGGGTGAGGACGTATGACTGTTCAACGAAGACGAATTTTACGATGCGAGCTATGCTTTTGTGGACCATAAGTGACTTTCCTGCATATGGGATGTTGTCTGGATGGACTACACATGGGAGATTAGCTTGTCCATATTGTAATGGAACGACAGATGCGTTTCAACTGAAGAATGGTAGGAAGACAAGTTGGTTTGATTGTCATCGTCGATTTCTTCCCATTGGCCATCCTTACCGAAGAAACAAGAATTTGTTTAGGCACAAAAGGGTTGTGAGAGACACTTCTCCACCATATCTAACTGGAGAACAAATTGAAGCACAAATCGACTACTACGGAGCTAACGAAACAGTTCGTTGGGGTGGTAATTGGCATGTCCCTCGTAATATGCCTGATTCTTACGGTGTTCATCACAACTGGCACAAGAAGAGTATATTTTGGGAGTTGCCATATTGGAAGGATCTTCTTCTGCGCCACAACCTCGATGTGATGCATATAGAGAAGAATTTCTTTGAGAACATCATGAATACAATATTGAATGTCCCAGGGAAGACAAAAGACAACATAAAATCGAGGTTGGACTTGCCGGATATTTGCTCAAGAAGCGAGTTACATATTAAAAGCAATGGACAAGTTCCCGTTCCGATATTCAGACTGTCTTCAGAAAAAAAGTCGGTGTTGTTCAACTGGGTGGCATCAGAAGTGAAGTTCCCCGATGGGTATGTTTCAAATCTCTCTAGATGTGTTGAAAAGGGTCAAAAGTTCTCTGGGATGAAGAGTCATGATTGTCATGTCTTTATGCAACGACTACTGCCCTTTGCATTTGCGGAGCTACTTCCAACAAACGTACATGAAGCACTTGCAGGTTCGTAGTGTTTTATATCACAATAATTTTATAACGGTCTAGTTTCAAAATAATATACGACTAACAATGTGTTTAATTGTTTTTGGAATATAAAAGGCATTGGAGCATTTTTCAGGGATCTGAGCACACGCACTCTTAAAGAAGAAGTTGTAGAACAGCTTCAGGAGAACATTCCCATCTTATTGTGCAACTTGGAGAAGATATTTCCTCCTGGATTTTTTGACGTCATGGAGCATCTAGCTGTCCACCTCCCATATGAAGCATTGCTTCGTGGACCTGTACATTACGGATGGATGTATCAGTATGAGCGAGCCATGAAATATTTGAAGGGAAAAGCAAAGAACCTCGCCAAAGTTGAAGGTTCTATAATTGCTGGAAGTTTGACGGAAGAAGTTTCTCACTTCACATCGTACTACTTTGCGTCAAAAGTACGTACCCGTAGAAGAGCTCCAAGAAGATATGATGATGGTGGAGTTGCGCCAACATATGCAGTTGCTGGTGTTCCAGACATCTTTAGCCAGATTGGACGACTCGGTGGGAAGTCTAAAGAGGTTTGGTGGTCGAGTGAACAAGACGCTCATAGTGCACACACCTATATTCTACTCAATTGCGAGGATCCATTGATGCGTTATTTTGAAAGGTAACATATATGGACACTTCAAAACACATATAATTAATTATATAATTGCAAGAGATTCATTCCTATGAAATGTGATTAATTTTACAGCCTATTTGTTTCTCAAGTCGAAGAAACATTTCCTGGTATATCCACAAGTGACGTAGACAAAAGGAAAGATCAGCACTTCATTAAGTGGTTGCGGAATCAGGTATTATAACTCAAACTATTTTTTCATACATGATTTGTATTTTAATGTTCTCTTTATTTTTGCAGGTTGATTATGACGACGATGCAGATTATCCTAAGTGGTTACACGAAGTAATTCAATCTCCACTTGTAAAGGTCACCACATCACAGATGTATTTCACACGAGGCTACACTTTTCACACATATGAGTATGGTAGACAGCGGGCGACCAGTAACTATGGAATATGTGTGAAAGGGGAAACAGATTTCTACGGGATCTTGACGGAGATTATTGAAGTCGAATTTCCAGGGATACTGAAGCTGAAATGCGTCATCTTCAAATGTGAATGGTTCGACCCCGTCGTCAACAGAGGTGTTCGGTCTAACAAATTTGGTGTAGTTGATGTCAACGGTGGACGTCGGTACAACAAATTCGAGCCTTTCATCTTAGCTTCACAAGCAGACCAAGTTAGCTTCCTTCCATACCCTCGGATGAGAGATTCGGGTATAAATTGGTTAGCAGTGATCAAAGTTACACCTCGAGGACGAATCATCAGTGGAGAAGAACCACCATTGCAAGAAGAACAGATAAATGAAGTCGAGGAACCTGAACAAGAAGTTGATGACATCCTTCTCATTGATCCGCATAATCACGAATACGAAGATCTTACCGATGATGCCACAGACGAAGCTGTAGAAGACGAGTTTAATGAAAATGATGATATTTCTAGTGATGACGAGAATGTCGATGTATCCGATTGATGTATTTGATTTTGTGTAGTTTGTTTTATGAATAAGGTAATGTGAGAGTTTGTTTTATGAATAAGGTAATGTGGGAGTTTGTTTTATGAATAAGAAATTGTGGGAGTTTGTTTTATAAATAAGTAAATGTGGGAATTGTGGTTTGGAATGAAAATAAAGATGGGGTTTGGAATATATGAAGTAGAAGATAAGGAATATGGGGTTTTGGGGTTTGGGGTTTCGGATTTTAGGGATTTAAACGTACTGCTCGTTAATTCCTCGTAATCTGACGTCGAATGTACGACGTAATCCTCGTTTATTCCACGTAGGACAGAATCGTCGTAAAGACCTCGTAAAGTAAATTGACGTAAATGCCACGTAAAGTAAATGACGAAGGTGGCACTCGTTTATTCCACGTAGGACAGAATCGTCGTAAAGACCTCGTAAGGTAAATTGACGTAAATACCACGTAAAGTAAATGACGAAGGAGGCACTCTTTAATTCCTCGTAAGGTGGCACTCGTTTATTCCACGAGGACTTTACGACGAAATTAAAAAAGCGGGGCACGCTAATTCCACGTAAGCCAAAATCGTCGTAAAAGAGTCGTAAACTAACGACGATATTACGACGGAAATATTAAAAATACTAAAAAAAAGAAGAGAAGAAAGATGCTTGAATCACATTTGGCGAGACTTACGTAAGTCTCGACCACATGAGTTCCAAATATCTTCTTCTCTTTTTTTTTTTCCAAATTTTCTAAATTGGTGAAAAGCGGGACTTGCTACTTCCTCATAGTATAAAAACTAGAAAAAAAGAAAAAAAGAAAGATACTGGAATTATATGTGGCGAGACTTAAGTCTCACCCACATAAATTCTAATATCTTCTTTTCTTCTTTTTTTTTTCAAATATTTCTAATTTGAAAAGTATTTTGGTGAGGAGTGTGATTTGAGATAGGGTGTGTTTTGTGAGTTTGTGTGTGTGGTTTGAGAAGGAAAGTTGTGGGTATTTATAGAAAATAAAGGCTCGCTAATTCCTCGTAACTGGTTAACTCGTTAATTCCACGTAACCCTTTTCGTCGTAAAAACGTCGTTAACAAAAACGCGGGCCTTTGTATTTCGTCGCTATTTCGTCGTAACTGAAAACGCGGGCCTCTGTAATTCCTCGTAAGTTTACGAGGAATTTACGAGGACAAGTAATCTTATATATATCCCGAGCGAGCTCGCTCCGTCTTTCCTCTCTACTTCCTCTCCACTTCCTCCCTAATTCGTAGCAATGGTAAGTCTCTCTAATTCCTCTCTAGTTTGATTAGTTTAGGATAGATTAGGTGGTTAGTATAGGGAATTTAGATAGGTTTACGGATCTTATGTTATTTAGTGTTGATTAGGTGGATAATGTTGGGAAGTATATGTTCACGAAAATTTAAAAAATTAAATTTTTTTCTCAGGTTCGAAAAGGTAGACTTACTGCCCATTACAGAGAGATGTTCGGTGAGCCGGGTAGTCGTTTAGACCCGTCGTCTTCTTCAGCTCCCGGTTCTTCGGGTCAGGAGACTGTCCCCGAGACTCAGTACACTCAGAGAGTCATTGGATCTCCTTCTTCTAGTGCACCATCGGTTCTTCACGTGCCTCCCCAGATGCCTCCTCCTCCTGTGCCTCCTACGATGCCGGCACCTCCGATGCCCGCGGGCGAGATTCATCCCGATTTGATGGTGCCTCCGAGTGCTCCTTACTCGCAGTACACCGTAGAGGACATTCTCCGTCTGCCAGGCAGAGAAGGTTTACCAGTCATCGACCCCGACCGACCGGACGGAACTTTATGGTATGTTTCATTATTTTTTTATTCTTTTTAAATTCTTTTATAACTTTAAAAAATAATTTATATTTTAAATTTGTATTTTTCAGGTGGGGGATTGACATGTCTTGCATCGGACGTAACCGATACGATAAAAGGTTACTTCTCCATGGCACATCCGAACTGGAAAATGACGCCCCACTACGTCAGAAAGACGTGGTTCAAAATTTACGCTGTAAGTTCTATTAATTAAATATATATCTTTAAATTTTTTTATTATTTATATATATATTTTTTTCTGAAAAACTAATTATAAATTATTTTTTCCAACAGCAAAAATATAATTGGGCCTTGGGGATCACTGAGAGGGTGAGAAAGAAGTTTGAAGCGAAGGCGAAAGTTCGCTTGTTGGACACGGTCTCCAACTGGAAGGGTGACTGGATCGTGAAGGGGTATGAGCGTGGCAAACCCGCTGAGCTCACCACGGATGTCTGGGATGGCCTCATCCGATATTGGCGTCTTCCTGATTCCATTAGAATCGCCCAGTCTTGCTCTAACTCCCGTAACACAGTCGATGAGCACGGGAACGGGCCGATGCTTCACACTACGGGCCAAAAACCCCACGCCGTGTCCGTTTGGAAATGGTAATTAAAAATTTAATTATATTAAATTTTTAGTATATTTTTATATATATTCTAATTAACAACTTTCTTAAATGTTTTTTTAGGCCAAAGAGACGGGAGAATTCCCGTCTCTTATGCAACTTTACGAGAGGACCCACAAGAACAAGGCGGGCCGATTTATAGATGGCAAGTCCGAGCAAATCTACAACGATTTGGCTGCTCGGGTTGAAGAACGCCAGACCCAGCTGACCCAACAGTCCACCGATGGATTACCCGTCACCTTATCCATACCTGAAGTGGATAAGCTTTACGAGGAGGTAAATTTTCTAAAATTTTAATTTTTTTAAATATTCATTTAATTTAACTTTAAATTTTTACTAACAAAATTTATTTTTTGTTTTTAAGGTTGTCCCTAAAAAAAAGGGACGGACGTTGGGGATTGGTTCCGTCAACGATGTTCCGAGAACGACATCGTCTTATGTTCAGCGACGGGATGAGGAAGTCTCTCAGCTGCGTAGAGAGTCCGAAGAGCTGCGTAGAGAGTCTACTCAGCTGCGTATAGAGTCTACTCAGCTGCGATCTCGTATGGGTGGACTCGAGGGCTTCTTGGACGTTGTAGCGGCCACAAATCCGGAATGGGCGACTTTGTTGAGGACCGTGCGACAACAAAATCCTATCCCAGGCCAGTCACCGACCGACGACTCACATGCCGAGGCGGATGTTCAGGCGATGAGTGATGAATTCTACGAGGCGATTAATTAACGACCACCCTTAGTTCTTTTTAATTTCGGTTATTGTATTATGAATTCAAAACTTATTTATATATAAAATATTTTGGTTTTGATTTTTTTAGAATTTTAATTTTATTAATAATTTAAATAATTTAAATTATATTTATAATTATTATTTTTTATATTTCTATAAAATAATGAAACGAAGTAAATTCGTAGCTAATTTTGCGGCTTCTTTACGTGGAAGCTTAACGTGGTTTTTACGAGGAAACATTTACATGGAAATAACGTGGAAATCTATCAAGGTTTTTACGTTTTCTTTACGTGGAAAGCTCTCAAGGTCTTTACGTTAATTTTACGAGTATTTATTTACGTGGGTTTTACGAGGAAAGCTTTTCGTGGTATTTACGAGGAAACTTAGCGACGTCATTACGTGGAATCTTTACGTGGTCTTTACGACGAAATATCCTCCTTCGCTTTTACGACGAAATTATTTCCTCGCTAACTTACGACGAATTAGCGAGGATATATGCGTTACGACAAACGTATAACGACGAAACGGGTTTCCTCGCTAATTCGTCGTAACATTGCTTTTACGACGAAGTAACGAGGAAAACTGCCCTCGTAAAACTTGTGTTTTCTTGTAGTGAGGTTAGTGGATAAAAATAGTATCATTGATGGGTTTATAAATGACACAATATGCAATATAAGAATTTAACCGTTTAGTTGGCCAGAACTAATTCTATAGATTCTGTTTCTGTTGTTGTGTAATGAATTCACCATCTTTCGGCATCTTTGAGGGTAACATATTTAAGAGGAGCTATGCGATATTGAGAATGGTGATTTGCTATGTGATATGAAAGTTGTGTGGGTTGATGTATATTTATAATGTTTTGATTTAAGTGAATATTAGATTTTGATCCACGCTTTGAAAGCGCGGGAGTATATTTCTAACAAATTTATTGATATAACTGTTTGTTAACTAATTTATTTCGCTACAAACATTTTTGGTTTTCGTTCGACTCTAATTTGCTTTTATTAGTTTTTGATTTCAGTTTGGTTCCGGTTTTGGTTATATATGAAGTTGAGTTTTGGTTAAAATGATTGAATATTTTGATATTTTGTGTGGTATGGATATATAAATTTCGAATTTTTCGGTTATGGTTACATTTATGTTTTAAATCATTTCAAATAATTGAGGTAAAATAAAAAATCCTGATATTGAATCACCGATGTAATAAAATGGGAGAAATATTTAGAAAAGTATTTTATTTACATATCTATTTATTTAAGGTATAAATAATATAGCAAAGAATAACAAATAATTTTAATAACATAAAGTTACTATATTCAGAAAACATTGTTATAGTTTTTATTAAAAATAGAATTTGTAATGTTTATATTATTAAAAAATTACAATGTCGATATTTTATATTTTCAAATATTTTAATTTGCTGAAAAGAATTAAAAATGAGACACACTATTACTTGATTTTAAAATCACATGCAAAAATGATCAAGTTGGGTCTCAAAAACCAATTCAACCAGAAAGCAAAGCAAAACAAAACAAACATATATCTTATTTTATCTTAATAGGTCCAAACCCACTGCCCCTACAAATCTAGTTTATTGTTTTGACCGACAAAATCAGGTTTATTATTGGAAAAGTCACTGAAAAAGTTAATAGAAAATTTTTGTAATTAATTGGAAAAGTCAGGGACATAATCCTAAAAAGGATTCTGCTTTAATAGTATAGATATACCCTTAGTCTGCGATTCCAAAAAACGAATTTCACTTTACACTGAGGCAAAAATGAATTTATGCAAATCGTGACGCATGTAGAAATAAAGAAATGGCCTGAAAATGAAACTATATAAATGCATTACTTTTTTGTTTAAAACAGTCGAAATTTTAGAAATAGAACTCATAAATTTCAGGAAAGTAAAAACGGACGTGGGCCGTCAGATTAGATAGAAAGATGAGGAAGACTTTGACCTGAGAATGAGAAGTGGCTGGGGCGCAATCTCTGTTGTACACGTGGCTATATTCTATTTGTTAAGATTCATGACCTTCGAGATTTTTCTGACATTCCACTTTTGGCAACCGGCTAAAGGGTGTCGACATTATCATTTGACCTACCCCACTATAATAAAACATTAAAAAAAAAAAGAGATTCGTCTGGACATAAGCAAAGATATTTTTGAGGTGATCATTTTCATTTTTTTACTGTAACCTGAGTTCGAACTCTTGATGCATTAAGGTGCCAAAGCACCAGTCCATGTTAAAACTGAGTGAAGCTTTCACCTAACTACTTCTCCTAGTAGGTGAGTAGCTAAGCTTTGTAGCTTTGCAAAAGAAGAACGAATGCGTCTAATTATCTGAAGAATTTTGTTTCACTTTATGATTACCCTTGTAAACCCTACCTGCAGTTTTTAGCTGCTTTAATCTCTTTGTTTCACACTACTTTCGAGCTAGACTCAAGCCATAAGATTAGATGCGAGTTAATTATGTGTGGCCTCTTCCATTTTTTTTTTGGGTTTATTTAATTAAAGTGTACCTCGCCAATTGCATTTTTGTAGAACTTGAAGAGAAAAATCTGCTAAATCAAATCATATGTTATTTATAGATATACAGTTAGAGTTTATAAAGTAGTGACATAAAATTGATGTATATGTGATTTTCTGTAAACTTGATAGATCATTAGATTGTTTAGACGTTTGTACAAATCAATGTTTCATTTATAGCTGCTTAAATTTTACTGTCAGTGAAAAATATATGACAATTTACATAATCAATTATAAAACACCTTATCGGTTAAGAACAATCAAATTTCATCACTATGTCAAAGAAGAAACACTATAAATCTATAATTATCAACCTGACATGTTAGTGAAACTCACTTCTTCGCGATCATCTTAGCAGAACCCATATTTTGTACATTCTTTATGAAATAATCACATTTTAAAAAAATAAATTAGTTTATACATGAGTGCATGTAGTTACATATTTTTAGTTTATATAACACATTTCTTACATTAGTTGGAATCTATTTAAATCAATAATCACGAGACATTTCTTTTTAGCGAGAACGACATATCTGTAAATATAGGACCCGCTCATAAATGAAAACACCTTCAAAGTTATGAGCGACTAGATTCGTGTTTTTTCCTTTTCGATTTTGGTGATAACTAGCAATTACTACTAATTAATGACTTAGTTAGCTTCGGTAACGAAATCACAAAAAGCTAAACACACATTGAGTAAAAGCTAGAATCATGCTTCAGTTTCTTAACACTAATTTAAATTCTTCTACACCATGTTTTTAAGAAAGCAAAACGAGTAGCGCATTGGCACTTTACCCCCCATGGAACCGGGATAACCGGTATCCAATTGCCGAGAAAGATGGAAGCGAATATTTATTAAATGTTGTTGCCACTAACCCAAAGTCCCATCACATTCCCGACGAGACGATCGATAATCTCTTCCTCCTCCGGCGAAGCCTTGTCATTCCACAACTCTCATCGCCATGTCTCCTTAGTATCTCTCCGTCGTCATCCTCCATCCTCGCCGTTTAATCCAGGCCGCGTTTTGATTAATTTTAAGAATCTAATCTCCTGTTGATTCTCCTCCTCTACTCGTGAAGATTCCGACTCCATGTAATGTGATTTCTTCCGATCTCTGTTCATTTCAATTCGACGGCGATCGATCGCTGAGTGAGTTGATCGGATTAGTGGATAGGCTTTGATCGTAATTGTGTAAAGTTGTTGTTGTTCGTTGTTGAAGCTTTTTGTTGACTTTGATGCTGGATCTCAATCTCGACCTCGACTCAAAGGAGGTATCCGGTGCTGTTTTGAATCAGATGGATGAATCAGTGACGTCTAACTCTTCGCTAGTCAATGCCGAGGCGTCAAGCTGCATCGACGGTGAAGAGGAGATGTGTTCCACACCCGCAGTGAAGTTTCAGTTTGAGATACTGAAAGGAGGAGGTCGAGAAGATGAAGAAGGAAGAAGTGAGGTGATGACTAAGGAGTTTTTCCCTGTTGAGAAAGGTGCGAACTTTGTGGATTTGAGCGGACAGAGTTCCAGGAGCTCCGTTGATATTTCTTTTCAGAGAGGGAATCAAGGCGGAGATGCTGCGAGGGTGATGCAGCCGCCAGCACAGCCGGTGAAGAAGAGCAGGAGAGGGCCTAGGTCTAAGAGTTCTCAGTATAGAGGTGTTACTTTCTATAGGAGGACTGGCAGATGGGAGTCACATATCTGGTAAATCTGCTTCTCTTTGATTGGTCTTGTATGAATGTGTTCGCAGAAAGTTTGAGCATTGTAGTGAGAGTGAAATCATCAACCCAATTCCCATCCTCTTCTTTCCTTTGCATCTCACTAAACATCTCAATGGCTTCACTCTCACACCCATCAGTTTTGGCAAACCCTGAAAGCAAAGTGTTATACGTAATCACATCTTGTAATAATCTTTTCCTTCTGTCAAATTTTCTTTGTTGCAGGGATTGCGGTAAACAAGTTTATTTAGGTAATGAAGTTTTACCACCGTCAGCTTGATTTCTTCTGTGCTCTTAACTCTCTAATGAAGTTTCACTTTTGAATTCAACAGGTGGATTTGACACCGCCCATGCTGCAGCTAGGTAACAACTTACGTTGTTTTGTATGATCTTATTGATGCCTCAACTGTTTTTACTTATGGTATAATAAAATGGAGGTTTCGTAACTTAAAGTTTCGACATCCTTTGGTGCAGGGCGTATGATCGAGCTGCTGTCAAGTTCAGGGGTTTGGAGGCTGACATCAATTTCGTTATCAGCGACTATGAAGAGGATCTCAAGCAGGTTTTGACTAAGATGTAGAAAATGTAATGAAGACTTGCATGCTTTGATGTGTGTTCTTATATGGTTTTCCAACTTTGCAGATGGCGAATCTTTCCAAAGAGGAAGTTGTGCAAGTACTTCGGCGTCAGAGCTCTGGTTTCTCCAGGAATAATTCAAGATATCAAGGAGCTAATTTGCCCAAGATTGGCGGATGGGGAGGAGCTCAAATGGAGCAGTTAAATGGAAACATGTAATCAACTTCTCTAGGGATCTAATTTTTGGCCTTTACACATGCTGTGACCTTCGTGGTTTTGTCTGAATGTGCTTAAAGCCATCGCTAAAATGAGTGAAGTGCCGTAGATGAAGAGTTTGGTTATCTTTCGTTCATGTGAACAAATCTCTGTTAGACCACTAGTAGAAAACCCATTTGTGATTATGAGTTGTATCCACAAATTCTGATGGCTATCATACAGTTATTAGCTATCTTGGGGTGATTGTCTTCTGAGTATAAGCTTCGTGCTCTTGGTGATCGTAAACTTAAATTAAGATGGTGTCTTTCATCCTAACTAATTGCTCATATTCTTCTTATGGAATCAGGGCTTATGACAAGGCGACAGCCACAAAATGGAATGGAAGGGAGGCTGCTTCTTTAATCGAGCCTCATGCATCCCGGATTATTTCGGAGACAGGTAATGTAATTGATGCTCGGTTCCTTGCTTGTTAAAACTGGTCGATGCTGTGCAGGTTTTGCTGCCATCTATATCTTCTCAGTGTGTGTGAAACTACTACTAACTTGTTAACGTGTTTTCTAATTTCTTTTTGTAGCTAATGTTAAGCTCGACCTCAATTTGGGAATCTCTCTTTCACTAGGAGATAGTCCAAAGCAAAACCTTAACAATATTGTATGTGGAAGGAACTCCAAGGTGCATTTTTTTTCTCCGAAGTTCACCAAATATGATTTACTTTGCTTTAATATGTGTTTGCTGAAACCGTTTAGTCAAATGTTTCTTTGTCCATATCACATCGCAAGCTGCAACTCAAAGCTATTTTTCCCATTAACTAGCTCGAGTTCTCACGGTCTTTCCTTGGTTCACTGAGTTTCTTATTCTTCCATTTGATCTATGTTTACAGATGGAAAACCACATGGCTGCATCGACATGTGATACACCTTTCAATTTCTTGAAAAGGGGTTCAGACCACCTTATTAACCGGCATGTCCATCCTTCTGCGCTCTTTTCACCCATGGTAAATACCGTAGCTCACATCTCTTAATATACAACTGGTGTCACTGCCTATAACTTGCACAATCTTCTGTTCCTTCTGTCCAGAACTAGAACACCATATGAAATAAGGGTTTTAAAAACTTAGCAAACTTGCTCGACTTTGGTATAACTTGTGTAATTAGACTTTCAGAAGGTGGTTACTGTTGTGTTATTTGATCAGTGAATTACTTTGAGCAGAGTATTATGTTTTGCTTGTTAGTGTTATGTTATGTTTTTGCTTGTGAGTTCTATGTCCTAAAAAACATAATTTTGTCTCCAGGAAAGAACACCGAGGGAGGGTTTTATGCCAGGGTCTCCCCAAAGCTTCCCTGTTAGGACATGGCAAGCGCAAGATCAGCCCAGTGGTGGAACGGCCACAACAGCTACAGCATCGACACTGCTCTCAAATGCAGCATCATCAGGATTCTCACACTCAGCTACACGCCCGCCTTCTTCGTCCACTGCTTCTCTTCATCCTTCTCAGCCCTTCCTCAATATGAATATTCCCGGTCTCTATGTCATCCACCCATCTCAACACCAGTACCACCATGACATTAACCGCTCACAACCACCACCATAGCGACCTGATTCCTCCACCACATTCAAGGTGAGAGTTTTTTGGAAACGATATCATTCAACTCATCTTTTTCCGAGCACACTAGAAAAAAACCCAATTTTGATGGAAGGGCCCTAAAATTGAGATGATTGTAGTAGTATGAATCTTGATGGATTAAAATTGAAAGGAGAAATGAGAAATGTTTAGTGAATAGAAGAATAAGACAAAGTCTTGTAGCATTATAGTTTCTTAAAGGTCATATAAAACTGTGAGTAACAACGTTCTTCTTTACGTGAACGTGCAGGTTCCAAACATCGCTGAAGGTTGGAACAACTCGAACTTTGACTGTGGAAGGCCAATCCCAAAAAATATATTGCTCTGTATTTGCCATTGTTTGCTTCTCATTCTTCTTTTGATTTGTAACGTACAAGTCAGGGGGGTAATTACAAAATAGAAACCCAAACCCCATTTGTCATACTACTATGATGTCTCTGAGACGGATTGATAACCTTGTTCAAACTCAATGCAATATATTTGTATGAATATACTGTGAGAATTTTCCTTGTTATAACGAAACAACACAAAAGACACGATACAGTTGCAGGCAGCGAGACAACATGGTATGTAGGGTTGTTAAAATGGGCTTTTCCCAATAGGGTTAGCCCAGCCCGCCTCTGATTTTTTAACCCTAAACCCGTTATTATTTGTTTGGGTTAAATCAGGGCCGTCTATAATGAAACACGGGTTAACCCTAAGCCCGTCATTTTTTTTAATGAAAACAAAAGTTAACTAAACGACGTCGTAGTCACCATCTCTTTGCTGCTTCGATTCAGAAACCAGAAACGAGATCTCAATCGCCTCTCACCATCTCATCTCTAGCTGACGACGAACTAAATTGCCTCTCACCGTCACGACGCCGTCACGACGAACCCAATCGTCTCGCCGACGACGAACGCATCTGTTTCATCGGGTTTGTAAATCTGAGACTGATGTTATGATCTTTATGATGTTAGTATGATGCTTGTTGATTTATTGAGATTACTCTTCTATCTGCTTCAGGGAAGTAATCCCTTGGATTTCAAGTTTGGTATTGCAACTTTTTAAGCAGATTACTTATGGGTTTTTTGTACTTTGCGTCATTTTGCTTCATAGGTATTCTTTGTGGGTTTTACATTGTGGGTTTTTTGAATAATATAACTTGTGTTCTTTGTGGATTTTACGTTGTGGGTTTCTTGCGTGTATGAATGTGTCAGTGTGTCACTCACTGGTCGAGTTTGACTGTTTTAGCTTCTAGCTAATGAATCAAGCATCTTGTTGTTGGCTGTGATAAACTGATTCTGTTGTTGGCTTGTTGCAGAGCAACGAGTGTTTGAAGAGATTCAAGAGTCAAGAGACTTGGAGAACAACAAGTGTTTGCTGACTTGAGAGTTTGAGTAAAGTTCTATTTAGTAAAGTAGCTACAAAGTTGTGCCCAACAGTTATAATTATACTTTGCATTTACATTACATGAATGTAAACTTTGGTTTTTAATTTCAGTGAAGACAAAAATGAATAAAAGACACATTTTGCATTTACATGTCATATTTTTAACATTTAAATTTAAATTAAATTTGATTTGCAAAAAATTATTGACTTGTAAAAAAATTAAATGGGCTAACCCTGGTCCAACCCTAACCCTTATCAAAAAGTAGGGTTAAAATAGGGTTGGGTTAAAACAGGGCTGGGTTTATATTACCCAAGGGTGGGTTTAACCCTAACCCTGTACACAACATCCCTAATGGTATGTATAGAAAACATCAACATGGGTTTTGTAGCTAGAGAAATAAACAGAGTGATGAGATTCAGGAACTCCTAATAGAAATAAACATGGTATGTATAGATTTTGTTTGGGAAGTTCCTGAATCTCATCACTCTGTTAAGTTGCAAACATCTCAAACAACACAATCCATAGCTATAAAACCAAATCATAAAAGCATCCTTACATAATACGGTGCTAAAAACACACAAACACATGCCCACAAGACTCACAAAGCCACATACATAAACCGAGAGAGAGACTCATCATCATAATCCCCTAACAATGTGGACCTTGAGAATGTGAGCAACATCATTGCCATTCTTCTTCACCTCGCATATAATCGTATCAGTAGTCTTCACGTTGTTCCTTCTGAAGACACTTCCAAAGCCCTTGACGAACAGACATCCGTTATCCTGAAGCTTGATTTTCCTCTCCAACGTCCCGAACTTGGGCACGAGCGGGTCGACGATAGTTATTCTCTCAGTAAAGTGTAAGTTGTAGTCTTTCATAATGTGAGATGGGATGAGCTGCATGCATTATGAAAGAAACACACATCACATCATAATAAAACACAAAAGCACAAACATATATAACCAAAGCAAGTGTGAGAATATCTTTAATAATCATTACCAGTTGGCTCTTTTTCTTCGGGTTAAGGATCACAGTAAAGGACGGGCTATCCGGATCATCCAGAAGCTGCCTATGTTCATCACCATCATCAGTCTCCATACCATCATCGACATCATCAGCCTCAACATCAACATCAACATCCACATCCTCATCATCAGCAGCCTCATCATCATCACCATCATCATCTTCATCATCATCATCATCATCATCATCATCAATAACAATGACATCATCATCATCGTCATCATCATCATCAACCTCTGCGGACTTACCAAGCTTTTTACACGTGGCTTGGCCGTAAACACAGAAGTTGAAGAGACGAGAGCCATCGAACTCGAAAGCCAAGAACTCTCCTCCTTTCAGATCTTCGTCCTTGACGATCCTCTTCCACCCATCAACCATAGAGAACTTCTCAGGATCGCCACTAAGTTTCTTCAACTTCAGTTTCCAGACGTGTCCGTTGATGTTTGTAACGGTTACGCTCTTAGGAACAGAGCTCGGTAAACAGCTGTTGAACGAGACAGGTATCTCCTGCACAAGAAGGAAATTACCAGAAGGAAACCAAAAAAAAAAAAAAACAGAGTGAAGAGAAAGTGTCTTTTTTTTACCAGATCGTCTCCTGAGTCGTTGGGTAAGTACACTTTGAAGAACTTTGGGAGACGATCATCAGAAGAATCACCTGTTACTGAAGAGATTATAAGAGAGGCTATGCTACATTTCAAATGGAGAATCAAGAAGGGAAGAAGAGAGTAAAGGAGAAACCTTTCTTCATTGTCGTCTCTCTTTGTGCTGATCTTCTTAGGTTCCACAAAAAAAAGAAAAAAGAGAGTTTCTTTTGGGGGTTGAAGATGAGATATGTTCTGGGGATTCTAGGTTTCGTGTTCGAATGGCTTAGATTCAAAGGGTTTTTTCTACATTTGTAGGAAAATTGTGAAAACAGAGACTGCACTCTGTTTCTCTGTTTTTTCCTTCAAAATAGTATACAAACCATTAACTCACGCGCTTTCACTAAAAGCAACTTAATTCGTCCTGACAACAAAAGTTACTGCAGGTGAACAGAAAAAAGGAACAAAAATTACCGCCAAGGCGAGGCCCACAAAGCCCACGAAAACAAGAAATGGGTCTAAGTTCATAGGTTTGGTCTCAGGTTCAGTTGAGTTGGCTAGTAGGTCTGAAAATGCTTGGAAAACTGGTGGTAATCTGGTACTTGACGTTTAGGAAGAGTTCAAAGTTCATAGAGTCAATGTTAGCTTCCAAATTTACAAGTGGTCAGTGGTTCACTGTGACAAAAATCGCAGGTTTGAATTTCTGTCGGCGCGGCGGTCACTATAAAAAGTTTACCCGAAACATGTAAAAAATGAAACTATAAGGAAAACTGTAGTGGAGCTAAATGAGGTTGATCAGTTGTTTCTTACAATGTTCTTTCCTAGTTAGTGTTTGATTCCTTACAAGCAACTAAAACACGGAGCAGCCGGTCCTTTCCCATATCTTTCTGGTTATATATACTTTTTTTTAATAAGTTCGCTCTATGGTACTAAAGATGTGCAGTGTGACCTTGTACCAGGTAAGTCTTGGCTTCGGTTGAGTTAGCTATTGTGACTGGACATGCTTCCCAAACAAAATCTATGTTAAGTGAGTGTTTTATTAGTTGTTTCAGGCTTTCAGCGGGTGGCAGATGTTAGTAGTTGATCATTCAAATTATCAACTAGTCAGTGATATCCTTTGACTAGAGTTCCATGCTGTTAGCTTGATAAGTCTGGAGTACAAAGATAATATCTGCAGCATTAAGCTGGATAACTGCTGGACAGCTTTTCTGTTCTCCTTGTGATTTCTGTTTTTCTGTCAACCACAACATTCTTCTTATGTTTATGTTTTTTTTTTGTTTTTTTGAAACAGAAACATTCTTCTTATGTAAACTTTAAGGTTTGAACAGCCCTGAAGCTTTGGTAACATTGTGACTGTACTATAATATAAGTGAGATTATCAACCCAACCTTGCATTGTACAAATTCAAGGACAAACAATATATAGTACAACATGCTTATTTTATTTATATTAGAGTGTCATCACTACATGTTGCAGACACACAAACAACAAAGACGTAGATTTATATAATAGATAACAGAGTACTGAAATGATTAATGTCTTGATTAAAACCTACTACTAATATGTTTTACCATCCTTACATATTCTGGAAGTAACACATAGAGCTTCTTCATCCACATATAACATGGACTTTGATCTCACGAACCAGACCATTATTCTCCTTCTCCACTGTCACTCTTTGTTGAGACTTCAGAAGAACCTATTAAAGGAAAAAGTTAATACACATGAAAATAAAGACACTCACAAGACAAAAGTTTCTGTTGTACCTTTCTCTATTATCTCTGTCTCAACTCCACTCCTTGTCTCATCATCACCATCGTCATCATCACCATCGCTAGTATCCTCATCAATAACTATGATATCTTTTGTAGACTGATCTTCCATACCAGAACCTTGTCCACTACTAACATCATCATCATCATCCGTACTATCATCATCAATGACTATGACATCAACACAAGATTTACCATCTTCACCCTCAGATTCATCTGTGATCTCTTTGGTTTTCACTGAACTTCCAAGCCTTTTACAAGTAGCTTGGCCGTAAATACAAAAGTTGAAAAGACGAGAGCCATCAAACTCGAAGGCTAAGAACTCTCCACCTTTCAGATCTTCGTCCTTTACTATTCTCTTCCATCCATTAACCATAGAAACTTTATCAACATCATCACCACAACATTTCATCAACTTCAGTTTCCAAATGTTTCCGTAAATGCTTCTAACAATTATGTACTCAGGTAGTGGCTTTGGTAAGAAGCTGTTGAAAGAAATGGGTATGTCCTGCAAAAAAGGACCTACAACTTTGAACCAAAAGCTACAAATCTACAGATGAAGATGAACGTAAAAACAGAGTGAAGAGAAGTGTGTGATTTTACCAGATCATCTCCAGAATCATCAGGTAGATAGACTTTGAAGAACTTTGGAAGACAATCATCAGAAGAATCTCCTGTTCCTTAAAGAAAGAAAATAACAAATTAAGATACAATGTAACTGGAGAATCAAGAAGGAAGAAGAGAGTAAGGAGAAACCTTTGTTCATTGTGTCACCTCTTTGTGCTCTCAGAGATCTTTTGATTTCTTTTGGGGAAGTAAAGATATCTTCTCTTCTAAATAGAAGAAACGAAAATAACAAAAACTTTTGTCTATATTATTTATCTTCCCATCCCACAGTTTGCCTTTTGTAGTATAAAACAGAGCTTGTCCTCGGGTGAATGCTTGTTCCTTCAAACGGGAAAAGAGAACATTATTGATACTACTAGACAACTGTCACGACGTCACGTACGTAGACATTTACTTTGATGCTCCTCTAACCGAACCGAACCAGTTTAATTCGAACCGGAAAACGAATAGATTGAGAATCAGTGGTGACCGAAGCGAGGAAGAGAACCAAAATAGACTCAAGGCCCACATAACGAGTAATGGGCTTGAAACTCGTCCCAATTGTTTAGCGTAAATGACTATATCATCCTTAGACTATTGAAGAAAGTTGTGTAGCTCGAGGAAAGGGTAATATAGTCAACTACCGTGATCGATCTCCTGACCCGATCGTCATCTTTATTTCAATTTCAAGTTTTTTTTCCAACGTCTTCTTCCCGCTTACGAAGCACCGGAATATTCTATTCAACATCGGCCGACGGATTCACGATTCCGACCACGAACAACGCCCTACCTGTTTCCTATACCAGCTTAGCTTCTCTCATCAGTGTAAGGAAGAGAAAAACTCTCAGCGATACCGATTTGGCCTTTGGGATTCAGATCTCGGACGTTGTAGTAATGGAGAAGGATCTGTTAGATATCTCTGGGGAAGACGAATCCAATTGGCTTATGAGAGACACGCCGGTTAAAGGCGTTGCGTCGTTTTCCGGTGGCCGGGAAAAGAGCTATTTAGATTGCTCGCCTCTCCAAATCCCTAGATCGAGTCGCGCCGTTCCTCCTCGCCCTCCTTTTTCTTCAATTGGTAAGCGCTCTTTCACCGAGAGATGATGTTCTACTCAAACCTTTTAGCATATTTTTGAATCTCTGATTATATTGGATAAATGATTTTGTAGGAAGAGTAACAGGCAACACAAGCAACGTGGAGCAGCCAAGCGCTTGTACTGATACAGGCAGTGTAGGCAAGGAGAATACCAGTGGGAGCAAAGTTGAGTTGAGTGTGGAGAGACAACAGATGAAAAAGAAGAAAAAGAATGCAGGTTTTAACTTGCGGAAAAGCTTAGCTTGGGATAGAGCCTTTTCAACTGAAGAAGGTGACTTGTTAGTGTTCATGGATTTACCTTTATTCTCCTGTTTGGTCTATGTTATTAAGCTGGTCTTGAACCAGGTGTTTTGGATTCCACCGAGCTATCTAAAATCACTGGAAACGCTTGTCTACTTGGTGGAGATATGTTATCTGCCATTCAGGAGGAGGCAACGTCAGCTTCCAAATTTACTAATGTTTCACCGGGTCTACAAGCACTTGAAGAGAACCTGTTTAACGACTTGCCTGTGAATAGTAAAAGGAGAGAGAAGAAGATTGTGATTGGCACTGTGCCCAAGTACTCAACACCATCTAAAGCCCAATCTTCTTCCATGGTGAGTTTGCTTGACATGAATTGAGGATTTTCTTAATGGAGCTGATGAAGGAGATCAGTTGTTTCTTACACTGTTCCTTTCCTAGCAAAAAGAAGTTTTTTGAGGCGCTTTTTTTTCTTTCTATCTAACTGTCGAATGCATTTATTGGCACAGAAAAAAGTTTCAGCTCAGGATTTGAGAAGCGGTTCCAAACGCAGTGGCTGTCCCCGGCCTCCTCCGTCATCTTCATATCCTTTTCTTACTTAATGTACTGGTTGTTAAGGCAATTACTATCCATGCTTTTCTTGTTTTGTTCTTTTTGCTTGTTTAACCTTAACTTCTTTGAACCCTGAAAAGACCTGCAAATGTGCATACAACAACACCACGTAGCAGGGAGCCGAGCGTATCTAAAGTTTCTAAGACTAAATCTGATCCAGTTTCAAACAACATGACAAAGATTACCCGAAGTCCCAGCAAACCGAAACTAAGTCAACTTACTCAGTCAAGTATGTCCACATGCAGTAATTAAATAGAACCTCTCTCATAACGTTTTTTTTCCTTCTTGCGTTTTCAGCAATTGCCTTTGCTGCAGATTTTATATATTGTTACATGATCGAATTGCCTTGGTTATTTCTTCTGATACGGCAGGTAATTCTCAGAGGAGCTTAGGATCTGTAAGCTTCTCGAAAGGCACTTCCAGCACAAAGAGTAAAACAAGTTCCAGCGTGGCGAGCAGAAGTTCAATTCCGAAGCCCTCTCTTAGGCAATCTAGAAGAAATGTGGTAAACCGTTGCTGTCCTCTGCAAACCATTATATCAATTAGATTATGCACTAGACATTTGAAGCGAATGTTACTTTTCCATGAGTATAATGTGTGCATTTTCTTGAACTCTAGATCACCAAAACATCAGGAGCTCCTTCAGCATCCAAGTCACAGCATTCTGTTGCTGGGAAGTCCAACGATGGCCCTATGACTACATCAGAAATGGATATGCTTGGTCATGCATCAAATATCGCCAACTCTGATTTGACTAATATGGGCACCGCATTAGCTCAAAATAGTAGAGTTGGAAACACGCAGTCTGCAGTTTCCCGACTGGCAAAACCATCAGGTTTAAGACTGCCGTCACCGTCAATTGGCTATTTCGATCAGGTATATTATTGAAATGTACTGAAATCTAGCTTTTGTTGAGGGTTACAACCATGGTTTTAGGCTCTTAATCTCTCATACTTATTATTCCTGATTTTTGCAGTCTGGTTCTCAACCGTCACACAGTGCAGAAGAAAAGCATAATCAGCTTCCAAAGTCTGATATTGGTTCAGCTTCTCGTTTTTCTTTGATCCCTACCTCCAAAAAACCTCAATTTTCCGAAAAAGTTCCCAGAGTTAACTCCAAGTCAGCAACTGGTAACATCGGCAGTTCAGGTCCAGCTGCAGGTTTCTCTGCTCAAGAAAGGGTGAAAATAGGCCTGAAAAGCACTTGGAAAATAGAATCCGAAGTGTCGTCTTGTTCAAAGGTTTCCCAGATAAATGAAAGCCTGCAGCATCCATGTATCTTTCCAGGTGATATTTGTACATCTGAGAACATTTCTACTGCAAAATGCGAAGATTTTCAGAGTAGCAGTAAGCTGCCGCTCAGTAGAATGTCTGATGATAATACGGATGAGCAAAGGAAGACTCTCTGCTCAGTAGAAGGTCCATTTATCAAAGGTTCCATGGATTCTCCGGTGCAGGGTCCTTCTGGCGATGAGTTACCACGGTTGCAAGTCCGCAATCAAGAGGAAGATGTATGTACTATGAACGCTTTCAATGAAGACTTAGATACATTGGATGTACATTTGAAACCACAAAAGGAATGCGTGCACCCTGGAGATGAAGACGGGATGAGTCATTTCCTTTCTGGAGAAAACGACGTGCTAATTATCAACCATTCTACTGAAAATGTAGCAAAGCAGTCTGAGGTTTTAGATTCCCTCACTTCAGATCCAGGGCCTGCTGACGCACCAGATTGTGTTCAATCATCATGCAGCCGTTTTGAGGAAAATACAGTGTTGGACTCTGTTCCGTGTGGTCATAACATAGAGTGTGATGGTCAGGCTGTAGTAGAAACGGAAAAGGGAATTGATGTAAGCGATAGCACAGAGACAAACTGTGAGGCTGATTTCGTTGGTCCATTTCCCGATTGCAAAGACTGGTCTAGAGAATCTGAAGAACAGCATTTCTCGCGCCAATTAGCCCTTGAGGGGAAAGAGGGAAGTCGTGAGATAGATGTCGTGACCAGAAAAGAAAGAGCAGATACAGATGATGTCGCTGATATGCAGATAGATTACTTAACTGGTTCTACTGCAGATGAACAAAACATCGATCAAGTGAACTTACTAATGCCTTCCTCCGCTGAAGTTAAGATGGAGGATAAATCTCGGGAATCATCTCATGAAACCTGCTCTGAGAAACTAACTTCTGAAAAGCATATTCAGTATAACTGTTCCAGAGCTGCAGATACATCTGATGTAAAGGATGTTTATGTAATGAAGCAGACTGATCAACTTGAAACATCAGATCGTTGCTCTCCAGCAAAAGATGTATCTGCCACAGTGTTCTCTTATTCAAATGAGGAGCTTGAAGATAACTCAGAGCTGGAAGACATGGATCTGGTTACTGAGTCAGATAGCTCAGATGAGGAGCCTGATGGTAATTTGAATCTGAAACAGGTGAATCTGGTTACTGAGTTAGAATCCATTAGTGACCTCGATGAGTTTCCTATCAAGGGCGTTCCTGATCAAGAATATCTGGAACTAGAAGCTATCCATACTGCAATGGACCAGCGTGGAAAACCTAACACTCTACTAAGTGAATCAATTGGTTCCCCGGCTTCTTTATCTGGAGATCCTGAGAGTCTAAATCAGGACACCGTTTTTTCCAGAAGCTCCGAAGGCAGGTCAAGCCAGGATTCAAATTCTGGATGTATTGTGTGTAACTATGTTGGAGAAGCTGAAGGCCAGACAGATACTGAAAAGGATTTCAGTACTCGGGTTACTGGTCAAGAATTTGCCTCTCATGAAGAAGGTGAAGTTCAAGTTACAAAGATCTCTCGTGATCCTGTAGAATATTTGACCAGAGGGGAGGAATCAGGAGCTCCGATATTCATGAAAGAGGCATTCTCAGCCAGAGATGATATGCAGCCTGACGAGTTCACTGTCCTGAGTGATGACACTTTGCCATCAGAAAGTGGAAAGGATTCCAGTGCTCAGGTTACTGATCAGGAACTCGGCTCTTATGAAGATGTGGAAGTTCAAGTTATAAAGATCTCTCCTGATCCTGTAGTATACGTGACCAGAGAGGAGGAACCAAGGACTCCTATGACCACGAACGAGGCTTTCTCAGTCAGAGATGATATCCAGCCTGACGATGACAATTTGACATCAGAAAGCAATGAAGTCCATGCCTCTGGAAGCAGTAGCGATCGTACATGTTTATCAGAAGGCAAGGATAAGACCGTACCAATGTAAGTAATTAAATCCAGTCTCCACTAGTAGTAATCTGCTTCTATTCCTTCAGCGTAGTTGAATGTTGACAATTGGCTGATAATTTACTATTTCAACAGGGATGCTAAGTCTGAGAAGAAACCTGATCCTATTATTGTAAAGCCTCCAAATGCTGTTCCATTTTCTGACGAATGGTTAGCTGCAATTGAGGCGGCTGGGGAGGTATAAACTAGTATATATTTCTCAATGATATGAATGAAACTATGATGATAAAGTGAAGATCCACTTGCTGTTATTGCGTATATATGAAATAGAATTATTTGGCAATGCCTCAGCGGATCTCTTGTGTTTCAAATGTAGGAAATCTTAACTCTGAAAAGTGGACGTGTACAACATTCACCAACCGACAAGACTGTTCCTGAACCAGGTCCATGGTCTCCGGTATAGTCCTCTCTCCCTCTCTCATTACCATTCGCGTAGATTTGAAAGAGGTGTTGATAAAAGGAAACAAGAGTTGAAACGCTAGGACTTGATTTTAGTTTAGTTTAGTTTGTTTTCTACTAGTGTGACAGGTTACAACAGTATGTAGAATTCACCTCTTATTTTTTTTTCTATAATTTTCACCACTTACCCACTAATCAAGTAGTTGCTCCACTGCAATCTTTCACATCGTTCAAAAAGATAAGCAGTCCAGATGTCATAAAATTGGTTCATCACACTAACTTGAGAATATTTTTGTGTGTGTTCGTGATGGTCAGGTGAAGAAGAAGAACAATCAAGGAGTAGGACCATTTGACTGTACAAAGTATACAAACAAATGTCTTCCTCCTACTTTAGATTGAAAACTTGGTTTCTTCTTTCTTAACCATTATTTTCTCTGTCTTTTACCCCTTTTTAACCACTACTAGGAAAGTAAAACTTTGTTGAACACAATCAGCTTTTTATTGCATGCTTAAGAAATCAAATGTGTACAAAGAACTTGCTGTTTTGTTCTTGTTTAGAGGCATGAATGACTTGTTCCATAATGGATAATTTTCTTAACAGTCTTTTGCGATATTCATTAGGTTGAACTTTGTATAGTAGGAGAAGTGGGCAATGATATTTTTGGACTGCATACAGTAGAGAGCCGTTTATGTTGTTTCAAACTTTCAATTGATGTCGAAACTATTCCTCTTTCTTGGTTGGTCAAAACTGTAATTACCTACAGGTCCACTCAGTTTCATATTTAAATGATATAAAAAATTTCATTAGCCATCTCCATGACTTTCCAAAAGACCAATTTTGCAAAATAAATTTTAGCAAAATAACTTTTTGGAAATGAACTTAGATTCTATTTATTAAACAAGTACAACAGGTTATATGAAAGAATTTGTCCAAAATCCCAATGTTCTAAAAATTAGTTTACGCGGCGCCTAGATGTCCGCCTACTCGGTAAATCGAAGTTATTACTGAGTCGATTTTTAGAATTATTTTTTAAAAATTGATTTAGGCGCTCAAAAGATAATAATCACATCATCAATAATCTCATATAAAAAATCTAACTAGCGCTTAACAATTTTTTGAGCATTGAAAAATATCTTTTGATATATAAATTTGTAAAAAACTAAATGCCCTCCCTTCTTTGTGTGGTTGGGTAATTGTGGTAATGTCATAATACTTCCAAGACTACAACATTGTTAAGGGTTGAGGCTGGGTAATATTTTCAGTAAATAAACATAAGAACCGGCTAATATCTACCGGTTTAAGAAAACTAAACCGGATTGAAGGGAGAATAAAAAGTTATTAGAAACACTTTTTTATTTTCGAGTATTTAAACAGAGGGAGACAGCAAAGTGGATCTGGTAGAAATTAAGGGTTCAAAAATCCAAATCCACCAAAATCTCTCCGGCAAATCGCTGAAGTAAGTTTTGCCTTCCTTCCTTTTTGTTTAAAACTATCAGGGTCTAAGCAGTGTTTGAGATTTTTGTTCTAATCACTTAACGATCAGATGTGTAAACATGTTGCATGGCATGTTTTGGGACAACTAAGTATTGTCATGCATGGCTGAGAAATGTGGTATGCCTTTGTTTTCTAATTAACTCCCTGGGCTGTTTTTTGGCTACCTCCTTTGAGATTAAATTTGAAGTTGATGTCTTTGTAGTGATGAATAGCATGTTTTTATTTCCAGGCATGCGTCAATCCTGATTGTCTCTATTTGCACGAGGTTGGTTCTCAAGAGGACAATTTCACTAAAGATGAGATCATATATGCTCATACACTGTAATTTTGTCTTCTTAAATTGTAAAATTCTCTCATGCTACCTCCACCACTGGATGCGTTTGGTAGTGACAGTTCTTCTGCAAAACCAATTGTAAATGTTCCATCCAGGTGTAAGTTCAATTAAACGAACTTCAATTTTGCAAGATTTCCTATTTATTAATCATATCTTGTGATGTTACATGACTAGCGTATAAAATCCTATCAGATTTATCATGTCTCAATTTATTTTCTATTAGCAGAATGCAGCAAGTGTTCCCAGGCATTCTGCTTTATATGAGAAATATTGTAATCGATCTAAATAAAATATGAAATTCTGTTGCAGGGGGTCACATATTGCAAACCAGCAGTCTTTAGCAACCTCGGTTATCTCAAATAGATCTACTGAAATACAAAGAACAACATCCGTAAATGGTACATTGGCCTTTTCTGCTGTTGTTGCAAACGCAGCTCATGGTCCTGTATCCACTAATGACGTTCTTAAAAGGCTATCCAGTTCAACAGACTCTTCTTATGATGGCAGAGACCTTGCCAACCATTCAGCTACTGTAAACTCATTTGACGATACAGATGAGGCTGTAGAAGAAGACTTGTTTGCTGTTGTTTCACAAATGGAGATAACTACGAATTTAAGAGATGAACACCCTGATATTGAAATGGCGATTGGTAGTAAGTGTGATCAAGGTTCTATTAGACAGCCTGTTCATGAAGTATCAAAGTCGCCACATTTAGAGCAATGTAGGGTGGATAGCGCAAACACTGATGAAAAAGCTACTCCATCAGAGACTGAGGTTTCGTACACAATGCTAGAGTGGGGTTGGAGATCAGATTTGCAATCCCAGAGGCAAGTTAGTTCAAAATGGGATGTAGAGGATATATCAAACTTGGAGGAACTTGTTTGATCAGCGATCTAGTACTCTTAAACTTGGAAACCTCCTGAAGCAGCATAACAGCCAGTCCAGATTTTCTGTTGCCCGGTATGAGGAACCTAGTAATCAAGGATTTGAAAGGGAGAACCGTAGCATTTATGGGCAGGTTTCAAGAGATCAGCCTATTCCGGAGTCTGTTGTGGTGAGCCGAGATATCTATCGTGATAATCTCGGGAGTGTAAATGGATTTGCTTCAAACTACTCTGGTGGATTGGAAAGCTTTGCTGCTAGTCCTTTATACTCTTCGTACAAGGCTCCAGGTTAGTGGATTTCCCTTGTTTGGATTTGATCATTGTTCTGCTACATTTCCAATATGTTTCTTTGTTGTCCTTTTAGCAGTTTCACGTCCCCAAGTTTCTGCACCTCCAGGATTTTCTGCTCCCAGCAGGTTGCCTCCTCCTGGCTTCTCTTCTCATGAAAGAGTGGGGCTATCTTCAGATGCTGCAGTAAGTAATTCTTTGTTTTTATTATTATTGGGTAGTCAGAGTGCGCGTGACAGTGCCGTCCCTAACATTTTAGTGGCCTAAAGCATATTTTCATATGTGGCCCTATATTTAAAATATATAATTGTACATATTTTATCATCTTATTTTATTAATATTTTGAATTTTTGCAAAAGACAATATAAAATATATAAATCATCACTAAGGTTCTGATTTTACTTGATATTTGTAATTTAGTAGTTTTGGGTACGTTAAAACTTTTTCGTTTATAACTTTTCAAGCATGAACCTTTTTTTTTAAGAAAATGTTGACTTTACTTGGTTTTTAAAGTGTATTAAGTACAATCTAATAATACATTGGTGAAATTTTTGTTTGGAAAAGATGGTTTCAAAAACTTAAACTATATATAGGTTGAAAACCATTTGTCTAAAATGAGACAAAGAAACAGAATAAAAATGTAGTAAAAGAAAAGAACACAAATTATTTGGTTAAAAAACTTTAAAGGTGAGGAGAAAATTGTATAATCAAAAAAATTAATAAACCAAATAAAAAAAGTGATAAACCATCTCCTTAACAATATAATCGAACACATCTGACAAGGAAGACATTAACTAAGAAATCAAGTCACTTGAGCGATATACATTTTAGATACGTGGCCCAAATTGGTGGCCTAAAGCAGCTGCTTTACCGGCCTTAGGGAAGGGACGGGTCTGGCGCGTGATGCTACACACTAATACCAGGGTCCTTTTGTATTGTACGAACTCGTTTCCTTGACACTGCCTCCTTTATGAGGAATGCATATCAGTCAATACCTCCAGTATGGGATGTAATTCTGGCATGAAGAGAGGTTTTCTTCTTGGTTGGATTTTGCTCTGGTTGATTCCAAAAGGCTAGAAGAATCATTCTCAAAAACTGCTTGGGCCGCTGCGCATGTTGAAGATGCATGCCCCAACATAGATTAACCAAGAGCATTTCTGAACTTTGAAGGTACTCAATCTTTTATTTTATAGTGATATTTTTGTTTATTCCCTTGTTTAAATTGTACTGAAGATGTTTTCTCTTTCGCAGGAGCCGAAGACGCTGATGTTTGGATGTCTTGGATATGTTTGATTGTGCAGATTGGTTTGGAAATTGTAGCCAAATGTCTGAGAAAATGATTTGCAATTTCTTGTTCAGAGTTGTAAATCAGTTTAAGTTCTGAAACAGTAAAGCTTTCTATTAAAAAAACATTTTATACAACAAATTGTCATAGCAGAACCCTAAAAACGAAAAACTCTGTCTACCCTTTTAACCTCTCTGTTTTTAATGCAAATATATCCATGCATAGTTTTGAAAAAGGTACGTTGCATGTAATGTTTGGATTATTGTTAGGATTATATCTTCTTTACCAGGAAGCTTCTACTTCGAAAACAAAATTTTTGAACCAGTTCAGTAAACTTGACTGCAGTAAAAAACAAAAAAGATCATGAACGGTGGGAGCCCACGATTAATGGCAATGTAAAATCAAATTTGGTTCCTTATATAAAACATGAATGATAAACTTCTTTAACAATGGTTTAAAAAAAAGAGTTCTTTCAACAAGATTACAGCAATCAACCATAAAACTCCAAGATCTTTGCAATGTTGCTTCCGTGGAACGTAACCAAAAGGTGGCGAAGAGGCATCAGCTTCTGCACCAAATCTCCAAGCAGATCGAACCTATTCATCGCATGCGTGACTTTCAGTGCCTTGACCACCACGAAACTTCCAAACTCATTCCTCGCCAGCCTCGACAACCTGCCTCCTTCGCACTCCAAAAGCTCCACAACCACCACAGCCATCGACTCCTCCGCCTCCAGGAGCTTCTCTACAATGTAACTTCCATACTTCTGAAACGACAGATCAACGCAATGACCAAGAAGACTAACCGCTACGTTACTCGTGCAACGCGAGTCATACAGCGTAAGCACGTGTTGAACCACGAAGTTCCCTGAAGGATCGTTGCTTAGGAAGAGAGCGTTGAGCGCAACTAAGTCTAGTAGAAGCTTTCTGTACAAAGGTTCACCCACATCTGTTATAACCTCGTTTAGCGCGATGCAGCCGTAATGATCACGCGCTATCTCGAGCGCGTAGTAGAGAACGTGATCGTACATTCTAAATTTCTCCATCGTGTCGAAAACCAGCATGGCTCGAATGGCCACGTAGGATGCATACTTATCGGTCATGATGTCGTAAAACCGGTGCAAGATAGCGGCGTAGAAGAGCGCATCCACGTCATCTGATATTCCGAGGAGCTTCTGCACGCGTTTCGAACCGTACTTGTTTCGGACAACCTCCATGAAGTAATCGGAGTCTGAAGTCAGCAACGAGACTATCTTCAGAAGAGCTTCTGGGTCAGCTGCCTTTGAGAAAATCTCTTTAAACTGGGACACACATTCCTTGCTAGTCATTAGGTTGAATAGTTTGATTAAACGCGCGTTATCTACGGTGGCGCGTGGGGTGAAAGCAGGAGGAGGAGGAGGAGGAATGGAGCCAGAGGTTTCTTCTTCTGAGAGACGGAGACGTTGCAAAGCTTCGAACAAGGTCGGCATCGAGAAGGGATTATTATGGGTCATCACCATTGTACAAGAAATAATTAATCTGTTAACTAGAGAAGAACTAATAGTTTCCTGTGGAAGTTTACGTACGAGAGATTTGAGACTGATTGTTGTATTAGATATGCATGTAGTGATCTGTATTTATAAATACTAGTGACCGACACTAGCGTATTTGCTTTTCTTATTAGGAAAAGGAAATATATGGCTTGGACTTTCCTTTTTTGATTTTTTTTAATTAGCTTATCATTGTTCAGGTTTAGTTTGTAATTAATTCGTCAAATGTAGATAAGATTACATATTTCCATTTATGATCAATCTCCCTATCCCACATGGAGCCTTTAGTTTACTTTTCTTTTTTGTTTTTAAACTAACGAGGTTAATTAATGAATAGCTCGGAGATAGATTACATTTTGAGTTATGTCTTTACTATTAGCAAATTTTATTTAGAATCGTATTCCAGCTACCAGTGCCAATGGGATAAAACATTAAGGGGGTGTTAGTGGGAATAAAATTTATATAGAGTTTGTTAATTTTAAAAGTAGAGAGATTTGTTAAATTTGGAAAGAGTTGTCGAGAGTTTTGTATATTTTGAAATTCTATGAAAATACATTGATATAATGATTCTAAGAATCTAAAGTATATAAGGGAGTGTTAGTGGGGATGAGATTTATAATGAGTCTAAGTCTAGTGTTATTGGTTTATAGATTCTCATATTCTCATTAAAATCTATTGTTATTGGTTTGATGATTCTATAATTCTATACAAAATCATTTGTTATTCAAAAAGTTTAGATTTTAATGATTCTACAAATCTATTAAAGTAAGTGTTATTGGGAGTTGAATTCTTATCATTTTAACTCACAAATTAAGATTTTTAGAATACTACATGTTTACCTTGAATTCTTAGAATCATTACATTACTTTATTTTCATAGATTTTCACAATATACAAAATTCTCTACATCTCTTTCCAAATTTAACAAATCTCTCAACATTTAAAATCAACAAACTCTATAGAAATCTAAGTCCCACTAACACCCCCTAAATAGTATTTTCAAAATCTTGCATTATGAGTTAAATGGTGAAGAATACAACTCCCAATAACACCAACTTTAATAGATTTAAAGAATTATTAAAAGCTAGACTTTTTGAATAACAAAAGATTGTGTATAGAATTACTAAATCATGAAACCAATAACACTAGATTTTAATGAGAATGTGAAATTGTATAAACCAATAACACTAAATTCTATAAATTCTAACAATCATCATAAATCTAACTCCCACTAACACCCCCTAAACATCGTCGTATTGTTTCCAACCAATTAATATGACATACGAAGTCCTAACTCCTAAGAACATATGTATTACGATATACTCTCTCGTATATATTTCCCCTCTAGAAGCTCAGTTGAAAACTGAATTTACAATGATCACGCAAAAAATCATAATGGATATTTACGTGAATTAAGAACAGTATAAGCAGAATAAATTAACATTATTAATTTTCTCACTTTATTAAGAGAAAAACTCGTCACTCTTGGGATTGAATACGAGGGGTGAAGCCCTAAACAAGTAAACGTTTTTAGCTTCATGAAAACTCTCTGAAAGTTGAATAAACTCTGAAAACCAATGTCTGCTTGAGCAAAACATGAAATCTTCAACCTCAATATGGAAACACATACAAATAATATACTCAGAAATCTATGTTAACTTTACTTTTATTGAGAACTATTTAACCAATTGGTTGAATTAGTTTTAATTTATATCCTTAAAAAGTGATTTTTAAGTTTTAAGAGAAAACTGAATTTTCTTAATCATTGTGCTTAACCCAAAACTTTATACATTATGAAACAGAAGAATATGATAAAAAAGAAGTTAATGGAAGCATTTAAAATAGCTTGAAGTGCAGCAGTCGTCGCATCAGTTTCCGACATAATCCTTGGTTGCGGAACGTGATCGTCCCGAGAAATGCGACAGCTATGGATAAATAGGCTGTTCATGCCAACTCCCCAGTCGTAGCAAAAATGATATCCACACCTAAAAGGTTACATAGGAAGAATGACATTCATATGAAACATATATATACTAAAAACATAACCAAATTCGATAAAAGATCTCTTGCTGCTAGCTAGGAGGATTGTGATGAGAAACATTACCTACAAGTCATGTGGCCGCATCCGCCAGAACGTTCAACCATGTGGCTGCACTTGCCGCATTGACGCCACCCACTAAGATTTGCCAGAGAAATCAGCTTTGCATTTTGAGTATTAGAATGCAACTTCTTGTAATCGGTGCACGATAGCATACTATGCCATGGAGCCTTGCAGTAGAAGCAGAAGGAGCAACCACATTTCAAGCATTTCCTATGTCCACATGCAGAACCTAAAACAAGCTCGGTTCTGGACATCAAGTAAGAGCAGTTTTTATAAGGACAATAAACTCTCTCGTTGTAAGGAATTGAGTTCTCTTTAGTCCTCTCTTTCCACTTCAAACACATATCAGGAGTCAGAAGCTTGCCACATTTATCAACAGACAGCTGAGTCGTGCAGCCGTGGTGAAGACAATTAGGTATCGTTCCATCAAGAAAGCTTCACAGTTAAATGTTGTTTCACACAGTTAACACAAAACCGATGACGGCATGTATCAACAGAAAACATGAGATCAGAATCAATGTCCTCGTCGAAACAGATCACGCAAGATTCTTTCTCCTTAGATGACTTAGCTTTATAAAGAGGATACATAGCTCTTCTTCCCATGAGGGTCATGTAATTTTCTTGGAGTTGTCCCTCCAAGAGATTATCTTTCATATCATAAATTGCAACCCCTAATTCTGCTTTCTTACATTTATTAGCTTGAGGAACAAGATACAAATCTCTTGTGGTTTCTGGCTCCTTTATAACCTCATAATCAGATTCAATATATGTGCCATCCACCATAGCAAGATGGCTAGATCGGAGTCTACTTCTAATGGTTTGCGCATCATCCCTTAAACGAGCAATATTTTTCTTCACTTTCGTGGCTTCAGCCAAACCACGCGTTAGATCTCTAATCTCAGCTTCCTTGTAGGTCGTGTAATACTCGTTAAGCCGTCCATTAGTGTTAAACACGTGCTGATCCTCATGGTTCCAAGTTTCCAACTCCAGAGCCGTCTCCATGGTCATCAAACCCTTGGAGTAACGCTTGTGAAAACAAGGCATTTCACTGAGTTTTTCCGTGGTTGCGCCAGTTACTGAACCGCCGTGGAAGTCCATTCTACCACCGTGGTTTCTGGTGCCAGTATTAATCATGATGTGAAGTAGATTTGAGGAGTATGAGCTTTTTGTGAGCTCTGGCGATAATCTTCTATTAGATTGCGTATCAAAGCTAATGAAAATCATGTTTATTGTTAGGAATATTCCCAAACAATCGGGGAGAATATTTTATTTAGGTGAAGATAAGAAATGGATTAACTATTTTGTGAGAATCCAGTATCATCAGAAAAATAATACTCAAGTCTTGATATTTTCTAAGGAACAAATATAAATGTAACGTTCTACTTACATTTTTTTCCCGTTCTAATTACATTAAATCCAACATGAAACTAAGGCTCCAAATAGATGATTGTATATTGGGTAAAAAACAGATGTTTGTATGTCTAAAGTATAAGCCATCAGATCATATATGTCCTATGATGATGGGTCATTAAAATATATGTCCTATGTATATATGACATGATAGAATATCTACCCTTTTCGCTCAGATAGATAGAGAAAGTGATTTGATGATATTGAGGACTAAGAGCATGGCCATCAATGAACCAGCAGGGGGGGGGGTGATTTAAAAAAAAACGCGGACCAATAACGAGCCGCCACATGATGTGGAGCCCGCGAAACAGTGATGAAACGGGTTCATTCGGAGGCACTCCTGCGAGACGAATTCATCAGATTCTATTATTATAACTTTTTTTTTTTTGGATGTGTGAGAGATTCCCCCAGAACCTTTGATGGGCATGCTCTAACCCTACTGCTCTTGATGAGAACACAAAGCAGATGCGAGGGCTTTAAATCTCCCCCATCGGCTATGTTCCATCTTGATGGAGACACAGAAGATCTTCATTGTAGACGGAACATGACTACGAATTAGTATAAGGGTTCCTTCTTCAGCACGTCATGTTGGTGATCAAACTTCCTGAGTCTTGGGCCGAAGTTGGGCTCATGGGCCTATATTTGATTCGTTTTCCATTTTATACACCAAATCAACCTTTTCTTTTTCTTTGATTCATGACTCTGTTCTTCAGATTACAGTTTTTCAAGAGCTGAATCGCTGGAAAACTAAAACTGATCTTCGTCTGTAACCGCGTATAGACACAGAGAATAAAGGTAATTTGTAATTTCATTACTTCGTTGGATACCGGTAGTTAATCTTTAGCAAGTTTCTTTCAGCTGATAGGTGATCTTTTTTGACAATCAATTTTTGAATTCACTTGTTTTGAATACTGGTTTTGTTTTGATGTAAGAAATTTTATTCCTTTATGCGGTTCTTCCAAAATATTTTCTATAGTGAACGGAACCTGTTCGTCAAAAAGCCTGAACGAATGTTTTTGGTTTGCACAGTTTTGCCATGGCAAATACTTGGGGTGACGACAAGATCCTCAGCTTCAACGATGTTGTCCTCAGGAGATCAGATTTAGACATCCTTAACGGACCCAATTACTTAAACGACCGTGTCATCGAGTTCTACCTAAGCTACTTATCCACACTCCACACTTCCCCTACCATCTCGCTAATCCCTCCCTCCATTGCCTTCTGGATCTCAAACTGTCCCGACACTGAATCACTCAAAGACTTCATAAAACCGCTCAGATTACTCGACAGCGACGAGCTAAACGACAACCTCAATGTCGAGCTAGCAGAAGGCGGGTTACACTGGAGCTTACTTGTGTACTACAAAGAAACCAACTCGTTTTTCCATCACGATAGCTTTATGGGAGCGAATCAATGGAATGCGAGACAGCTCTACAAGGCGGTTTCTCCGTTTGTGTCTGATGGGGATGCTGCGTACAGAGAATGCAGTGATACACCGCAGCAGAAGAATGGGTACGACTGTGGTGTGCACATTCTTGCAACCGCTCAGGTTATATGCAAATGGTTTAGCTCTGGTGGAATGAAGAACCGGGATGAGTTGTGGTTAGGTGATGTAAAGCAGACTGTACCGAATGTGGTTAACCATTTGAGGGATGAGATATTGGGGTTGATCAGAAGGTTGATGTCTGAGATGGTTGTTGAATGAGTTTTAACTTTTTACCGGATCTAATACATTTGATATTTTCACCGGTTATTGCTATACTTTAAACCGATGAAAGTGCTTAGAGCATGTACAATGGTGGATTATAGCAAATCCTTAGCTATAATCCTTAGCACTTTATCATTAAACAAACATTAAAAAATGGTGCACAGTTAAGAAAAATTAAGAATGAATCCTTAACTAAGGATTAAAAGGATGAAGTCCTTAATGTGTTGGCGCTGTCTCATTGGTTTGAGATTATTAATTTTTTTTTAACTCTAACCATGATTCTTAAACCTGATTAGTAATTTTATTTTTAACTCTAACCATGATTCTTAAACTTGATTAGTAATTTTTTTTAACTCTAACCATGATTCTTAAATCTGATTAGTAATTCTTTTTAAACTCTAACCATGATTCTTAAATCTGCTTAGTAATTTTTTTTTAACTCTAACCACGATTCTTAAACCTGATTAGTAATTTTTTTAACTCTAACCATGATACTTAAACCTGATTAGTAATTTTTTTAACTCTAACCATGATTTTTAAACCTGATTAGTAATTTTTTTTTAACTCTAACCATGATTCTTAAACCTGATTAGTAATTTTTTAACTCTAACCATGATTCTTAAACCTCATTTGTAATTTTTTTAACTCTAACCATGATTCTTAAACCTGATTAGTAATTTATTTAACTCTAACCATGATTCTTAAACTTGATTAGTAATTTTTTTTAACTCTAACCATGATTCTTAAACCTGATAAGTAATTTTTTCAAATTTCAAATTAAAAAAAATTCCTAAAAACTCCATTTCGGAATACACCATTGGAGCTACATTTCTGATTAGAGTTATTAACTATTCAAAAAAAAAAATATATTATTTAAATGATAAGGATTCCAATGGTGGGTTACACCATTGGAGTTGCTCTTAGTTGAACGTGTTTTGGTAAATAAAAATAAAATTATTCAATTTTAATGAAAATAATACAGAATATTGTTTCTAAAATTCAATATGTAATTAGGCCCATAATCTGGTGACTGTAGGCCCAATATCATGCAGTATGGTAAAGTTATTACAGGCCCACGGTGGAAAACGAAACTTCTGAAATATTCCATCACGCGACCCCAGTGATGCGTCTACGTCACTACATCAAATATTTTTAAATGATAAATCCTACGAAACGAAATTATCAAATGAAAAATTCATCTGTAGATGATGGGCTTGTTTTTATTTTTGTCAATACAGTGTGGTAAACTAGTATAATAAAAGTACCCAAAAAAAAACGTACAAAATGTTGGAAAAACAAAACGTACGAAATTATTCGGTCAATTCTCTTAAATAATCGTTTTTAAGTTTTTATCAAAAAAATAGCTCTAAAAAAATAACTAAAATAGCCTCTTTTTATTTTGACATTTTTAATTGAGCAATTCTCTCAAATAACTATTTTTAAGTTTTTATCACAAAAATAACATTCAAAAAATAAAATGACCAAAATATCCCTTTTTGTTTTGAAAATTTTAATTTTAATTTTTAATTTTTAAAATTTGAAAGTCATCTACAAAACCCACCCCTTATCTCTAAACATTAAGTCAACATTAGTTAACCCAGTGGGTATAAATACATATTTTACTTTTTAATAAAACTTTTTTTTGGTCATTTTCCTCCTTGATATGCTATTTTTGTGAAAATAAACAAAAAATGATATCCAAAAAAATTTATCTTTTTAATATTTATTTTTTATTTTTTAAAATTTGAAACTATATCCCAAAACTCTAAACCCTAAGTCTAGGATTAGTTAACCCTGGAGTGAAAATATATTTTTATCCTTTAATAAAACTTATTTTGATCATTTTTTTTCATTAAAACTATTTTTTTACAAAAACTTAAAAAAGACTATCCCAGAGAATTTCTCAAATTATTTTGCTTTTTCTCACAAGTTATATTACATTTTAAACTGATTTTTTGTAACTAACTTAAAGCATATCATAGTCATAGTTTTGAATAAACTAGGCAGATATAGATGGAAGGAAACTTTCTAAAAAAGAACAGAAAATGATCATATTTTGAGTAAGAAGAGAACATTAAATACATAAGACCAATCACAACTTAATGAATGAATAAAAAGAGTATGGATCATGAAAATCTAATTGATAAAAAAAAAATCCGTTTTCTAAAATCAAGAGAAATTTTCACCAAAGTGGAAACAAACAAAAGAAAGCTCCAAAGATTTATTTTAAAAATAAGGACAAGAGCTAAAAAAAAAAAAAAGCTGCATGGGAATCTACGCTTTGATGCCTTGCTTGAAGATGGAGGCAAGAATATATATGCGGGTCCCTTTGGAAATTGCGCCTCAAATCTCTAATCCGATCTTTAAATCTTCTTTTCTCTTATTTTATCCACGTAACACGTCCCTTGGTTAGTGTTCTCAAAGATAATGAGGACTAGTATATTTTAAAATACTCATGCATGTTTTATTTGCAAGAGAAAAGCTAAAACTTAACAAAAACAGTTATAATCAAAAGAGCAATAAAGGATTTCTATTCCAAAAAACCTTTTTTAATAAATGTATTAAAAAATCTATTTGTACAAGCTTATAAATTCATCCATATTTCCTAAATATTAAATCCTAAACAATAATTGCCACTTTTCAATTTATCTTTAAACAATTATCATTTTCATAAATGCTTTAAATTTATTACGAAAAAAAAAATTAGCCCTCTTAAATTATTATAAATGTTCAAGAATTATTTATAAAAGTTTAAAGAACTCAATTTCACCTCTAAATACTAAACCATAAATAATAATTACTAAACATAAACCTAAATATTAGTATATATTTTTAATTTAGTGTATTTTTGAAAACGATATCCAAATTGACTCTAAATTTTAAACAGTTTATATATAGATTCATTAACAAATTATTAACTTTTAACGCATGAAAGAAAAACAAAAATACATGATATACAAATCATAATATATGATTAACATTATTATTAGAAACGGAAACGATATTTTGGAACATACATGTACCATACGAATGTTCTAGTTTTATATTCCTAGAAGACTATATATACAACCAAACTATTGTGGAATGAAGTAAATTTGATTATAATGTTTTTTAGGCACATATTATTTGGACATAGATAGGTTTTGCAATAATTTTTAATAAAATGTGAAGGAGAAAATAGAGAGTGGGAGTTTGAAACACTGACGGTGAGTGAGACACCACATGCAAACGAAACCAGCCTGCAACCACTTGCTTTCACTCTATCTTTCCTCGATTTCCTCCAACTTATTCCTTTGTCATGCCGCCACGTGTTGTACAATTAGCCAGCATCAAGGTCCCACTTATACCGCCGGCCAATCACTCTGTCTCTTCTATTGTTGTCCCCACACCCAAATCTTTGTCCGGAAATATTTCTTCTCATTTGAACGTTTAATTCGGAAATTAGGGTTTCTTATTTGCTTCATATGTTATTAATTAATTTGGATCCTTGTGGTGTGGATGTATAGTTCATTGTGGATGTATCAACAATCCTATCATGATAACATTTTAAGTATTTTAAATAAAGAATTATGTCTGTTTACAAATGTGACTTAACTTATTAATATTTTTGTTCTAATATATAATTTGTTTGTGGGGGAAAATACAAAATACTGTTGTTATAGATGTAAAAGAACAAATACGAAAACATATGTACAAACACAAAAAATGACATAACAGTATAACATGGTTCACCAACTTAGATATATCTACTAGTAAAAAGAAATCTTATTATTTGGAGATGCTATTAAGTTTACATTAGAATTACAAAAATAAATGATATATGTAAGATATCCCACATATTAAGACATAGTGCATATCAGACTTGTAGAATTTAAATCCAATAACTTGATGCAGTGCCCAACAACTGATGTCAGATACAATACAGTTGTGATGAACCGTACTTGATGCATTATCCAATATTTAGATTTAAGGCACATCAACAAATACTACACAAATTAGGTTTTGAAATGGGTTATCTTTTTTTTTAAGTTGAGTAAGAGTTAGTAAAATCATTTATGACCTAAATTATAGTAATTTATTTATTCGAACATAAATCCTAGTCCCTTCTTGTTTATCGAGCATCAACAGATTATGAGATGGACCAACTTGATGCAAATGTTGATTTAATAAAAAGTAATAGTTTCCGAGTTCATCAATTGCTTAGATTATCAACCACACACCAACGATGCAAGCACATGAATATTAGTTACTATAAGAAAAACGACAGATTTTCTCATTTCATAGCAATTTAGCATATTTACTTAACCAAACTAAAGTTGTTAAATCAAACATCAGAACTAGTTTTCATACCTAAACTTATTTATGCATTGAGTCATTAATAGGGTCGAATAAAAGAATACCAAAAAAACAAGTGCTATATCTTTATAGGTGTACGATAAATATAAATTACAATCACGATCACTTTATAAACTATGATAAATTAGAGGTACATCATGTGTAGATAGATTGCAATATCATGATTCATAAATATTTGAGAGCTCTCTTATCAGTACGATCTGTTTTAACTTCTTCTTTTTTTTGCCCAAGAAATTCCAGTTTGATCACTAATAAGACTCGAAATCAACTAAAAAAATAACTATTTTGACTAGTCAGCCCAAAACTCTTATGTCTATTTTTTGGTGCTCCCACCACTTCCGATTATTGTATATACATATTATAATGTTCAATATTCCTTGTTAAGGATCTCGAATGGATGATTTATTTTATCACTCTCATCCCTGTTTCTTCACCTCAACATGTTTTGATCTATACTATTAATTAGGTTTATATATTATTTGATATATCAATAAAACATTATCTTTATCTTTTTATCATGTAGTTCTTGTGAGTTACTTGCATGCATTATATATTTAAGAACCAGTATAATGATCGAAATCGGATTTACTTTGGTCGCAAATAAAATAGTACCTGGATTGGGATCACTTATGATGATATGGCGTTTAAAGGAGGACTTAGTTGGGGTTTTTTTCCAACTTCTAGCTGGTAAATTATTGCGATAGCATTCTGATCATGTTGAGATGTTAACCAAAGATATCAAGATTTGTAGAAACAAATATAAAATTATCACACATTCCATTTTATTTTATTTGAAATGGCCCTATCTCTCTTAATGTACTCTCTATATTTCAAAAGAGTTGCCTTCTGAATTTTGATAAACCCTTTCGACTTGTTTTTTTTAACTAACGCCTTCGACTTGTTTTGACCTTCGAATTCAAATTAATTGCAAAGTCCATATATAAGTTAATCATACATATGTTTTTTACTTTGTTGAAAGTTGAAGTATCGTTTGATTTGATAAGACCATCATCCATATCTGGTTGATAATATAGACTAGATATTATCCGAAAGCAATAAAATTTAATTATTCTTAGACTACGAAACACTTCTTCAGTAAAGTTTACATGAATTCCAAGACCCAACAAATCTATGTGTTACTCTATATCCCCCCCCCCCCCCCCACCCCCCCCCCACCCCCCCAAAAAAAAACATCTGTCTAATATTTTCATCACCTAATAGCAAACTCTAATATTTCTTTGTTCTGTCCAAGTATAACAGAGTTTATTTAAGACGAAATTGAGAATTGTATGTATATTTTTTATATTGAGATTAGTAGACAAAATTTAAATTTTTATAAATTTTCAATGAAATTATACAAGAGTTTCACTTCTTAAATGACCTAAAACTTATGCATTTTATATGTGAGAAGAAAAAGGTGAAAATACGCCTATTAGAACATCTCCAATCCGTACTTATTTTTTCTTCTATAAAAAAAGTGGAGATCGACAAAAAAATAAAATGTGCCTGAACTGCTGGTGCTATAAATTTCTTATACTAATTAAATTTAAATTCTAGTTTAAATAAGGTCATGATGATCTTGATAAAACTGAGAGCCAAAGGTATGTAGGGTCCAAAGAGAAATATAATGATTATCTGTTATATTTGTAGACCAATGATTGTTTGTGAATGAATAACCAATTTCCATGGCGGAAAACTACAGGTCACAACACATGATTCTTACCCAGTACCCATTCTATCAAAAATAAAACCAAAGAAAAAGTGTACTAATTAAGTGGGATGTATAGAATAGTGGATTTTAAAATTAAATTAATAGTACCTATTTAAAAACCAGATGTAACATGAATCAATACCATAAAATTTAATAGGTTTTTGTTTTTTTAGTAAAACAGCATGTTTTGTAGTAGGCCAACAAAATAAATCACTAGAGGGCAACCATTTTTTATTAAGAGTTTAGTCATTCTCTCTTAACGTTTAAAAATTGGTGCGAGTTAGTAGCTCATTTTCTCTTCCCACGTTACAACGTTTAAAAATCGTATATATTGCACAGCACTATATACTAATCTGATGTATATGGTCCTTAGACCAAATCTCGGTCTTCATAGAAGTCTCTTTCCCGAAAACCGATGTGTTTGAGTGATTTGCTTTAAATCTCCATGGGATAATGCAAATACATCATGAGCTGCACATTCTCCGGCTAGTTCTTTGCTTTTTTACTTCATATATATTTAGATCCACGTACAAATCTAAGAATAATATATGTTACTAGAAGTATTTTATTCACAGTTATTTAGGTTAGATTTCGAATATATCAACTATATATAATAATAACCATACGAAGTATCTTAATATATAATTATGGAATATGATGATATAGCTAGTTGTCCCACTTTCAAAAATCATTGGTTGAGTTTCATTATTGAGTACTACGTACATCTGAATATGATTTGTTTGTTTTGTCGCAAATACAGTATGTTTCCGCTTGTTTCAATTTTTTTTTAAATAAAAAATAAATATATAGAATGACTTCAGTATATGTATTTATGATGATAAGCAAATATATAATTTCAGCATAGATTTTTCTGTGTATAATCATGGTTTGTTTTGCCAAAAATTAATAAGTATAGTATATGAATTTGTTATTTATGTGTAAAATTCATATTTGTATATGAATTTATTATTTATGTGTAAAATTCATATTTCTGTCAGATTGAATCAGAATAATACAAGGGAAACTAGAGTATCTGCCCACTCCCTCTAGTACGATATGAAGGTGATCACTTTGAAAAAGATCGGTCCCATAAGGAAGAAACAAGACATAGCGATGAGCATGGGTCCCTGGTGGTGACAACTCAACGGACCATTGAGACATAAAATAGAAATTACAATACAAAGATGATGAGTGTGCGTGGGAATCCGACGTAGAACATCATCTTTCATCGATCATCGTACGGTCATTGTTCATCTTAAATCAAATAGTAGGATCGATTTCACATTATTGATAACGATTGCAACTCATCATCATCATATATATTTGACCGCTAAAATAATTTGACCAATCCACTATCGTGGAGTAACTTAACGAGAACTCAAAACACAAGTTGAAGAGATAATTAAAAAGCGTAAGAATTTATTATTGACTTTCCTCAAATTAATTTTCAATTTATCATCTCTTGTTACACTGTATAATTGTATAAAAATAAAAAAATCATATGAACAGAGTTTTATAAATATAATTATGCAGTTTAAGAAAGGATAATTAAAAAAAGCTTAAGAATTTATTATTGACTTTCCTCAAATTTTGAATTATCATCTCTTGTTATACTGTACACAAGATTTAAAAAATGGAAAAACACCACTATAAAAATGAAAAATCATATGAACAGAGTTATAAGTATAACTTGTAGTTTAAGATTTTTTTTTTGTGTTTAGGTTTACGCGAAACATTTCAGTGAGATCCAAAACACTTCAATGGACAGTAAGATATGATTTATGTATACATAATATATAAATCATAAACGGCGGCTTTATGGTCTCCAAGTCACGTTCCGAATTGGTTCACATTATTCTTTCATAGCATTGTTTAATTTATCAATAACAGTATTAATAAAATCTCAGAATATTATACTCCATAAAATAAATAATATATGATCGAGGCCACGACAATTGTGTCTCTCTCATCCCACATTCTCGTGTATATATACATATGCTTGGCTTTTCCTTCTCTTTCACTTTAATTTTCTACTCATATCCATCATTCCCTCTAGTCTCAAGAAAAAAATCTCCATCTCCTACATACAACACTCACTTGGATCTAATAATCTTCAAGGAGCTTCTCAGATTTAGCTCTTATGGATCATTTGTTACAACACCAGGTAAAACTCCAATACAAAGATCCACGATTTCAACATCTTCATTGGTTTTTGTTTATTTAAATTAGAATCTTGATATGGGCTTGGTTTATAAAAATTAGAATCTTGATTCATTTTCTTTCTTTTAAAAGGATGTCTTCAGCAATTACAACAAAGCACGAGATGCCATGGGAGTATCAAGTTCACCAAACCCAACCGAAGTAGATCACAATCAGAAAAAACCATCTCCCGCGACTGGGGCGGCGAAGCCACAGCCACCCGATCTAGCCCTGAGATGTCCACGTTGCGACTCAACGAACACAAAGTTTTGCTACTACAACAACTACAGCCTCTCTCAGCCTCGCTACTTCTGCAAATCATGCCGGAGATATTGGACCAAAGGTGGGACACTAAGAAACATTCCCGTCGGAGGCGGCTGTCGAAAAAACAAACGGTCCACATCTTCGGCGACAAGAAGCCTCAGAACCACTCCAGAACCAGCGTTCTCGGCGGCGAGTTTCGGTGGGTTTGGTAACAATGAACACACTGATCTCAGCTTAGCATTTGCCCTGCTGAACAAGCAACCTCAGGGGAGTTCTTCGCATCTAGGGTTTCCTTCAGCATTCGGTAACTCTAGCTCTCATCAGTCTGACATGGAGAGTGTGTTTGGAACAAGCCAGAAAAATGAGAACGCTGGTTATGCGTTTGGAAACGGGAGCAGCGGTTTGGATATGGCCATGAGTGATCCAAACAAGGTCTTATGGGGGTTTCCATGGCAGATGAATGGAGAGGGCTTTGGGATGATGAGCATGGGAGGAGGAGGAGGTGGTCACGTAGATCAAGTTGATTCAGGAAGAGAGCTTTGGACCAATATGAACTATATTAACTCTGGTGCTTTAATGTAGTTCAGATTAAAACCTTAATTTTATTTGGTGTTTAATTTAGGGTTTGGAGTTAATATTTAATGGGAAAAAAAGATGGGGGCCAATATTGGGGGGGGGGGGGGGGGTTGGTTCTTTCTGAGTTAAGTTGTTGAGTTTCTTTCCTTTGTATGTTCATCGTTTCACTATGTTTTTAATGACACATTTTTCTTTTAGTTCCAAAAATATTGTTTGCAAAGTTCATATGTATAACTTCTGGATTAAATAGAACATAGAGATATTCATGAAAATGAAGAATTTAACTGATAATGGTTAATTTTAAATTTAAATCCTAATATAGAGGCTTCTTAATGGCGCGTTCAGTGGCGCTGATGTTTCTACTTAAATTAATTGATATTTTCTTGTTTGTCATGTAGTTTTTTTTTTGTAACACACGACTATTCTATTATTCAAACTTGAAATGGTCTAAATAGCTAGACGGGAATAGAACAACCATTATCAACCAATGTAGTTGATTTAGTGACGTAAAGGATCAATGTGGTGATGTTGTTGTATATGGTTCCAAATAAATATTGATATAATGTGGACTGGTTTGTTAATTTAATACTAAGATGCATTAGTGACTATCTAATGATTTAGACGATAAATTTTGATAAAGAAAAATTAAAACTGAGTCAAAATTACGCACCGATGAAGCTGCGCGTTATAATAGTTTATATTGATATTTATGGGGTGATAGTGTAAGACCAGTTAATGATTATTAAGAAAGATCTCACCTAACCTAATTTCGATTACATCGGCTAATGTACACTTAAGAACTAAGAGAATGTTTTAATTATTAAACGAATAGAAAAATATCTCTGTCTGTTGGTATAGTTGCTTTACACACGGAAACACGTGTTTATGTTATATATAAAAAGTTACAAACCCATGCATACTTTTATTCTATACATAATACATACACTTTAAACTAATGATTATTACTAATTGGAGTTTAGTTATTGAATAAGTACAACAAAATATAGGTGTTTAAGATGATTTAAGGACGTGTTCGGGTTTAGGTAGAACTGTGCCCAAACCTAACATCTCGATCCTAACTCATACTTTCAGATTTCTTCTGTAATCTCGTTCTTTGGTTCTGACTAATACTATTTTTAGAATTATAGTCAAAACATAACTTCTAAATTTTAAAGACATAGATTTTATATATTTTTCATTTTAAACTAAAAATTTATTAAAATTTGTGAAATTATCTTCTGCGCAATTGTGGGATTAGAATACTTCAGATATCATTTTTAGGCTTAGGCTTCTCGGGCCCAATCACCATTGAAGGGGCCAATATTCTATAGGACTTCTTCGGCCTTACGGTAGGCTCAGTCATACTTTCAACACTGCAAAATGAACCAGAGGCTTTGATGCCTTTGGCTTTGATATTTGAAAAGAAAAAACTAGTTTCACAATAAAAGAATCAACAGTTTTGCTCCGGAGTACTTGACATAAAATTACCACAACTCAGATGTTTCCAAAATGTGTTTTTTTTTTCAGAACATAGTCATCAGACTAATAATTCACATCAATACCAGAGTCAGAGGAGTAGCTCTTACAATCCAACTCCAAATCAACGGTACCTGAGAAGCAGAAACCAAGATGAGCAAAGAGAAAGTCAGTTCCTTTAGAGATTTCAAAGAGAAACCATCACTTATCTAAATATATATGAACTTTAGAATAGATTACCTAATTATTATTATTCTGTTAGTCTCCACCCATTTCTGCGACTTCTTCCACCAAACACCAATCTTCTTAAGCTTATTCCCTGTTTTCTTCTTTGCACTTCATCATTGATATCCTCAGAGTAAGGAGAGTTTCTTTGATTATTGTTGTTTCCAGCAGAGAGCATGGCGTTAGCTTTTTCCGCATCTTCTCTCAATTGGTTTGATTGAACTCTGAGCTCCCTGAGTTCTGTTCCCATTTCTGACTTCAGTGTCTCGTTCTTGTCTAAAACGATCTGGAGTTGTGTCTCTTTATCCATCAAATCCGCCTTTAACTTCTCGATTACCTCCCTTTGTTGTTTCAGCTCAGCTTCAGCTTCAGCATCTGTCTCTTTCTGATTCTTCAGTAAAAGGTATAGGTTATCGTTCTCATCTGAAGTAAACTGTAACTCTGTTTCCTTAGCCACCAACCTCGCCTTTAGCTTGTCTAACTCTGTTTTCATTGCTGAGTTTGACGCTCGAGTCGCATCTAGTTCCTCAGTGACTCTAACCGCTCTCTGGCTACTCTTCTCAGCCTCTCTCATTGCAAAACCTAGCTTCATGAGCACGTCTTGTATATCTGTCTCCCTCTTGTGGATATCTGACTTCAGTGTCTCGTTCTGGTCTGAAACGATCTGGAGTTGTGTCTCTTTATCCATCAAATCCGCCTTTAACTTCTTGATTACCTCCCTTTGTTGTTTCAGCTCAGCTTCAGCATCTGTCTCTTTCTGGTTCTTCTTTAGTAATAGGCATAGGGTATCGTTCTCCTCTGAAATAAACTTTAACTCTGTTTCCTTATCCACCAACCTCGCCTCTAGCTTGTCTATCTTGGATTTAGCTGTCTTTAATTCAAACCGGAGTTCAGCTTGTATCCTTAACCGAGAAGAAGCCTTTACATTCCCCTCTTGGTCTTTTTTGCCAGAGGCTTCTAAAGCCGCTCTCAGTCGCTCTACCTCACATCTCAAGGAAGATACTTCTTCATTCTTCTCATTTGATTCCCCAAGTTTTAAACTTGCATAGTCCTTAAGCAGAGTTTCGTGGTTTTCCAAAACCCCCGGGTTAGCCAGAAGTTTAGTCACAAGACCTCCAAGCCATACCATCCTAGATTTTGACTGTTCAAGCTCCACGGCCATTTTCTTATAACTCTCAACTTCTTTTGTGCCATCTGACTTAAGTTCTTCTACTGCCTTTTTAGCATTCTCCAGTTGCCTTAGCGTTTCGGTGGCTAAAGCCTTCGTTTCAGCGTCTGTTACCTCACAGTCCTTAAGTTGGTTACTAAAATTCTCAACGAGGAAAAGTGTGTCCTTTAAGTTTCCTCTCAAAAGGTGAATATCAGAGTTACGCAGCTCAGCTTGTTTCACATGATCAGCTTCAGAAGAAGCCACCATCTCAATCTGAAGCTTGAGTTGTCGGATCTCTTGAACAACAACATCCAGTCCTCCCCTTTCATCAGTAGTAGCACCAAACTCCAAATCCCATCCCTGAGATACACTTCGATGATTAAAAGCACCGGTTTTATCTGTTTCTTCCTCCAAGACCTGATTCTTAGTCTCCTGGAGCTTAGAGGAAACTTCTTGTAGCTGTTTCCTGGACTCTTCTGCTTCTTGCTCTGCTTGCCTCTTTGATGTTTCAGATACTGTGACTTGCTGTTTCGCCTTCTTCAGGTCATATTGAAGCTGTGAGGCTAGCGACTCAAGCTCCGTTGTTCTGCTAGGCCTCTTCTTCAGTTAGCAAACAAACATGACAGTGTTACGGCAATCCCAAGGAGAGAAAAGAAACAGATAATAGAGTGGAAGTTAGTTACATTTTCATCTCTCAACTACTCTAAATTAAATGTTCTACCTAATTTTATATCCCATAGACACGAAATCTTATGTATGCTACATTTTTCCTCATTAAAGTCAATTCAGTAACATGTTATGATGGCACGGCTTATCTAGGATCATGCAAATAAAAGATAGTTTATTGAAATCTAAATGCACCAACTTCCAACAAAGAATAAAACAATAAAAAATTGAATTTGAAATAAGCTTAGTACAAGAGAGGCTCATACCTCGGAGAAAGGACTTGGTGGAGGTTTACGGTCTGAAACTTTTGGACTTGTGTCCTTTGGTATTCTATTATTAGCTGAGATAGGAGATGAAGAAGAGTCTGTCTCTAGCGCTGCTAACTTTAGTGGCCGAGCAGCACGAGGAGACAGCTTCTTGGGAACATCTGGAGATCCATTTCTGCCCCAAAACACATATAAAATCAAAAACAAAAAGATCGACAAAATGAAAATCACGAGGACATTCACACCCAAGCACATGTGCAAGAGAATTACTGATAGTAACAGATCACTAAAGGTCATAATTTGTTGGCTACAATGGATTTCTTGTTCAAAAAAAAAGAGAGACTAGAGAAAAGTTGTGATCGAATTTGATTAAACAGAGGCAATGTATTTGAGGTCCACAAGAATGCAACCTTTAAGATTCAGTGTTGAATATAACTCCCATAAGGAAACAACAAAAAATGAATCGGCCATAAATGTAAAGAATCTATAGAAAGTCAAAATCAAGATTTACCTGGCCTTTTGGGTCTGCATACTGTAATATTCTCCCTCCAATTCACAGGATGGATATATTTTGGGTTTATAGAAAAGATATTTACCATCCTCTTCTTTTCTTCTTCAATGTATAGCCTGACCCACCAACAATTATATAGAGAGCTCATGAATATTCAATACTGAAAGATGGAGACATAGGTTACAATCCAATGGCAAAGAAAACATGACGGTAGTTATTAAAAAGAAAGGATAAGCGTATAAAAATATTTCTTTACTTCTGAATTCATATTCATTACCATCAAATGAACATCTTAAAGAAGAAACAAAATATTTTCTCGCACTTCTTACTAATGTCTTATGTTTGCATAGAGATTTGTTGGATTGTGTCCGTGTCAAACATCTGATTTTATAACAAATGTACTGCTTCTTTTTTTGCTTGAGACTACTCTATTCAAATGAACCTGCTTACCCATAGCTCTGGAACACCATCAAAAACTTGGTGTTTAACATGTCACTCGAAGACTATTCTATTCAAATGTTACTGCTCATGCGAATTATAATATTAAAAAAGACGGTATGAGATTTGAGATTCCCCGAAGAAAGTAAAATGTTGTGTATCTCAATATCAAATATAATTGAAAACAATTGTTTAAGAGATTGACATGGAGTACTCAGTTAACCAGGAGAGGTTCATCAAAGAGATTTCAAATCACTCACAGTGGTAGCATTTGGTTTTGGATTTGTGGTTTCATCTTCACGGTTGAGTTCTGGGCTCCATCTACAAATAGTTTGCTCTTCCACTTTGTAGTTCTCCAAACACATAGGTAGTTTCAAATCTTCTTTATTAGAGCTACCACTCACATGGAGAGTCAGTAACGTTTTGGCAACACTCCCGCTTAACCGAACAGCACAATGGACATCTGACCACACTCTTAACCGATTACTATCACCAGACTGAACCAACACAGAGTATTCAGAATGGACAAGAGATGGATGATGACGGTATGCCACAAAATCCACACCGTACTGCAACCCTGACCTCAAGACCCAGTTCTTGGACCGTAAATGTGAATAAGCTTTGAAAAATATCGGGAAGTTTGGTCTTTGTGATTTCATGTACATCCATGTGTCGACTTCGTTCTCCAAGCAACGGCCTTGGAGGTAGATTTTGATGCATTTGAGATTGTAAAGCAAATAGAAAGCTTCTTCAAAGGATAACTGAATCCATTTCTTGTCTTTCTCAGCGGATAGGACGAGTCTGCCAAAACAACAGCGGTCGAGTAGTTCAGCTTGCTCCGGCTCAACGGCTAGAAGCACGTTGCAACTCGAGAGGGAACCGGATGTCTCTGTTTTGGCTAGAGAGAGTTGGAGCTCTGAGACTGAGTTTGAAATTGGTTCCGCAAGAGCTTTGGCTTCAGCACCTTTCCATTTCCATCTGGGTGCCATGGAATGAAGCTGCATACACATCATTAAAAATTAAACCTTTTGAACATAAAAAGATACAAAAAGAAAAATCCAAAAACATGCTGAGCAAAATATAATGGATACGCTTCTGCTTAGTTTATCAGCAGCAACAAGTATTACAGTATAGGAACTCAGAAGAACATCATCGATGGTAAATTAACTAACAATTGACATTATTGGAAGAACCCAGGTTGGACACAAAGCTATCTATTACCAGCAGAGAGACATACATAGATAGACACACCAATTGCATCTCATATAACATAGCATAAACACGAAAATTACATCTTAACGTGCCAATACACACTTAATAATAAACTTCTTTCAGACATTTTATCGAACAGTTTCTGTGCACCTATATTTCTCAGAAGATCCACAAAAAAAAACTCAAATTTCTCACAACATATACACATTCAAAGATCAAACCTTATAGAAGTTTAATTAAATGCACCAAGATTCACTCACAATATGATTGTTTTGAGATGTAATAAACTGAGTAATTTAGCGAAATCAAAGGTTCTTAATTAACCTGATATCGTTACTGATTCTTTGTTAATCCTCCGCGATCTCGTCGAAGCGGGGAGAGAATTGGAGTGAGTTAATTTATTTGATTTTCAAAAGTTTAAAGATCAGCAGATTGTTTAGACGAAGGTCAGCTAATTTAAGAGGCGTCTTAACTTAAACCATTCCAAAATATCCGGTTTAAGTTTCGATCACAATTAAATGACGTTTTTACACGTGCGTAGACTTTCCCCACGTGCGGTTCTCTATATTAAAAAAAATATGTACGACACGACGTAAAGCGAAGGGGGAAGGCTAAAAGTCACTCGTCACTCATACGAAGAAACACAAAAAAAGGGGGACGCACAGTGTTCCGATTCCGACTACGCTTTCCGATTGCAGATGGAGGAGGCGCTCGCAGCTTCTCTCTCTACCCGATCTCGTGCTCCACAGCGCCCACCGTCGCCTCCCGTCGTCGCTAGGTGTGAAGGTAACTCGAGGGGAAGAGGGAATACCCACGAGACGGTCACTAGCGTACGGAGAGACGATCGAAACCCTAACAGTAAAGTAGGTAATGCTTCTGGTTCTGTGAGACCTTCTCCGGGAGTTACTGTTCTCCCGGCGCAATCAGTCGCCGTCGGGGAGGGGAGCTCGAAGGTTAGTGGCGTAAAGGGGAGTTTCAGGGGAGACTTGATGTATAGACTTTACTTCAAGGGTTTGGTGAGCGAGGAGACTGGGACTGGGAAGGGGAAGGTGAGTGACGTGGCGGCTGGGTTTGGGGTTGCTATTTGCGACCAGAGGGATACTCTGTTGTTTGAGTCCAAGGGACAGCTTGTTGGCCGTGGCGCGAATCGCCAGGGAGCGGAGATTCAGGCGTTGACAATAGGGTTGACCGAAGCATGGGAGCTGGGGATCAAACATGTTGCTATCTTCTGCGATTCTTTTCCCATCTTCCAATACGTAAAGTTTCCTACTTTTTCCTTTTTCTTCATTGTTAATTGCTTTTGTTGAATGGTGTGTTAGTTTTACTTTTGTTTACTCGATGCATCATGTAGAAATAGTGATGAGCTGATAAGTTGGAGTTCCCCTGTTCCTGTTACTATTTGATCTAGCTAATGTGTGTGTTTGTGCTAATGTGATTGAAGAGTTGCATTGACTACTCTACTATTCTATATTCGTGAACCATTTTGTTAGCTATTGTGGTTTCTCTTTGCTTGGCGATAATAAAAAGAAGTTGTTTGTTGCGCTACCTCCACTAGCTATATTAGAGAGTAGAGACTGTAAGTTCTAAGGTCATTTGCTTGTGTTTTGTGCGATGGTTTAGAGTTCCCATGTGTAGTGCTTTCTTTACCTAGATTTTCATTTTCTGTGTGTTCATAAGATTTTTATTTTATTTGAATGCAGGTCAGGAGAAGCTGGACGCCTAAGCAAAAAAAGATTGCCATGCTAATGGATGATTTGAAACTGATCAGGCAACAATTCTCGTTTACTCAAGCTGTTCTGGTGGCTGGAAATGAAGTGAAATATGCTTATAAACTCGCTAGGGAGTCCATTGTTTCGCAAGCAACCCCTCAAGACAACCCCCGCCAAGCTAAAGTAGCTGCTAGGAAAGAAGAGTGTCTTATCTGTTTTAACGATATCGATCCTGAGCGCATGTTTTCTATCGGCAAATGCAGTCATCGGTTTTGCTTTCAGTGTGTGAAGCAACATGTAGAGGTGAAGCTGCTTCACGGAATGATTCCGAATTGTCCTCATGATAAATGCAAGTCTGAGATGGTGATCGATGCGTGTGGCAAGCTTTTGACTCCGAAATTGGGTGAAATGTGGAAGCAAAGGATCAAGGAGAACGCAATACCTGTCACCGAGAGAGTTTACTGTCCTTACCTGAAGTGTTCGGCTTTGATGTCCAAAACCAAGATATCTGAATCGGCCAAGAGCTTACAGTCTGCTTACCCTGCATCTGGAGTCAGGAGATGTGTCGAATGTCGTGGCCTTTTCTGTGTGGACTGTAAAGTCCCGTGGCATGGGAAGCTGTCATGCGCCGAGTACAAAAAACTGCATCCTAATCCTCCAGCAGATGATGTGAAGCTAAAGTCTCTGGCGAATAATAAAATGTGGCGCCAATGTGGTAAGTGCCAGCACATGATTGAACTTAGTCAAGGATGCAATCACATAACTTGCAGGTATCTTCTTAACACTTTGATCAACCTAAGAAACCTTTGGAATCAGATAGATCATCAAACTTCAAAGCATGTGTGGTACATTTCATTCTTTCCTTGTTTAACCATATTGGTGGCATATTCCCTTTTGGTATTCTCGTTAGATGTGGGCATGAGTTTTGCTACAACTGTGGAGGAGGATGGAACAAAATAACAGGGACTTGTGCTAAGCAATGCCCGACCTGGGACGAAGCATACATCATGCGTCAAGATCCAGCTCCAGCGCGTGTGTATGTGTTGCCTAACAACTACTTTGATGATTATGATGAGGATGAATATGATGAGGATGAATATGATGATTATGAAGCTGATGAAGATTTTGGTTACGGCTATGGTGACTTCCCCTTTAATTTGGAGCACCATATGAATGATGTTAATCCTGAAGCGCCCTTTGATCTGCCAGATGGTAATATTTCCCTTCTAAATCTCTATAAAACCCTTGAATCTCATTAGTTTTTTTTTCCGTACTGAAATCACTCTTTAAGAAGAAGAAGAAGAAGAAGAAGAAGAAGAAGAAGAAGAAGAAGAAGATGAGGAAGTGGAAGAAGAAGAAGAAGAAGAGGAAGTGGAAGAAGAAGAAGAAGATGAGGAAGTGGAAGAAGAAGAAGAAGAAGAAGAAGAAGAAGAAGATGAGGAAGTGGAAGAAGAAGAAGAAGATGAGGAAGTGGAAGAAGATGAGGAAGTGGACGACTGCCCTTCCTTTGGAACTGATGAAGAGTACGATATAGTATATGACTCGGACGGCTATGAAAGCGAGGATTACTATTGAGGTGTAACTATCGAGGTGTAATTTGGAACCAAAGTTGTTCTCTTTCGCTTTATGATCCATCGACTGTAAATTTATTGGTGGATCATATGTTTTTATGACTTGTTGCGTTTGAGTTTGGGAGATTCAGGAGTGAGAAATTTGTAGAAACCTTGGTTTGAAGGTAAAGCTTTGTTTTGCATACAAATGTCATTGACGAAACTGTCACATATAACTTTTAAATCACCGAGAAGCAAATGTTTGATTAAAACCCTCATTTATTTTTGAATCGTTGAGAATTAAGGAGAACGCAATACCTGTCACAGAGAGAGTGTGGAAGCTTTTGACTCCAACTATTTTCGATGCATGTGGCAAGCTTTTGACTCCGAAATTGGGTGAAATGTGGAAGCAGAGAATTAAGGAGAACGCGATACCTGTCACAGAGAGAGTGTATTGTCCTTACGTGAGGTGTTCTGCTTTGATGTCCAAAACCAAGATATCTGAATCGGCCAAGAGCTTACAGTCTGCTTACCCTGCATCTGGAGTCAGGAGATGTGTGGAATGTCGTGGCCTCTTCTGTGTGGACTGTAAAGTCCCGTGGCATGGAAAGCTGTCATGCACCGAGTACAAGAAACTGCATCCTAATCCTCCAGCAAATGATATTGATATGAAGCTAAAATCTCTGGCAAATAATAAAATGTGGCGCCAATGTGGCAAGTGCCAACACATGATCGAGCTTACTCAAGGATGCAGGTATCTCTCTTTAACACTTTGATTATCTTATAATCATATTTATAAAATGGTCAAGTCGAATAGTATACTTTTCTGTGATGAGGAAAGGTTTGTATACTCTGTTGTTATAGCTTTCTGATTCATTGTATGTATTGTTAATCTAGAATCTTACTTAATGGTAATCACATAACTCAACAATGGATAAAACAATATATTTTTTGTTAATTGCTACAGATTGAACTAGGCATCTTTCTTATGTCATTCAACTTGATCTCAATTTAAGGTTTATCTGTCACATTTTTATTCATATTCAAATCAACTTGTATTTTATTTTTATTATTATATAATAATTAGGACGGTTGTACTCTCTGATTATGATATTCTTCCTTAAAAATCTAGTCTTAAATGATATTCTTCCTTAAAAATCTAGTCTTAAATCTCTAGACTATTTTCTATTGATTGTGAGCTGTCTTGTGACATTCACAGACATTACAATAAAGAAGGAAACACTGTTATTGGGTGCTCACTCTATTCACAACATTCATAAACTCTTTCTCTTGTAGTAGATTCATAAATTGGTTCCGCAAGAGCATTCGTTTCAGCACCTTTCCATTTCCATCTCGGTGCCATGGAATAAAACTGCATATAGCATTAAAAAATCAAACCCTTTGAGCATAAAACATATATATAAATAAAGCAAAATATTAGCAGCCACAAGTATTACACACTAGCATCATGCGGGCATTGTCTGTAACACATGTTTCTAACAATTGACATACTTGGAAGAACCCAATTTAGAGCTGAACTGAACAAAGCCAAGAACTTTTGCGCTAGAGTCAAAGGAAAAAATGCAGAGTCAGGATTATTATCTATTACTAGCAATCCAATGAGGCATACATAGACACACCAATTTCATCTCAAATTGCATCTTAGCGTGCCTATACATACTTAATTAAATGCACCAAATAAACTCAAAACTTCATGAAGAGTCACTCACAATGTGATTGATTTGAACTTTGAAGTGTAATAAAATGAGCGGAATCAAAGGTTATTAATTACCTTGATTATCGTAATTTATTCTGATTTTCAAAAGAAAAACCAGTAAATTCTTTTGACGAAGGTAAGGCAAGAGGCGTCTTAACGTAAACCATTGGCAAAATTTCCGGTTAAAGTTTCGATTACAATCCAATGACGCCCGGCCCACACGTGCGTGGACTTTCCCCACGTGCGGATTTTGAGGGTCTCCTCTCTATATTAAAAAAAAAAAAATGTAGGACACGACGTAAAAGCTTAAAAAGCACTCGTCACGAAGAGAAAACAAAAAAGGGAGTGTTTTTTTGAATCGCTGCAGCTACCAATGGAGTTCTTGGGAGGTCGCGATACCGATTCCGAATACGCTTTCCGATTGCAGATGGAGGAGGCCCTCGCTGCTTCCCTCGCTTCCCGATCTCGTGCTCCACCGTCGCCTCCCGTTGTCGCTAGGAGTGGATTCGCTGTCGTGGTGGAGGATGAGGAGATCGCGCGTCAAAGAAACACCGGCGGCGGAGAAGGTAACTCGAGAGGAAAAGGGAAAACCCACCACGAGACAGTCTCTGGTATACGGAGAGACGATCGAAACCCTAACAGTAATGCTTCTGCGTACGTTGGTGATGCCGTGAGGAGGGGGAGTTTCAGGGGAGACTTGATGTACAGGCTTTACTTCAAGGGTTTGGTGAGCGAGGAGACTGGGACTGGTAAGGGGAAGGGGAAGGTGAGTGACGTGGCGGCTGGGTTTGGGGTAGCGATTTGCGACCAGAGGGATGCTCTGTTGTTTGAGTCCAAGGGACAGCTGGCTGGCCGTGGCGCGAATCGTCAGGGAGCGGAGATTCAGGCGTTGACAATAGGGTTGACCGAAGCATGGAAGCTGGGGATCAAACACGTTTCTATCTTCTGCGATTCTTTTCCCATCTTCCAATTCGTAAAGTTTCCTACTTTTTCCTTTTTCTTTATTGTTACGCTTCACTCTTACTTGCTTTTGTTGAATGGTGTGTTCGTTTTACTTTTGTTTACTCGATGCATCATGTAGAAATAGTGATGAGCTGATAAGTTCAAGTTTCCCCTTTTGTTCCTGAATCTACTGATGTAGTTAATGTGTGTTCGATGATGTGCTAATCTGATTGAAGAGCTGCACTGACTACTCTATCATTCTATATCGTGACCTTTTTGTAAGCCATTGTTGTCTCTCTTTTCCTTGAAATATAAAGAAGTTTGTTGAGCTACCTTTGCTAGCTTATTAGAGAGTTAGACTGTTAAGTTCTAAGCTCATTTGCTTGTGTTTTGTGCAATGGGTTATGCTTTCTCTACCTAGCTTTTCATTTTCTGTGTGTTCATAAGATTTTCATTTTATTTGAATGCAGGTCAGGGGAAGCTGGACGCCTAAGCAAAAAAAGATTGCCATGCTAATGGATGATTTGAAACGGATCAGGCAACAATTCTCGTTTACTCAAGCTGTTCTGGTGGCTGGAAACGAAGTGAAATATGCTTATAAACTCGCTAGGGAATCAATTGTTTCGCAAGCAACCCCTCAAGACAACCCCCGCCAAGCTAAAGTAGCTGCTAGGAAAGAAGAGTGTCTTATCTGTTTTAACGATATCGATCCTGAGCGCATGTTTTCTATCGGCAAATGCAGTCATCGGTTTTGCTTTCAGTGTGTGAAGCAACATGTAGAGGTGAAGCTGCTTCACGGAATGATTCCGAATTGTCCTCATGATAAATGCAAGTCTGAGATGGTGATCGATGCGTGTGGCAAGCTTTTGACTCCGAAATTGGGTGAAATGTGGAAGCAAAGGATCAAGGAGAACGCAATACCTGTCACCGAGAGAGTTTACTGTCCTTACCTGAAGTGTTCGGCTTTGATGTCCAAAACCAAGATATCTGAATCGGCCAAGAGCTTACAGTCTGCTTACCCTGCATCTGGAGTCAGGAGATGTGTGGGATGTCGTGGTCTCTTCTGTGTGGACTGTAAAGTCCCGTGGCATGGGAAGCTGTCATGCGCCGAGTACAAGAAACTGCATCCTAATCCACCAGCAGATGATGTGAAGCTGAAGTCTCTGGCGAATAATAAAATGTGGCGCCAATGTGGTAAGTGCCAGCACATGATTGAACTTAGTCAAGGATGCAATCACATAACTTGCAGGTATCTTCTTAACACTTTGATCAACCTAAGCAATTATTCAATCTTTCCTTGTTTAATCATATTGGTGGTATAATCCCTTTTGGTATTTGCTTTAGATGTGGGCATGAGTTTTGCTACAACTGTGGAGGAGGATGGAACAAAAAAACAGGGACTTGTGTTAAGCAATGTCCGACCTGGGACGAAGCGTACATCATGCGTCAAGATCAAGATCCAGGGCGTGCGTATGTGGCGCCTAACAACTACTTTGATGATCATGATGAGGAGGATGATGATGAGGATTATGAAGATTTTGAGTACGGGTATGGTGACTTCCCCTTTAATTTGGGGCAACATATGAATATTGTTAATCCTGAAGAGCCCTTTGATCCCTTCTTCGACCTGCCAGATGGTAATGTGCCAAATGTCTTATATAAAACCCCTTGAATCTCATAAGTTGTTCCTACTGAAATCACTCTCTGACGATCCTGTAGGTGTGATCTTTCACCCATCTATGCTGTCTCCCAGGAGCCGTCAGCAATTCTACGACTCGGATGATGATTCTGATGAGGAAACGTTGCGACCACCTCATTTGAGAAGTAATGCCCCGTCTGGGGATGAGACAACAAGAGTTAATGGTCATTTGAGACAGAGTAATGCCCCGACTGGTAATGAGACAACAAGAGTTAATGGTCCTCCTGAGGAAGAAGAAGAAGTGGACGACTGCCCATACTTCGGAACGTATGGAAAGTACGCTATAGTATATGACTCGGACGGCTACGAAATCGAGGATTACACGAACCCTTTCCATCCAGATTACTATCCTCAGTTTTGAGGTCTAGTTTGGAACCAAAGTTGGTCTCTTTTTTTTTTCCTCCTCGGCTCCAAACACTTTGCTATATGACTTTTTCGGCTGTAATGTTTTTGGAGGTTCATATGTTTCTATAACTTCTTGTTGCGTTTGAGTTTGGGAGATTGAGAAAAGTGCAAAACTTGGGTTTGAAGGTAGGGGTTTGTTTTACTGTAATGTGATTGGTTTCGTCTTGCTTGAGCTTTGAATGGCTGCCAGCTGAATCACACCCGTAAGTTGCTAAAACGGACACGTTTAATCAATTTCTCATAATTAGTTAGTCACTATGGGCCGAAATTGGGCCGGATATAACCCGTCTGAGGATACCCACCCATAAGGCGAGCGAGATTCAGTAACTGTCCCAATCGTCACCGTCCCGGAGATGTAACCGTCTTTCTCTCTCCCGGGCGATTGCTGTAGTTTCACGGATTTTTTCTATCTTCTACCAACCCTCAGGCGCAATCCCACACTTGGTCTTTCTCGTAATATCCACCCTGAAGATGCCTTGGTGTTTCTCCCTCCCGGTGACGGTAGATTCAACAGCTCCGGTGTTTGTTTCTTCGACTAGCAGAGATAGATTTACTGTTTTGGATCTCTATCTATTGGATTTTTTCAACAATGTTAGTGAAGAAGCTGTGGCTAAGACGAAATGTGATTCATCTGATTGAGCTTTCTACCAAATAAACTTGCAGGTTCGTCATCTTCCTATTAGATTATAGTACTACATTGAAAAGTTTCTGTCACATTTATGAGTGGTCAAGTCAAATAGTGTATTGGTCTCTGATGAGAAAAGGTTGTATTGTATGTATACTTTGTGGTGAATGTAGAGTTAATCTTTGTTAATGGTAATCACATAGCTCAACAATGGACAATGGAACATTTGTTTGTTAATTGCTAGTATAGATAATCTATAATATAGATTGAACTGAGGCATCTCTCTCTGATGTTATTCTAATTATGAATAGATTTGTAAAATATAGACAATTTGATCTCATTTGCCTGTCACATTTATTCATATTCAAGTCAACTTGTATTTATTCTTATACTGATTATGATATTGTTACTTTAAAATCTAGTGTTAAATCTGTTGACTATTTTACATTGCTTGTCAGTTGTGACATTCACAGACGTTGCACCAAAGAAGGAAACACTGTTATGGGGTGGTCACTTTATCCACAACATTCATAAATTCCTTCTCTTGTAGATTTGGTTGCCATCTGCATAATGCAAGACACCGATATGTTCATGTGCAAACTCTAAATAGGTGGGGGTCATATATGTTTCATCCCCGTGAGAGGTAAAGGTTATGACCTCTTCCATTTTGCCCCTTGAATTATAAGGAAAATATGTTCTAAAGGTTTGGTAAATTGTCGTTTGAAATGCTTGACCTTTAGCTGATGTTCTGAACCTAGGATTATTATGAATTGGATATGAGGATATAATAATCACATTTGTATGCCTAGTGCATATTTGGATATTTTAGAAACAGCTATGATTGAAATGGTCCAACATAGTTGATCTTGATATAAATAAATAGCGTACAATGTGCACACTAATTTAGAGAAATTAAGTTACTTATCCCCTTCATGTTATTCTGTAGTATATTAATGTCAATGAGTATCTTGCGCCTCATAGTTCATAGTACCGTATAGCAGACTTTAGACGTGCTATCCATTAACTTGACACTTTCAGTGATTTGACCTTATGAAATCACCCCAACACTTCAATTTATTAGTAACTTTGGTTGCAGCTTCACCCTCGACCTTTTCTTCTCAATGATAATTTTTTTAGCATATTCCTCTTAAATAATATAAAAGTCCCATGTCGCCATTTTATTTACTAATTTCTTTTTGTTTTGTTCTGTTTCATGGAACTAATTTTGCTGGCTTGACTAAGACAGGAGTTCCGGAAGCAGTCCTATATATCTGACTGTGGTCGTGTCATATTCAGTGGGTCTACAACCAGAGAGGAAGAGAAAACTGCTAACCATTGTGAGAAGAGAAAATCAAAAGGAAAAAAAACGACAAATGATTCGAGGAGCGCTTCTTGGAATCATATGGATGATATATTGTGTCTGCGCGTCATTCCAACAAGAGACGACGTTCGTCTTCAACGGCTTCGACCAAGGAGACCATCGTATTCACCTTCAGGATGGTGCAAGAATCATTCCAAAAAAAGATGTCCTGCAACTGACGAATGCAACGACAACACAAATAGGTCGTGCTTTCTTCGAGCAGCCTATTGAGTTCAAACCATCTGAACCAGTCTCGTTCTCGACGCATTTTGTGTGCGCACTGGTCCCTGTAAGTGAGGTGAGTAGCCATGGCATGGCGTTTTTTGTGTCTCATTCCACTGATTTCGAAGGTGCCCAACCATCTCGATACTTAGGGCTTTTCAACGCAAATGGATCTTCTTCGACACGTGTGTTGGCTGTTGAGCTTGATATTGCTAAAGCTGAAGATGTGCTCGACATCAGTGATAATCATGTTGGGGTTGATGTGAACAGCGCAGTGTCTGTGGTAGCTGCTCCCGCATCTTATTTCTCAGACAAAGAAGGTCGGAAGATAGACATGAAACTCGTGAGTGGCGATCCTATCCAGGTTTGGGTGGATTACGAAGGAACAACACTCAACGTTTCATTGGCTCCTCTTGGTAACCAGAAACCAAGCCGACCTCTTTTGTCATCGACATCCATCAATCTTACGGAGATTGTGCAAGGTAGAAGAATGTTTGTCGGGTTTTCTGGTTCAACGGGGTCAGGCGTGGTCAACCAGTACTTACTCGGGTGGAGTTTTAGCAAAAGCATGGCGTCGCTGCAGAAGATTGACATCTCAAAACTTCCCAAAGCTCCTCATCCCAGCAGTAAAAGTAACTATACATATCTGGTGTTTGATGTTCTGTTGGGTTTACTAGTTTTCTTAGTTTTGGGGCTTCTCTTTGGAGCTTATATGTATAGGAGAAACTTGTACGCCGAAGTAAGAGAGGATTGGGAAAATGTGTATGGTCCACTCAGGTATTCTTACAAATCTTTATACAAAGCAACAAACGGGTTCAGTAAAAATGAATTTATTGGGAGAGGAGGTTTTGGTGAAGTCTACAAAGGAACACTCCCTCGGAGCATAGAGATGAGAGAAGTGGCTGTGAAGAAAGTATCACATGACGGTGAGCAAGGTATGAAGCAATTTGTGGCTGAGATCGTGTGCATGAAGAGTTTAAAACACCGAAGCTTAGTTCCACTTCTTGGGTATTGCAGGAGGAAACATGAGTTATTACTGGTTTCTGAGTATATGCCAAATGGTAGCTTGGATGATTACTTGTTCAATCCTGATAACCCGGCTCTCCCCTGGTGGAGAAGATTTGCCATTCTCAAAGACATCTCCTTAGCTCTGAATTACTTGCATACAGAAGCTGACCAAGTTGTTATACACAGAGATATCAAAGCCTCTAATGTTTTGTTGGACGCAGAGCTTAATGGAAGGTTAGGAGATTTTGGTATGTCCAGGTTATATGAAAGAGGGACTGATCCAACCACAACAGCTGCAGTTGGGACTGTTGGTTACATGGCTCCTGAGCTTACAACATTTGGAGCATCCACCGTGACTGATGTATACGCTTTTGGTGTTTTCTTGCTTGAAGTAACTTGTGGGAGGAGGCCTGTGGAGCTTCGCGTGCCGGTTGAAAAACGTTTTCTGATCAAATGGGTTTGTGAATGTTGGAGAGGGTCCTCTTTGATTGATGCTATAGATCCAAGGTTGACAGAATTCTCATCCAGAGAAGTCAAGAGGGTTCTGAAAATTGGGTTGCTCTGTGCAAACCTTGCTCCAGATGCAAGACCGTCCATGGAACAAGTGGTGCAGTACTTAAACGGAAACCTAGCATTGCCCGAGTTTTGGCCATATTCTCCTGGAATCGGAGCTCTCACTCCAACAACGCTTTCACCAGAACAGCTCTCGCTCGAATCAGTATCACTGTCTTCTTCCTTATGCAACACTTCAATGTTTATTACTCATACAGTTCTCTACGGGAGTGGACGATGAAAGTTTCTAACAACTTCCCTCATCATCTTTGGCCTCTTGACTCTTGTCATGGACTGTTATTCAACCATTTCTATTCGATGTTTGTTTCATTGTATGCTTGCACATGTTCATCAATGACATTCTCCATCAAGTTTCACTGGTAGAACGATGAAACGGAACTGGTTTTGTGAAATTTTTTTGTAGCTACTTTACTAAATAATTTGACAATCAGTTGTTATTGTCACTCTTATTCAAGGCATGAGCCAATTATAGATTAAAGACACTCAAACATTAGAGATTTTCCGAACTTTAACTTTGTCTTAAGTTCATCTGTTGTGAGAGAGCTGATACACAATAGGGTTATGTTTCTATGACTTGTTGTTGCGTTTGAGTTTGGAAGATTCAGAAAAGTGCAATCTTGGAAGTAGGTAAAAACCTTGGGTTTAGAGGTAGGGCTTTGTTTCGCCTACTTGTCATTGGTTTTGTCTTGCTTCTGTTAATGAGCTTTGAATAGCGGTCTGAATTACACCGACAAGAGTTTGGTTGCATTACATCTCTTATATATTAACTAGATAAAAAATGCATGCATGCGCTGAATGAGTTTTTTATACTAATGTTTGTTTATTAAATGGTTTTACCATTTTGGAGCAGAGCACTACAATCTTTATCGATTATAAAATGACAAATACAAATATTGGCCTCTTAAAATGTATAATCGTTGTTGAAGAATTAACATATTACAACTCATTTTAATTATTTAAAAACTTCATATGCACAAAAGATAAATTAAGTTATGCGGCTGACACAAATCAGCAAAACCAGATAGACAACATCGATTATAAAATGACGAAAGAAGATTAAGTTTTCTGCTTTCTATTTGTTTACTATTGACTCTCCATAAGTGATTTCATTTTATACATCTATAAAATTGTGATTTCGTTCTTGTTCTCGTTTCAATGATATGAGTTTTGTTTTAAAAAAAAATTACTCTGTGAATTCGGTGAATTACATAAGTGTCAATTTTAAAATATGGATATCTGTAAAAAAATAGTTTCACTCAAGATACATATCTAAGGATCAAATTTTCGAATAAAATTATCGGCAAGCTGTATTCACAGTTAATGTTAAAATCTAATATATCAACTTGTTATAAAATATAAGTGCAGACTCAAAATATAAATGCATGTCTAATATATATTCACCAGTTCGGTTTACAAATCATCTAATTCTAGAACAACAAAACAAATTATTTATTTTATTAACCTACGCTTTTGAGGTTTACTTACTTAATAGTATACTGATAAAATATATATATATATATATATATATATATAATATTTTACCATTCTAGTATATGTAAATTATTATATAAACTAAGAATTGTTTGATTTATTAAATGATAAACCAGTAAATTTATAATAAATAGTTCAAATATCTCATTCTTACAATTATAATAGTTAGATAGGATATTAGAAAGAAACAAATATTAGACGAATGATAAAATCTCTCATTCTTCAAACAAACTCAAAAGTAGATAATTGGAATATTGTTATGATATTTAAAAGCTTTTTAGGAATAAAAATCAAGACTGATTAATATGAATGATATAATATTTATATAGTAATCACATAACTCAACAATGTACAACAGAAAAATTGTTTGTTAATTGCTATAGATTGAAATAAGCTTCTCTATTATGTCATTCTAGTTATGAATAGATTTATAAGATGTCCACAACTTGATCTCATTTAAGGTTTATCTGTCACATTTTATTCATATTCAAGTCAACTTGTATTTTTTTTTATATATATAATTAGGACGGTTGTACTATGCTTATAATATTGTTCCTTAGAATTTTAGTTATTTTCTATTGATTGTGAGTCGTGTGACAGTCACGGACATAGAAGGAAACAATGTTATGGATAATGAATGATACTGATATGGGGTGGTCTCTTTATTCACAGCATTCATAAAATTGTTCTCTTGTAGACTGGGTTGCCATCCGCATAATGCAAGATACCGATATGTTCGTGTGCAAACTCTGATCATGGGCGACATGTATGTTTCATCCCTTGAAAGGTATGCTTGTGACCTTCTTCAACTTTTCCACTTGAAACGATTTAAGGAAAATATATTCTAACAGTTTAGTGCATCTTCGTTTCAAATGCTTGCCCTTTTGTTTTTTCTCGTTGTGCAATGCATCCTTAGCTGATGTTTTGAACCTAGGATTGTTATGAATTGGATATAATAATCACATTAGTATGGTATGAAAGACCACATTCTTTGTTGTGAAGAGTGGCACTGAAATTGTCGTTGTCCAAGAAAGTTGACCTTTGACATAAATAAATAGCGTACAGTATGCATATTATAGCAATGAGTATCTTGCGCCTCATACTTCATACCGTATGGAAGACTCTAGACGTGCTATATCCATTAACTTGACAGTTCCAGTGATTTGACCTTATGACTCACGCCCGAATACTTCAATTTATTTAGGTTGCAGCATCACCATCAACCTTTTCTTCTCAATGATAAATCTTTTGGCATATTCCTCTTCAAATAATATAAATGTCCCATGAAGCCACGTTATTTACCAATTTCTTTTTGTCTTCTGTTTCATGGTGCTCATTTATATACCATAAAGATTCCAAAAAGCAGTCATATATAACTCTTTGGGTCTACGGAAGAAATAGCTGTTAACCAGTTTGTGAAGAGAGGGGAAATTTAAAAAGCAAAAGAAAAACTATAACTCTTTTATGTTCCCAATGATTCGAGGAGCGCTTTTGGGAATCATCTGGATGACATATTGTGTTTGCATGTCATTCCAACAAGAGACGACGTTCGTCTTCAACGGCTTCAACCAAGGAGACCATCGTCTTCACCTTGACGGTAGTGCAAGAATCCTTCTCAAAAAAGACGTCCTGCAGCTGACGAATGCCACGACAACGCAAATGGGTCGTGCTTTCTTCGAGCAGCCTATTGACTTCAAACCGTCTGAACCAGTCTCGTTCTCGACGCATTTTGTGTGCGCGCTTGTCCGTGCAGCTGAAGCTGGAGGCCACGGCATGGCGTTTTTTGTGTCTCATTCCACTGACTTCAAAGGCGCTCAACCGACTCGATACTTTGGGCTTTTCAACCCAAACGGACCTGCTTCCACACGTGTGTTGGCTGTTGAGCTTGATATAACTAAAACTCTAGATGTGCTTGACATCAATGATAATCATGTTGGGATTGACGTGAACAGCCCAAAGTCTGTGGTATCTGCTAAAGCTTCTTATTTCTCCGACAAAGAAGGTCGGAAGATAGACATGAAGCTCTTGAGTGGCGATCCTATCCAGGTTTGGGTGGATTATGAAGGAACAACACTCAATGTTTCATTGGCTCCTCTTGGTAACCAGAAACCAAGCCGACCTCTTTTGTCATCAACATCCATCAATCTTACCGAGATTGTTCAAGGTAGAAGAATGTTTGTCGGGTTTTCTGGTTCGACCGGGTCAAGCGTGGTCAACCAGTACGTACTCGGGTGGAGTTTTAGCAAAAGCATGGCGTCGCTGCAGAAGATTGACGTCTCAAAGCTTCCCAAAGTTCCTCATCCTAGCAATAAAAACAAGTTTAAATCTCTGGTGTTTGATGCTCTGTTGGGTTTACTAGCTTTGTTTGTTTTGGGGATTCTCTTTGGAGCTTATATGTATAGAAGAAACCTGTACGCCGAAGTGAGAGAGGAATGGGAAAATGTGTATGGTCCACTCAGGTATTCTTACAAGTCTCTATACAAAGCAACAAAAGGGTTTAGTAGAAATGAGTTTCTTGGGAGAGGAGGTTTTGGTGAAGTCTACAAAGGAACACTCCCCCGGAGCATTGAGCTGAGAGAAGTGGCTGTCAAGAAAGTAGCACATGAAGGTGAGCAAGGTATGAAGCAATTTGTGGCTGAGATCGTGTGCATGAAGAGTTTAAAACACCGGAGCTTAGTTCCACTTCTTGGGTATTGCAGGAGGAAACATGAGTTATTGTTGGTTTCTGAGTACATGCCAAATGGTAGCCTTGATGGTTACTTGTTTAATGATGATAAACCGACTCTCCCCTGGTGGAGAAGATTTGCCATTCTCAAAGACATAGCGTTAGCTCTTACTTACTTACATACAGAAGCTGACCAAGTTGTTATACACAGAGATATCAAAGCTTCTAATGTGTTGTTGGACGCAGAGTTTAATGGAAGGTTGGGAGATTTTGGTATGTCCAGGTTGTATGAAAGAGGAGCTGATCCAACCACAACAGAAGCAGTTGGAACTTTTGGTTACATGGCACCTGATCTTACAACAATGGGACCTTCCACTGGAACTGATGTATATGCCTTTGGTGTTTTCTTGCTTGAAGTAACCTGTGGGAGGAGACCTGTTGAGCCTCACTTGCCTGCTGCAAAACGTTTTCTGATCAAATGGGTTTGTGAATGCTGGAGACGGTCCTCTTTGCTTGATGCTATAGATCCAAAGCTGACAGAGTTCTCATCCCGAGAAGTCGAGAGGGTTTTGAAAGTCGGGTTGCTATGTGCAAACCTTGTTCCAGATGCAAGACCGTCCATGGAACAAGTGGTGCAATACATAAACGGAAACCTAGGGATGCCTGAGTTTTGGCCAGATTCTCCCGGAATTGGAGCTCTCATTCCAACGGCGTTTTCACAGCTCCCTTCACTATCACTGTCTTCTTCCTCATCCCACAACTCAATGTTTATTACTCATTCACTCCTCGATGGGAGTGGACGATGAAAGTTTCTAACAATTTCCCTTGTCATCTTTGACCTTTTGTCATCGACTATTTTCAACCATTTCTATTTGATGCTTGTTTCATTGTATGCTCAAACCATGTTCATTATTGGCATTCTCTGAAAAAGAACGGATCCTTTGTGAAAAATTCTTTTAGCTAATTTCAGGCTGTTGTTATAGATGATATAACCAAGCTTTTTTAAAAATAGTTAGAGAAATCTATAAGGATCGAATTAGAGAGGTAATCGGTGTTTTACTACTAATCACAAGTTTTTTGTTGTAAGCAGACTGAAAATATTTGGTATCCTTCTAAGTGTGAAAAGAAATGATAAAAATATATTGAAACATTATTTGGTGGAACACCTCTAATAGAGAGACAAAGAGTAAATTTTTGAAAGAATGTATTGTCAAACTCTTTTAGACATCTATCCGATTTAGAAGAGTTGTTATTGCACTCTTTATTCAAAGGCATGAGCCAATTATAGGTTAAAGACACCCGAACATCAGAGATTTTCCAAGCTTTAATTTCTCTTAGGTTCATCAGTTGTTGTTTCTTTGTTAACCATTGTTCTGAAAATGATTGTACATGGACATGTGTTAAAACCACTTTGCAAATAATATCTAGGGAATCTGTATTTCATCTTTCACATTTATTAATTTCCAAATCAACTTGTATGTTTCATCCCCGTGAGAGGTAAGGTTATAACCTTCTTCAGTTTCCCCCTTGAAACAAATTATATTATTAGGAAAATATATTCTAACAGTTTGGTGCATCTTCGTTTCAAATGCATGACCTTTTTCTCGTTGCGGATAGCAGCATCCTTAGCTGATTTTGTGAACCTAGAATTGTTATGGATTGGATACAAGGGTCTAATAATCACATTTGTTTGCTTAGTTCATATTTGGATAGTAGCAATAGCTACCAAATATTGGGAAAGATGGTGGATGGAAATCGCCTTGAAGTGTGTGGATATGACATTCTTTGTTGCTTAAAAGTGGGATTTAAATGGTCGCTGTCATATAAAGTTGACCTTCACATAAATATATAGTACAATATGCATATTACATAGAGAAAGTTATCCCCTTCATATTATCATTTCGTATTTTAATGTCAATGAGTATCTTGCGCCTCGATATTTTAAACCGTATGCAAGACTTTAGAGATTAGACGTGAATCCGTTAACTTGACAGTTTCAATGATTTGACTTTGAAAGTCGCTCAATTTATTGGAAGCTTGGTTTGGTTTGCAGCTTCACCGTCAACCTTTTCTTGTCAATGATCAATCTTTTGAAAAAATTTCCTCTTTAATAATATAAAAGGCCCATCACGCCACTTTATTTACCAATATCTTTTTTCATGGAATTCATTTTGCTGTCTTCACTAAGACAGGTGTCCGAAAGTCTTACCAAGGGAAAAGTTATATACCCTAAAGATTCCAAAGCAGCCGTAAGTATTTGACTCTAGTGTCATAATCAATTCGTCTATACAACCAGAGAGGAAGAAGATAACTGTTAACCACTCTGACAAGAGAAAGCAAAAGAAGAACGATAACTCTCTCTATCTCTCTCTCTATTCCCAATGATTCGAGGATCGCTTCTGGGAATCATCTGGATGATATGTTGTGTTTGCACGTCACTCCAACAAGAGACAACGTTCGTCTACAACGGCTTCGACCAAGGAGATCATCGTATTCATCTTGACGGTGGTGCAAGAATCCTTCCAAAAAATGATGTCCTGCAACTCACGAATGAAACAACAACGCAAATAGGTCGTGCTTTCTTCGAGCAGCCTATTGAGTTCAAACCATCTGAACCAGTCTCGTTCTCAACGCATTTTGTGTGTGCGCTGGTCCGTGTAGGTGATGTGAGTGGCCACGGCATGGCCTTCTTTGTGTCTCATTCCACTGATTTCGTAGGCGCCGAACCAACTCGATTCTTCGGGCTTTTCAACGCCAATGGAGCTGCTTCGACACGTGTGTTGGCTGTTGAGCTTGATATATCCAAAGCTCCAGATGTGCTCGACATCAGTGACAATCACGTTGGGATTGATGTGAACAGTGCAAAGTCTGTGAAAGCTGAAAACGCTTCTTATTTTTCAGACAGAGAAGGTAGGAAGATAGACATGAATCTCTTGAGTGGAGATCCTATCCAGGTTTGGGTTGATTATGTAGGAACAACACTCAACGTTACAATTGCTCCTCTTGGAAACCAGAAACCAAGCCGACCTCTTGTGTCATCACCCTCCATCAATCTCACAGAGATAGTGAAAGGCAGAAGGATGTTTGTCGGGTTTTCGGGTGCAACCGGGTCCATCATGGTCAACCAGTACTTACTCGGGTGGAGTTTTAGCAAAAGCATGGGGTCGCTGCAGAAGATTGACATCTCAAAGCTTCCCAAAGTTCCTCACCCTAGCGATAAAAACAAGTCTTCATCTACGGTGCGCAATGCTCTGTTGGGTTTAATAGCTTTCTTAGTTTTGGGGCTTCTCTTTGGAGCTTATATGTATAGGAGAAACTTGTACGCCGAAGTAAGAGAGGAATGGGAGAAGGAGTATGGTCCTCTCAGGTATTCCTACAAATCTTTATACAAAGCAACAAATGGGTTCAGTAGAGATGAATTTCTTGGGAAAGGAGGTTTTGGTGAAGTCTACAAAGGAACACTCCCTCGGAACATTGAGCTGAGAGAAGTGGCTGTGAAGAAAGTATCACACGAGGGTGAGCATGGTATGAAACAGTTTGTCTCTGAGATCGTGTGCATGAGGAGTTTAAAACACCGGAGCTTGGTTCCACTTCTTGGGTATTGCAGGAGGAAACATGAGCTAATACTAGTCTCTGAGTACATGCCAAATGGTAGCCTTGATCATTACTTGTTTAATCATGATAGACCTACTCTCCCCTGGCCGAGAAGATTTGCGATTCTCAAAGACATTGCGTTGGCTCTTAGTTACTTACATACAGAAGCTGACCAAGTTGTTATACACAGAGATATCAAAGCTTCTAACGTTATGTTGGACGCAGATTTCAACGGAAGGTTGGGAGATTTTGGTATGTCGAGGTTATATGACAGAGGGACTGATCCAACCACGACAGCTGCAGTTGGAACTATTGGGTACATGGCACCTGAGCTTACAACAATGGGACCTTCCACTGTGACTGATGTATATGCATTTGGTGTTTTCTTGCTTGAAATAACTTGTGGGAGGAGACCTGTGGAGGCTGGCTTTTCGGGTGCAAAACGTTTTCTTGTCCAATGGGTTGGTGAATGCTGGAGACGGTCTTCTTTGCTTGACGTTGTGGATCCAAGGTTGACAGAATTCTCATCCCAGGAAGTGGAGAGGGTTCTGAAAGTCGGTTTGCTATGTGCAAACCTTGCTCAAGAAGCAAGACCCTCCATGGAACAAGTGGTGCAATACGTAAATGGAAACTTAGCCTTGCCAGAGTTTTGGCCATATTCTCCCGGAATTGGAGTTCTCACTCCAACGGCGTTTTCACAAGCACAGCTCATGGTCCCTTCACTCTCATTATCTTCTTCATCATCCAACAACTCTATGTTTATTACTCATTCACTCCTCTACGGGAGTGGACGATGAAAGTTTCTAACAACTTTACGTATCTTTGGCATCTTGTTATTAACTCTGGTTTTGACCATTTCCATTATATATTTGTTTGATCTTATACTCACACCATGTTCTTCTTGGCATTCTCCATCAAGTTTGACCTGTAGAAAGATGAAAAAGTTCTTGTACCTACTTTACTAAATACATTGATAATTGGTTGTTGTCACTCTTTTATTTAAGGCTTGAGCCTATTATATAGATTAAAGACATTCAAACATCAGAGATTTTGCATCAGCTTTTTGTTCCTTTGACAATGAGTCAACTGAAATTGTTTCTTTGAAGTTTTAGAATATGTCGGAGAACTCACAAACGTCAAAGAGAACTGTTTAGTCTTTACATTTATTTGTGCTGATCTTAGGTAGCTGCAATGTATCCTAGGAGATACATGGATCACAACAGGCTAAAGAATTCAAATATTCAGAGATAGTGACAGATCAACTTTCTGTATGGGCTAAGAAAAGTAATCAGTGAGAAGCCTTGGCTTTGAATAATCTTTAAACTACAATAATGTGTGGAATCTGCGTATATTTTAAACAGAGAATACAAATAAATGATAGCTGTCTTTCGGAATTTATCAAGTCAACTCTTGTTAAAATTTCTTGGAAATGGCAAAATGCAGAATGTTCTTCTTGTGGTGCAATGATATAACCTTGTGTTTGCAGATGGAGAAGATAGCTATTAACCATACCATCGACTCAGAGTCGGAGACAAGCTTATTCTCAAAATAGCAAAAACACTGTTCTATTAAAAAATGGCTCAAGGATTGGATCTGACCTGGATGGTGATCTCTTTTCTTCTTCTGATTCATCTGTCAAGTCAACAAGAAACTAGTTTCATCTTCAACGGTTTTCGCCAGGGAGATCTTCACGTTGCTGGGGTTGCTCAGATCCTTCCCGGTGGACTACTGCAGCTGACCAACACCTCAGAGCAGAAGATGGGTCAAGCTTTCTTCAAGCAGCCCTTGGAGTTCAACTCATCTGAATCTCTCTCCTTCTCAACTCATTTCGCCTGTGCAATGGTGCGTAAACCGGGAGTAACCGGAGGAAACGGGATCGCTTTCTTCCTATCTCCCACCATGAACCTTTCGGAGGCAGATGCAACTCAGTACTTGGGACTTTTCAACACCACGACCAATATGTCTCCTTCATCTCGTATCTTCGCTGTTGAGCTTGATACTGTCCAAAGCGCGGAGTTTGATGACATCAATAACAACCATGTTGGTGTCAACGTGAACAGCCTGACCTCAACCGTATCTGCTCCAGCTGCTTACTTTTCAGACAAAGAAGGTCGGAGTAAAAGCATTAATCTCTTGAGTGGAGATTCCATCCAGGTCTGGGTGGACTACGATGGAATCATACTAAACGTTTCACTAGCCCCTCTCCGAGTTCAGAAGCCGAGTCAGAGTCTTATCTCAACATCCCTCGATCTCTCAGCACTTCTCCAAGGCAAAATGTTTGTCGGACTATCTGCAGCAACAGGGCAGTTAGCAAACAACCATTACATACTCGGTTGGAGTTTCAGCAGAAGCAAACAGTCACTACAAAGCCTAGACATCTCCAAACTTCCCAAAGTTCCTCACCCCAAGAAAAAACTCTCCCCGGTGCTGATCCTTCTCTTGATTGTACTCATAATAATAGTCTTGTTACTCCTCGGAGGAGCTTACCTCTACAGGAGAAACAAGTACGCAGAAGTAAGAGAGGAATGGGAGAAAGAGTACGGTCCACACCGTTACTCTTACAAAACCATCTACAAAGCAACAAAAGGGTTCCACAAAGATGGGTTTCTCGGCAAAGGAGGGTTCGGAGAAGTCTACAAAGGAACTCTCCCTCGCGAAGGAGACATAGCAGTGAAGAGATTCTCACACGACGGACAACGAGGGATGAAGCAGTTCGTGGCAGAGATAGCAAGCATGGGGAGATTAGACCACAGGAACTTAGTCCCGCTCCTCGGCTACTGCAGGAGAAAACGCGAGTTCTTCCTCATCTCCAAGTACATGCCCAACGGAAGCCTAGACCAGTTCTTGTTCCGAGGAGGAGAAGAATCACCATCTCTCCCTTGGACCAAACGTTATTGGATTGTAAAAGGAATAGCGTCAGCGCTCTGTTACTTACACAGAGAAGCCGCACAAGTTGTTCTCCACAGAGACATCAAAGCTTCGAACGTGATGCTCGACTCAGAGTTCAACGGGAAGCTGGGAGACTTCGGTATGGCTAGGTACCACGACCACGGAGCTAACCCGACCATGACGGGAGCTGTGGGAACCGTGGGATACATGGCTCCGGAGCTGACCTCGATGGGAGCTTCGACAAGAACCGACGTGTACGCGTTCGGAGCGTTCTTGCTCGAAGTAGCTTGCGGGAGGAGACCCGTGGAGCCTACCGCGGCGGCGGAGAGGCAGTTTCTTGTGAAGTGGGTTTGTGAGTGCTGGAGGAAGAAGGATATGCTCAAGGCTCGTGATCCTAAACTGAGCGGCGAGTCTTATTCGTCTCGGTCTGTGGAGTTGGTGATGAAAGTGGGGTTGCTGTGCACGAATCTTGTACCGGAAGCGAGGCCGGAGATGGAGAGAGTTGTGCAGTATCTTGAAGAGCTGGTTCCGTTGCCGGACTTTGAACCGGAGACGCCGGGGATTGGGGTGCTTAGTTCGGTTATGGTGGGAGGAAGCTCGTCGGTGGTGGTGTCTAACGGTTCGTGTCCGGCGACGACTGAGTCTATGTTTATTACTCACTCGATTCAGTACGGAGAAGGACGATGAAAGCACTCTTAAGCTCAAACGTTTGTGTTCTTGTAATTTTATTTTATTTTTGTTTTGATTTTAAAGTTTGCAATTAATATTTTATTTATTGTTAAAAAATGTTTTAGAGAATGTATACAAATTAATTTATGAATTAGCCTCAGGCAATTTATGATTTATTGTGTTTGTTGAATAAGAGTTGGGGTTAAAATGATCCGTTTAGAGTTCAGAGTTTTTTTGGCTAATTTTTAGAAATTGAGGATTTAAATGTCAATTTCAGTTTATTCCTTCGTCCTCCTCGTCCCAAAACCTGGTAGTAAAGGTTGTTGTGCACACAGATGCGCCCCAAGTTGATATATCAAAGCTTCTGATGCTATGTTAGATACTGTGGTTAGGGGAAGGCCGCATTGACCCCCAGAGCTTGCAACAATGGCAGCTTCCTGAGCAACCGACACATGTATGCTTTTGTGCTTGAAGTAACCTTTGGGAAGAAACAATCTGTGGATGCCACTCCACAAACGGTTGGAAAATGGTTTAGCTCCGAGTTTGAGAGTTGAATTCTCAGCTGAGGATTGCCAGAACTGATTTGTTTGATGATTCTTCCTTCGTTAGCAGGTATTTGACCACCGATCTCTCATCTGGTTTCCATTTACATTAATGAATTTTCACCAAAAAAAAGGATGGTAGCTAGTAATTGTACCTCTGTGTACTTTCCGTTTTCTAAGAGAAGTAAGACCATCCGCAATGCGGGCTGTTAAGTGAATCCTTAACATAAATTCTTAAGGTAAAGGAATTAAAATAATATTAAAAAAGATCGGCAAGCTAAGAATGAGTCCTTAATTAAGAGAATTAAGGACCAAATCCTTGATGTGCTGGCACCTCATCATTGGCTCGGGAAAAGGGTTGTGTTTCGTATGAGTGAGAAAAATCATTCATTTTCGCGAGCAACTGAAAAAAAAAGACGAGACGCGATAAGAAAGGGGATAGAAGAGGCGATAAGAGAGCGTCTTTGTTGAAGGTAAATCCGAGCTCTTTGTTCAATTTCTTTACTTCTGGAGTGGATGCATGTTAATTTCATCAGTTTATAGGGTTCGATTGTTGGGTTTAAAGAGATTTACGGCTTTTAATCGAATTGGGGATTTTATCGGATTAGGGTTTTCCTGAGGCTACGCTATTTTCTTCTTCTCGATTCACTTGTTTGGTGTTTCTTCGCTATTAAAGGTTCAGGAGTGAGGTGATAATTGATTAAGGGTTTTCGTCTGTGTTTGATAATATCTTGTTCCATGTTTATTGAATGAAATTCGTCTGATTATAACAGCTTATCTGTTTCGAATGGCAGCAATCTCGTCAAGCTTAAAGTTTTTTTATTTTCGCAGGTTGTAAAATGGAGGAAGAACTGCGAGATATGAAGGCACGCAAAGCACACTACGACATGCTCCATTTCGTTGCAGACGCGCAACAAGGGATTCCCAAACTGTGCCCCTGTGGATCAATCACGAAGGAATCCGTGGATGAAGAGGATACATATGACTACCTCCCAGGGAAAAGATACTTCATCTGCAAAGACTTCGAGGTTTGTAGTGTTGTGTCTGTTGCTTTTTGATCAATTGCGGTTTGGAATATATTTTTTTTGGATCCATTGCTGTTTGACAAAGTTTATTCTTCTTTGGCAGAATGACGGGATGCATTTTAGGCAGCCATGGGTTATGGGTGTGCAACAAGAGGTAGAGAGGCTCAAAATAAGGGTTCACGAGCATGAGAAGCTTCTCAGGGAATGCGACGAACTGAAGGTGAGTTTATATGTTAACAGAATCAAAACATTGATAGTTGTTTGTATGTCATTCTAACCTATTGTTTTGTTTCTCTGATGTCTGTTCAGGCCCAGGTGAGGATGCTGCTTAGGCGTGTGTCTGACCTTGAGAGAGTCGTCTGAGGTCAGTGTTTAAAGTTACATGTCTTCTTTAACTCTCTAGTTAGAATTGAAACGGATAGGAGTGTCGGTAACTTTGTAGTTTGAAAACGGATTTGATTCCAATGCTTTGAAAACATTTAGTTTGTAGTTTGTACTTTCCAACTTGGTAGTTATAAATGCACACTAAACCACCATTAAATTTACCGTAACTGTATCTTGCAAAGTAAAATTGCATTTAATTGTCTCTAGCTGTTCTGATTTGACATATTTCTACTAGGATTAAATGTTGAATCCCTTATTTAATCCTCTCTGATTCTAGTAGAAAATCACAGAGAGGTCATCAAAAATGGCAAGTTCCCCTAGTTTTGTTAACCTCTTAGCAAGTCAAGGATCAGTCGACCTTGACTCAGTAGAAACTCCTTTGTTTAGTAGCCAATGTCCTGAAGAGTCTAGTGTTAAAGAGAGGAGAAAGTGGACTGTGAAGGATGATATAATTCTCATTGGTGCTTGGCTCAACACCAGCAAAGATTCAATAGTTAGTAATGAACAAAAAGCTGGTGCCTTCTGGAAGAGGATTGTCGACTATTACAACTCCAGTCCTCTCCTGGTTGGGACAGTGCCAAGAGAACTAGGTCAATGCAAGCAAAGATGGGCTAGGATCACTGATTTAGTCTGTAAGTTTGCTGGATGCTACGACATGGCACTGAGGGAGCAGAGAAGCGGGCAGAATGAGAATGATGTGATGAAGCAAGCGTTGGATATCTTCTACAGTGACCAGAACATGAAGTTCAACTTGGAACATGCCTGGCGGGAGCTTAGGCACGATGTTAAATGGTGCGCAACGTATCTGGAGAAGGACAAGGATAAGCGAAAACCAGGGGATTCTCCAGTTCCAGAGCCAGAAGAGAGACCTATAGGGGTTAAAGCTGCTAAGGCTGCGGGGAAGAGGCTTAAAACGGGAAAAGAAGAAGAATTGGCGAAGCTACAAGGACTGTTGGAGACGAAAAAACTAATCTCCAAGCAAAGTTTGCTAGAAAGTTTGCTTGCAAAGCCCGAGCCTCTCTCTGAGATGGAATTAGCTCTCAAAATGAAACTTTTATCTGAAATGTTGTCCTGATTGATGGTTTGTTAGCTTTAGTGATGTTTGCTTTAGAATTTTGGAACTAGTGTTTACTTTAGTAACTCATCTCCTATTCTCTGTTTCAGGTAAAGCTGAAGACCATGTACCAGATGAAGACAAAGGATGCTGTCTCTTCCTTGTTCATTCACGGGTTCTTTGTTTATGTGTTGCTTTGTATCTGACCCAAGTCACGGGTTATTTGTTTCTGTCTTGCTTTCCTATTTCCATGTGCACCAAGTCACGGGTGTCTGTTTCGTTGTTTCTTTGTATTTCCTAGTTGCCTTTATAAGTCAGTTTGTAGTGTCTCTTCTTGTACTCACTCTTTGTTATAAATTTTGTTAAGAAAACCAGTTCTTCTGCTTGTTCTCTTCGTGTTCTTAATCCAAGACTCTCTAGCTCATAATTGGTTCAGGTTTGAAATTATAATCCTCTTTCTTAGTTAAAGCTGTAGTGAATTTTGAGAGGTTAATTTGTTTAGTTAAAGCTGTAGTGAATTTTGAGTTAATTTGTTTAATTGGTTCAGGTTTGAAATTATAATCCTCCTTCTTAGTTAAAGCTGTAGTGAATTCAGATTCCTCTGTTCGCTCTGTTTAGTTAAAGCTGTAGTGAATTTTGAGAGGTTAATTTGTTGATAATTAGTTGTTATTAACTAAGTAGTATACGATCATGCCATTTCAAATAGTCAATATGATCAAATTATAGTAGAGTAGCAGAGTAGTTACCATTGGCAGATGAAGTCGATTTATTAACTAAGAAAAAAACAAATAATTAGTTCTCTACTACACGTTTATAATATATTCATGTGATAGATCTTTTTAAAATCAGTTTTATTATAATAACTACCATTGGTAAGCATAAATAATTTTCGTATAATATACAAATAGATGGCAGATGAAGTCGATCGAAGATTAAATGCGGCTTTGGATGAGGCTATCGATGAATATTTTGAAGATAGCTACAACAACATTTTGGAGAACCAAACAAAGAAACAAAAGAAACGTGCATACGTCGAAAGAAACCGCGAGGATGGCCATAACCGTCTATGGAAAGACTACTTTTGTGATGATCCGACGTTTCCGGCTCATTTATTCAGACGGCGTTTTCGCATGAACAAGGAAGTATTCATGCGTATTGTCGATCGCCTATCTGAAAATATTCCATTCTTTCAACAAAAAAGGGATGCTGTCGGAAGGTTAGGACTATCTCCTTTACAAAAGTGTACGGCAGCTCTTCGTATGCTTGCTTATGGTTGTGCAGCTGACGCTGTTGACGAATATCTCCGACTTGGTGAAAGCACAGCACTTTCGTGTTTAAGCAATTTCACTGAAGGCGTAATAGATTGGTTTGGACCTGAGTATCTACGAAGACCCACCCCAGACGATCTTCAACGACTACTCGATATTGGAGAGATACGCGGTTTTCCAGGGATGATAGGAAGCATCGACTGTATGCATTGGGAGTGGAAAAGTTGCCCAACCGCTTGGAAAGGACAATATACACGGGGATCAGGAAAGCCGACAATTGTCTTGGAGGCTGTAGCTTCACAAGATCTTTGGATATGGCACGCTTTTTTTGGTCCCCCAGGTACTTTAAACGATATTAACGTCCTCGATCGGTCTCCTGTTTTTGATGACATTTTACAAGGTCGAGCTCCAAGGGTACAGTACGTGGTCAACGGACACCAGTATGATTTGGCGTACTACCTCACCGACGGCATATATCCGAAATGGTCAACATTTATCGAATCTATCTCACTCCCTCAAGGTCCTAAAGCCGAGTTATTTGCTAAAGTTCAAGAAGCAACCAGAAAAGATGTAGAACGGGCTTTTGGAGTATTGCAAGCTCGGTTTGCAATTGTGAAAAACCCGGCTATTTTGTGGGACAAGAAACAAATAGGGATGGTTATGCGAACATGTATCATACTGCACAATATGATAGTAGAAAATGAACGGGATGGCTATACTCAGTTTGATACATCTGCGTTTGAAGAAGGAGACTCGAGTAGAAGTTCACAGGTGGATATGTCATATTCTACCGACATGCCTTCAAATCTCGGTAATATGCTTGGCGTACGGAGTCATGTTCATGATAGGCGTACACATGAACAATTAAAAAATGATCTGATTCACAATATTTGGAACAAATTTGGTAATGATGAAGATGTTTAAATTTGTATGTTTACATTTAGTCATTTAATAAATGATAATTTATTATTTAAATGTTTTACAAAATTATTAATTTTTTGATTTTTAAGATTCAATTAAAAAAAAAAAATTAAGAACTCCAAAGTGGATAACACCATTGGACTCACAATTATGATTAGAGTCCTTAACTATTCAAAAAAAAAATATAATTTAAAAATACTAAGGACTCCAATGGTGGGTAACACCAGGCCCGGCTCAAATATGTGATGGACCCTGTGCATGATGGAACAAATTATGTATTGTCATAATATTTTGAGGGCCTTTTTTTCCACAAAAATGGACCCTAAATATAAAGAAATTTTCTGTCAAAAAATATGGACCCTGTGCTTTTGCTCCTCTAGCATATGCCAAGAGCCGCCCCTGGGTAACACCATTGGAGGTGCTCTAAACTGCTTCAATCTAATCTTGTACTGCTCTTAGTCTGGCTACAACAGTGACATAACGTAACCAAAAAAAATGGAAGAACACGCTCTATGCAATTTCCGCCGTCTTTTGCGGATTCTGAGTAGCAGAAGAATGTATAATGATATAGTCTTTGTCTATAGTTCTTCTCTATAGTCTTAGCTTAGTGATTTGATTTATAGTTCATGTGTGAATGTTTTCTCTTGCACATGTCGAGCTTAATTAAGAAATCCTATAGTAGGTAAACAAGGTAGTAGGACCTAACCATAGGTTTCTATTACTTTTCTTTTTTAAAAAACACTTCTTGTTGTCATGATCATTCCAGGCTTTCCTAGGCGTCTTCCTTGTTGTAATGATATTATGTGTTGAAATATCATTACAAAACATTGAGACTTTTTTATTCTGCTCTGAGAGGTGAAGGGCATGTTTAAAATATGGTCTTGGAAAATACCATTCTTTTTTTGTCCTCTTCCTTGGAAAATAGCTTCAAGTAGAAGACGAATCCCATGAAAGTTGGTGCACGATCTGCCCCTACACGTATATTTAATCCTTCTTACACGCATTATCAATTTGGACTCAAGTTGAAATATCATATACTTATACGTTAAAAAAATATTGTCTGAAATGGAATACTTTGAAAACCACGTTAAGCTTTATTTCTAGGTTTATTTAATATCATCGTGCTAATCGAGTACAGTATGTAAAGTTAAAAAATAATGATTCCTTTTGTTAAGAACACAATATTAAAAAGCATCATAGGCTTGGATCACTGAAACAGAAGCTCACGTCCTTTTTCTGCTCACCTTTTCTCCACAGCTTGCGAGGTTATGAGATGCATCGCTTTGTGTTCAGAGAAGATCTACACATCAGATCCAGACTCTCTGTTTCATCATCAGCAATGGCTCGTTGGCTGCTTCACATCCTGATTATCTCCTCTCTTCATCTTGTTTCTCTATCAAGTCAACAAGAGACCAGGTTTGTCTATGAAGGTTTTAGCTCCCAAGAAGATCTTTATCTAGACGCTTCTGCCAAAGTGCTTCCCAAAGGATTACTGCAGCTGACAAACGATTCAGATCATAAAATAGGCCGGGCATTCTACAAGAAACCAATTCAGTTCAGTTCCTTCTCAACACATTTCGTGTGTGCTCTGGTGCCTAAGCCAGGTAAAGAAGGCGGCCATGGTCTTACCTTTTTAGTATCTTCTTCTCTGGATTTCTCGCACGCACAAGATTCAAGATTCTTGGGGGCTTTCAACGCGTCAGCAAATGGATCTCAGGCTCTTGCTGTTGAGCTCGACACTATATGGAACCCAGAGTACAAAGACACCAAAGGTAGGAATCACGTGGGGATTGATGTGAACAATCCTGTATCTGTCGCAGTAGCTCCGGCGTCTTACTATTCCGACAAGAAAGGGAGAAACGAAAACATGACCCTCTTGAGTGGGAAGCCTATACATGTCTGGGTGGATTATGACGGCACTATGCTCAGTGTATGGATCGCACCTCTTAAAGTCCAGAAGCCAAGTCGGCCTCTTTTGTCGCAACCAATCAGCCTTTCAAAGATTTTTCCTAATAGTTCCAAACTGTTTGTTGGCTTCTCTGCTGCAACAGGGAACGCAGTGAGTGGTCACTATATTCTTTGGTGGAGTTTCAGCACAGGCAGAGGATCGCCTCATGGTCTTGACATCTCAAAACTTCCTAAAGTTCCTCATCCTAAAGCTCCACGTAAGAATCTACCTCCTTGGATTATTGCTCTGGTTGTTTGTGTGGCTGTTGCGGTTTTGGCTTTTCTTGCTGGAGTTTATGTCCGCAGGAGGAAGAAGTATTCTGAAGTTTCTGAAACATGGGAGAAGGAGTTTGATGCACATCGGTTCTCTTACAAGTCCTTGTACAAAGCAACAAAGGGTTTCAGTAAAGATGAGTTCCTCGGAAAAGGAGGCTTTGGGGAAGTCTATAGAGGAGATCTTCCGCAAGGCAGAGAAATAGCAGTGAAGAGAGTGTTACATAATGGTGATGAAGGTGTGAAGCAATTTGTGGCTGAAGTGGTGAGCATGGAATGTCTGAAACACAGGAATCTTGTTCCACTTTTTGGGTATTGCAGGAGGAAGCGGGAACTTCTTCTTGTCTCGGAGTACATGCCCAACGGTAGCCTTGACGAGCATTTGTTTGATGAGACGAAACCGGTTCTTCCTTGGTCACAGAGACTTGTGGTTGTTAAAGGAATCGCGTCTGCTCTGTGGTACCTCCATACAGCTGCTGACCAAGTTGTTCTGCACCGAGATGTCAAAGCTTCAAACATTATGTTGGACGCTGAGTTCAATGGTAGGTTAGGGGATTTTGGCATGGCTAGGTTTCATGACCACGGAGGCGATGCAGCCACAACAGCTGCTGTGGGAACAGTAGGGTACATGGCACCTGAGCTAATCACAATGGGAGCTTCCACTGCAACTGATGTTTACGCCTTTGGTGTTTTCATGCTTGAAGTAGCATGTGGGAGAAGACCAGTGGAACCGCAGTTGCAACCTGAGAAACGACATATGATCAAATGGGTTTGCGAGTGTTGGAAGAAGGATGCTTTGCTCGATGCCACTGATCCAAGACTGGGAGATGAGTTCTCACCAGAGGAAGTTGAGATGGTTATGAAACTCGGTCTGCTCTGTTCAAATATCGTGCCAGAGTCTAGGCCTACGATGGAACAAGTGGTCTTGTACCTAAACAACAACCTGCCTTTGCCAGATTTCTCACCATATACTGTGGGGATCGGCACATTTGCTCCGGTTCTGGTTGATGCAGCTTCCCTGGTAGTCTCATCAGCTTCATGGAGTTGGTCAGCACCCTCGATGTCTTCATCTTCTGCAAACCACTCACCTTACGCTGGTCAGTCAACAGATCAGCCTTGGGGACAGACAATAGAGACTAAGAACTCTCTTCACATAGTTTCAGAAGCGGAGAAGCCTAAGACTCAGACTTTCTAACCAGCTGTTGAAACTGTCAGGTCGCCTACAGAAGAGTTTTGAGTCCAATCTTTACAGCATCAGCAGTCAGAGGTAATTCCCGTTCATATCAGCAAACAGATCTTTAGCAGCTCTCAAGATTGTTGTAGCAATCAGTCTCCCTTCTCCTAATGTACTGAGTTTGTCCCTTTGCAACATGTTTATCCACTTTAGTGATATGATTATAAACATATAGGAAAAATGTGTATGGTTATTATTGCAACAAGAGTTTTTAATTGTCAGGGTTCTGATTGTACTTTGAGAGAAAATGTTGAGCTACATATGATGTGACGATTGGATAACAGTCACTCCTACGAGAGACTACAAACCTAGTCGTAATGGAGTCTAACATACATGTGAGAACTAGTTCATGATGTGTGTATTATGTCAACCGTTTTATATTGAAATGATTGTTGTAAATATGGATGGATGTTTCAGTCCATATAAGTATTCGATCCAATAAACAAACAAACTATTTTCAGAACTTATAATTGATTTCAATCTGGTTAAAATGGTTATAAATTAGCCATAGAGATTTTGAATCCGAATGGAATAAGTGTTGAAGTTTGAAACCAAAAACCATTCCGAACCAATTTTCTACTAAATTCATTTTTTCTTATTCACTATGTTTAATCTTGTTCTGATATTGGTGGCTGCTTGCATAATCAAAACAAGTGAAGAAGATCTGGTATCTTCATTGCTTAACTATGGGAATTCCCACTCTCACATTAGCTTTCTATTCTCTTCTCTCCATACTTAGCTTCAGTGATTGCTTTTGTACATGAAGGGTTTGGTTAATATAGTAAGACCCAATACGGTAAAGCTAACTTCATCATCTAGAGAACATAAGTGTGTTTTTTACTCTCCAAGCTTTCTTAGCTTTTCAGTTCTGACTCATATTGCTGCATCGGGAAGGAAGCCTCAGTTGGACTTTGGGACAAGGTGAATTTTCCCTCATCTTCTTGGTATTGAAGAATTAATCATGACAAAGTGAAGTTTCATGCTTGGACTAATCATCACTTGTCATGCATATGCCAGGCTTTCCTAGGGTTCTTCCTTTTGGTCTGGCCCATAACTATGTCGAAGTATCATCACAATTCACTAACACATGGGTTTTTCTATTGTGCGACCGGAAGCCATGTTTAAAATATGTTATTTTAATAAGTATATTTTGTATAGCTTCAAGTTGGTGCATTATACTATTGTTTTATGGTAGCTCCATATTATAGCAGACAGACGCAGTTGTCTACTCAGATTCAAGTTGAGATCTATAATGAGTTAAAATATTTTTCTCAAATCGAATATTTTGAGAACCAAAACCATGTGAAGTTTGTTATGAAACAAACAATATTAGAAAGTTTGGTAGACTTTTGATTACTAAAATAGAAGCTCACGTTTTTTTGTTCATTTTTTTATCCAGCTTGAAATTAAAGGTTATGAGATTGCGTTGTTTTGAGGGGACAGATTTGCACATTAGACCCAAACTCTCTCTGCTTCATCATTAGTAATGTCTTGTTGGCTGCTTCAGATACTGATTATCTCTTCTCTTCATCTCATCTCTCTATCAACTCAACAAGAAACAAGGTTTGTCTATGAAAATTTTCTTGACAAAGAGAATATTTATCTAGATAAATCTGCCAATGTACTTCCCAGTGGATTATTACAGCTGACAAGCGCTTCAGAGCATCAAACTTTGTTATGAACTAACGTATTATTAGCTCACAACACACGCAATACAACTGTATCTCACAGATTCTCTCTCTCAGAATCCACTCTCAATACAATGTATCAATTGGTTCAGAGCTTACAATCGAATAACTAACTCTCTTCCCCTCTTTCCTTATTTATACTTCTTTAACTACTAACTGCAAAGCCTCCTCATGAATCGGAGTCTTTCAATCTTTACCAACTTCTTCTCCTCCTTCTGACGCTCCTTCCTTCTGCGTGCCTTTCACTCTCCTTGTATAAACCCTCCAAGGCATAGCAAACTGGTCATGTTTTCTACAAGAAATCAATTGGACTCAGTACTTCTAAACCACTCTCTTTCTCAACACACTTTGTTTGCGCTCTGGTGCCTCGTCCAGGATATGAAGGTGGCCACGGTATTGCCTTCGTGGTATCTCCTTCTATGGATTTCTCTCATGCGCAGCCAAACAGATACTTGGGAGTTTTCAACACATCAACAATTGTATCTCCCTCTTCTAACGTTCTTGCTGTTGAGCTTGACACTATCTGGAACCCGGAGTTCAGTGACATCGATAACAATCACGTGGGGATTGATGTGAACAGTCCTGTATCTGTCGGAACAGCTTCAGCATCTTACTATTCAGACATGAAAGGCAAAACGACAGCATAAACCTCTTGAGTGGAAAGCCTATACAAGTGTGGGTGGATTATGAAGGCACTATGCTCAATGTCTCAATGGCACCACTTGAAGTCAAGAACCCAAGTCGGCCTCTTTTGTCACAACACATCAATCTTACAGAAGTTTTTCCAAATAGTTCAAGACTGTTTGTTGGGTTCTCTGCATCAACAGGTGCAGCGGTCAGTGATCAATACATTGTTGGGTGGAGTTTCAGTCCAGAGAGAGGATCACTGGAGAGACTTGACATCTCAAAACTTCCTCAAGTTCCTCATCCTAAAAAAACTCCACATAAGAAGCTTCATAAGCTTTTTATTATTGTTCTGCCGTTTTGTCTGGCTTTTTTGGTTTTGTCTGTTTTCGCAGGAGCTTATCTCCACAAGATGAGTAAGTGTTGAAATGTAATTCAAACAGGAGCATAAATGACAATGAATGAGAATATGTTGCAAAAGTTTTGGTTGCTATTCATGTATTAATTATGGTTTAATCAGTTTTGAGGGTTAATTTCTATTTATAATAATATCAAATAATCAGTATGTGAGCTAAATCTAATATGAGTGCAGTTACGTTTCTCTTTCTAAATATTATTGTATTATGTTTTAATTCTAATCTTTTTTTTTTGAATAAATGTTAAATTTATTCATCAAAAAACCCTTCTTACATCAAGTGTAGACCTTTAAATTGAGACAAACTTTCTAAAACCTCCAACCTTAGAATAAAACAATTTTTAAACTCTAGTACTAAACCAAAACTGCAAGCCATCCCTTTTACTCCTTTGGACCTCATAATGCTCAGCTTGTTTTAATTCTAATCATCAGAGAAGATCAAAGTATTATTCAGAAAAGTATTCCGTGAATAAAAATTATCTCTTTCAGACTGTCTCGTTTCAACAGTAAGTATTCAGAAGGCACATAAGCCGTCAGGAAAGGAGGTTTTGGTGAAATCTATATTTAAGATGAAATCTTCCTCAAGGCAGAGAAATAGCAGTCTAGACTCTAGAGAGTGTCCCATAATAGTGAGTGTTGGAGAAAGAAAGACATACTCAAAACTCGTGATCACAAACTGAGTGGAGAGTCCTCTTTCGTCTCGGTCTGTAGATAATGTGCCGGAAGCGAGACCAAACTTGGAACAAGTTGTCCAGTATCTTGAAGAATTGATTCCGTTGCCGGATTTTTCTCTAGATTCGTTGGGATTGGGATACTTAGTTTTATAGCTGTCAATTGGCCTGTCTGTATCTTTGTCCATGTTCATATGGATATTTTTGTTTGAGAATAAATAGTAACAATGTCCATTAGGATTCAGCTCATTAACGATCATGTTTACATAGACTGTTTATGGGATCCATTAAACACCATATAAGAAATATAAAAAATTACAAAATCGAATATGTTACAATGAGTCATTTAAAATACAAAGCAAACATACTACAAAACAAATATGCTATAGGGGTTTTTCGATATTCAAAACATTTTAACTCTCTTTTTGCGGTTTTCTCTCGTTTTGACGGGAAAACAAGATTTTGACAATGAAAGCTCGATTTATTTTCTTAAAAAAAATAGTATGCACTAGCTAATTTAGTTTTTTTTACTTAATATTTTATACTCTAATACTGTTATTTAAATTTTAATTTATACTCCATCCGTTTCATAATACTTGATGTTTTGCCTTAATACAAAAAGATTAATAAAATTATTTTTTTGTTAAAAAAACCTTTTAAAAATATAATTTTAAAAACAGTTAACCAATTATAAAAAAAACGGTAAAATCTAATTAATTGAATAGTTTCTAATAAAGTTAAAGTTAACCTTAAAATCTCAAAACTTCGTGTAAATTAAAACAAAATAATTCTTCTAAAACATCATCTATATTGAAACGGATGGAGTAAAAGAAAATTCATTGGGTAAGAGCAGGATTAACGCGGATGCTTAGAGAGGTGCTTAAGTGATTTTGGAATTAAAAAAAAAAGAAAAATATGTATTACCTTAAGCGATGGTGCTTAATTAAGCGGAAGAAGCGTCGGTGCTTGGTGCATACGTGTCATAAGACGCATCTATCTCAGAAAGGAGGAGTCGTCTTCTTTCCTTCTCTCCTTCGACAATTCCGTGGCTCTCGATTCAAACCTCGACGGCTCTGCGATTCCTCGTGATACCTCGATTGACTCTGGATCTCTCTTTCTCTTCCTCGACGAATCCCCGTTTCTATCGCGAAACCTCGACGACTCCGCCTCGTTCTCGCGAAACCTCGATGACTCCACCACTGTCTCCTGATCTTCCCCCGACGATGAAGCCGTCGGCGTTTCTCTCGGTGGACTCCTCGTCTCCGTCGCTCTCCTACACAGTGCTGTTGTCTCTCTCGGTGGATCTCCTCGACGGTGACAAACTTGTACCTCTCTCTCGGTGGCCGTCTGGGAGGAAACCAAATCGGAAGGTAAAAGTATGACCTTTTCCTTGTCTGAATCATTATATGTTATTTGATTTGTTTGTTGTTTCGGTTAGTTTCGGTTAGTTCCTCTGTCTTGCATGCTTACCAACGATGGATCAGTAGACATGAATGTCTTGCCTTCTTTCATGAACGCTTTTTTAAAAAGCTTTATGTTTTTTTATTTGGTCGTTTATGATATTGATTGATAGTGTTTACGAGTTTGATCTCAAATTAGATGATTGTCGTTCTTCTCTGACTTGAATAAATTGTTTATGATCATGTGATTGGAGGACTTCAATGGTTATGGATCGTCTTCTAGGTTGAAGCACGAGCAGATGAATGAGTCTGACCCGATTAATGAAGTTGTGTCTTCGGTGAAGATGTTGACGGAGATGTTTGTGAGGGTGGAGAAGTCGAAGATGGAGATGGTGAGGGAGATGGAGAAGACGAGAATGGAGATGGAGCTGAAGCATTGACAGATGATGCTTGAGTCGCAGCAGCAGATCATAGGCGCCTTTGTTGAAGACTTGAAGCATTGAGCGAGAAAAAGAGCACAAACGCAAGGAGGCCGGGGTCGTAGTTTCTTATTAACGTGAACGTACCAAATATGGATGGTATAATTAATGGGGGATCAAATAGCTTTTGAGTGTCCAGCGTGGCCCAAGCACATCTTCGACAGTGAGATAATCCCTCCCTCTACAAGGGGTTACTATAAGAACTTTTACGAGACACTACAAAAAAACGTAACCTTAACGAGGAAATTTAACGAGGAAAAAGAATCCTCGTAAAAAAACGTTGATTTTGCCAGGAACGTACGTGGAAAAAGAAAAGCATCGTTATTTCGTCGTAAGATAACGACAAAACATATTCGTCGTAAAGACGATGTAAATTGACGTGGCTTTTACGAGGAAAAACTATTTCCTCGTAAAAGCCACGTAAATTTCGCGAGTTCTTTACGACGAAATATTTTACGTGTACTTAACGAGGAAATTTTGAATCCACCAACTTGGTAGGTGGCTCACGTTTTTTTTTGGCCATCCAATTAATTTTCGTCGTAATTTCATAGTAAAATTACAACTACCAGATTCGAAATTTTCTATAAATATGGATGTTTGAACATCATTTTAAACACACCAACAACAAAAAACGTGAAAGAAAAAAAATGGCTGGCTCTGGGACTATTTACGAGTTGCGGAATTGGATGTATATGCATAGAGATGCTAACGGGAGAGTGACGAAAGAATACCTTGCGGGGCTGGAGACATTTATGCACCAAGCAGATTCAACACCGCTCGCCCAAGAAAGTGGTAAGATGTTCTGTCCTTGTCGGAAATGCAACAATTCGAAATTGGCAAACCGTGAAAATGTTTGGAAGCATTTAATAAATAGAGATTTCACGCCAAATTACTATATCTGGTTTCAACATGGGGAAGGTTATAATTATGATCAGAATGAAGCTAGTATTAGTAATAGCAATTTTCAGGAAGAACCGGTTAATCATCATTTGCATAATGAACATAGTTACCATCAGGAGGAGATGGTAGATTATGATAGGGTTCATGATATGGTAGCTGATGCATTCGTAGCTCATGATGAAGATGAAGAACCTAATATAGATGCAAAAAAGTTTTACGGAATGTTAAACGCGGCGAATCAACCACTTTACAGTGGTTGTAGAGAAGGTCTCTCTAAATTGTCGTTGGCTGCTAGAATGATGAATATTAAAACTGATCACAATCTACCTGAAAGTTGCATGAACGAATGGGCGGACTTGTTTAAAGAGTATTTGCCGGAAGACAATGTGTCTGCTGATTCTTATTATGAGATTCAGAAATTAGTTTATAGTCTTGGGTTGCCTTCGGAGATGATAGATGTCTGCATCGACAACTGCATGATCTATTGGGGAGATGATGAGAAGCTAGAAGTATGTCGATTCTGCAAGAAGCCACGATTCAAGCCGCAAGGACGGGGACGTAATAGGGTACCGTACCAAAGGATGTGGTACCTACCAATTACAGACAGATTGAAAAGATTGTATCAATCAGAGCAGACTGCTGCAAAGATGAGATGGCATGCCGAGCATACTCAGACGGATAGTGAGATGACTCATCCATCAGATGCAAGAGCCTGGAAACATTTCAACAAAGTACATCCGGATTTTGCTAGCAATAGCCGGAATGTGTATCTCGGATTATGCACAGATGGATTTAGTCCGTTCGGAATGTCAGGGAGACAATATTCATTGTGGCCAGTCTTTCTTACGCCATACAACCTGCCACCGGAGATGTGCATGCAACGGGAGTTGTTATTCTTGACGATATTGATACCTGGTCCGAACCATCCAAAAAGGTCCCTGGATGTTTTCCTACAACCACTGATAAAAGAGTTGAAGGATTTATGGTCAACATGGGTGAGGACGTACGACTGTTCAACGAAGACGAATTTTACGATGCGAGCTATGCTTTTGTGGACCATAAGTGACTTTCCTGCATATGGGATGTTGTCTGGATGAGCTACACATGGGAGATTAGCTTGTCCATATTGTAATGGAACGACAGATGCGTTTCAACTGAAGAATGGTAGGAAGACAAGTTGGTTTGATTGTCATCGTCGATTTCTTCCCATTGGCCATCCTTACCGAAGAAACAAGAATTTGTTTAGGCACAAAAGGGTTGTGAGAGACACTCCTCCACCATATCTAACTGGAGAACAAATTGAAGCACAAATCGACTACTACGGAGTTAACGAAACAGTTCGTTGGGGTGGTAATTGGCATGTCCCTCGTAATATGCCTGATTCTTACGGTGTTCATCACAACTGGCACAAGAAGAATATATTTTGGGAGTTGCCATATTGGAAGGATCTTCTTCTGCGCCACAACCTCGATGTGATGCATATAGAGAAGAATTTCTTTGAGAACATCATGAATACAATATTGAATGTCCCAGGGAAGACAAAAGACAACATAAAATCGAGGTTGGACTTGACGGATATTTGCTCAAGAAGCGAGTTACATATTAAAAGCAATGGACAAGTTCCCGTTCCGATATTCAGACTGTCTTCAGAAAAAAAGTCGGTGTTGTTCAACTGGGTGGCATCAGAAGTGAAGTTCCCCGATGGGTATGTTTCAAATCTCTCTAGATGTGTTGAAAAGGGTCAAAAGTTCTCTGGGATGAAGAGTCATGATTGTCATGTCTTTATGCAGCGACTACTGCCCTTTCCATTTGCGGAGCTACTTCCAACAAACGTACATGAAGCACTTGCAGGTTCGTAGTGTTTTATATCAGAATAATTTTATAACGGTCTAGTTTGCAAAATAATATACGACTAACAGAGGTGTTTGGTCTAACAAATTTGGTGTAGTTGATGTCAACGGTGGATGTCGGTACAACAAATTCGAGCCTTTCATCTTAGCTTCACAAGCAGACCAAGTTAGCTTCCTTCCATACCCTCGGATGAGAGATTCGGGTATAAATTGGTTAGCAGTGATCAAAGTTACACCTCGAGGACGAATCATCAGTGGAGAAGAACCACCATTGCAAGAAGAACAGATAAATGAAGTCGAGGAACCTGAACAAGAAATTGATGACATCCTTCTCATTGATCCGCATAATCACGAATATGAAGATCTTACCGATGATGCCACAGACGAAGCTGTAGAAGACGAGTTTAATGAAAATGATGATATTTCTAGTGATGACGAGAATGTCGATGTATCCGATTGATGTATTTGATTTTGTGTAGTTTGTTTTATGAATAAGGTAATGTGAGAGTTTGTTTTATGAATAAGGTAATGTGGGAGTTTGTTTTATGAATAAGAAATTGTGGGAGTTTGTTTTATAAATAAGTAAATGTGGGAATTGTGGTTTGGAATGGAAATAAAGATGGGGTTTGGAATATATGAAGTAGAAGATAAGGAATATGGGGTTTTGGGGTTTGGGGTTTCGGATTTTAGGGATTTAAACGTAATACTCGTTAATTCCTCGTAAGTTGACGTCGAATGTACGACGTAATCCTCGTTTATTCCACGTAGGACAGAATCGTCGTAAAGAACTCGTTAGCTTACGTGGAAATAACGACGAAACTAAAAAAAATAAAGAAAGCGAAACCCGTTAATTCCACGTAGGACAGAATCGTCGTAAAGACCTCGTAAGGTAAATAGACGTAAATACCACGTAAAGTAAATGACGAAGGAGGCACTCTTTAATTCCACGTAGGATGATTTCGTCGTAAACACCTCGTAACAAAAATTGTCGTAAAAACCTCGTAGACTAAAAACTAGGAAAAAAAGGAAAAGAAGAGAGACACCAGATTTACATGTGGCAAGACTTCCAGCAATTATAATACTTAAGTCTCGCCCACATAAATTCTAATATCTTCTTCTCTTTCTTTTTTTCCAAATATTTCTAATTTGGTGAAAAGCGGGACTAGCTACTTCCTCATAGTATAAAAACTAGTAAAAAAGAAAAAAAGAAAGATACTGGAATTATATGTGGCGAGACTTAAGTCTCACCCACATAAATTCTAATATCTTCTTTTCTTCTTTTTTTTTTCAAATATTTCTAATTTGAAAAGTATTTTGGTGAGGAGTGTGATTTGAGATAGGGTGTGTTTTGTGAGTTTGTGTGTGGTTTGAGAAGGAAAGTTGTGGGTAATTATAGAAAATATAGGCTCGCTAATTCCTCGTAACTGGTTAACTCGTTAATTCCACGTAACCTAACTCGTCGTAAAAACGTCGTTAACGAAAACGCGGGCCTTTGTATATCGTCGCTATTTCCTCGTAAATGAAAACGCGGGCCTCTGTAATTCCTCGTAAGTTTACGAGGAAATTACGAGGACAAGTAATCTTATATATATCCCGAGCGAGCTCGCTCTGTCTTTTCTCTCCACTTCCTCTCCACTTCCTCCCTAATTCGTAGCAATGGTAAGTCTCTCTAATTCATCTCTAGTTTGATTAGTTTAGGATAGATTAGGTGGTTAGTATAGGGAATTTAGATAGGTTTACGGATCTTATGTTATTTAGTGTTGATTAGGTGGATAATGTTGGGAAGTATATTGTTCACGAAAATTTAAAAAATTAAATTTTTTTCTCAGGTTCGAAAAGGTAGACTTACTGCCCATTACAGAGAGATGTTCGGTGAGCCGGGTAGTCGTTTAGACCCGTCGTCTTCTTCAGCTCCCGGTTCTTCGGGTCAGGAGACTGTCCCCGAGACTCAGTACACTCAGAGAGTCATTGGATCTCCTTCTTCTAGTGCACCATCGGTTCCTCACGTGCCTCCCCAGATGGCTCCTCCTCCTGTGCCTTCTCCGATGCCGGCACCTCCGATGCCCGCCGAGATTCATCCCGATTTGATGGTGCCTCCGAGTGCTCCTTACTCGCAGTACACCGTAGAAGACATTCTCCGTCTGCCAGGCAGAGAAGGTTTACCAGTCATCGACCCCGACCGACCGGACGGAACTTTATGGTATGTTTCATTATTTTTTTATTCTTTTTAAATTCTTTTATAACTTTAAAAAATAATTTATATTTTAAATTTGTATTTTTCAGGTGGGGGATTGACGGATGTCTTGCATCGGACGTAACCGACACGATAAAAGGTTACTTCTCCATGCCACATCCGAACTGGAAAACGACGCCCCACTACGTCAGAAAGACGTGGTTCAAAATTTACGCTGTAAGTTTTATTAATTAAATATATATCTTTAAATTTTTTCATTATTTATATATATATTTTTTTCTGAAAAACTAATTATAAATTATTTTTTCCAACAGCAAAAATATAATTGGGCCTTGGGGATCACTGAGAGGGTGAGGAAGAAGTTTGTCGCGAAGGCGAAAGTTCGCTTGTTGGACACGGTCTCCAACTGGAAGGGTGACTGGATCGTGAAGGGGTATGAGCGTGGCAAACCCGCTGAGCTCACCACGGATGTCTGGGATGGCCTCATCCGATATTGGCGTCTTCCTGATTCCATTAGAATCGCCCAGTCTTGCTCTAACTCCCGTAACACAGTCGATGAGCACGGGAACGGGCCGATGCTTCACACTACGGGCCAAAAACCCCACGCCGGTGTCCGTTTGGAAATGGTAATTAAAAATTTAATTATATTAAATTTTTAGTATATTTTTATATATATTCTAACAACTTTCTTAAATGTTTTTTTAGGCCAAAGAGACGGGAGAATTCCCGTCTCTTATGCAACTTTACGAGAGGACCCACAAGAACAAGGCGGGCCGATTTATAGATGGCAAGTCCGAGCAAATCTACAACGATTTGGCTGCTCGGGTTGAAGAACGCCAGACCCAGCTGACCCAACAGTCCACCGATGGATTACCCGTCACCTTATCCACACCTGAAGTGGATAAGCTTTACGAGGAGGTAAATTTTCTAAAATTTTAATTTTCTTAAATATTCATTTAATTTAACTTTAAATTTTTACTAACAAAATTTATTTTTTGTTTTTAAGGTTGTCCCTAAAAAAAAGGGACGGACGTTGGGGATTGGTTCCGTCAACGATGTTCCGAGAGCGACATCGTCTTATGTTCAGCGACGGGATGATGAAGTCTCTCAGCTGCGTAGGGAGTCCGAAGAGCTGCGTAGAGAGTCTACTCAGCTGCGATCTCGTATGGGTGGACTCGAGGGCTTCTTGGACGTTGTAGCGGCCACAAATCCGGAATGGGAGACTTTGTTGAGGACCATGCGACAACAAAATCCTATCCCAGGCGAGTCACCGACCGACGACTCACATGCCGAGGCGGATGTTCAGGCGAGGAGTGATGAATTCTACCAGGCGATTAACGACCACCCTTAGTTCTTTTTAATTTCGGTTCTTGTATTATGAATTCAAAACTTATTTATATATAAAATATTTTGGTTTTGATTTTTTTAGAATTTTAATTTTATTAATAATTTAAATAATTTAAATTAAATTTATAATTATAATTTTTTATATTTCTATAAAATAATGAAACAAAGTAAATTCGTAGCTAATTTTGCGGCTTCTTTACGTGGAAGCTTAACGTGGTTTTTACGAGGAAACTTTTACAAGGAAATAACGTGGAAATCTATCAAGGTTTTTACGTTTTCTTTACGTGGAAAGCTGTCAAGGTATTTACGTTTATTTTACGAGTATTTATTTACGTGGGTTTTACGAGGAAAGTTTTTTGTGGTATTTACGAGGAAACTTAGCGATGTCCTTACGTGGAATCTTTACGTGGTCTTTACGACGAAATATCCTCCTTCGCTTTTAC